>NC_136061.1:1921865250-1923065250 GCF_964261635.1 Lissotriton helveticus
TAAATTAATGTAACCATATTTGAGATTTTTCCTGAGGTGATGAACAAAGAAAAACGACATTTCATACTAAAACTGTAAGTATGCAGCACTGTGAGACTCAAAATAATGTATCCTTTAAAGGCTGACAGATATAGTGTTTACGTTAAAAAAAAACTCACATCACTGGTTACTTGGATCAGTCCTCGAAAGCACCACCATAACATTGCTTTTAAACAAATAACTGGGGACCTTTCTTGTGTGTAATTAAGCACGGTATCAACATTTTTATCTGAGAAAGAAGTAGAGTGGAAAAGTGCGGTGTCAGCACGTCAATATTGGTGGATAGGAACTACACCAGCCACAAAGTACACTATATTTGCAAGGCCGATGGCGTGGCAAGTAGCTGTCGAAACAAAACAGACCAGGAGAGCAGCCTCCCCGGGTCAGTAAAATCCTTGACTTCAGAAAACGGACTCAGCATGACGTATTTCCTATGTAATTACAAGTACTTGTCGCTCTCTCCAGAAAAAAAGAAAGCTGGCCATAATTCCAACTATAAAGTGCCCACAATGCTCTCGACGTGATATAATGGATCAGCTGGTACTTTACTTGCTTAGAGGTCGCTCTTGCTCACCTCCGCTGTCCCCAGGCCTCTTGCGCTTGCAAACCCCAATCCATACCCTCCAGGAATCATACTCGTGCTCTCTGATACGCCTAGAGCCCGTGGCTCCTCCCCCGACTATTCACCTACTCTTTTTTTAGAGTCACTCACCCCACTGCTTTAAATATGCTTGCTTGGTAGTGAATCTTTCCCAGAGTCACTGTCCTTTCACACTGCGCTCACCTGCTACCCCTACGGGCTCCAGGGGCGGCCTGTCCCGAGCTTCCCTCTCACATCTTCTTCCCCCGCCCCTTCTTGTCGTCACTTCCGCTCTGCGCCTTACACTTCCGGTCTGGTTTAGGCACTTCCGTGTTCCGTTTTCCTTCCTGGAACATCGCGAGCCTTTACAACCACCTATTCAGTACCGTCTCTTTCCAGAGTACGTCACGTAAAAACACCTACGTTGATTGGCTATTATCTAGGCAAGGCTTTGCCCGCCTGCCTGCTGCATTATTACCGCAAGGGGGTGGGGGAGTGAGTGTGGCATCCTTTCACGATTAACTGTCACAGATCATACCAGACGAAAGAGGCTGTGATGTAGCCACTGACTGTCGCCGGTGCCGTTATTGCCATATGTTACCTCCGGCTGTTGTATTTCTAGCTGGGTCGTAGCAACTCTTTGTAGGGCTGTATAGTAAAACAACTACCGAATAAGAATTGCATTTGTATTATATTTATTAGTAGTTGCATAGCTGCCAAGGTCTCTGATTGCTTATGTGTGACATATTCATAATTTCAGTGTAATTGTGAGTGACATTCAAGCACTTTGACGTTTTTTCAAGAGCAAAATCAAGCAATGAAGACGCGGAAAACATATATGTTGTCACTACTATGTCATGAGTGATGTAATACATGAGGTCATAAGCAGTGCATTGTGGGAGTGAGAGTTATAGTTACCTCAGCTAACTATAACAGCTGAATTTCTCTGGTTTTGTACAAGTGAAATGTTAGATTAGATATAACGTCCCTCTGACCTTTGTTTTTTTCCATGAATATCAAAGGTTTTTAAAACGAACTATAACGTCCCTGAAATCTGTTTTTTTAAGTGAATTTCTAAGGCTCTTTAAATGTTAATTTCTAACGATAACGGCTCTGAAACCTGTGTTTTTTCAGTGAATTTCTAAGGTTTTTAAATGCGAATTTCTAACTATAACGTCCCTAAAACCTCTGTTTTTTTCAGTGAGTTTCTGATGTTTTTTAAACAGCATTCACATTTGCAGAGTGGTGGAGAAAGGGTTCTGGGCATCCGACCAGCTCTCAAGATTTCTGCTGCATAGGACTTACAGGAAGTACCAGGAGGGCTTCTTAGCCCCCAAGGTCCCTCTGGGGTAAATGGAGCTTATCCCCCAACCAATAGTGCATCAGGAGGCGCGTTTGCAGAGTGGTGGACAGAGGGAGCGTGGCCTCCGAAGACCTCTTAGCAATCCTGCTGTGTGCGACTTACTGGAAGTAATAGGAGGGGTAGTTGACCCCCAAGGGCGTCATTGGGGGCCAACTACCCCATCTATTACCTTCAGTAAGTCCCACACAGCAGGATTGCTGAGTTCTGATAGCACGCCACTCCCCCTTTGTCCACCACTCTGCAAATGCGCTTCCTGGCGCGCTGTTGTTTAGGGATAAACTCCTCTTCGCTGCTAGGCAGGCGCGGGTCGTCCATTGGGGCGTGGGCGCGTAGCCCCCCAGCCCGACGCCGCCCGCAGCTCCCTCATGACAATCATGTCAATGAATCAACATGACGTCAGACCGCCGGGCGGGCGTCATGTTGATTGATTGACATGATTGTACAGGCGGCAACACAAGTTCGCATGCGTGGGGACGAGGGTGAATTTTTACCCGTGCCCACGCATGCGCACTTGTGTTTTATGCGGCCTTGCGCATGCCCATCAGGAGCCCTAATGGGCGTGCTGCGGGCGAGAAGGTACCTGTGCCCCTGGCGCCAGGATTGGCCAGGGGCGCTGTGAGCCTGTGACGTGTGGGGAGCAGAGCCCAGAGGTGGCGCGAAGCGGGACCGGCAGCAAGATAAGAGTGTGTGTTTTTCTTTTATTTTAAAGTGTTTGGTGCGAGCGTGCGTGTATGCATGAATGTTTGGTGGAGAGTGTTGTGAATGGATGTGTTTGTGTGTATGCGTGTGTGAATACATTTCTTTGAGTGTTGTGTATGTGGTGGGGGGGGTCGCCGCCGGCCTGAGTGGCCTGGGGCCCGCACTTTCAAATCAGTTTGCGCCCACCACTGTAAAATGTCACCAGCCGCCCCTGCTGCTACGTGTCCTTAGGGGCCAACTAGCCTCCCTGTTACCTCCAGTAAGCCCCACACAGTGGGATTGCCGAGAGGTGGTCGTAGGCCACGTCCCCTTTGTCCACCATTCTGTAAATGCGCCTTCTTGCGCGCTCTTGGTTGAGGGATGAAGTCCACTTGCCTCTTGAGGGTCCCTAGGGGCAAACTTTTACCTCCAGTAAGCCTCACACAGCTGAATTGCTGAGAGGTGGTCCTGGTGCAGCGGTTCTCCGGAAGTAATTTCTAAAACCATGACACCTTTCCCTGGAGTACAAAATCAATACATATACTCAACAGTGGGGCCCATGACACCGCGAGTCACTCACAAAACACTTAAACCCTACTTCATGGATCGGTGAAATTCAAAGGAGAGCTGCTGTATCATAGCGGGATGTCTAAAACTATAACTGAATATTTATACTTTTTACACCTGCAGTTTTAAATGAGTTTACCATAGTTTTCATTAACAAAATCATTTATTTAGACACGCCATCACTGTGGTCGACAGATCTGCTAGTAAAACATTTGGCGTAGCAAAACTCAAGACCAGCTTAATTCTCCATTTATCTAATTTTTATTAAAAGCAAATGTAACATGTCTAAAGTTTATTCACTTTATTGATTTCTTTATTCAAAAATTACATTGAAAGGAAAATAAGGATTTTATTTCTAAACAGTTAATTTAATTTATTTTAGAAAATTCAGGAATAGACATCTTATTTAGATTTCAGAAATGCAAGTATTAGCAAAGGACAGATAGTTCCCAAAATTCATCCTTTCTCCTAACTTCCCTGACTATTAACCTCACCTAAAGTTCAGATCTCATTCAGAAGAAATAGAAAAATTATTTAAAGTCGTACATCTCAGGAAAAATCAGCATACGGACAGCATCTCGGGAGGAAATCGAAAAGGAGTTTTTTCCTCACTAAAACCAGCACTTTTTAAACCTTTATCACTAGCTGTATCTATCTAAAGGAGCAACTTTCAGCATAAATTCGAGTTCTGATTGGACAATTTGGTGCTGGATGAGCATCACCTCATTATTATAATATTCATTCCGCTTCTGTCAGCTAGATTTTAAATGGGTCATTGTTTTGGGCCACGTCCGACCTAGTCCTGTTCTCAGTTGGTAGCTTTACCAAACTTTCTCACGTTCAGAACCAGTGTGCTCATCCTTTTTGGCACCCATCTAGAGTTCCAGGCCACGTCGTCCTTGAACTGAATTCACTCCAGGCACAAGCAGCTCGCATTCGAACTCGGACTTGGGCTTGCACATGCTCAGTTCATTTTCTATTCGCAGTTCAACAAGTCAGCCATCTTTTGTTAGGCCTCACAAGCCAGCGCCTTGAGACCCTCCCGGGTGAGTAGCGCGCTTTACAAATGCCGTGATTGATTGATTGATTGAGAATGAGAACTATCATAGAAACAAACATAAACAAACTTTAATTTAAGAATTGTAACCCTTCTGTTTACCTCCCCCCTTACTAAGGTTTTCCCTATTAGTAGTTACCTAGCAGATAAGCAACATTTAGGCGTAATATACTCACCTAATCCCATGTTTTGCCATAAAATACGTAAACAAAAGCACATTTATGCTGCATTTTATTATTTCAAAGCTGCTTATTAGTTTAGGACACAACAAAATTACATAGTTAGTTAATTATAATTGCAACATAAGCAAAGTTAATTCCCACGTGTACTTGTGTAGGTGCAATTTTATCCTAGGTTGATTAATTCCACACATCATTCCATTAGTTCATGTTATAGTTATGGAAGTGTGACTTTACAAGGGTTACACAAAATGTTGTTTCTCCACCTTGCTCCATCAGTCCGAGGCCATGTCCCCTTTCTCCACCACTCTGCAAACGCGCCTCCTGGAGCACTGCTGGTTGGGGGATGAAGTCCACTTTAGTCCTGAGGTCCTCAGGACACAAGGGGACCTCATCCCCCCACTAGCAGTGCACCAAGAGGCGTGTATGCAGAGTGTTGTAAAAAGTGGCGTGGTCTTCAACCACCTCTCCGAAATCCTACTGGGTGGGGCTTACTGGAGGTACCTAGTGGGCTAGATGGCCCCTAAGGTCCCTTAGTAGCGACAGGGACTTCATCCCCCAAACAAGAGCATGCCAGGATCTGTGTTTGCAGAGTAGTGGAGAAAGGAGGCGGGACCTCCGGAGAGTTGCCGGTACATATATATTTTTTTTAATTTGGGAAACAGGGCTGTGTGGCCCCCCTTCCCTTGGTGCTTTTGGGTACTGGGGACCCCATCCCCCAGGGCCTGACCCATTTTGTAATTTTTTTAAATTAAAAAGCAAGGGGAGCTGCATGGCCCACCTACCGAGGCCGATATATGCCCCGGAGACCTCATCCTCCAGGGGTGGGCCTTTCTATTTTTTTTTATTAAGGGGAAGGGAGCCTTGCAGCCCCCCTCCCCAGGCTGATTTTGGCCCCGAGGACCCCATCCCCCATTGCCTGGCCATTTCATTTTATCTTATTTTTTATTTATTTTAAAGGAGGGGGCCGTGTAGCCCTCCTATCCAGGCTGATTTCGACCCCAGAAACCCCATCCACCAGGGCCCGGCTATTAAAAAAAAAAACTGAAAGGGAGATGGGGTGAGTGGCACCACTTCCGGGCCATTTTTGGGCCCAGAGACCCCATCCCCCGGGGCTTGGCCTCTCGTTTGGGACCACGAGGGGAGCCACATGGCTCCCAGGGTCCCTGCTAGCTCTCCTTCCTCCTGCAGGAGCGGTATTGCTTTTGGGCAGAGGGAGCTGCTAACATGCAGCTCCCTCTACCCAAAAGCAATTCTGCTTCGCTTCATGTAAGCGAGAGCATTTTCCATGCTCTCGCTTCCATGAAGCGAAGCATAGTTTGCTATGGCATGGCCATGCCATAGCAAACTGCAATGTCCCCGGGACATTGCTGTAGCCAGCCCTGGGGGGTGACGGTCCCCAGGGCCATTGAGGGGTCCTGGAGGGGCCCCCCTTCCCTCTTCTTTGTAGCCCCGGGGAGGTGGTGGTCCCCGGGGCATTGTTTGCGTGCCCCCCTTTTCATGAATATGGCCCTGGGGAAGTGGCGGTCCCCGGGGCTGTGTGGGGGCTTAGGAGCCCCCCACTGCCTTTTTTAAAAAAAATATAGCTTTGGGGAGGTGGCAGTCCCCAGGCTGAGGGGGCCACGTGGCCCTCCCTTTTAATGACTATAGTCCCGGGGAAGCGGCGTTCCCTGGGGCTGCATGGGGGGGTTGAAGCCCCCATGCCTTTTTAAAAAATAGAAAGCCCCGGGGAGGTGGCGGTCCCAGGGTTTGGGGGGCCTGTGTTGCCCCCGCATTTAATGAATATAGCCCTGGGGAGGTGGCGTTCCCTGGGGCTGCATGGGGAGGGGGGGCAGTAGCCAGACCTCTTCTTGGCTAAGACAATCGGGGACAACCAAAGAATACCATCAACTCTTTCTACCACACCATCATTAAGCATTTTGTTTAACATAACAGTGAGATCGTTCCTTACACTGTGTGGAACATTTCAAAGTTTGTGTTTAACTGGAGATATGCCCTCTTTCACCTTGATGGCATGAGTAAAATCTTACATTTTGCCAATCTTATCTGGAATTTTTTTTTCAAATTTTAGTTTCCATTGATTACAAGCAGAGACCGAACTCACTAGGGAAAATGGATTCTTCTGACCTGGTTTGATAATCATACCAAACTCAGCTTGATACCACCATCCTAAAACATTTAGGGCTAGATGTAGGTAAATCAGATTTACTGATTCATAAATACCGAATTTTACCGATTCGGTATTCATGAATCGGTAAATCTGATGTAGGTAATTATTCGGTAACAAATACAGAATCGGTAGGATTCGGTATTTACCGATTCGGTAATTACCGAATCGATATTTGCCATTGATTCCTATGGGCCTTGAAGCACATAGGAATCAATGGCAAATTCCGATAAATACCGAATTGCCAAGGGGGACAGGGTGTCACTTTGACACCCTGTTGCACCCCTGTTTCTGGCTTGTGTGCCATGTGACACGCATAAATGCCCTTAGGGCATGTCTGTGTGCCACATAGCACAGGTGTACATGCACAGATGTGAAGGTACACAGGAATTCGTTATTTACCATGCAATAGTATTACATGGTAAATAACAAATTCTTAGAGGCCTGTGGCACTGTTTACTGTGCCACCTACATATTGATTTACAGAATCGGTAAATTTACCGATTCGGTATTTTACAGATTCTGTAAATTTACCGATTTTGTAACTCAAAGGCCCCCTACATTACAAAACTCAACGGCCGTTACCGACCGGTATTTGGGCTCCTACATCTGGCCCTAATACCCTTAAAAGCTACATACACTTTACCATAAATGGTTTTGTTTTCAAGGGAGATGTCGGGCAAAAAATAGCCAGCTAGATCAATTCTACTACCTTCAAATGCAGTGGTGATAACATCAGGAGGTAACAAAACCATATGTGACCAAGCTTGTTTGTATCTATCGATTGAGATAATGGTGATTCTAGCTCCAGAGTCAATGAGTAAGGAAATATCTTGACTTTGAATTGTTATTTGAACTAAAAGATCCCCATATTTCTTTTCTGTGTGTACATTGTTCATTTCAAAAAATTCCACAGAAACTACAGATAAAGAGAATTCTTCCACTCTTTTTTCAAAATTATCAGGATCTCCTGTAATTACATGCTCTTGAACACTTCTAATGGGAAAACGTTTGCCACCTCTGCAGACCTTTCCAAAATGACCTATTTTCTTACACCTCCAGCACTCTTGGGCAATAGCTAGGCAATTTCTGTTATTCGATAAATGAGAGGAAGAACCACATCTGAAACACTGTAAACCAGAAAATTGTTGTGCAAGAACCATACTTTTACCACTTCTATCAGGCAAGTCTTTACCCTTCTTTGGTTTGACATCACTGAAACTGGAAGGTTGTGAATCACTACTAGACAAATTATCAGCTGCAAGAGTAGAAGTAGTGTTTGAATCCAATAGTTTAGAATCTAATTTTGAGCGTTCAATACTTTTAGCAATGTCAATGGTTTCATCTAAAGAGGGGTTCTTGCAAGATAATAGTTTCTGTTGAATTTTTTTAGAATAACATCTGCAAACAATTTGATCTCTGATTGATTGAGATGTAAAATCTTCAAAATCACAATAGCTAGCTAATACTTTCAAAGCAGTAACATAAGTATCAATAAATTCATTAGACCTTTGCACACGAGTGAAACATTTGTGTCTATGCACAACCAGATTGAATTTACCCTCAAAATATATACTTAGTTATTTAAATGCTAATTGGTATTCATCCTTGTCACCACAGTCATGACCAGTGTAAACCGGTGTATGGTCAAAAACATTCTGGCCTGTACCTAAATAATAATAAAGAAGACTGGGTTTACTGTCAGGCTTTAAATTCATACCACCGATTGCTCCTAGATATGCATTAAAGGATCTAAACCACAACCGTCATTTTAAAGGTGGTTCAACAGGATCTTGTAAAAAGTAACTAGGATTGTAACAGATTGCATGGTACAACAATTGAAGATTCAAATAATTGAAGAGAGAGAAGAAAAATAACAAACAATGCCAATAAAGGTCAGTAGCACAAAAGAAGCAAGAACAATTGTAGAAATATGGATCCACTAAAAAACCCAGGTAAAATAATGTAATGGATTAAAAAACATTTTTTATTTCGTGGAGGTAGAAATGCAGTTTTAGTACAAGTGTGTGAATAACTGAATCTGCATAAACTGCAAGAGAGTTAGCATGCCAGCTGTTGTAAACGTAGGAAACGTATGAGCAAGCAGGAAGTATGAACTGACGAAACAACGTAGGCAAAGAAGCAAAGAGACCAGATCGACCTTTCACGGTCAAGAATGCACATCGTCATCGTGGCGTTTAAACTTGAAGAAGCCTGAGCGGAATAATTTTCCCTCAGTCAGGAGCAAGAAGAAAGCAGTGCGTTGAAATGCAGAATGGCCGAAGCGATCTCCCACGGCTAAGGACACAGCGCAGAAGAATGGAACAGGCGTCAGAGCCAGGAGGTGAACACTCGATGTCCACAGCAATGAAAGCTTGTGACATAAGTAATGCAGCTGAGCGAAGGCAGATTGAACTAAAGCGTTGGCACGTGAACAAGCGCTCGTCCAAATCCAACAATTTGAACACGTAGGAAAACAATGACAACAGGTGTCCTGCGGATAAACGAAAACACCAGGGAACAGCATGGAGAGTGGAAGGTTGGCAACCACGTAATAAAAAAAAATTGATCCATGGGCTCGTAGTTGGAAGAAAAACAAGCATTGGAAATGCAATAGGTCTCGCATTCGAAAAGTTGGAGTTATTGGTCTTGTAAATGACATATTTTATTTATTTGTTGGTTTTTAAAATTGCTAAATTGATGGCTTTGTCATTTACAATGCCAATAGTTATAACTTTCGCGAATGTGACACCTATAGCATTTGGAATGCAACATGTTTTGTATTTACGTGACTTAGATGGCAGCTCTGGTCGTTAGGCCACATCTCTAGAGAGCAGGAGAGTGCAGCAGGGGAGAGAAGCACAGCAATGCAATAGGGCTCGCATTAGGAAAGTTTGAGCTATTGGTATTGTAAAGGACACATTTTTTATTTATGTGCTTGTTTTGAAAATAGCGAAATTTATAGCTTTGTTATTTACAATGCCAATAGTTTTATCTTTCGCAAATGTGACACCTATTGTAACACAATATGTGTTGTGAGGGGTTGAGGGTGAGGGGTTGAGGGTGAGTGAGGGTGAGGGGTTGAGGGTGAGTGAGGGTGAGGGGTTGAGGGTGAGGGGTTGAGGGTGAGGGGTTGAGGGTGAGTGAGGGTGAGTGAGGGTGAGTGAGGGTGGGTGAGGGTGGGTGAGGGTGAGGGTGAGGTTGAGGGTGAGGGTGAGGTTGAGGGGTTGAGGGTGAGGGGTTGAGGGTGAGGGGTTGAGGGTGAGGGGTTGAGGGTGAGGGGTTGAGGGTGAGTGAGGGTGAGTGAGGGTGAGTGAGGGTGAGTGAGGGTGAGTGAGGGTGAGGGGTTGAGGGTGAGGGGTTGAGGGTGAGGGGTTGAGGGTGAGGGGTTGAGGGTGAGGGGTTGAGTGAGGGGTTGAGGGTGAGGGGTTGAGTGAGGGGTTGAGGGTGAGTGAGGGTGAGTGAGGGTGAGGGGTTGAGGGGTTGAGGGTGAGTGAGGGTGAGGGAGGGTGAGGGTGAGGGAGGGTGAGGGTGAGTGAGGGTGAGGGTGAGTGAGGGTGAGTGAGGGTGAGGGTGAGGTTGAGGGTGAGTGAGGGTGAGGGGTTGAGGGTGAGTGAGGGTGAGTGAGGGTGAGGGGTTGAGGGTGAGTGAGGGTGAGTGAGGGTGAGGGTGAGTGAGGGTGAGTGAGTGTGAGTGAGTGCGAGTGAGGGTGAGTGAGTGAGGGTGAGTGTGAGGGTGAGGGTGAGTGAGGGTGAGGGGTTGAGGGTGAGTGAGGGTGAGGGTGAGTGAGGGTGAGGGGTTGAGGGTGAGTGAGGGTGAGGGGTTGAGGGTGAGGGGTTGAGGGTGAGTGAGGGTGAGGGTGAGTGAGGGTGAGGGTGAGTGAGGGTGAGGGTGAGTGAGGGTGAGGGTGAGGGGTTGAGGGTGAGTGAGGGTGAGTGAGGGTGAGGGTGAGTGAGGGTGAGTGAGGGTGAGGGGTTGAGGGTGAGTGAGGGTGAGAGTGAGGGTGAGGGTGAGTGAGGGTGAGGGGTTGAGGGTGAGTGAGGGTGAGGGGTTGAGGGTGAGTGAGGGTGAGGGTGAGTGAGGGTGAGGGTGAGTGAGGGTGGGGGGTTGAGGGTGAGGGGTTGAGGGTGAGGGAGGGTGAGGGGTTGAGGGTGAGTGAGGGTGAGGGTGAGTGAGGGTGAGGGGTTGAGGGTGAGGGTGAGGGTGAGGGGTTGAGGGTGAGGGTGAGTGAGGGTGAGGGTGAGTGAGGGTGAGGGGTTGAGGGTGAGTGAGGGTGAGGGGTTGAGGGTGGGTGAGGGGTTGAGGGTGGGTGAGGGTGAGGGGTTGAGGGTGAGGGGTTGAGGGTGAGGGGTTGAAGGTGAGGGGTTGAAGGTGAGGGGTTGAGGGTGAGGGTGAGTGAGGGTGAGGGAGGGTGAGTGAGGGTGAGGGTGAGTGAGGGTGAGTGAGGGTGAGTGAGGGTGAGGGTGAGTGTGAGGGTGAGGGGTTGAGGGTGAGTGAGGGGTTGAGGGTGAGGGGTTGAGGGTGAGGGTGAGTGAGGGTGAGGGGTTGAGGGTGAGTGAGGGGTTGAGGGTGAGTGAGGGTGAGGGTGAGTGAGGGTGAGGGTGAGTGAGGGTGAGGGGTTGAGGGTGGGTGAGTGAGGGTGAGTGAGGGTGAGGGGTTGAGGGTGAGTGAGGGTGAGGGGTTGAGGGTGAGTGAGGGTGAGGGTGAGTGAGGGTGAGGGGTTGAGGGTGAGGGGTTGAGGGTGAGTGAGGGTGAGGGTGAGTGAGGGTGAGTGAGGGTGAGGGGTTGAGGGTGAGTGAGGGTGAGGGTGAGTGAGGGTGAGGGGTTGAGGGTGAGTGAGGGTGAGGGTGAGGGGTTGAGGGTGAGGGGTTGAGGGTGAGGGGTTGAGGGTGAGTGAGGGTGAGGGTGAGTGAGGGTGAGGGTGAGGGTGAGTGAGGGTGAGGGGTTGAGGGTGAGTGAGGGTGAGGGGTTGAGGGTGGGTGGGGTTGAGGGTGAGGGGTTGAGGGTGAGGGGTTGAGGGTGAGGGGTTGAGGGTGAGGGAGGGGTTGAGGGTGAGAGGGTGAGGGTGAGTGAGGGTGAGTGAGGGTGGGTGAGGGTGAGTGAGGGTGAGTGAGGGTGAGTGAGGGTGAGTGAGGGGTTGAGGGTGAGTGAGGGTGAGGGGTTGAGGGTGAGGGGTTGAGGGTGAGGGGTTGAGGGTGAGTGAGGGTGAGGGTGAGTGAGGGTGAGTGAGGGTGAGTGAGGGTGAGGGGTTGAGGGTGAGTGAGGGTGAGGGGTTGAGGGTGAGTGAGGGTGAGGGTGAGGGTGGGTGAGGGCGAGTGAGGGTGAGTGAGGGGGAGGGGTTGAGGGTGAGTGAGGGTTGAGGGTGAGTGAGGGTGAGGGGTTGAGGGTGAGGGGTTGAGGGTGAGTGAGGGTGAGTGAGGGTGGGTGAGGGTGAGTGAGGGTGAGGGGTTGAGGGTGAGTGAGGGTGAGGGTGAGCGAGGGTGAGGGGTTGAGGGTGAGTGAGGGTGAGGGGTTGAGGGTGAGGGGTTGAGGGTGGGTGAGGGGTTGAGGGTGAGGGGTTGAGGGTGAGGGGTTGAGGGTGAGGGGTTGAGGGTGAGTGAGGGTGAGGGTGAGTGAGGGTGAGGGGTTGAGGGTGAGTGAGGGTGAGGGGTTGAGGGTGAGTGAGGGTGAGTGAGGGTGAGGGGTTGAGGGTGAGGGGTTGAGGGTGAGTGAGCGTGAGGGTGAGTGAGGGGTTGAGGGTGAGTGAGGGTGAGGGTGAGTTAGGGTGAGGGTGAGTGAGGGTGAGGGTGAGGGTGAGTGAGGGTGAGTGAGGGGTTGAGGGTGAGTGAGGGTGAGGGGTTGAGGGTGAGTGAGGGTGAGGGGTTGAGGGTGAGTGAGGGTGAGGGGTTGAGGGTGAGTGAGGGTGAGGGTGAGTGAGGGTGAGGGGTTGAGGGTGAGGGGTTGAGGGAGGGTGAGGGTGAGTGAGGGTGAGTGAGGGTGAGTGAGGGTGAGTGAGGGTGAGTGAGGGTGAGTGAGGGTGAGGGGTTGAGGGTGAGGGTGAGTGAGGGTGAGGGGTTGAGGGTGAGTGAGGGTGAGGGATTGAGGGTGAGTGAGGGTGAGTGAGGGTGAGGGGTTGAGGGTGAGGGGTTGAGGGTGAGGGTGGGTGAGGGTGAGTGAGGGTGAGGGTGAGTGAGGGTGAGGGGTTGAGGGTGAGTGAGGGTGAGGGGTTGAGGGTGAGTGAGGGTGAGGGTGAGTGAGGGTGAGAGAGGGTGAGGGTGGGTGAGGGAGGGTGAGGGTGAGTGAGGGTGAGGGTGAGTGAGGGTGAGTGAGGGGTTGAGGGTGAGTGAGGGTGAGGGGTTGAGGGTGAGTGAGGGTGAGGGGTTGAGGGTGAGTGAGGGTGAGGGTGAGTGAGGGTGAGGGTGAGTGAGGTTGAGGGTGAGGGTGAGGGTTGAGGGTGAGTGAGGGTGAGGGGTTGAGGGTGAGTGAGGGTGAGGGTTAGGGTACATGCTTTTCACTTTCTTCAAAGGTTGTCCGTGCATCAAGGGTAGTTGACTGAACTTTAAGTATAATAATTGTACGTACTCTTCGGTGGCATTAAGCTCACACCCTCGAATGGTCTTCGGTAGTATTGTTTCCTGTAGAATTCTATTTCCTGCTTATAAAGCGCATGTCTCGGTCAGTATCAGCAAAGTGGTATGTGCATGTGAAAGTCGGAGAGTTGGAGGCGGTTAAGGAAATGCAGAACATTCTGCAAAAGTAATGGGAAAACCATTTTTATCTTGAAACTGTTTTTAACCGACAGTCTTTTATTCCTAATCATAGATGAGTGGGAGTAATACAGGGACTGGAGCAGCAGCGCCTCAGTTTGGATTGGTGTGGCAGGCAGGAGAAAGTCAGGAGAGGGAGGAGAGGGAGGAGGGGGAACTGCTTGCTAAATGAAATTAAAAGCGGCCGGGCGGGAAATGCTCTCGGTAGCATTCGTTTGAAGTGTGAAGCAGGGGCCTTTGATGTGCGGATAATTAGGGGAGGAGCAGCCAGGAGATCCAAGCTGGGGAACAGATGGCTGGCGATTTGATGCTGTGCACGCGCATTTTAGGTCAATGCGCTTGCGCATTGACCTAAAAGCCACGGGCACAGCACCAAATCGCCACAGTTAGTTAAGATTTGTTTAAAGCCCTATAGTCTCGCTTCTCTCAATGCGCATGCGCATTGATAGGTCACGAGACCTAAAAAACAGTACCTTTGTAGCGCTTGGAGATAGAAACACTTGCCAAGTAGATCAGCTCCAGAGCCGATGCTTGTCGCCAAATTGAAAAGACAGTCCACAGCAAGCGTAGTTTTCTTTGTATTTTATTAAATACAGGAGTGTAGCACTAACGGGCCCAGAGGATCAGCACCAACTGACGATGGTGTTCCAATCCACTGTTCCACTGTTCAACCACATTCCAATTACAACATTAGACCTGGTGGAAGCACCAAGAAAATACCAACATTCCATACCATAGAATATACAACAGAAGAGACAGCAGAAAACCAAAATGCAGAACACCACATACCCTTAAGAAGTTTACACACAACGGGGTGCATACCTACCAGTTTACCATCAACCTGTGTATGACCAGCTGAAATGGCAGATGAAAATTATTCACAAATCTGTAAGATAAACCCATTTAAGCATTGTAGGACAGAAAATTTGTGAAGTGGGATAATTCTGACCCCAAGGGTGCCGTTCCAGGCACCAACCCACCCAGCATCGCCACGCTGAGGAGTACAGTTTCCTGGTGGGAGGAGCCCAGGCCTGTAGTATGAAGTTTGAAGCCATGTCCGCAATGTCTGGCAATTCCCACTGTTGCCTGAAAGCCTCCAGACCATCATGGACAACTGCCCCCACAATATCAGTGCGTGCTTTTCTCCATGGTGGCCCTGGAGCATCATCTGAGACAAAGGCAGGATGCTGGGATAATAGCCCGCCAATTCCAACAAAATCAGATACCAAGACTGAGCTTTCCAGGGAGGAGTGACCAATACTACTGGTGCCAGTTGAGGATTGGTCTGAGTTGCCACTCTGGGGATGATAAAGGATGGGGGAAAGGCATAATTCAAAGTCGCAGGCCAATCCTGCGAAAAAGCACCCGTCGCTTTCGCTACAGATCTGGCCTCCAGCTGAAGAAAGTCTCTAACTGGAGATTCAGTCAGGAGACGTACATATCTATAGTGCAAGGATCCTCTATGCCCTGTATCATTGGAACAGACATGGATGGAGTTGCCAGTCCCTGTAATCTATCAGGTGCTTGGAGTTCCAATCCATCACAGCGTTGGACTGACCCGGAATGAACTCCACTATCACTGATATCTGATGAGTCAGGCAATAGTGCCAAAAGTCCTTGGCTATCTCCACTAAGAGGGACAATCTTGTGCCCCCCAACTTGTTGATGTACCTCACTGCAGATATGTTGTCCACCGTTAGAAGAATGCAACAAGATATCTTCTTGGGTAAGAGGGTCCGGATCGCAGAAGACCACGCCAACAGCTCTAGACAGTTGATATGAAGGGATAATTCTAGGACAGACCACATTCCGCTGGTGGAAATAACTCTGCAAAGCGCTACCCAGCCCCAATGGCTGGCACCTGACTCTATTGTCACTTCAACTCAATTGCATTTATAGTGAATATAAGGTTGATGACGTTTTCATCCCGTAGAAACAATACTAGGGTTATCATCACGACGTAAAAATTACATGCCTGAGGGAATTTTAGCCAATTGTAATAGTAGGGGGCAAACAATGAGGCAATTGCGATAATGCCAGGAAGGGATTACTGCGGTAGCACGGAGGTACGTTAGGTCACTCAAACGTCTTGGCGCATAGCAAAGGAGGTAGGGTGGTATTGGGGCAATTCCCAATTGAGGGTATTGGTATGGAGAGGCTCTATAACCTAATTACACGAATAGCGGCAACCAATCCAATTTGGAAATATATGAATGGTGCTGTGAGTCACGCAACAATGATGCGAGTACTCCTGAGCTGGTACAAGGACCTGTGTATCCTTCGGTACTCCGGTGGACAAGCATGGAATTAATTACTGATGTGTAATGGTGTCTCTACATATTGTTTGCTTCTTGCATTTCTTTATACAAGCCTGAGCCCTTTTCTGAATTTGTGAATTTCTGTTCATTTGTGTCTTTCTTATATATGTTGCGCTGGATGCAGGATTGCGTCCCACTTTATCCTTGTGTTTTATGTGATTTGATACATTATTACATTTTCTGTCCAGCTGAACAGCTTTAATATAACACTGATTTCAGGCCTTTATTCATTGTTTTCTGTGTGAATCTCCCCTGTCAGGGACTACAATACAATACAATAGAGACTTTATTTTGGTTTTGATTCAAACCATAAAAGCACATATGCAAAAAAGCAGTTTAAAAATTCAATACATATAAAAATAAACGGTAAAGTGCAGAAAGTTCAAGGGTCAATTATTTACATACAATAAGTAAATTCAAGAGAGAAATAAATCATCAAAGAAGACCATCACTGATCCAAACAGTTTCTCAACCTTATACATAGCTTTAAAAATTCAGTAACTTGAAGAATGCTGTCCTTATGCAGAAGTTGTGGGTACATAAGGGCTGGTCTGATCTGATTAAAATTACGTTTTTTTAAAAGAACAACCAGATAGCGTTTGTGTGGGTAATCATAAAACCTACATAAAAATATAAAATGCAGCATATCCTGTGGAGACTTTCCGTCGCAGCCACAGGGTGCAGCAAATTTATTAAAAATGTCACTTTTTGGTCTAATCAGCAGATGGTGGTACAGATTTAACCTAAACCTTGTTAGCAAGAACTTCTCATGTGAGGTCAGTGAGCCAGTCAAATATGGCTCCATTGATTCACATGATTTTAGCATAACAAATGTTCTTACAGTTGGTTTTTGAAGCTCCACACCTTCCCTTTGCATATTCCTATCCATAAGGAAAGCCCGTTTAATAACCTCCACATCCCCTTTTACAATCCTGCTTGGATGTTCAAACAGATCCAAACGACCAAGCCTGGAAAAACTAGATTTCAAGTAATTTGACCATGGGGTGCCCATTGCCTTATCCTGGGACAAAAAGTCTTTCATGATCAAATGAGTCAATGGAATGTCCACATTTAGCCACAAATTTAGCCAACATGTCAGCGGGCGTAAAGAACAAATTTCGTTTATGTATTGTGCCCCCAACTCTTGATGTACTGCAAAGTTAGAAGTTCCAACTGGGACACACAAGAGGCGCTTCATGAAAGAATTTTCAGCAGTCTGTAACTGCTCCCCCACGACATAACCCCACAGTTCATTGCCATAAACAGCAGTAGCCACTGATTTCGCATTGTAGAGTTTCATCATGGCACTAGTAGGTTTTTTCCCTAGTTTTGTTGCAAAATTAAAAATAGAGGCGTTCACCCTGGCCAGTTCACCTTTCTTCTTAACAAGATGTGGACCCCAACTAAGTTTATTATCGAAAGTAACCCGGAGATACGAGAATGTTTTCGCTACAGGGATCACTACATCATCTAGCTTAAACAAGAAGTTTCTACTTGGCTGTTGGCCAACTTGCATTATGAATGATTTGGAATTGTTGACCAGTAAGTCTCTGTCTGACATAAACAGTTTAAAAGTGTTACGTAGAGCTTGAAGTCCCCTCTCAGTTCTAGAGATTAAAACCGCATCATCTGCATATAAAAGAACAGGAATACCCCGCCTACCGACTCTAGGACAGTCGGCATGAATATTCTGCAGGTCGCTATCTAAATCATTGATATAAAAGTTAAAAAGAAAGGGGGCTAGGATACAACCTTGACGCACACCCTTTCTAATATCAAAATTACTAGTTACGCCAAGATCCTGAGAATACCTTACATTTGCACTAGTGTTACTGTGTAAGTCAGCGAGGAAGTTAACAATCCCATTATCAACACCCTTTTCCCTCATGGACTGCCAGAGCTTTCCCCTGTTGGCACAGTCGAAAGCAGATGGCAGGTCCATGAAGGCAAGGTGGATTGTTCCCCTCTTCGCTACAGTATACTTGCTTAGAATTAAGAAGAGATTAAGGCACTGTGTTATAGTCGAACGTCCACCGCAGAAGCCATACTGCGTGATGGACATGATGTTATTTGCCACCGCCCAGTCCGACAATCTCTGCAATAGCATATTACCTACTATTTTGACCATAGAATCAATTAATGAAATTGGCCTATAACAAAGTGGGCTACCCCTGTCCCCCTTATTAAAGACCGGAACAATTGTGGAGACCCCCCAAGTTTGTGGACAACCAACTGATGCAGCCGCATTGAAGACCGCCTCCAATATGGGTGCCCAAAAGCTAGGGTCAGACCTATACAAGTCTGGGGGGATCCCATCAGGGCCCAGGGCTTTCCCAGCTGTCAATCCCACTATGCCCTCCATAATCTCGCCTCTTTCAAACCTGATAATGCTATCACTATCGCAAGGGGGAAAATTGGGGATTTCCAACGACGTGCAGCAGTATAATTTTTTTAAGTGCCTTAGTTATGCAGCATTCCAGACCATCACCCGAATTCTGCACCAGGAAAGGTTTCTTTACCACTGCCCAAAATCTAGAGCTGCACTTCAAGGTATCTGGATCGAGAATCTCATTCCAAGCCTCCTCTCTTAAAAAGTCCTTGCGTGTGGCAATAACTGATTTATATTTTTTCCTACACGCTTGAACAGTCAATTTTACTCTGGGTTTAGCTGCGAGAGCCAACCTTAAATTGCGTGCTGCTTTAGTACAATCCTGGTTAAACTATCTTGGTCCCCTACTTCTATGTTTTTTGCAGGGGCCAACATCAGCTGAGATACTTTATCCGACAAATTTTGAAAAGCACCCAGAACCCTAATTGGTTCAGTCCCAACTGAGGTACAACTCAAGATTTCATCTGTACAAGTGTCTATTATTTTTTTGTACAGCAGATCAGCAGCAATCATTGACCATCTAAGGCGGCGTCTTCCATCAGTTGTGCTAAGCCTACCAGAAACATAATTCCGGGTTTCCTTAACTACCCAGGGGCCGTTCAACTGAAAAGTGAGCGGGTTATGATCACTAAATTCACTATTTTTGATAGTAGTCCCCGGGTCCGCGAGCACAGCGGAGGTGACCCGGTGTTCTCCGTGGGTCTGTGTGGTGACGGAAGGTAAGGAGCGTCATCCTCTGTTCACTGCCCCTGGCTCAGTCCCCCGCTCCCCAGGAGCTCTCCTTCTGATTTAAGCGCCGGCGGGCGCGGGCACAGCGTCAGCGGCGTCCTGGCCACAAGTGTTGCCGGGATTGGTAGTCCCCGGGTCCGCGAGCACAGCGGAGGTGACCCGGTGTTCTCCGTGGGTCTGTGTGGTGACGGAAGCTAAGGAGCGTCGTCCTCCGTTCACTGCCCCTGGCTCAGTCCCCCACTCCCCAGGAGCTCTCCTTCTGATTTAAGCGCCGGCGGGCGCGGGCACAGCGTCAGCGGCGTCCTGGCCACAAGTGTTGCCGGGATTGGTAGTCCCCGGGTCCGCGAGCACAGCGGAGGTGACCCGGTGTTCTCCGTGGGTCTGTGTGGTGACGGAAGCTAAGGAGCGTCGTCCTCCGTTCACTGCCCCTGGCTCAGTCCCCCACTCCCCAGGAGCTCTCCTTCTGATTTAAGCACCGGCGGGCGCGGGCACAGCGTCAGCGGCGTCCTGGCCGCAAGTGTTGCCAGGATCGGTAGTCCCCGGGTCCGCCAGCACTGCAGAGGTGACCCGGTGTTCTCCGTGGGTCTGTGTGGTGACGGAAGGTAAGGAGCATCGTCCTCCGTTCACTGCCCCTGGCTCAGTCCTCAGGGACTATTTTGTAATTGTAACGTACTACTACCCAAGGTGCCTGACCATTACAATTGGTTCCCTTGTTAATGAAACACATTGGTTCATCATGTAAGAGAGACGTTGCCATCTGGAAGTGAAGGTTGGCCAATGAATGGACCTGAGCCATTATGAGAATGTCATCCAGATAAGCTAGCATGTGTATTCCCTGCTCTCTAAGATGGGATATCACTGGTTCATCCCCTTGGTGAAACACCATGGTGCCGAAGAAAGCCCAAAAGGAAGGAACAATATTCCAACCACCTGCTCCTCTATCAGAATTGAAGAAATCTCTAGTGCTGTGGGAAAATGGGAATGGTCAGATACGCATCCATGAGGTCCAGCCAGGCCATCCAATCCCCCTTCGGCAATAGATCTGCTAAAAGATAGATGCCTTACATCTTGAAATGTTTGCACACTATGCATTGACTGAAATCTCTTAAATTCAGAACCAACCTGTGGCCACCTTCCCATTTCTGAAACAAGAAGATGTTGCTGCAGAAGCCCCCAGCGCTGTTGTTGCAATATGCCACTGCATGCTTCTGTAATGTAATCTACAATGTGTTCTGTTGGGTAATGCTATTGCTTTGCAGAAAAGGGGATTAATCAATAGAAAACACAGCAAAGTCATTTGTGTAGAGCAAACAATGAATAATAATTATACTGACAATGAATGTAAGTCAACAACACCACACAAATGTCTTACTCAGTATATATATGATTAATATTTTTTGAGTGATGGTTAATTTGTATATGACTGTCACATATATCAATAACAGAACAAACATCATAAAATATGTGACTTTAGTGAGCCATGTGACTTAAATTGCATGGGTGCTGTATACAGAAATAACAGAAGAACACAACATTCATCAACACATAAATACTACATATAGGTATAGGGGTCTGTCCTTTTAGTGCATAAGGTTCAGCAGCCACCCTTTGAGTCCCTTGATTTCGATTATGGGGTAATGAGACTACGGACATGGACTGATCAAAAAAGCATTGACGTTTCGACCCAAGGCGTATGCGTTAATCAGTATACATCACAGTGGGTTTTCCTCAGGAAAAGTCTATTGCATGTATACATCCTGTATGGAAAAGGGTAATCTAAAGTAAGTATGATGTGTCAAGGGAGAATTATATGTATATAAAAAGGGGGGCGCAAGGCAACTCCCCAAACAGAAATGATTCATGGAGACTCCGCAAGTGCTGGATGGAGTCTTTATATATACGATAATCAAAAATTCCAGAGTCATCTCATTGTGATAGAGCAATGTATGTACAATTTAAGATAGATATTGAGTCGTAAGTTTGTGTAATGTTACCTTTCTATTAGTTAAGGTAGCCAAAACGTAAAGAGAACTCACCTTGAGTCAAGAGCAAAATAACTGTCCCTGGTTATGTTGTCTGTAAAGCTGAAGAAATCCTATCCATCCAATCTTTTGTTCTCTGTGTGCAATATACAAATGAAAGCAGAGAGGAAAAAAGGAATCCCAGTGTGGGGAATCCTAAAATCGAGCGAGACGAAGTCATGGCTTACCTTCACTAGAGAGTAGCAAAGAATGCTGAAATTCACTGGTGCGACAAAGACAAATGCTGTCAGGAAATGAAAGTAATTTGCAATGGCTGCTGTGCAAGCACGTGTAAAGTTATGAAGCACCACACACACGAGCTAGTTACTTTAATTAGATATTTATTCCCGGAGCGCCGGGAGCTGCCAACTGGTTGCAGCGGTTGGCGCCAATACACAAAATGGCCGCCTTCCGCTTCCCGTCCCCGCACTTCCTGTTCCGGGGACGGAACACTAGACCGCTACTACATGTCTCCCCCCTTTATGCATTAATCAAACCTTATATAACAAAGTCCTTACTTCCAGTTCATGTCATAGTCCTTGAACTTCTCTGGTACCTTTACTCTCCTTCCCACTCTGGTTTTCACACTCTCACTGCTTCCTTCCTCTTCCGGTTCCTTACCATCCAACCTTTTTCCTGAGCCGCCTCTATCTCTGTCCATCACTTCTCCTTCACTTTCTACCTTGCACCCGCTCCTCTCTCTTCCTCTTGCACCCACTTCTCCTTCTCCGTCTGCCACTTGCTGCACTCCTTCTTCTACGTTCTCTCCATACCTTCCACTACGTTCGCTTTCACTTTCTTCGCCTACATACTCAGCTCCTTCCATAGTCTCTTCTTCCCACTTCAAGATCTTGCTGCATTTAGCCATTCTGTCCAGTGACCACACTTTGCCGTCACTTAGCAGGGCCGATCGGGCGTAGGGCTCCACCACTTTCAAGGGTGGTGAAAACTTGCTTTCTCCCTTTCTCTTCAAGATGGCCAGTTTTACTCGAACCCAGTCGCCCTTCTCCAATCCTACTTCCTGAGTGTTCCGTCTCTTATTGTAGTGAGCCGTGTATACCTCTTGTGCCTTCTCCAGATTTCTTCTGACCACCGCTGGTGACCACTTACTCTGCACCACTAATTTCCTCCATGCCATGTTGTCTTTCGTGAAGGCCTCCCTTCCTCTCAACACTTTAAAAGGGCTGTATCCCGTGCTCCCCGGGGTGATGCGATAAGCCCAGATCATCTTCTCCAATTCCTTTTCCCAGTCCAGGCCATCATCTATGGCCGCTTGAATGGTGCCCATGATCACTCGATTGAAACGCTCCACTTGACCATTTCCCGCGGGGTGATAGATGGGCGTATGTTTCACTTCAATGCCATTTCTGTCTGTGAAGGCAATCCACTTTGCCGAAGTGAATTGGGGCCCATTGTCGCACGTGATTATCTTTGGGATTCCCTCTCTGACAAACGTGGCGCGTAAAAAACGTACCACAGCATCCGTGTCTACGTGCTCCATAATCTCCATCTCAGGCCACTTGGAATACTTGTCGATGAGGACTACTGCATACTTCTGAGTTCCTGCTTTGTTGAGGACGGGACCCATAATGTCCACTGATATCATTTCCCATGGCCCATCGGGTACTGGGAATTTCCCCAAGGGTGGTCTTAACATGCTCTGTGTCTTGTCCGCTTTGGCACATGACTCGCATTGTCGCACATGACGTTCAATCTGCACATCGATGGCAGGCCACCAGTACGCTTGTCTGGCAAGGGCTTTAGTTTTCGTGATGCCCTGGTGCCCCTCGTGTAGTAGAGACATCAGATGGTCCAGAATGCCTTGTGGTGGGACCACTTTATCACCTCTGAGTAGGAATACAGGGTTCTCCGCCAGCGATAGTTCATCCCGTACCTCCCAGTACCTCCTCAGTTCTTCCTTTAGGTGTCTCTTTTCCGGCCACCCATGGACCACTTCCCCTTTTACGGCTTCCAAATCAACGTCCTCCCTGTATGCTTCTTCCCATTCTTGGGCACTTATCACCTCCTCCGTGTCTTGAATAGTGGCCACCACATATCCTTCCCAGTCCTGTTTTTCACAGCTCTTTGCTTCATCCATGGCCGCTGCTCTGCTCAGGAAGTCCGCCACTTTGTTCTGCGGTCCCGGAATGTGTTCCACTTCGTAAACGAAGTCCAGCAGTCTGAGAGTCATCTTGGCAATTCTTGGTGTCGCATGATCATGGCCACTGGAGGTCAGCACTCGGACCAAGGGTTTGTGGTCTGTTCTCACTAGGAATTTGGCTCCCCACAAGTATTGCCTAAATTTCTCCATCGCCCAGACCACCGCCAGCATTTCCTTCTCGATAACGCTGAACTTCTCTTCATTGGAAGCTAGCGATCTTGAGGCGAAGCTGACGGTCGACGTTTCTCCGTTTTCTGATTTCTGCATTAGGACTGCCCCCAGGCCGCGGTCACCGGCGTCCGTAGTGAGGATGGACTCTGCACTCGGGTCGAATCCTTTGAGGGGAATGGCAACACTCATCTCCTGTTTGAGGGCATCAAATTCCGCTTGCTCCTTATTTCCCCACTGGAACTTGTTCTTTTCCTTGAGTAATTGGCGAATGAAATGAGTTTTCGTGGCGAAGTGGGGAATGAATTTACTGTAATACTCGGCCATTCCCAGGAATGACCGAACATCCTCTTTCTTGCCCGGAGTGGGGGCCTCCAGGATAGCTTTCATGTTGGTTCTTTTTGGTTTTATCCCCTGTCCGCTCACTTCGTGACCCAGGTACGTGACAGATTGCAATCCCAACTTGCACTTGGACCACTCAGCCGTCAGGCCATTGTCTTGCAGTGTTCGCAACACTTTGTGGAGTTTCTCGTTATGGTCCTGTTTCGATCTGCCCATTACCAAGATGTCGTCTTGAAAGAATAGTACGTCTTTTATGTCTTTCAGTAATCTGTGCATAAGCTTCTGGAAGACTGCCGCTGCCGATGCCAGGCCGAACGGCATCCTCACAAATTCGTAGCAACCAAAAGGCGTGATAAAGGACGTGAGATGGCTGCACGATGGATGTAGTCTCACTTGATGGTACGCTGATGACAAGTCTACTGTGGAGAACCATTTGACGTCTTTTGTTTTCGCCAGCATCTCATTGATGCGGGGCAGGGGGAATTTATCAATTACAGTGTTTTTGTTCAATTCCCTGAGATCAACACATAGCCGTACTTTGCCATTCGGCTTCTGGGCCACCACTAGGGGTGAAAGCCATTCTGCACTCTCTATGGCTCTGATCACTCCTTCTCTTTCCAGCCTATCCAGCTCTGTCTGCACTGCGTCCCTACTGCGGAACGGGATGTTCCTCACTTTGTGCACAACGGGTTTAGCTCCCACTTTCAGCTTTATGAGATGCTTGTATTTCCCTAGCTCTCCAATTTGACCATTGAATACCTTGGGGTATGCCTTTAGCCACGATCCTACATCTTCCTCATCATCCATGTCCATCAGCAGGATTTTTTCGATGCCTCCTGGGTTGAGTTGGATCCCTAGTGCTCCTTGGTCCTTCCAGCTCAGCACTGAGGGGCCCTTCTCTGCTACGTATAGCTTGCAACTTGCGTGGCGGCCTCTGAATTCGAACAGGAGAGGACAGTATCCCAACATGGGAATCCTTTGTCCGGTATACGTGACTGGCCTCAAATCCATCGGTAGCAGTTTCTCTTTGATCTTGGGCGTGAATTTGTCTTCCCATACTTGTCTTTGTACGATGGAAATGGGTGCCCCGCTGTCTGCAATCATCTCCATTGGTATTCCGCCGATGTGCATGTTCAGTCTGGGTTTATCTGTACCTGATCCATCCATTTCCAACACCTGGACATCTATGTATAGGAACTCCTCCTCGTCCTCAACGCCTTCCTGGTCGCTTGCGTCTTCTCTTCGTTCTTGGTCCATATAACGCACCATAGCGTTTTTGGGTTTCCTGCGGCACACCTTTTCATAGTGCCCGAAAACGCTGCAATATGAGCATTTCGCCCTGAACGCGGGGCACGCTTTGTCATTACCTAGATGAGCAGTACTGCCACACCTGTAGCAGTTTGGCCTACCACCTTTATTAGTCCTGTTGTCCTTCTGGTATTTGTTGTTGCTGTTGGATTTTCCACCTTCCTGATTTCTTTGCATGTCTTTTTGCCTCGGTCGTTCATTTCTCGTCGGTGTCATTATCCTGCAGACTGTTTGCGACTCTCCAGCTTCCTTCTTTGCCGCTTGAGCGCAACGTTGTGACAATTCCGCTTTCTTGACCATCGCCCAAATTTCTTTGAGTGGGGCGTCACCATTCACCCACAACTTCTCCTGTATGTGAGAGCTGGACGTGTGCATGATAATTTGGTCCCTGATTAGTTCATCGTGTAGCGTGCCAAATTTGCACGTGAGAGCCAATTTCCGCAAGGCCACTACATACTCGTCCACTGTCTCGCCACTCTTCTGCTTCCTCTGAAAAAAGTTGTATCTGTCGATTGCGACGCACACCACCGGTCTGTAGTGTGCATCTAGGTCAGCGATAGCGTGACTGAAGACGTCCGTATCCGTGGCAACCCTCTCACCTTTGACTATGGTATCATACACTCTGATCCCTTCCGGACCCAAATTATGTAACAGAATTTTCTTTCTCCTCTTGCTCGAGAACGGGGTATCACCTTTTTCTTCCAGTGCATCTAGATAGTTGAGGAAATACCTTTTCCAGTCTTCCCATTTCATCTCCGGTTCTCCGCCTTTCGTCAGGAACGGTACCATTTGAGTGAGGGATGTTGACTGGGCCGCCATTTTGGGCTCGCCTCTCCTGTTGGTCGCTGTATGGATCGCCCGACCGGGTGGGCTCCCCGGCGTGTGCTGCCTTGTCGTGTCCTCTTCACTGCGATCTCCGTCGCTCTCTTCCCCCTGCACTGTCCCTGTCGGACTGGGTTGTTCTGGGTGGCTGTCCTCTTTTAACTGGTGCGAAGAGCCAGGTACTTCTGCCAACCCCCGCTGTTCCGCCAGGATGCCGAGCGCACTACACGGCGGCAGGGATGGGTTGTTTCTTGCTGTGACCCTGTGTACCCTGCGTGTGCACAGTGTTGCACAGCGTTGATGTGCGCTGCCCCAGGTCGTGACTACGCAGGTGGAGCCACTGGGTTCACCTCCGCTTTGGTTTCTGGTTCGGGTGCAGCCGTTTTCCTTCTGGAGCGCCGACGTGTATTCGCGCTCTTTTCATCAGCTGCCTGACGGCTCCTCTGCCACGCTCCGGAGTATCTCGGCGTTTCCTCACGCCCGATGCGTAGTGTAGCATCGTCGAGTGTGTGCTTGCGGAGCTAAATCCCATCCTCCGTCGCCATTGTAAAGTTATGAAGCACCACACACACGAGCTAGTTACTTTAATTAGATATTTATTCCCGGAGCGCCGGGAGCTGCCAACTGGTTGCAGCGGTCGGCGCCAATACACAAAATGGCCGCCTTCCGCTTCCCATCCCCGCACTTCCTGTTCCGGGGACGGAACACTAGACCGCTACTACAGCACGCACATCAGAGCAGAAAATCCCAGGAATGACTGTCAGAAGAAGACAGCTGACCTACAGTGGCTGGCCGCTCATAATACGTAAGCACACACGTTCCTGACTGTGCTAAGCTTAAAGAGAATCATCACAAACAAGTCCCATACAACTTGGTAAAATAGGTCACGATCAACAGTTGGAAAACCATTAGCTAAATTCATAAACAATTCTAAGAGAGGTGTAGAAGGTGATAAATGCCTTAACGTAAACACACTGAAAAGTGAATGGATTCGGTTTTGCGTTATGCATCCATGGCTCATGTAGGTCAAAAGTACACTGAGCCTGTATTGTTGTTATTCACATGAAAATAGTGGTCTTCAGCGGGGCAGTAAACCCTGTCTGAGTGAAAAAGACAGAAGTAAAACATGCTTCTAATTAACTGAAAGTGTTTAACAGGTCTCATAGTTTGACACAGAATGTAAAAAGGAGTAAACAGCTAAACCAAGGAGCAACAAATGGGGGAGAATCAACGTTTGACCCTACAACTCAGTTCCTAATAACACTTGACTTCACATCACTCTACAGTAGCATACCACACGACCAGGCTCTAGAAGTAGTACAAACATTTCTGGATAGAAGAAAATGTCCTTGTTGGGTCCCTAGGGACTTCATATTGGAAGCGCTAGATTTTGCTATGAATAAGAACTATTTTGTTTTTCAGAATGAGTTCTTCATTCTACGTGAAGGAGTTGCCATGGGAGCCGGATTCACTCCTAGTCTGGCTAAGTTGTTTATGGATAGATATAAGAATAGGTACATATAGAACCTGGACACCCCTTTCTTGGATAACATCATAATGTTGAAACACTACATCGATGATGTATTAATGATGTGGTGGGCAGCAAGCTGAATTTGGTTGATTTTACAGTGTGGCTTAATGACAGGTCCCTAGAAACAAAAATCACCATGTCACATGACAAAGAGACCATCAGTTTCCCTGACCTATCACTGAAAGCACAAGATGTTAAGATATATACCATTCTCTTTGGGAAACCTACTGAACGTAACAGGCTTCTTAGATACAACTCCCACCACCCCAGGAACCTTCGAGATAATCAGCCTTATGGGAAGTTCTTAAGGTTATGATGTAATTGCACACTCACAACCGATTTCTTTAAGGAAACAGATACGCTAATTACCTGACTAAAAGAAAGTGGTTATCCTAAGGATCTTCTGCATAGGACCAGGAAGATAGTGTGGGTTTGTCCACGTGGCATATTGCTAGAAGTAAAACCTAACGCTGACTCTATGAACAAATTAGTGTGTATTACCACCATTAATACCAGGAGCCAAGACATTAAGGTGATCATTATTAAGTACCTTGTTGCCACTGAATTTGGCAAGACTGAGAATACACTCTTTGTGTTCAAAAGAGGCAGGAATATTAAGGACTTTATGGTTAGTTCCTTCCTATAAACTACATGTACACTAGACATTTGAGCTGAAGGGAGCCTACCACCCCTTGTAGGGCATTTTAAATGTGGCCGCTGTAAGGCATGTGACCTGACAATAGAAGGAAAGGAATGTAAACACCTGGGTCGCACCCGTACGTTGCAACAGCATTCGAATGGCAACAGTTCGGAGGTGATTTATGACATCAGATGCCCCTGTGATAAAATATATGTAAGGCAGACAAGATAGAAAGCCAAATTGAGGATCCTACAACACTGCAGTAGGATCTGCTGCAAAGTACAGGGTGTCCCTTTAGTGTAGCACTTCCAGAACACAGGATATGGTGTAGAAAGTCTAAAATGAGGGATACTTAAGAAGATATTCCACAATCCGAGGGGTGGGGAGATCTCATCTGCACTGGACATAAGGGAATATAGATGGAGACATACCCTGAATGGATACATACCCTGGATACAGTGAACCAAGGTTTAAATTAATTTGAGGAGATCAACAGACAAACTGGTCTGCGTGGGTATACTTAATCCTTCACCTCACACTGATTGTTGCTAAACACAGATGTACTATGAATCCTATTTTCCATTTTACCATGTGGGACATTTCCCTGATTTGTGATATTGCAGCATAAATTGCCTATGATTATCTAATGCTGTTAGTAAGCCAACTATATTGCTATGCTTATTATAAGGAAATGTCTAATGTATGTGTGACAATGTATATGTATATGACGCATAAAGCCCTGCATAACAAAACCCCCAGTTACTTAGCACTAAAGCTAGAGCGATCGGGAGGATGTGAAGTGCGAGTTCACTACTACTGAAACCACAATTCTTTCATAAGAAGCGAACTGGTTGCAGAGCATTCTCAGGGATCGCACCGAAGATTTGGAACTTCCTACCTCCAATGGTACGTGGAATCTCTTCCTTTACCTCCTTCAAAAAAGAAGTAGAAATGTTTCTAATGAACAAATTCACATCCTATGACTTTAATTCTATGATGACTACTAGTTACCTATGCTATCCATATACTACTGTCTACCTCTTTTTTATTGAATGGCGAATACCGAATACATGTATACTACCTCAACCACCTAATGTTTAATAACGGTGTATTGTAAAGCGCTCTGATACCCTTGTGGGTCATGTTCGCGCTATATGAAACTTTATAAATAAATGCAAAAATTAATATGCTCAGATTTTGTAGTACATCTCATCATATACATCTGTTATACCTATTAATTGATATTCAATATAATGAGTTATACTTCATAACTCACATACGGGCTTTTTACGACGTTGGTCTGAAAGTCTCCGAATGGTATTTGAATTCTCCTAAACCGTTTCAGAACCCATGTTTCCGATGACTCAGAAACATTTCAGACAGACCGATTATGATGGAAAGGTAACCAGTTAGTCATTCTGAATTGGTTCCGACCAGCATTCGGAGACTCCGAGTAGGTTGAAGCCAAATCGTACAGCTCTATGGACCTCATTTCCCACCAGCACATTAAGATGTCAGATTCGCACAGCCCTTCCAAATCGGTATGTCTGACACGAAACGGCTGTCGGAATCTGACTTTGGGGGCCCGTAGCAGGCCCTCCTTCACCCTGAGGCCTCCGGTTGGGGTCAGTGGGGGTACCCCAAGGGACCCCCCTTTAAAATAATGCGCAGTGTGGCAGGCACCATGGGGTGCCTGCGACGGGGTGCAAGGTTTTCCGCAACCACCCCTTTTTTTCAATGGGAGCCTGTGTTGTCGGTCGGAACACAGGCTCCAATTGAAGTCAATAGGAGACTTCACGAGCGGTGTTCGGAACAATCATAATCGGTTGGTAGGACCCGCGAATACGATTCGGTCAGAAGCGAATCCGAGACGGTGTCGTCAGAATAGTTTCCGACTGACATCGTAATGAGGCCCTATAGTACATGTTTATTCTCCTTGGTTTCACAGTTTCCTCCTTTTCATATTCTGTGTCAAACTATGAGACCAGTTAAATGCTTTTTGTTAATCAGAAGATTGTTTTACTTTGGTCTTTTTTGCTCACCTAGTGTTTACTGCACCGCTGATTACCAATATTGTCATTTGAATAACAACAATGCCAAGTTCGTTATACTGACTTTTGACCGATATGAGCCATGGATGCATGCCGCAAACTAAATCCATTCACTTTTTAGTGTGTTTATGTTAAGGCATTTAAATCGGTTTCTACATCTCTCTTAGAATTCTTAATGAATTTCATGAATGGTTTTCCAACTGTCGTTTGTGACCTCTTTTGCCATGTTGTATGGGGCTTTTTTTGTGACAATTTTGATTAAACATAACACCTACAGGAACGTGCGCGCTTACATATTATGAGTGGCCGGCCACTGTCTGTCAGCTTTCTTCTTCTGACAGCCATTCACGGGATTTTCCGCTCTGATAAACCCACTAAGAGGAAGAATGACATTGAGGGGTGTTGGCCCAGCCAGGTCCCTATCGATCCAGCTGTAGGGGAGTCTAGCAGCTCCATGATACCAATGGTACACATATTGGTACTGTGCTATCTATACTACTATTATAAAGGAAGAACTTTGAACCTTTGAGGCGGGTAAACTCGGGAACCACAGCGCCAATCCACACACCCGATACATCGTTGTAATTGTCAGGGTGTGCAGATGGACACAGGCTATATATATTAAAAAAATATAAGTTATTTAAAAAATTTACGATAAAAAAAAAAGTAGTCCCATGGAAGTAGCGCCGGCCGCGACGTGCGTGCTGACATCAGGAGCGCGGGGAGGAGCGGCGGACAGGCAGGGAGGAGCGGTGAGGAGCGGCGGACAGGCGGGGAGGAGCGGCGAGGAGCGGTGGACAGGCTGGGAGGAGCGGCGAGGAGCGGCGAGGAGCGGCGAGGAGCGGCGGACCGGTGAACTCAGGAGCGCGGGGAGGTGCGGCAGTAAGAGGGATGTGTATATTAAGAAACAGATAGAGAAATTAGAGAAGGACTATCATTCTGATTATATCAATACGCCCTGCTATCAATAATGGCAGCCTAATCCATCGTTCTATTTGCGATGCTAATTTTTCCACAGCTGAGCCGTAGTTGAGGCGGAAGACCTGTTTCTTATCGTGAAGGACATGGACATCCAAATATTTGACCGTGTCAGCGCACCAACATAGTGGGAAGTAACTGTGGACTTGTTGGTCGGCCCTTGTCAGTGGAAAGAGTTCGGACTTATTCCAGTTAATCTAAAGCCCTAATCCAAACCTTTGCATTTCTCATAACACTGGACTCAGGTTTGCAACAGGATGCAGAAGGAAGAGCAGTATATCATCCGCGTACAGTGAGAGCAACAGCGGACCGGTATTAAACTGTAACTTGTGCCAAATGTGCTTCTCCAGCAATTGCCGACCTAGGGGGTCATTTGCTATTATAACAAGCATTAGAAATGCAATCGGGCTCGGATTTATTTGAGTTTGAGCTAATGGCATTGTAAATGCCAATGTATTGTTGCTATGTGTTATGGAGTGTGTTCATGTGGTGTGTACTGCCAGTGATCTCCTTGTGAGTGTGAGAATATTGCACCGTTACTGCCTGTGATGTCCTTCTTGTGAGTTTGAGAAGCTTGCACCTCTGCTGCCTGTAGTCTCCTTGTGAGTGTAAGAAGCTTGCACTGCTGCTGCCTGTGATGTCCTTCTTGTGACTGTAAGAAGCTTGCACTGCTGCTGCCTGTGATGTCGTTCTTGTGAGTGTGAGAAGCTTGCACCGCTGCTGCTTGTGATGTCCTTCTTGTGAGTGGGAGAAGCTTGCACCTCAGCTGCCTGTGGTCTCCTTGTGAGTGTAAGAAGCTTGCACAGCTGCTGCCTGTGATGTCCTTCGTGTGAGTGTGAGAAGCTTGCACCTCAGCTGCCTGTGATATCCTTGTGAGTGTAAGAAGCTTGCACAGCTGCTGCCTGTGATGTCCTTCGTGTGAGTGTGAGAAGCTTGCACCGCTGCTGCTTGTGACGTCCTTCTTGTGAGTGGGAGAAGCTTGCACCTCAGCTGCCTGTGGTCTCCTTGTGAGTGTAAGAAGCTTGCACAGCTGCTGCCTGTGATGTCCTTCTTGTGAGTTTGAGAAGCTTGCACCGCTGCTGCCTGTGGTCTCCTTGTGAGTGTAAGAAGCTTGCACAGCTGCTGCCTGTGATGTCCTTCTTGTGAGTGTGAGAAGCTTGCACCGCTGCTGCCTGTGGTCTCCTTGTGAGTGTAAGAAGCTTGCACAGCTGCTGCCTGTGATGTCCTTCGTGTGAGTGTGAGAAGCTTGCACCGCTGCTGCTTGTGACGTCCTTCTTGTGAGTGGGAGAAGCTTGCACCTCAGCTGCCTGTGGGCTCCTTGTGAGTGTAAGAAGCTTGCACAGCTGCTGCCTGTGATGTCCTTCTTGTGAGTGTGAGAAGCTTGCACCGCTGCTGCCTGTGGTCTCCTTGTGAGTGTAAGAAGCTTGCACAGCTGCTGCCTGTGATGTCCTTCTTGTGAGTGTGAGAAGCTTGCACCGCTGCTGCCTGTGGTCTCCTTGTGAGTGTAAGAAGCTTGCACTGCTGCTGCCTGTGATGTCGTTCTTGTGAGTGTGAGAAGCTTGCACCGCTGCTGCTTGTGACATCCTTCTTGTGAGTGGGAGAAGCTTGCACCTCAGCTGCCTGTGGTCTCCTTGTGAGTGTAAGAAGCTTGCACAGCTGCTGCCTGTGATGTCCTTCTTGTGAGTGTGAGAAGCTTGCACCGCTGCTGCCTGCGGTCTCCTTGTGAGTGTAAGAAGCTTGCACTGCTGCTGCCTGTGATGTCGTTCTTGTGAGTGTGAGAATCTTGCACCGCTGCTGTTTGTGATGTCCTTCTTGTGAGTGTGAGAAGCTTGCAACTCAGCTGCCTGTGGTCTCCTTGTGAGTGTCACTACTCTACTCACTACTCACTACTCTACTTACTACTCACTACTCTACTCACTACTCTACTCACTACTCTACTCACTACTCACTACTCACCACTCTACTCACTACTCTACTCACTACTCACTACTCTACTCACTACTCTACTCACTACTCACTACTCTACTCACTACTCACTACTCACTACTCTGCACTCACTACTCACCACTCTACTCACTACTCACTACTCTACTCACTACTCTACTCACTACTCACTACTCTACTCACTACTCACCACTGTACTCACTACTCTACTCACTACTCACTACTCTGCACTCACTACTCACTACTCTACTCACTACTCACTACTCTGCACTCACTACTCACTACTCTGCACTCACTACTCTACTCACTACTCTACTCACTACTCTACTCACTACTCTACTCACTATACTCACTACTCTGCACTCACTACTCACTACTCTACTCACTACTCACTACACTACTCATTACACTACTCACTACTCACTACACTACTCACTACTCACTACTCACTACTCACTACTCACTAATCTACTCACTACTCACTACTCTACTCACTACTCTACTCACTACTCTACTCACTACTCACCACTCTACTCACTACTCTACTCACTACTCTACTCACTACTCTACTCACTACTCACTACTCTACTCACTACTCTACTCACTACTCTACTCACTACTCTACTCACTACTCACTACTCTACTCACCACTCTACTCACTACTGTACTCACTACTCACTACTCTACTCACTACTCACTACTCTACTCACTACTCACTACTCTGCACTCACTACTCACCACTCTACTCACTACTCTACTCACTACTCTACTCACTACTCTACTCACTACTCTACTCACTACTCACCACTCTACTCACTACTCTACTCACTACTCACTACTATGCACTCACTACTCACTACTCTAGTCACTACTCTACTCACTACTCACTACTCTGCACTCACTACTCACTACTCTGCACTCACTACTCTACTCACTACTCTACTCACTACTCTACTGTGGTTCTGAAATTCTAAAAACCTGTCTGTATTTTAATCTTGCCCTTACGTAGGCCAGTGCTGTGGGCCCAGCGAACAAGTGGCTTTTCGTGCATATATTAATTTGGGTTTCTCTGTCTCTGAATGAACTGCAGAGAGTAACCCTTTTCACCTGGAACTGACCTTTTGTAAAACTAGTTTCGCTAGCTGATGGTTGTCTAAGTTTTTCAATTACTGATTAGGACCTTGTTAACCATTAAGTTTCCTTGATCTTAAACAACATCTAAATGTTTTCTTTTCTTAAAGACTTTCTCTTCTGAAATTTGGGTTTTTGCTATGTGTCGTGACTGCCATCTAGTGTTGCTTTCTATGTAGGCTTCAGAAGTTAGTTTGTGAGCCAAGCAATCTGACCTGTTGTGAATCACATGTACACATTAACCAGGGATTTTCTTCGTGCGCTGGAGTTAATTTTAGAAGCTGGCCTTTCACCTAGGAATTGACCCTGCCAAGCCAATTTCCCTGCAAGATCGTTATTTACTTTTTCCAATCACTATTCAAGACATTTGTTAACTTTTAAATTTCTTTACGTCTTTGTTAATCTTGCACATTATCTGAAACTACTTTTCTTTATTTTTTCCTTCATTTCATGGGTTACGCTTTCAATTAAAGGTTAGATTAATATTTTAGATATGCCTAAATATTAACTTGTGGGTTGGGACACTGTAAATTGAGCTTTACTGTATGATGCTGTGTGATGTCATGTACTTTCTATTGGTTGAATTTTGGTGCAGGGGTGTGCATTTTAAATGTACCTTTTTGTGTATAAATAGGGATGTCTCGCCTTAGTAAAATTGAGCAGTTTCTTGAGTTGTACATCGTGCTGTATTACTGGGATTTCTGCTACTAGCTGCAGCTAATAAATTTGATCTCTGACGCCACCAAGAAGTATTCCGTGTCTCTGTATACCAAGGCAAGGGAACCTAGAGGACTCTGGGCGTGTCCCTGACGCCGCTGGGTACTTGAAAACCCAGTTCTTCAGTTGGCGCCCAACGTGGGGCGACTTCAGTGGTACCGGTCCAAGCCCGAAGTTTGCGAGGAGCCACGTGAGGAAATTCTGGAGGAGGGCCCCCACTTCATCGACCCCTGCATGTCGGCGTGTACTGAAGGACTTTTCTGCGAGGCTTCCCGCTTTCCAACGGCTGCGAAGGACTGCTGCCCTGACTGTCGCCTTGTCTTGGACCCTCCGATTGATGTCTGTAAAGCGAGACGATAGACGGTCTTCTGGTGGCGTGACAGATATTTAGTTAAGTATAAGTGGGTCGCTCCCACGACTTTGTCTGGTTCCTTGGTTTTGATTTGATTGTTTTTGATTTGGCTGCTGCAGTATCCAAAGCCGAAGGGCTTGTATATTTACAAAGTATATCATTTTTTTTTTATTCCCTTTGAAGTTTGAAACCAGACTAGTGAGCAAGATGCCTAGTTTTGGTAAAATTGGTAATTGGTTTGTTTGTGGTAGTAACAGGGATTCCCGATTGGAGGATTCATGTCCGATACCTCCGGTTGGAACTCAGACTTATGAATTGTACTCAAAACATGGAGTAGGCCCTATTACTTATAATGAAGTATGGGTCCGCTACACTAAAAAAGATGGTGTTTTACAATGGCCCCCACATGGTAGTTTTGAAACAGAGATTTTAGACAATCTAGAAATTAAGCTATTTAAGAAGAAAGCCCGGCCGGCAATGTTTGACTCTTTCCGCCTTTGGCGTAAGGAAGCCAAACAGAGAGAAATTAAGCAAGCAAAGAGAGATAGGAAAGATAAAAATATGTCAGTACTACAAGCTGCTAGACAGTTTAAGGAAGATGGAGAAGAGCGTGCGAGTGAAGTCTTAGATAGACAGCGTTGCATGGCCATAGATAAATGTTATCCGGCCTTGCCGTCTTCTCCTCCGAAAGTGATGGAAGACCCTGAAAAAGATCCTTTGATCTCTCATTTACTGAGATTGCCTCCTCCCTATGTGCAGGGTGCTACTGCGCCTCAATTACCCCCGGTTGTTCCACCCCTTGTTGTTCAACCTCCTGCTGTTGTTCAGCCACCCGGTGCTCCACAGATGGTTTTGCCTCCTCCTGCGCAACCCATTCTAGGGTCGCCAGTCTTGTTATCAGCTTTGCCTCAAACTCCTTTGCCTTCTGCTTCTGCATCTTCGATTTCTACTGTTCTTGTCCCTACACCTTCCTTGCCTCAGAATACTTATTCTCCTGTTCTTATGTCTGCTTCTTCTCCTTCTGTTCGAAAACGAATGACAGAGACTGTTTCTAATTTGTTGTCACCATTGTTTGGGTCACTGAATATGACCCCTGTTTCGGAACGTAAGCAGAGTCGTAGTCAGCTTCCTAGTTCTGAAGAACGGACAGTGTTGGATTTGTTGGCTCGTAGGTGGATTTTAAATGCTTCGAGGTATAATTTGCCAGCAGTTATGGATGTTTTCTTTCAGTGGGAACCGCCTAAGCAACGGTATGTTTTTGATGTAATGTGTACTTTTCTGCGTCAGGAATGGGAAGATAATGAGTTGGGTCCGATTCCGCAGGATGTGCTCGATGTTCAGTCAGATTTTGCCAAAGGGATGATAGTGGAATCTGATGTTACAGATGCCGTAGAGACAATACTTGCTTTCAGATCTAGACTTCCGCCTCAGACATTGTATGAACCTGATTCCTCTGTTAGGAGGAAAGTGAAACAGTATCCCATGAGAGAAGTTCCTCCAGTATGGAAAGAAGCAGTTCAGGCTAATGTAAATTTGGGTATTCAGGCCGCTCCGGCTCATTTTCAGCGAGTATGGGTACATGTCCCTTGGAAGAGAGCAGAGGTCTTGGCTCTTAAGCAGACCTTACCTGACCCTCGTAAGAATCCTGCTGGTTATTACAAGGAGTTGTCCCAGACAGTTGAAGCGTGTATTATGAATTTAGCTGACATCGATATGTTGATGGGTAATGTAGTCCCTCAACCCTTGTGGGCGAAGATTCGTCATGAGAATCATGCTGCTGAATTAGGTGATACCTGGGCGAATATTGTTGCTGCAGATGGTAGACAGGAGGGAGGTGCTAAACCTGAACCTCTAGTTTCAGAATTACCAGGTAGAATTATTAATTTGATGAAAACGATGATGCCCGCTTTACGAGTGAATTGGGATAAGTTAGCAGCATGTAAGCAGAAGAAAGACGAGAGTGTATCTGATTTCTTCACTAGGTTTGAAGAGACGTTTATTGATCATAGTGGTCAGGATATGAGTACGGAGGGTGGTCAAAGGTTGTTTGTGGATAAATTTGTCTTTAATTTGCTTCCTGAACTTTCTAATAAGTTAAAGGACTCTGAGAGTTCATGGGCTGTCTCTTCTTCGGCCCAGATATTGGCTACTGCACAATATTACGAGAATAGGGATAAAGATGAGAAGGATAAAGTGGAGAAAAAAACTAAAGAGTTAAAGACAAAAGTTCTTTTGCAGCAAGCTTATCCGCCTCGTCAGAATCAGCCTCAGTTTCAGCAACCTCCACAATTTCAGAGATTGTTACAGAAGCCCGAGCCTTATGTACAGCGATTCTTTCCTGGCCCTAATCAGTGTGCTTATTGCAGAGAGGAAGGTCATTACAAGAATAGTTGCCCGGCTTTGTTACAGCGTGCGAATGGTGTATCTGGTCAAAGAGGTCGTGGTAGTTTTCAGCAAGCTCCTAGGGGTAGGGGACGTGGTGTGATCCCTCAGACTGAGCGTTCCTCTTCCCTACAGAATTCTGCGAATTATTTTGACAGACAGAATGTTCAGAGTGGTCAGTCTGCCCAGTATTATGTTGAGGATTACTATGTCGAAGGTGAGAGTTCTGGTTATAATGATAACTAGGACAGCCAAGGACAAAGTGAGGGAGTAGTGTCAGTTCCAGTAGACCAGAGTGGACCTTATGTTGAAGTGAATACATCAGGTGTGGTAGAACCTTTTCTTTTGGATACTGGTGCGATGAAGAGTTCTATTATGCACTCTAAACTTCCTGGCGCACCTTTGTCTGGCTTGACCAATGTTTCAGTAGGATTTTCAGGCGCCCCAGTTCGTAATCCGGTTTCTAGTCCTTTGTCCCTTTCGATTGGCCCTTGTGAATTGGAAGCTCCACTTATTTTAACGACTGGTTGTGGTGAGAACCTGTTGGGTTTGGACTTGCTGAAAAGATTGTATGCGACATTACATTGTTCTCCTTCAGGAGTACAACTTACCCTTGGTAGGAAAGTGATTTCTCCGATGTATTTGTCTAAGGATTGTTTGCCACTGGAATTACGTTCGCTTCCTGATACACTTTGGGCTACAGGTCCAAATGATGTTGGTCTTTTGCAAATTCCACCTTATGTTGTCACACTTAAATCGAATGCTAGGCTACCTCGTATTCCCCAATACAAGATCTCAAGTGATGGTGAGAGAGCTCTTTTAGCGATTGTTTATGATCTGGTTGAGAAGGGTGTAGTTGAGGAAACGAGAGGTAATGTTTGTAACAGTCCTGTTTTGCCTATCCTTAAACGTACTGATGCTTCTCAGCCACCTGTGTATCGGTTTGTGATTGACCTTCGAGAGGTAAACAAGATAGTCGTGCCACAGTTTCCTGTGGTACCTGATATCACTGCTTTGTTGACTTTGATTCCTGCTTCGGCAGCTTGGTTTTCTGTCATCGATTTGAAGAATGCTTTCTTCAGTATTCCTATTGCTGAGGAGAGCAGGGATATTTTTGGCTTCTCATTAGGAGGCCGAAGCTTCCGGTTTAAGAGAGCTCCCCAAGGTTATTGTGAAAGTCCCTCCATCTATAGTCAGGCGTTGAAAACTCAGCTTGATGGTTTTGTGTTACCTGTTGGTGCTACTCTTATTCAGTATGTTGATGACTTGTTGGTTACTGCTGATGATGAACAGATTTGTAAAGAGGCTACTCTTTCTTTGTTGCGGTATTTGTCTGACCTTCATCATAAAGTGTCACCTTCAAAGTTACAGTATTGTCGCCAAGAAGTGACCTACTTAGGTCATCTCTTGTCGAAGGAGGGAAGGAGATTGACCCCAGAACGAATTCAAGCGATTGTGCAAATGAATGTACCATCCACACAGAGAGAAGTGCGTGCCTTTTTAGGTATTACATCGTATTGTAGACAGTGGATCCCCAATTTTTCACTGTTGGCGAAACCTTTGTTAGCATTGACTCTGAAAGATACTCCGCATCCTCTTCCTTGGTCTGACGAATGTCAGAAAAGTTTTTCTGAACTACGTGATGCATTGTGTTCGGCTCCTGTGTTGGGTACTCCAGACTATAGTAAGCCTTTCACGTTGTACGTGCACGAGAGAGAAGGTTGTGCGTTGTCAGTGTTGACACAGACGTTTGGGGACAAGCAACGTCCATGCGCGTATTTCTCCTCTACGTTAGACCCAGTTGCTAAGGCGTTGCCGAGTTGTCTGAGAGCTACAGCTGCAGCGGCTGTTTCTATCCGACAGTGTGCTGGTTTGGTATTGGACAATACGTTGATTGTAATGGTCCCACATGCAGTGGATACCTTATTCAACAGGACTAAGACACAGCACCTTACTAGTGCACGTCTTTCAGGTTATGAGTTGACACTGTTGGCTAGCCATGTTCACATCAAACGATGTAATGTGCTGAATCCAGCCACGTTGTTACCGATCTCTACAGAGACGGATCCTCAAGAAAAGCATGATTGTTTTCTTCGTACAGAGGAAGAAACGAAAGCTAGAGTTGACCTAAGGGATACTCCCCTTACGAATGTTGATGGTACCCTATGGGTGGATGGTTCGTATTTTAAGCTTCCGAATGGTGAAACGACTGCAGCGTATGCTATTACAACTTTACATACAGTTGTTGAGACAGCACGCATACCACAGAATTCTGCGCAAGCAGCAGAATTACTTGCCTTGACTAGAGCGTATGTGTTGTCAGAAGGAAAGCGAGTGAATGTTTACACCGACAGCCAGTACGCGTTTGGAGTTGCCCATAGTTTTGGGCGTTTGTGGAGAGAGCGTGGGTTCCTTACTTCGCACGGAACCAAAATACAGCATGGGCAGTTGGTGAATGAACTTTTGGAATCTCTCACTCTCCCGAAGCAGATTGCAATTGTGAAGTGTAGTGCGCATAAGAAAGTTGTGGACGATGTTGGTCGAGGGAATGCGTTTGCGGATGAAGTTGCGAAGGAAACGGCGAAAGACATGATGAGCCGTATGTATGTTGCAGGCCCAGCTAATTGGGTTATGGCTGGTGGAATGTGTGAAGACACAATAGAAAGTGTGAAAATGATTCAGGCTGAAGCGACTGAGAAAGAAGTGAGTGTTTGGAGAGAAACTACGGGTATGTTGGATTCAACAGGTTGTTGGGTTGAGTTGTCAGAACACCAGCGATGGCTGTTGCTGGATGCGTATGTGCTCCCAGTGGTTACAATGGCTCATGGAATGGCCCACATAAGTTCGAAGGGAATATGCAAGTTGTTGGCTCCAGTTTGGCAGAATGCTGGAATCCAGAAATGTGCAGAGAACGTGGTGAAACATTGTATGATTTGTTCGAAGTATAATCCTGGTAAGGGAACTCCAACTCCAGCTGGTCATTTTGCTCCTCCTACGTATCCGTTTGAGGTGATACAGCTAGATTATATACATATGGAGAGATGCAACAATTTGAAGTATGTCCTTGTGGTTGTTTGTGCCTTTTCCAGGTGGATAGAGGCCTACCCCCTAAAGGATAATACTGCCTTGTCTACAGCCAAGGTTTTGCTGAGAGAGTACTTCCCTAGGTATGGTTTGCCGAGAATCGTATGGTCGGACAATGGGAGTGAATTTGTGGGTCAAATCATGAAGAAAGTATGTGCTGGATTAGGAATAAATCAGAAGTTCCATGCAGCGAATCACCCCCAGTCTGCTGGACTTGTTGAATGTTACAATGGTACCTTGAAGCTAAAATTAGCTAAGGTTCAAGCAAGCACTGGCCTTACATGGCCGGATGCCTTGCCGTTGACTCTTTTGTCAACAAGGACGACTGTGCATTCTCGAGTGGGACTTAGTCCGTATGAAATTGTGTTTGTTCGTCCTGCGAATGTTTGGGGTGTGCCTCGTCCTAAAGAATACAGCAGTATTGAGTACCCTATGTTGGTGGATTACTTACATGACTTGACTGCTAAATTACGTGTTCTCCACCAACAGGTCTATGACAGTCTACCAACAGCAACTGCGGATCCAGGACACACAATTCAACCCGGCGACTACATTCTTACGAAGAATTTTCAACGAACAAAGAATCTGGAGCCGAGGTGGACTGGACCGCATTTAGTTTTGTTAGTGACTCGAACTGCTGTTAGAGTAGCTGGCAAGAAAAACTGGGTGCATGCCACCCATACAAAAAAGTTCCATTGCCCTTACCATATGACAAGTGGGTGAGGGAAGGTATAGCCGATTCTGAATGTGAAAAAACTCCTAGGTTTGTTCCTTTTAGTGATGCTCATTTGACATGGACATGGTCAGAACGCGAGGATGACAATGTGCTTCAAGAAGCTGTTCCTCCACGTTAGAGATTGGATACTACCGAACCTCAACTTTTGTTTACCGACCAAAGTGTGCCGACTAAATCACGTTACAACCTCCGATCTCGAAATAAATAAAGGGACTTTGAACATTACATTTATTTTATTTTTTCCCACACTGAGACCAAAAAGAGACAATTTCTTCAAGTATTTTGCATTTGACTTTTGTTTTTCTTTTTCTCTTGCTTTTTCTGAAATTGTATTATGGTTTTCTGTTAAATTTTTGATTGGTTACCATTTGCCAGTTGCAGGGTCACGTAGGAGTACCAACGGTTCAGTTTGTGACCTGAGTAGTGGCAGTAGGTCTGCAGGACTTGCAGTGTCCCTATGACCTGCTAATAATCACAGCTGAAGTACTCTATCAAGATTGCGTGAGCGACATTAGAAAATGGAGATTGTATTGAGGAATGACGATAAAAAGCAAGAGATGAAAAACCGATATTACAGAATGTTGTTCTCTAAGTGTGGTATAGCTTTATCTATTTTAATACTTTTATGTACTCTATTAGCTACTATATTCTGGTTTGTTTCTCCTACACAATTGACGTCTGCACCAACTTCTCAACCTACTCTTTCTTTTTCTACTGTTTCTTCACATGAGTTTCATACGTTACCTGAACATGAACAGACACGAAGATCAGAATTTGTGAACAATTCATTTATACAGATGTTGCATCAGCATCAGCTAGTCATAAATACCACGAATTGTTGGGTGTGTGGTCTTATGCCACATACTACAGATAAGGGAATGCCATATTTGGTTTTGCCTTTTTCGCCTAACGGGTCAGTTTGGGCACTCCAATCAATGTTTATCTATGCGAATGAAGCCTCTCCTGTACGTTCCGTCAAAGACAATGCAAGTAATAATGCCTTGATACGGGGAATAGTTGATATGATTAGAGATATCGATGCGTATAACGCTATCCCTAGAGATGAGGTGCGAGCATATGTTGGTTGGAATAAGACGACATATAGTGTTAGCTTGACGGAGAAAGAAAGACAGCGAAGGTCTCCTCCTATTTGGATTGTACCCCACCGAGGTCATCTTTGTTTGCAAGGTAATGGTCAGAATCCGAGAGCTCAGCTTGGTAAGAGTGTGTGTGTTCACACATACGTTTATACGTCCCAGAAATCCCCTCCGTTCGTGCCAGCTAAAGGCACGCATTTTGTTTGTCATGATAGAGCATATACATGGTTGCCATCTGATTTTTCTGGCACATGTTATGTGGCATTTTTGCTTCCCCCTACATACACTGCTGTTTTCGACTACCATAAGACAAGATATGGTAGAGGTGTAATCGATGCGAAAGATACTGTCGCACAAGAAGCTGGAGACTTCTTTAAGGGTTTCCTACCCTTTTGGGGTCCTATGGCTAATAGTAGGAATATTCGTCAGCTTACGAGAGTGGTTGAGGCCACTATAAATGAGACTGCAGGTGCCCTTAGCAATATTACAGCTGAGCTTCAAGCGGATCGCCTTATGACATTACAGAACCGTTTTGTTTTAGATATTATACTTGCAGATAGAGGTGGGGTATGCAAATTGATTAGATCTAGTTGCTGCGTTTTCATACCAGATAATGCCCCGACAGTGTACCAAGCCATCTCTAGACTACATAAGATCTCTGAGTCTATTCATGTGGACGAAGGAGACTGGTCGTTGACGGGATGGTTATGGGAGTCATTGTCCAAATGGGGATGGAAGATTCTGACGTTCCTTGGTATGGCGTTAGCTATCCTTTTCTCGTGTTGTTTATGCATCCAGTGTGGTCCCGCCATTTGTAGTCTTTGTGCTATGATCTGTGTGAGAAGACCAGTTCCGAGAGAAGTGAAGGATAATAAGATGATGTTACAGCAACACCTTGATGACCTGATGAGAATAGATATGGACCTAGATTCAGATTGACATGAGTTTAGGTTATTGCCTACGTAATGGCAAAAGGAGGGTCTGTGGTTCTGAAATTCTCAAACCTGTCTGTATTTTAATCTTGCCCTTACGTAGGCCAGTGCTGTGGGCCCAGCGAACAAGTGGCTTTTCGTGCATATATTAATTTGGGTTTCTCTGTCTCTGAATGAACTGCAGAGAGTAACCCTTTTCACCTGGAACTGACCGTTTGTAAAACTAGTTTCGCTAGCTGATGGTTGTCTAAGTTTTTCAATTACTGATTAGGACCTTGTTAACCATTAAGTTTCCTTGATCTTAAACAACATCTAAATGTTTTCTTTTCTTAAAGACTTTCTCTTCTGAAATTTGGGTTTTTGCTATGTGTCGTGACTGCCATCTAGTGTTGCTTTCTATGTAGGCTTCAGAAGTTAGTTTGTGAGCCAAGCAATCTGACCTGTTGTGAATCACATGTACACATTAACCAGGGATTTTCTTCGTGCGCTGGAGTTAATTTTAGAAGCTGGCCTTTCACCTAGGAATTGACCCAGCCAAGCCAATTTCCCTGCAAGATCGTTATTTACTTTTTCCAATCACTATTCAAGACATTTGTTAACTTTTAAATTTCTTTACGTCTTTGTTAATCTTGCACATTATCTGAAACTACTTTTCTTTATTTTTTCCTTCATTTCATGGGTTACGCTTTCAATTAAAGGTTAGATTAATATTTTAGATATGCCTAAATATTAACTTGTGGGTTGGGACACTGTAAATTGAGCTTTACTGTATGATGCTGTGTGATGTCATGTACTTTCTATTGGTTGAATTTTGGTGCAGGGGTGTGCATTTTAAATGTACCTTTTTGTGTATAAATAGGGATGTCTCGCCTTAGTAAAATTGAGCAGTTTCTTGAGTTGTACATCGTGCTGTATTACTGGGATTTCTGCTACTAGCTGCAGCTAATAAATTTGATCTCTGACGCCACCAAGAAGTATTCCGTGTCTCTGTATACCAAGGCAAGGGAACCTAGAGGACTCTGGGCGTGTCCCTGACGCCGCTGGGTACTTGAAAACCCGGTTCTTCACTACTCGCTACTCTACTCACTACTCTACTCACTGCTCACTACTCTACTCACTACTCACTACTCACTACTCTGCACTCACTACTCTGAACTCACTACTCACCACTCTACTCACTACTCACTACTCTACTCACTACTCTACTCACTACTCTGCACTCACTACTCTACTCACTACTCTACTCACTACTCTACTCACTACTCTACTCTACTCACTACTCACTACTCTACTCACTACTCTACTCACTACTCTACTCACTACTCACTACTCTACTCACTACTCTACTCACTACTCTACTCACTACTCACTACTCTACTCACTACTCTACTCACTACTCACTACACTACTCACTACTCTACTCACTACTCACTACTCTGCACTCACTACTCACTACTCTACTCACTACTCTACTCACTACTCACTACTCTGCACTCTCTACTCTGCACTCACTACTCTACTCACTACTCTACTCACTACTCTGAACTCACTACTCACTACTCACTACTCTACTCACTACTCACTACTCTACTCACTACTCTACTCTGCACTCACTACTCTACTCACTACTCTACTCACTACTCTACTCACTACTCTACTCACTACTCACTACTCTACTCACTATACTCACTACTCACTATTACAATCACTACTCTACTCACTACTCTACTCACTACTCACTACTCTACTCACTACTCACTACTCTACTCACTACTCTACTCACTACTCTGCACTCACTACTCACCACTCTACTCACTACTCTACTCACTACTCACTACTCTGCACTCACTACTCTACTCACTACTCTACTCACTACTCTACTCACTACTCCACACTCACTACTCACTACTCTACTCACTACTCACTACTCTGCACTCACTACTCTGTCTGGGTTAAGGGAGACCCTCGAGGCCCTGGTGTCACTGCACCTGCTGCACCCTCACAGCCACTGGTAGTAAAATACAGCACTGTCTGGATTAAGTGAGACCCTCGAGGCCCCGGTGTCACTGCACCTGCTGCAACCCTGGACATCTCTGTTAAACTCTAACATATTGAAGGGAGGAGAAAACAGCAACGGAAATCACTCCTCGCAGAGTAGAGGCAAATGCGCACTTTTATTTTAGAAGACACGCGGATTGGCGAGGCAAGAGTGCTTGTTTAATTAGGAGATCCCCAAAGTCTAGGTTCACTTCTTAAATCGTATCAATTCCATTTTCAGGTTTGTCACTTGAAGTCTAGCCTTGCATACTTGAGTTATGTTGCTGATAAACCATGTAGGGGCCTGATTCACAAACGTTAACTTGCACAATTGTTTATATTTACTCTTTTTTCGGTATCCCCAACTTCGAGTTAATAGTAAGTTAATGACTGCAGAGTGTAAGTCTACCTTTGCGGTCAAAGTTTGCAACTACTTTAGGGCCCAGTCACTATTCAACTTTTACTACTGACCCTGAGTACAGGTGCTTCACGAGTGCCATGCTAAATTGCGCCACCTGTGTAGATTCATGTTTGCATGTGTGTCACAATTATAACAGAGACACAGTTTTTCAAAACCGTCAGAGTATTACCAAGGTAAATATTGACAGGTCAAAGCTGCTGATATATGAAAAGACCTACTAAATATGGGGACATGCAGATTTTTATGCAGAAAGCACCAACATCTACATTTTACTCTGCTATGCAATAGGAAAAACGTCTTATAAGTGCTATTTAACCCTCCTGTTAAATTACTCACCCCAGGGTAATGGTATTTAATTTGTCCGATAATTGGCACATTTTACTCTGAGCCGCCTGCTCCATTTATGCGAGGTATCTTAAAAAGTACTGTGACTGCCCTTGAAGCTACAGGAAACTTCTTTCAATTATCTCCGCCGTGAACGCGGCACTCTGACAGCTCCTAATTAAAATGAATGGACTGCCGTGCGCGAAAGGTACATCTTACACGCGCGCATGATACATCCAATGCAATGGTGAACGCGCTCCCACCATCTGGATTGCATTAAAGGGGCACTCTGACAGCTCCTAATTAAGATTAATAAGTCTGCCGTGCACGTAACCACACATAATATGCCATGCAACTGAAATAAATGACGGACGAAAAGTAAATATAGCCTATCACGTCAAGGCTACTAAATATACAGCACAGCGAAGACGAATCACTAGGCAGATGCCATAAAAAACGCGGCGCGCACTAAGGAATGTGGCAGCCTGGACCACTAAAGACATTTTTTTTTTCGAATACATAAGAGCTCGGAGCTCCGCTCCACTTCGTGGAGACGTAGGCCCGAGCCCTAAAAAGGAGCAGCAAAAGGGGGCATCCCTGTCTCGTGCCCCCAGCTAGTGTGACTGGAGCAATTATAGTGCCATTAACATGGATATGAGTCATTGGGTGGGCGTAAAGAAGCTGGATTAGGGATGTGAAGCCGCAGAGAAGCCCAAGCTTCCACAGTGTTGCCCAAAGAAAAGGCCACTCGAATGAGTCAAAGGCCTGTTCTGTGTCGAGCAGAGCCACAGCGGCCGGGACCTCTGGGGAGACCCTATTAATCACAGAAAACAGAGTGCGCAAATTTATAGAGGTTGAGCAGTGGAGAACAAATCCAGCCTGAGCTAGGGAGATAATGGTTTTGAGAAGGAGCGATAATCTAGTTGCCAATACTCTTGCAAAAATTGTTTTGTTAAAATGCAGGAGAGACAATGGTCTGCATGCTACAGATCTTAGCCAGGCATTAACAGCAGGACTATGATTGCCTCACGGAGCATGGGGGGGAGCACTCCTTTTTCCAGACATTCAGCGTAGAGCTCTAGCCGGCAGGGGTTAAGCAAAAGTTTGTAAGTTTGAGCATGTCCGTGCCAAGGGCCTTCGAACTGTCCATGGAGTCAATTGCGGCTTGCAAAGAAACTGTTGCTGCAGAGAGGATAGCCAGACCATGGCAACCTCTGACAAATAGTCCGTCAGACTGCCATCTTCTTTTAATGTCTTTGCAGAATCTTAAAATGTGAACAAGTGGCTGGAATTTGTCTCTGGGACGGTGACAACCCTAGTCACTGCTCTGATGTAATCAGCCATGGACTGACCTGCGACTACAAAAGGAGGTCTCTAATTCTTTCTTCCCAGTGTGCTAAACAAGCAAGAGCCGGTTCTGACTTTACCATGCTCTTTAGTAAACTACACATGTCAAATCATTTGGCATAACATCAACTTCCATTACTCATCAATAGATTTCGATCATAAGAGCAGTAGCCAAGACTAATTTTACTTACGCCAATGACATTTTGAATCCGGATGGGATATCTTTTTCATATAATCCTTACCTCTCTGCCCTTAATGGAATGAATGCACTCTTTCTGTAACTAGAACAGTTTATATTCTATGGCAGGACTGGAGGCAAGCATTATGCATGCACATAGCCTAATTAACATCAACAATGCCAGCTCTGATACAATAGATGGCCCTTTTATATGCATACTCTACAGCAAGGATTAAGACAGGTGGACTGATATCTGCTACCTGTGATGTCACAAGAGGTATGAGGCAGGGTTGTCTGTTGTCCCCTCTTTTATTTGCCCTGGCAGTGGAACCACTGGCGGCTAAGGCCAGGACTAGCAGGTACTACATGGGTCTGCTTGCCCACGAGAAACTTTATCACATCGCCATGTACACTGATGACCTGCTAATGTTCCTTGCCAACACAAGGGAAGCACTACAGGGAGCGAAGTACTTACTCCGTGATCTTGGCCTAGTGGCAGGGCTTCAAGTAAACTGGGCAAAGTCCTGTTTATTCCCGACCAGAGGAGAAGCAATCGGTCCACTGAGGGGGTGCTATGGGAATACAGGTGCCTGGCATATCTAGGCACGAGAATATATCATACACAAGGGGACTTGGTGGAGGGTAATATTGGTAGAGCAATTAGAGGATTGAAAGGTAGTATTGAGTTTTGGGGAACACTTCCGTTGTCGTGGCTGGGCGAGTAACCTTACTTATGATGGTCGCCCTTCCAAGATTATTGTACTGTTTTGGAACTCTGCAAGTCTGGATCCCAGCGCGATATTTCAAGCAACTCTGAACCATGAGCATAGGCTTTCCTTGAGGCAGCAGTAGATGAGGGGTAGCACTAGCAATTATGATGCATCCCCGATCAGAGGGAGGATGGGCGGTTCCTGATTTAGAAACGTATTACCTGGCAGACCAATTGCAGTAGCTCACACAAAATATAGCAACAAGGCTAAGAGGGGTGGGAGAACTGAGAGATTGCTCGCCCGCACTGTGAGAGCTTTCTCCATTGTGTTGGACCTCCCTGTTTGCGCCAGCGATCTCCCCCGGGATCTCAGAACAGCACGTCAATGCTGGCGAATACGTTTTAAAAAAGCAGGGATTGCGAACCCTTATGCACTAGATATCCACTGTCCATGTGCAAGGTGTTGCTTCAAGGGGGCGCATGGAGAGGACTACAGAGCTGGAATGAGAATGGCTTGACTAAAATAAGGGATTTGTATGATGATGGTTCTATGGTTCCCTTTAGTGACCTACAGGAGTGGTATGATTTATTAGGGGGGGCTTTCTCTTACATGCAGCTCTCACTGGAAGAAGGGCCTTATTGAACCAGTAACAGAACTGAGATGCCAATATCTGGTGACAGCTGCAGGAACCTTTAAAGCGGTTACTTGCCTACATAGACGATTAACACAAGAGGCGCTGTTGCAGCTAACTATGTTACGAAGTAGATGGGAGGAGGATGTGGGAACAGATATCCCGGATAAGGCCTGGGCTGAGTTTGTGGTGAGAGCATGAAAAAGTCCCAGGAACGCTCGTTTCTGTAATGTTACTTGGTCCCACACATAAGCACAGAGTCCTTGTAGGTGAATTTGCTTGTCTTTATTTGCAATTCTAACAAGCCAATACGAGCTAGAGGGCGCCGAGCGTCTAGCACGACTGCTCCGGTCGCCAGCTCCGTTTTCCCCGCTTCGCGCCTTCACTCTGGCGCCTACCGCGCATGCGCGCCCCCTCGCGCTCCTGTCTATGGCGTGACGCGTCATCGCGTTCACGCTCATAGACTAGAGCGCATCCTACATATCTCCCCTTTTTAACAATAAACAAAATTAACTATTCAACTTCCACCATGTTGCACCAGGTGTCCAAATGTTCTCTGGCTGGCAGCCAGGTTGCCAACTATCATTAATGTCCACCCATTTCATAGTCTCTATATCTTGAGGGCACTGTAACTGCCCGGCCACTACGGGTGTGTCTTACCGGCATGCTCTCTTCCACCTCTCTGTCTCCGCCTGGTCTCGCACCATCTCTCCAATCTCCACTCTGAGTTACTCCAGCCGGAGTGACATCTCTGACTGCGCGCCCTGCGCCAGGAATGTCCATCTCACTGTTGTCTCCTGTTTCCTCGGGCAACACTTCATCAGCTTGCTCCAGTCGAGGCGTGCTCTCGTGGAAGTCCTTCTGTGCCTCTGTCTCTTCCAGCTTGGGCCATACAACAATCCTGTTTACTCTAGCCATGCGGTCTTGGGACCACACTCTGCCATCGCTGAGGAGGGCTGCTCTACCTCTCACCTCCTTGACTTGTAGAGGCTGACTATATTTGCTGTCGCCTTTCTTTTGAAGGGTAGGGAGTTTGACCCTAACCCATTCTCCTTCCTCCAGCTCTGTTCCTTTCACATTCCGACGTTTGTCGTAATTCGCAGCATAAATCTTTTGGGCTTTTTCCAAGTTGTGTTGAACCACCGCAGGGGACCATTTGCTGGTAATGGTCTTCTCCCGCCACACAACATTGTCTCGTGTGAACGGATGCCGTCCTCTCAACACTTGAAATGGACTGTACCCCACCGCCGTGGGGGTGATCCTGTAAGACCACAGCATGCTCATTACCTCAATCTCCCAATCCTTTCCCTGCATGATGGCCGCCTGTATGGAGCCCATCAGCACACGGTTGAACCGCTCCACCTGACCGTTGCATGCGGGATGATACACTGCCGTGTGTTTGGATTCGATACCATTCCTTCTCATGAACCTAGTCCATTTGTCCGAGACAAACTGCGGGCCATTGTCACTAAGGATGGTTTTGGGGATGCCTTCCCTTAAGAAAACTGAAGTCAGGAATCTCAAAATCGTGTCAGTGTCCATGGATTCTTGAATGTCCACCTCAGGCCATTTTGAGTACTTATCCATCACTACACACAAGTACTTGTTCACACCTTTGCTGTCCAGGACCGGTCCCAATATGTCAATTGCCACATTCTCCCAAGGTCCCTGTGGCGTGTCGAACTTCCCCATGGCCGGTCGGAGAGGCCTCAGCACTTTGTCAGCGCCCTGGCATTGGCCACACTCCCTCACTTGCCTTTCAATGTGGACGTCCATGCCTGGCCACCAATACATCTGCTTGACGCGTGCCTTGGTCTTTACAATACCTAGGTGGCCCTCATGTAGTAGAGTTAGTAATCTGGGTATCAGTGAATCCGGCGGCACAACTCTTTCGCCCCGATAGATAAACACCCCAGAGTCACTCAGGGACAGTTCTTCCCTAATTTCATAGAACCTTCGTACTCCATCAGTGAGCTTCCTTTTGTCAGGCCAGCCTGATGTTAAGTATCTCTTAATCTCCCCTTTTTCCATGTCCTCATCATAGGCGGACTCCCATTCTTGGGCACTTATCGAACTCTCATAGTCCTCCATGCTTGCCACCATCTCTTCCTTATCCAGGGCTTCCTCTGGCGCCACTTCCATCGCGGCAGCCCTGCTGAGATAATCCGCTACCCTGTTCTGTGTTCCCGGCAGATATTCAACATCGTAGGTGTAATCGAGTAGCTTCAGAGTCATTTTGGCTATTCTCGGGGTCGCCGTCTCATGCCCCGAGGAAGTCAAGACCTTGATGAGGGGTTTATGGTCCGTTTGCAGTTTGAATCTCGTACCCCAAACGAACTGTCTGAATCTGCCTAAAGCCCAGGTGACTGCCAACATCTCTTTTTCAATTACGCTGTATCGTTGCTCCGTCGGAGACAGCGCACGGGACGCAAAGCAGATCGTCTCAGTGGCCCCATCATCTCTCACTTGAGCCAGGACCGCCCCTAAGCCCTTGTCACTGGCATCGGTGGTTACCACGGTCTGGCCCGATGGAACGAACCCTTGCAACGGAATAGCTTGACTAATGCAGGTCTTGATGGTGTCAAACTCCTCTTGCGCCTCTGCGTCCCACTCAAACTTGGTCTTGTCTCTGATGAGTTCTCGCATTCTGTATGTCCGGGTGGCAAAGTGTCTCACGAATTTACTATAATACTCGGCCATTCCCAGGAACGACCTCACCTCCTCCTTGGAGCTGGGTGCCTTCGCCTCCTTTATGGCCGTCACATTTCGTTCTTTGGGTGAAATTCCGCTCGTGCTGATCTCATGCCCCAAGTATGTCACCGAATGGGTCCCTATCTTGCACTTACTCCATTCCGCCGTTAGCCCTTTGTTCTGCAACACTTCCAGCACGCACCGCAACTTCCTGTCGTGATCACCTTTTGACGAGCCCATCACCAAGATGTCATCCTGAAAGTATTGTACTCCAGGAATGTCCTTGAACAAGCGGTGCATCAGCTTCTGAAAAACAGCCGCTGCGGATGCCAGGCCAAAGGGCATCCTCCGGAACTGGTAGCACCCAAATGGAGTGATGAAAGCGGTGTACTTCCTGCTCGATGGGTGCAGCTCTATCTGGTAGTACGCAGACGTGAGATCGATAGTGGAAAAGTGAGTCACACCTTTAGTCTTGGCGAGCATCTCCTCGATTCTGGGAAGGGGAAACTTTTCCACTATGAGACTTTTGTTGAGCTCGCGGAGGTCAACGCAGAGCCGTACCTGCCCATTTGGCTTCTTGACCACGACCAAGGGGGATAGCCACTCTGCACTATCCACCGGCTCTATGACACCTTGCTCTTCTAGCCTCCGGAGTTCCTGTTGTACTGCTCCGCTGGCAGATATGGGAATGTTCCTGACTTTATGCACCACCGGTACTGCACCCTCCTTGAGGACCATTTTGTGAACGAACTTGTCCAGTTTTCCCACTGATCCGTCAAAAACTTTGGGGTATGCCGACTTCCAATCTTCCTCTCTCGTGAGGGGCCACTCGTCTGTCAAGAGAATCTGTTCTTTACCTCCCGGGTTGAGTATGATCCCCAGATCACCTGCATCTCTCCACCCCAGCACTGAAGGTCCTCTCTCCGCTATGTACAGGGTGCACGTGGCTGACCTCCCTCTAAATTCGAAGTCGAAGTCTCGACACCCCACCAAAGGAATGGCATTTTCCGTGTACGAGATGGGTCTGATGTCCGGCGGCCATAGGTCTGGCCCCACCACAGGCACAAAGTCTTCCTCCCATATGGACCTTTGCACGATGGTCCAAGGAGATCCTGAGTCGACGGCCACGTGTACCTTCACTCCCCCTATCAGCATGTCCGTGCGAGGCTTGTCTCTTCGCTTCCCCGTCACCTCAAGTACCTGGTCCTCTATGCACAGCACCAAGTCGTCGTCATCCAAATCGTCCTCCTCGCTGACGTCGGCTGCGGCCGCATCGACGCACTTGACCGTGGATTTCTTCCCCTTTTTGCGGCAGACTTTCTCAAAATGGCCGACCAGGCCGCAAAATGAGCATCTGGCGCGAAACGCGGGACAGCGTTTATCCTGCGCCGAATGTGCCGTGCTGCCACATCTATAACACGCAAACTTGTTGTCTGAACTAGGGCGGCCTGCCTGCTTCCCTGTCCATCTCAAGTCCTTCCTCTGATCTCCATACACTCCCTTGGCTCTCCCCGGCTGGGGTGCATCTTCTATCTTGTTTACCATTTGCCTCGGCGCGTTCTCCCGTTTTGCTGCCTCCGCGCCGCGTCGTGACATCTCAGCCTTTTTGACCATCGCCACCACTTCTTTAAGGGACGTCTCGCTCTGCGCCCACAGTTTGTCTTGGACCGACCTGCACGTGGTGTGCATAACAATTTGGTCTTTTATATATTCTTCCTGAAGCCCTCCATACTGGCACGTGATGGCCAAGCGTCGGAGCGCAACCACGTAATCATCAATCGACTCACCAGCCTCCTGCTTCCGCTGCTGGAAATTATACCTGTCTATGGAGACACAAACTGCTGGGCGGTAGTGGCTGTCCAGGTCATCCAGGGCGTTTTTGAAGACATCTGTCTCATTCACTCCCCTCTCCTTGGGCACCAGATTCTTGAACACTCTCACCCCTTCCGGGCCCAGGTTGTGGAGCAATAGTCTCTTCTTCCTTTCCGAGGTGAACTCCCCTTCATTCTCATCTTCGAGTGCCTCAATATAGTTTTGAAAATAATCCTTCCAGTCCTCCCATTTTAACTGCGGTTCGCCCGGTCTAGGCAGGAATGGGACTGGGGCCATCAGAGCAGACGCTTGATTTGCCATTTTGGCTTCACCTCTGGGGTCTACCCCCTGGGCACTGTGTTGACTGAGTCCACCGGATGCTCCCGCACTCTCTGCCGTGTTCCCTTGTCCTCTGGGACTGCCAGGCGTGCTATCCCTTCTAGTCTGTGTGGGGTCGTCAGTTTGCGCCCCTTCCTCTGACTTGGGGTCAATGCCCTTGGCTGCCAGGGTGCTGGCTATGCTCCCTTTTCCTAGCCCAGCACTGACCTGGTTGTTGAAGCCGGCTCAGGTGGATTCCCGTGGATGTTTCAGCTGCTGCCACGCCCTCTGCTCGTTTATTCCTGGATTGTCTGTTGCTGTTGTCCTACTGCTGTAAATATGGGGCTGTCATGGAGGGTCTGCTCCTGACCCTGAAGTGCCTGGTGTTCGTGGTCCCACCCTCGTCGCCAATGTAATGTTACTTGGTCCCACACATAAGCACAGAGTCCTTGTAGGTGGATTTGCTTGTCTTTATTTGCAATTCTAACAAGCCAATACGAGCTAGAGGGCGCCGAGCGTCTAGCACGACTGCTCCGGTCGCCAGCTCCGTTTTCCCCGCTTCGCGCCTTCACTCTGGCGCCTACCGCGCATGCGCGCCCCCTCGCGCTCCTGTCTATGGCGTGACGCGTCATCGCGTTCACGCTCATAGACTAGAGCGCATCCTACAGTTTCCAGTTAGTGCACTTTTATATTCTGCATAGGGCCTACCATACCCCAGCGGAACTTAACAAAAATTACAACACAGGTACCGACAATTGCCCACATTGCCGTAGGGAAGGAGCTGATTTTCGCCACATGTTTTGGGGAAACGGCCATCGGACCGTGCATATTACATTGGTTTCCACATACGGCAAAAAATAAAATCACTAGCAAGTTCATAGACATGGAACTCCTATTAGCTAAACAAGAGATCTCTCTACATTGGAAAGCGCAGAGGGGCCCCAACATAGATCGCTGGAAGAAAACATTCATCAAATGGGCAGACTGCGAGAGTGTAACTCGAATGCAAATGGCAAAGAGAGGGGGGAGCGAGACAGCCCTAGATGCTGCAAGGGCATGGGAAACGTTAGTAGTCCTCCTCAAAATCCCTGGTAGCGATAGCGAGGAAGATCCTAGAATGCCTGTCCCGGAGGTAAGAGACCAGATAGATTCTAAATGACTTGGATCGATTGTAATAATTCCATTGCAGTGTTGTAATAAATTATTGCACATGCTGACCATGGTAATTGGTTGTGATATTACTGGTATATTGGGAAAGTGTACCTTCACACACACATACTGCAATTTGTACGTAGCAATGGCTGTGGCATGCCTGGGGGGGAAGGATGGGAGGGGGATATCACGGGAAGTTAGATTAAAGTTAAATTTTTGACAATGTCAGGAGTCAATGTCATGTATATAGTGTCATTTGTGGGGTTAATTTCCATGGCCTTCCTTTATGCTTGCAATAGAGAGGTGGTGGGTGATACGATGTCCAACATTGTACGCTTTAAATAACATACCATAACATAACATAATATAACATAACATAACATGATTGTTACTGATACCTAGGTTCTAACACTCTCCTTTTTTTTGTGCACCTAACTATGGAAATTTACGTGATGTGACTCTGTGTTGAATTGAAAATTACAATAAAAATATGTTTTTTAAAAAAAACAATGCCAGCTCTGAAAGTGGTTTGAAATAAAACTTTTGGAATGCCGATGTAAAAATGGAGCCTCATTCCGAGGTTTAAAGAAGCTTTATTGTAGTCCCAGAGTGATGCAGCCACACCACAGGTTACTAAAAGCTAACTGCTGTGCTCATTCAAATGATAACATTCCATATAGAGTTCAGAATATGTACATAGAGCAATGCATGCACAATGTCCTTGAACAATGCCCAACACAAGACATCTTAAACCTCTATAAAAAATACACCAAAAACGATACAACTTAAAATAAAAATAAAAATATTTACTAAGATTAACTATACAAAGCAGTGCAAAGTTGCTATGTTTCCTAAATGACTACTTGATACACTACTCTAAACAGAAACTAGGTCATTCAAGTGAGTTGGTTTTACATTAACACACCCAAATTTACTTTTGTAAGTACCAATGGACTTTTTTCTCCATTAGAAGAACTTGAAGAAAATGATTGATCAGCAGCAATTAACATTTCCACCCCCTCAATTGGATTTTACAAACTGGTTTGTTCCGGGACTTGAGGCCTGATTATGATGTCGGTCGGACACCGTGGTGAAAGCAGGACCGCTCGACTAGGAGTTGGTGGTCCCGCTGCCCGCATTATGATGGGGCCGCCTTCAAGGCGGTCGCAATGTGTATTTTTTATATTGCGGCATGTGCTGTGTTCTGTAGGCACATGGCGCAATACAACATGTACACATTTAAAACATCCCTGCACTAAGTGGCAGGCACAAAACGGTGCCTGCACATGGTGCAGGGATGATTAGGAGGGCACCATAGCAGAGGGCATGGTAGGAACGGGGCTCTACTTGGGACCCCCAAAGTCACTTTCCGCCTGCCTTTGCATGGTGGGTGAACCACTATGAAATTGTATTCCCTTTGGCGGTGCCTGAGCAGGGAATGGGAGTCTGACCGGCGCACTGACAGAATCCTTGATCCTGTCGGGCGCGGCAGTCTTTTCCCCTGATTGTCGAGCTCCGACTGCATGCATCCGAATGCAGCGGTCAGACCAATGGGCTGGATGGTGGTGAGATCTCCACCGATGGCATTTGGGACAGGTATGCCCAGAAGTGGGGCCCGTGCTCTCTATGCCACTGGAGTCAAGCTAACCTGGCTGATGAGTGGTGATTCCCCAAAACCAGTCCCACGAGGCTTATTTCTGGTCCAGGGAGGACCTGGCCTGGCAGTTCAGACTGGACTGTTCCCATGGGGAGCAGGGTCAAGACTGATTTGCATATAGCTGGGCGCAAACTGGAAGGGCATTGTGTGCAAAAAAAACAATGGATTTAGGCCCAGATCTCGGTACTGGGGTGAATGTTTGACATTGTTCAGCATTTCATCCATCAATTGCTCTTTTTGCATATGTCACCCCGAGTGGGACGTGTATGCCCAGACATGGGTTCCATGCTCTCCATGCCGCTGGAGTCAAGCTAACTTGGCTGATGAGGAATGATACCCCGAAACCAGTCCCAGGATGCTTGTTTCCTGCCTAGGGAGTACCTGGCAGTTCGGGCTGGACTGTTCCCATGGGAGCAGAGCCAAGACCGATTTGCCTATGGCTGGGAGTAAACTGAAATGGCATGTTGAGCCAAAAAAAACAGAATAATTTAGGCCCAGATCTCTGTAATGGGGGTGAATGTTTGACATTGTTAAGGATTCTGTCCTTCAATTGTTCTTTTTGCTTTAGCCACCCCGAGTAAGTCGGGTATCCCCAGAATATGATCCTGTGCTCTCTATGCCACTGGAGGCAAGCTAATCTGGCTGATGAGATGTAATACCCTCAAACCGGTCCCAGGATGCTTGTTTCTGTTTCAGGGAGTACCTGTCCTGGCAGTTCGGACTGGACTGTTCCCATAGGGAGCAGTGTCAAGACTGATTTGCATGACTGGGAGCAAACTGATATGACATGGTGAGCAATTAAAAACAGATGAATTTAGGCCCAGATCTCTGTACTGGGGTGAATGTTTGACATTGATCAGCATTCTGTCCATCACTTTTTCTTTTTGTATTTGTAACCCCAAGTGGGTCGGGTATGCACAGACATTCGTTCCATGCTCTCCATGCTACTGGAGTCAAGCTAACCTGGGTGAAGAGTGGTGATACCCCGACACCAGTTCCAGTATGCTTGTTTCTGGTCCAGGGAGGACCTGGCCTGGCAGTTCCGGCTGGACTGTCCCTGTGGGGAGCAGGGTCAAGACTAAATTGCATATGGCTGGGAACAAACTGGAATGGCTTTGTGTGCAAAAAAAGGATGGATTTAGGCCCAGATCTCTGAACTAGGGATAAATGTTTGACATTGTTCAGCATTCCGTTCATCAATTGTTCTTTTCGCCCTTAGATAAACGGGCAGCAAAATTAGATACATCACTCCTCCTTCTTGCATAATCCACTTTACCCACTTGGCACTAGTTGGAGACGAAATAACCTTGAAAGTTTTACTCAAAGCAATCAGCAATTGCTTCTCCCCTGCTAGTCTCAATCAGCCATCATTTTTTCATAATCCTTTATACACCTGGTCACACACAATTTTGACTTTACTTTGAATGCAGGGTAAGAAAAAGACCTTGTATTCATTTTTGTTCACCTGGCGATGGTAAACATAACCTTTGTCTGGGGTAAACATTCTACTCTTCTACATGACAGTAAATATATTAACATAGCCAAGTTTGTCCCAAAAATATTTTAAAATAACAATTAGTTATCCTGCAAAGAATTACGCTGAATGAAGAGCCTACTAACATTGCATAAACTGGAGTATCTAGGCCCAGAGAGTCTAGAAATTTGAATACCTCTCATTAAGTTACAGACCTAGGGTACTCTACAACCAATGACATGTTCACCAGAAAATTCCCTTAAGAAATAGCCAATCTGAAGGTGTTCATTGTTGTGTATGCCAGTCCAACTTCCGCTAACTCAGATAAGAAATGTATGATGAGCACAAACCTTGTTCTCATCGAATTCCAGTTCCTTTCTGTTGCAAGGATTGCTGCTCATACACAGAACTGTGCAAAAAGACCTCAAACATGTAAAGAATAATTAAGGCACTAAAAGAAAAAATATTAACGAGTTCTGTACGTGTTCATGAAGCAGAGAAAAAAAAAATCTGTACTTCAATCCAATAGCGTATAAGCACCATATGTTGCAATTGCCTCCAATAGGAAGTCGTTGTTGTCATCCATGAACATTTCAGCCATCCAATTAAGTAGAGGGAAAGAACACACATGTTCCTCGTTTGCCGGAGCCTCTGTGCACAGTTCTGCGTCCCCAGTTGGGCGCCATGTTGCAAGGATTTCTGCTCATACCCCTCTAGGGTGTAGTAACTGCCTCCTTATGGCTTCTTTCCTCTCAATCTCCAACACCTCCATGTCTCTCAGGAATGACTACTGAGGTGAACACATCAGCAATTTAGGTTTCACCTCCTGAATTGGAGAGTTAAAAAGTCTGCATAGTTTCCAAAATCCAAAGGTCCCTTTTAAGCTTCCTTCAAATTTTCTCTAAACAGTCTTTGTCTTCCCCCTAGTTTTAGAAGGGAAAACATAATCCTTACCAGAATAGTCTGCCTTGCCGTAGGCTCCCACCCTGCAACTGCCTCTGCCTCCCCTCCCTATGGAGCCACATCTTGAGGGGAAGAAGCTCCTGGCTTGTCTTTCATCCTGCCCTTTATTGATCCTTCTACCTTGTACTCTCTTGCGACCTTTGGATGAGGCTGGATCAGCACACCCTGCCTTCTCTTCCTCCAGGGAAATTCTTTACCCTGACCATTTTCTTTGTGGAAGTCTGACCTTTGTATAGGGCAGAGAAGGGTGCCACAAATGATCCAAGTTCCTTAACAAAGAGGTTTCCAAAAACCTAACTTTGTGCTATGTACCCGCCTCCAAATTGGCTAAATTTTCCAACTTAACGTCCAGTTGGATCAGGAGAGCGTCTTCTCCTAGTAGAAAGGGCGCAGTTGCAGTTCCCTAATATACAGTCTACCTACTGAGCGTATCTTGACACAATATTACCTAACATGGAAACATCTGCACTTTGGATTTCTCAGCCAAATCAAATGTTTGTGATTGGTCCTACCACATCCAGACATTTGTCCTAGCATGCTGTCAAGGAGTGATCTATACCTTTCTTAGGCTCTTTGATGTATTGTGCGAGGAAAATACACATCTTAGTGTGTTAATGAAAGTGGCAGACACTTTGCCCTCCAAGGAGGGATGGGCTTTCACCCATCAGTGGTGCCCTGACCTCCTTATTAAGAGATTGTCTGATAATGTTTGCCACATGGGAGCCCACTCCGAAGATTTTGGGTGGTACAATTAGTCTGGTATAAACATATAAGATTGATTGAGTTCTTCATCAGCCCCTCTGGTACAAGGAGGTCCAGGGTTCCAGGGTATACTGCAACCTAGTTCCTCTTCAGATGATATGTTATCATCTGATCTGTCCTCTCCTCCTGTAAAGGCCAATGTCCAGGACAACTACGTTATTTATTTTTTTATTTCTTTATTGCGGTTTTTAAGGGTCACATCACACAATGGTACACTAATACTTTACAGACAACTTTGAGCAGTAAGCCTTACAATCCCTGTACAGCATCAGGTAGTCCAATTTGGGTTGCCTTTGAAGCTTATACCGAACCAGCAATTAGTACAAACATTGTCAGTATCAACCGTATGAACTTTTAACTGAACCCCCCTCCCAATGTCACCCCCCGTACCGGGCCCACCCACCCAGAGGACTCTTTAACAACATCTCAATCAGGGGTATCCTACCGTTCCTCCCCCCGTCTGGGGAATGCAGTCCCCACGTGACTAACATCAGTCAACACTGTCTGTGTAGAATCCGGGGAGCTCCTCCTTATCTCCCGGACCATTCATGCCTGCAATACTTCCAGGAGTTTGGCATCCCTCCTAGTACTGCGTATGTGCCCCTCCTCCGCTAGTGCCCATTCCTTCAGGTCCGCTTTCAAGTTCGCTACCTGCGGTCCACTCTGTGTCAGCCAGTGAATTGCTATTCGTCGCCTAGCTGTAACAAGTCCCAACACCAGGAACTTCCTGCTGGTTTTACGTTTAGGGTCTCGGGAAATCAGTCCAAGGAGACAAGTACGTATCTCTAGGGCAACTCTCCATCCCGTTATTCTGTGTAAGTCCTCTAGGATAGCTGTCCAGTATATCTGGATCATTGGGCACGGCCAAAACCATATGTGGGAACTCTTTCTGTGCATAGTGGCATCTGGGCACCTTGGATCTCTTGAGCTATCTATGGCGTGGAGGCGCTTGGGTGAGAGGTAAGTCATGTGAACCATGTTGTATTGTATCTGCTTAAATCTATTGGAAACCCCCACTTTACGGACACATCCCATGACTTTTTTGCTAGTCTCGTTGTGTGATCTCCGGAGGGCTCACTTCCTGCCATCTATCTTCTATTTTGAGAGGTGCGCATTTTCTGTCATCCCGTAACGCCCTGTACAGATGAGTGACAAATTTCCGCCCTCCCGCCATAGCTATCATCGTGACCAGAGTTTGTGTGTGCTCTGGGGCTTCCGGGAATGTAGGCTATAGATGTCGTGCAGTTGCCGCTATTTTGGCATATTGTAAGAATTGCCCCGGACCCAGCTCGAAAGAGTCTACTGCTTCTTGGTATGTTATGAATTGTTTTTCAGGATAAAGGTCCGCCAACATAAGACAGTCTCCCGCCTTCCATTTGTCGGTAGACATGACCCTGTCAATGAGCACGAAAGGCGGCATCAGCCAAAAGTCTGCCTCTGGGGCAAACGGTCAGACCCGTATAAGTCGTCTAACCACCCTGGCCCAGATGGAAGCCAGTAGACGGCCCAGTGGAGGGCACTGGACCCGCTGCCCTTTCGTATGCCAAAGAAGCGCTCCCAGCTGTCGATCCCCATATGTGTCCACCAGGAGCGACCGTCCCCATGATGGGTCCGTATCGAGCCAGGCCACTGTGTGCTGTAATTGGGACACAAAATAATAAAGTTCAAGGTCAGGGTTTTTTTAAACTGCCTCTACCCCAAGTAGGCGTCATGACTTCTAGGCTCACCCGACAACATTTACCATTCCACAATAGTTGAACCAGCATGGCATCAAGGTCCCGAAAGACCTGGTGTGGGAGTTCAAAGAATGAGCCCTGCATTGTGAAGAGACAGCGAGGCAACACCACCATTTTAATCAAGGCGATCTTCCCCATCAACGAGAGCCTGAGTGTGTTGCAGAAGTCAATACTGCTGCGGAGACCCCAAAGTATCTTCCCCATATTGTGTTGGTTAAAAACTTCTCTGTCCCTACTGATCCAGATCCCGAGGTAGCGCAACGTATCTAACACCCACGGAAGCCCCATCTCTGGGAGTGGAACCCCACCCCTCTCAGCCTCCGACCCAACCGGATACAGTTGTGATTTAGTGTTATTGACATGAAGTCCAGAGGCCTCGGCAAATTGACCCAAAGCCGCCAGCAGGAGCAGAAGCGAGTGGGTTGGCTCCCTTAAATACACCAGAGCATCATCTGCATACAGTGATACTATATGTTCCAGGACCCCAATTCGGATACCCTGCCCCTGGAGGATCCTACGGAGGTGGCACACCAATAGCTCCATTGCCTGGGGAACAGCAAGGGGGAGAGCGGACATCCCTGTCGCGTCCCCCTGGCTATCAATAGCGCATCTGAGACATAGCGTCCCGTGCGGACCCTCACCACCAGCCGAGTGTAGAGAAGTCTCACACAATTCACAAACCCTTCACCGATCCCCATTTTTAGGAGCACCCGCCACAGATACTCCCACCTGAGCGAGTCAAACGCCTGTTCGATATCGAGGAATATCAGAGTATTCTGTTCAGCCCTACCCTCTAATGATTGCATGACATGGGCAAGACGGCGGATATTCCGCAGCGCGTTCCGTCCTGGAATAAAACCAGACTGGTCGTCATGGACAAGTTGCATAAGATAAGGGAGTAATCTTGACTAATAATCTTAAAGTCGACATTGAGCATTGAGATTGGCCTATAAGAGGCGGGTAGTAAGGAGTCCTTCCCCGGCTTGGGGATCATCACAATCCGCCCTTCACTCATGGAGGCAGGCAATATGCCTGTCTCACCGGCCTAGTTAACAATGGCCAGGAGCCTAGGGACCAGGACTCCCCCAACCTCTTTCTACTGCTTCGCCGCCATGCCATCCATTCCAGGGGACCTAGCTGTTTTCAGATGAGCGATCGCCGCTCTAACCTCCTCCCCCTGAAAGGCTCCCCCAGGAATTTCTGACTGTCCGGGTCAAGGCAAGGTAGCTCCATCTCATTGAGGTAGGCTTCCAAAGCCCACGGGGAGACATTGGACTCGGGCTCGGAATACATTTTTTGGAGATGCGTGGTGAATACTGTATTAATTTCATGCTGGGTGTAAACCAGTCGGCCCCCAATGACCTGAAGGGCCAATATTGGGTGGGGTTGTGTCTCAACCCTAATCAAACGCGCCAGTAGGCTCCACGCTTTGTCACCCTCAGGGTACCACAGACGCCTGCTCATGGTCCTATTTTATTTGTCCAATGACTCCCATAGATCCCCTATCTTTCGTCGCTGCTCCGTCCATTTGGCCGGCCCCTCCGGATCTGTGAGAAGGCCTGTCTCTAGGGTTTTTAAGCGTTCCTACTGCTGTTTTAGGTCCCGTTCTAACACTCTCCACACTCCCACCTTTGTGGACATACATATCCCCCTCAACACCACTTTCATTGTGTCCCATTCAAACGCCCTGGAGCTCGCAGTATTCCAATTCACCTAAAAAAAAACTTCCATCCCTGCCGTGATCGCCTCTTTATAAACCGGATCCGTCAAAGCCTCAGTGTTAAGTCTCCGCAACGGTATTTTTGAGCGCGGGCAGCCCAAAGTGTAGGTTACCAGCAGGGGGGAGTGATCGGACAGATATCGGACCAGGTACTGCATCTCCAGAATCCGACCGACCGCCGTTTCCTGTATGAAACAGTAGTCCAGCCTGCTGTACGTATTAGCTGCCGGAGTATGACAGGAGTATACCCGACTCTCAGGGTTGCAGTGCCGCCATATATCTAGTAAGTGATGGTTGCCACGTATCTCCCTTCGAAGTCAGGTCTGCATTTATAAAGCTTAAAGGGGTCTCAAGGCGCTACCCATATAAGTGCCCCCCTGGCAATCCCCGAGTAGGAGGTTGCAAAAAACTGGCCCCGCCACCACCGCTGGACATACTCAGGCAATCCCCCCAAAGATGCATCTCTTGTAGAAAGGGCACGCTTATCCTATACCGTCTAAGGTATGTTGCTATCCAAATCAATTTGACCCTGTTGTTGAGCCCCCTGACATTCCACGTTATAAGTTTATAGACCTGCTGATCCCCTGCCATAGGTATAGAAGTTTGGTTATCCACAGTATCAGATGCAGGAGTGGGAAAGACCGCAATGTATAGTGTTGGGAACCCCTCTGTCCCCCCCTCCCCCGATCGCTCTCACGACCTCTGGTGACCCGGTATACAACATTTCCCTGACAGAACAATAAAGCAAAACCATGTGAAACTTCTCCCCCCTGCCCTCAGGCAGTAGAACCTCATTCGCACAACCCAACCTTGGTCTGAGAACTCAGGACTCCGCCCCATAGCCATCACCCTCCCCTAAAGACCCCCCACAACAATGCAACAACAATAACAAACTACAGAAGGAAGAATCCCAGTCCTTGTTGTACAACCAAACTGCCCGGTGCTGCGCAGCCCCGCCCGACCAATGGCCTAGGCGGGCCAACACAGCACACCACAATCGGGATACCTAGACTGCAGTGTGGCGGAATAGCGCCCCACCCCCAACAGCTACGTTCCAATCCCCGCATAGTCCCCTAATAGTCCCTGAAAGGAGACCCCCCCTCAGGCATGTCATAGGAGAGTCAGATTGCAGTAGCGGCAAAGTCTGTACTCACAGCGTCCAATGCAACCCCACCGACCACCATCCCCTAAACAGCAGTCCCCAGACTTTCAGATATGTATCTCACGAGCCATCAGCTAGTGGGTCAGCAGTGCCTTCCGGTTCCGTTTGAGTTTCTTGAATGAGGCACAATGGAGAAAACTGGTTTTGCGTTGGTACGCCCCTCAGCTCTTCTCTCAGGGTGCCATCCAGCCCCACCATGATGCGACCTCCATCTGGCGTCCCCTTTGACGTGGACCATTGTCTTCCAGTGCAACCAGGCCGATTCCGTTGCCCACCAATCTGTCTCCTCTGTTCTTGCCATCCTTGATGTTGGTTATGCCCCTCCAGGTCCATCGAGTCCATCCAGTCTGTGGCCTCCTGCGGATCAGTAAAGAAGTGGACCCTGTCTGCATGTTGTATTCTGAGCTGGACCGGAAACATTAGGCTGTAATTTATAGCAAGGTCTCTAAACCTCCTCTTGACCCTCAGGAAGTCGTTCCGCATGTTTTGCACCTTTTTGCGTTGTCCGGATAGATATGGATGTCATTGTTCTCAAACCTGGGGGGACGGTTCTTGCGGATGAACTGCAGGATCATGTCCCGGTCCCTAAAATTGAATAAGCGAGTGATTAGGGTTCTAGGCGGGGATCCCAGTTTCGGGGGGAGGGGGAGCCAAGGGAGCGGTGGGCTCGCTCCACCGCAAACATCTTGGAAAGTCAGAGACCCGGGAGGGCAGAACGATTCCACTACTCCAGGAATAGGTCCGCTGCTGGTGCCTCCGCCTGTTCCGGAAAGCCCAAAAATCGGAGGTTGTTTCTCCTCAAGCGCCCCTCTGCGTCCTCCGCCCTATCTTCAAGCTGAGAAGTGTGCTCCTTGAGTGCAGGCACCGTCGCCTATAAGTGCTGGAGCTCGGATTGCAAGGAGGCCAAGTACCCCTCCGTAGTAGTGACCCGATCCGCCACTTTCCGTATGTCCAGGCGCAGATGATTAATGTCCACGGCCATACCATCCATTTTGGATTCCAATGCCGCCCGTGAGTGTCGAATGGCCTCTAGGATGTCAGCCTTATCCTGGGCCGCCGATCCCGGCGGCAGTCCCTGCTCAGGGTTCGGTCCGGTGCACTCCGCCGTCGCTGGGCCCGGTACTGTATATTGCATAATCTTGTTAGTTTGTGCTCCTCTAAGAGGCCTGTCTTTCCACATTGTCAGTACAGGCTCGTCAAGGTCGTCTCCAGGGCCCTTCAACCCCAGTCAAGAATGATGACCCCTGTCACAGGGCAACTCGGGCCCAGGTGGCGTGTGGGCCCCGCGCTGCACCCTGGTGAATCATTCGGCTGAGTATTACCAAGGTAAATGGTCCACAGGGCTCTCCACGCCAGGTACCAAGGCCACCAGGGGCCGTCTCACGAGTTGCCGTCCAGCTGGGTTCCAGCTGTGGCCCCCCGGGGCTTCCTACTGTGGCTATTGGGTGGTCACTCCAGTCATCAACAGGGGCTGTCCTGGGAGTTAATGGTGTACATGGGGCAGCCCTCCTTTAGTACGCCTGCAAGTGGGGGTCCAAACTCCTTCACTCAGCAGCCAGCTGGCGCAGACCACACCGCTCCACCATTGGCCCTCCCAGGCGGGGACCCAATCCGAGCAGGCCCGGACCGGCCCCTCCGCTGTCCTGGTCTCTCGTGGGTCTGCGAGTCTTCCCCTCGCCACCCCTCCGGATGACAAGGCCCTCCGGACCCTACACTTCACCAGGCAAGTATCGGGCCCCCAACAGCTCCGCAGTGTAGGAATCTCCAACGGGGCCTCACCCCCTCCCAGCGTCTCATACGGCAAGGCTCAAGCTTCCCAATGTGTGGGCCCCCCACAGCTACTCTGGCTGCACCGCTCCAGAGCCCGCACTCGCGGGTCACGTCTCGTAGGCTTCAGGGCTCGCCGGAAGAAGCCCAGTCCAGGCGGGCCTACCGCGGCCCTCCCGAAGCCCCAAGGTTGCGTATAACTTGGCCCGGGCACTCACCCAGGATTCAGCAGGCCAATCCGCGCAGCACCACACCTCCGTGAGAAATCCTCCGACTGCCCCTCTTCCAGTACTTGCCGCGATCAGCTCCTTTACGTAGGTCCGCACAGCAGGGCAGACACAGGGCAGGTGTCCGGGGGCTGTTCGTCAGACATTCACGGCCCGCACCGCCGTTTTACATGAAGGGGAGCTGCCGAAGCTCCCAGGGAGACAAAGTCAATTTCCTGACTCCCCTGCAGGCGGAACCGTACTCGGCCCAGATCCTCTGGACCAGGGGGGGTTCCGACCCCCGTGTCTAGTAGGCTGAGCGCCACTCTGCCAGGATATAGGTAGGATTATGTTGTTTGGGGCCGGAGCTACACAGATCAGCAACTAGCCCTCCATGCGTCCAGGCCACGCCCCCCGTCCAGGACAACTAAGTTGCTTTTTATTCAGGCATTATCAGCCTCTAGGAGGAAGGGTGCAGTTTTCAACATGCATACTATCTTGCAGAAAAATTTGCTAGGTTTGTCAAATTCTTCCAGGAGACCCATTTCACACTGTTTTGGTGCCTTATTAGGCTTAGTATTGCTCAGGTGTTGCTCATTCCCAGTGCCTATCTGGTCATGGGTCACATCTTCCCATCCTAAAGGTTCAAGAAGTCCAGCAACCAACCTGGAGAGTTGATTATTAATAGGCCCTAAACCCTCATTAACAGCCCTGGATAGGGACCATTCCTCCTCCCTAGCCTCCTGGATGTATGAGAATTCGGGGTCCTTCAAAGCACTCATTGGATCACCAGGAAATGTACCCTCAGGTATATATTTCAAAGGGATCACTAGTGGGCAGAGTTGCTCAGGAAATATACTGTGCCCTATAGCTATACAAGAGCAAGAAGGCTCTTCACTGACAAATCCACATTTCTTACCGCCTGGGGACAGGGAGGGAGGAAACTGGGGGGTCAAGAGAGCAGTTCAGAGTACAAGAAAAAATCCCAGCTGTAAATCAGTTTGCCAAAAGAAGCTGAATGCTCAAGTGCGCGTGGGTTGACTGTCTCTATATAGGCCTCTCGCTGCATTTTTGACCTCTGCACAGGTCTGTCAGTTATCAACATAGAAATCTAACATCAGCAGTAGGCCAGCAGAACCAGTACAAATATACTGTGCATGTCAACAAGCCTCTACCTTAGGTGCTGGGGTTTCCCTGCAAGTGATCATGCCACGCTGCTTCAAATCATCGAGTCGGTGTAAAGCTCTTATCTAGATTTCCGCAGAAACAACATGCAAGATGAATAAATCCCACCATCCCCTATTCACCAATGGTGCCCAACTATGTCAAAGCACAAAGGTAAAGTAGGGGTAGAGGGGAAGGGAAGAGAGAGAGACACAATGTCCCACAATGACCCATGGTTGGATGTCTGGCCCAGCACACAGGAAAATACCTGTATGAGGCAACAAGAGAGAAAGTGAGTTTTGGGTTTTATCTTCTAAGGGATTGTACAAAAGACTAAAAGGCTGTGATATAGGTACCTGAACGTCTCCCCTCTTCTGTCTTTTAAACACTAGCCCAGGTACTATATGAAGGTGCTTATCTGCGTAAAGAAAAGTTATCATTGATTTAAATGCCCAAAAGACAACTCCGATAACAATGAAAAGAAAAGGACAGAAATCACTCACCTAATCTAGGAGCATCCATTCACAAAAGAAATCAGACAATCAATGCCACCTTGGGTTGGCCTTGTGGTTCCTTTCTTCAGGACAACTAACATAAGTGTAATTATTATTACTAGGAGCTTCTACCAAAAAGAACAAGGCAGATCCCCAGAGGCGGAGGAACACTCAAAGATAACTATTTTTCATATATGGCCTTATATCATGGCCAATGTCATGCAGATAAATTACCAACCATAATGGTTTCTGTTCTTTACTTGTGGTGTTTTTAGGTAGACTGGTCCCAAGAGCCAACAAGTCCTCCCCACAATCCAAGTTCCTCCAAGCGGGGAGGGGCAAGACTGAGGACGCTGCTGAGCCAGCGCGGCTCCCAACAAAACCTCCAAACCATCACTATATTTCCCTAGGAGCTATTCACACTTTACTCGTCAGTGGGGCCCATAACACCAAGAGTCATTCATACACACAAAATCACCCTGAAACCTAGGATTTAATGAAGACAAGAGGAGAGCTGCTGGATTTTAGCAGAGTGTCTTATTTCATTCTAAAATTTTATACACTATATACATCTGCAGTCTATCAATATTACCATGGTTTTATTCTTAAAAAAAACATTAAAACACCCCACCATTTGGTCAATGGATCAGCTAGTAAAAGTTAACTAATGGACAACAAGACCAGCTTAATTCTCCATTTATTTAATTTTTATTTAGAGACTAGATCTCCTAGCATGACCTTAATCTATTGAGCTTTTATTTCAATTAATCAATAAAAGATTTATTAACCTGAAAGAGAAAGTAAAATTCAAACAGTCACATTTATTATCAGAATAGTTCAGAGAAATAAGTCGAGATAATATTACCAAGATTTCGGAAAACGGACATCAGAGTAAGGACAGTATAGTTCCCAAAAACCACCTCTCTATTCTTTCTTGATGTTCCCCTCCCATCCGGACTCCGCACCCATCAAAAGTTAAAATCAAGAAAAATTTCAAAGTCTTTTCACCATAGGAAAAATTTGTCAGTCCAACAGCATGTCGTGGTGCAAAAATAAAATCAAAAGCAAGCTTTTTTCTAACTTCCAAACGTCCTTTTTTATACCCTTTTTCTCTAACTTATCTATCTTAGATTTGAAACTTTTAGGGTCCTCGTTCACTCTCATTGGTCCCTGTAAGGGGTGGATGAGCATAACGTCATCTCCTCATTGTCCATATTTCCGCCAAGTCATCGTTATAATAAAAAAATAAGGTCTTGATTGTTCTTTAAACGTTTTTTCACTTGTGTCCTTTTAATTGTCACTTCAGGCTTGTTTCCCATGCTCACGATGTGGACATGCACCAGAGTTTCGGAGTCTCGCAAACTTCCATTTAAAACCAGGCCTCATGGGCCTTAATGGGAACTATTATAGAAACAAACACAATTAAACGTTAGATTTTGAAGTATAGCCCTTCTGTTTGCCTCCTACCCTTCTAAGGTAACTCGGTTAGTTATTACCTAGCATTTCAGCAACAATTAAGCGTGGTTTTCTTACCATTCTCCATCATTTCTGCCACAATAAGACAAGCAGACACACATAGATTTTTGTTAGATTATGACATTTGCGTACCAGATTAGTATAACGATTTCACTTAATTAGTAGATTAAGATTCACAACACAAGCAAATTAGTATCCCACGTGTAGTTGTGTGTATACATTCTATTCTATGTTGAATAATTTAAAAACCACACGATTAATATATATTACTGTTATGGGGAAGAGACTTTGGGAGGGGTATACAAAAATGTTTGTTTTCACCCTCGCTCCATCAACTCCCCCCTATGGTGATTTATCACCAAATAACACCCCAAAAATTCGTAACTTTTATCATAACATGTTTTAAATTATTTTAATTAGTATGAGTTATATTCTGGTTTCTTCCAGTTTTTTTCTATCTTGATAAAGTTTCTCTTTGAATTCTTCCATTTCAATGTCACCCTTTTCACATTCTCTTTCTTGTCTTTCTTCAAATTCCTTTTTTATAGACTTTTTAAGGCTTCTTCTTTTTCTAAGTTTACAACCGAATCTTAAAACTAAAAATATTACTATCATTAATGTTACTGGAATTAATATATTCCCTATTATGGATGTACCTATTTCATAAAACCAATTCTAAACTGCTGAAAAACTTCTAGCAAGTTTCTCAAGAACACCGTCAAACTTCAGTGGTAAAATTTCTTTATGCAACTCTGTAAAATTTGTAATATATCTTTCAACGTTTTGACTTTTGTCAGGAATGTACGTACAACAATGTTGTACCTTTAAAATTCCACAGACTACTCCTTCTTTTGCCAAAATTATATCAAGAGCAAGTCGATTTTGCGTCACCATAGCTCTCACAGTAACCATTTCTGTATTTACCATTAAAAATCCACCTGCAGTATCTGTTGACAAATAATCTACTATCGTTGACAATTTCGTAATTCTGTTTGCATTAAAGGATATACCCACTGCTGGTATCAATGCTCCAAAAACATCACCTATTATTTCGATTACACTTTCTCTCCTTCTACGACTTAAAGGTTTACCTATCTCATGAATTCCATTAGTTCCTCTATCTACATGAAACATTTTAGAAAAGATCAGGCCTATATACCAGGACCCATACCAGTGATTAGGCAATCTATAATAAGCTTTATTCCCGCATAAGAAATAGATCCCAGGAAAAACGGGATCATTGCCTTCTTTAAATCCCCAACCCCCTTGTATAATGTATGTATCTTCACATTGACTTGCTCCCACAAAATAATTGTCACACACAGTGTAATCTCTTCAAATACATAATTTCCCTAATAATGGTGTATCTATATTTATAGCCACATTCACATTATGTCCTTCTATATTATCATCCTCAAATTTCCACATTGTAGATTTAGTTTGCTTTGCTTTTTCCTTCCTTTTGTACTGATTCCTCCTTTCTTCTACCATATCCAAAAAGGCTTTCTCTTCATTTCTCATTTTACAAGTCAAATTATGTTTGAAGGCATAATCATGGGTCAGTTGTTGTGTTTCCCAAAAATATTCTTCAAAAACTTTTGCAGCTTTGATGTGATACAACTCAGCTACAATTTTCAATTTAGCAAAAACATCATCAGAATTAGAACAATAATACTCTAATTTACCTGTTCTATAAAACAAACTGGCTAATACACTACATGTAACTCCATATGTTAATGGGAGATGATGGTACGTCACACCCTCTGATACAGATGCTGGTAATTTCACACAGACATAACAGTCACTCACATCCATCGTTCTCACATATTCGGACAATAATTTTGAAAACGTATTTCGGGAGAAATCGCTAATTGAGTTATCTTGATGTACTTCAGGTCTATACACATGCAACATTTCACCCTTTGACTCATGGGTCTTTTCTTTCATACTCTCATTTGCCTTTGCTTTTTCAAAATCTGGCCTGAAAGGAATTACAATAGCTAAAATCAACCATACCACCATTAATAATACTGTACATACTAACCACATTCTACACCATTTTCTAAGTATGGAACATTTCGATTTTGTTACATCATTAGTATCCATTCTTTTTTTTTTACACAGCGCTTTTCACAATCTTTTCTGCCCTTATATTGTCTCTTTCAAATCTCTTTCACACTTAAAGTGTCCTTACCACCAAAAATGTCAACAATCCTTGTTCCTTCACCTTTTCTCTTTTACAGTTTCCCAGTTTAGGTACTTCTTTTATTTCTCCTGAGTTACAGTTCACTCACTTTCTTTTTCTTTGCTTTGGCAACTCAAATGTTCTTGACTGCTATTCACTTCACTTATTGGAGGCAAGATCATATAAGTCCACTCAGGTGACTTGTATTTCTGATTTGATCTTCTCACTCTTTTTGGCCTTTGCACAATTTCTATCTTTTTACCCAATGACTCTTTTTTACTGGTTATTTCATTTACTTGATCCTCTTGTATTTTTACTTTATTAACCAGTTTAAATTTCAGTCCATCATTTTCTTTAGACCAATTATCTCCTTTACGAGGTCTCTTCGTTTCTGGTCCGACAGTATTACGTTCCACTTTCCAAGCTCTCTTTCTTGAGCTTCTCCTCAATTGAGTTTCATCTTCACTGTCATTAGACTCAGTTTCAGATTTCTCATTTGCTTCATTTATGGTGAACTTTTTAATGTCTGTTTCTTTCACTGAGCTTGTTTTCTCTTTGGTCAGTTCTTTTACTCTGTTAGGAACTTCTCCATAGCTGGTACTTGGAAGCTCATCCTCATCGTGAGTTATTTCCTTTTCACCAGTTTCGAGATTCCGGTTCCTGCTTTCAGGGCTTTCAGACTGTCCTTCAGCATTTTTATCTTCACTTTGTTCAGTGTCCTTACTGGTATCAGTACTTACCAAATCTCGACTTTCAGGTCGATCTTCAGAATTTGGTACTTCAATAGCTTCACTTTCTCCTTCAGACGCAAAATTTGCATGTGATATTTCCAGATGTCGACGAACAGGTCGAGCTTCAGTATCTGGATCTTTCTCTTGTTCACCTTCAGAATCTGAGTCAGCTGTGCTTTCTCCTTCTTCCTGTGGATGTTCAGTTTCAGGCTCACGGATGGTGTGGCTTGCGTGCACCCATCTCTTCACTCCAGCACATTTAACTGCAGTCGTGCTAACCAGAATGACTTGTCTGGGCTTCTGCCAGCGAGGGACTAAGCAGTTACTTCTCCTGTGTACCTTTATCCCAACCCAGTTCTGCAGGGACTAGTTCATGAGCTGGATGCTTTTCTTTCGAGTCTGCCTCAGTTCCCACCTGATGGAACACAGAAGTTACCACGTCAGACAGCTTTTTGCAGTAATCCAGTATGATATCATCATTAATAGTCAATAGCTTATCAACTGGCACAAATGCTTGTCTCATCACTCTTCCCATCAGAATCTCATGTGGGCTTAATCCTATCTTTTTATCAGGTATGATCCTTAGGGTCATCTGAACAAGTGGCAAAGCATCAGGCCATTTCAGTCCAGTGGCCAAACACATTTTTGCAATTCTGTTCTTTACGGTTCCATTCACTTGATCAACTACCCCAGAAGCCTCTGGTCTGTAAGCACAATGCAATTTCTGATGAATATCCAGTGCTTCACAAATCGTTTGCAATAACTCGTTGTGAAAATGTGTTCCACGATCTGTCTCAATTGTTACTGGGAAACTGTAGCGTGGAATGATCACTCTCAACAACAGTTTTGCAACAGTCACTCCATCATTCCTCCTGGTAGGAAAAGCCTCCATCCACCGGGCAAATAGACATATGATCACAAGTACATATCGAAGTCGATTACAGGGTGGCAACTTGATAAAGTCTAATTGCATTCGTGTGAATGGACCTCCCTCCCGTCCTATGGTTCCCAACCTCACAACTGTTTTTCTTCTTGGATTCAACTGTTGACAAACAAGATATCACTGACAAAGGCTCTCAGCGATCATCCTGAACTAGGGATTATACCATGTCTGTCTGAACATTCTGATCATGGTATCCCTTCCAATATGGGCTTGACCATGGTACATTTGGGCCATATTTGAAATCATGTTATCAGGCATTACTGGTCTTTTATCTTTGTAAACCCAAATTTCATCCTCTTCTCTTTGTCTACATCCTGCTTTTAACCAAATGTATTTTTCTTCCTTGGGACCACAGTTGTCCATAATCATGGACAACCCCAAAACCCTATTGACTATCAGTCAATATGGTGACCCTTATCTCTTTTCCCAGTTCACATGCTTGAATCAAAGCAATCAATTCTGCTATTTGAGCAGAACGAATTCCTTTCAGACAAGATGCATCCAGGACATCTGCCACTGTACATACAGCATATGCAGCACTTTGAGCACCTTCATCTGTTCTCAGACATGAACCATCTACAAACATTACATATTCAGATTCGGGCAATGGTTCGTCTTTAATGCCAGGTCTTGGTTTGGTACAATATTCAAGAACATCCAAACATTTCTCATTTCTCACCTCAACATCCATAACATCAGGTAACAGTATAGATGGATTTACATTCACACATCGTGAAATCGTCACATTATCTGCACCTAGAATTAACTTCTCATATTTGGACATTGCGAGACGGTGCCGCGGGCCCCCCTACATGGAAGCTTCCCTCCCACACACGTACCTCCTTCCTTTCCGCCGGGACTGCAACCCCGCGAACACTTCCCCGTGTCGGAAACGGGGCTCGGAGCAGCAGCCATAACCAACGGACCCCCGCCCTTCTCTCTCTTACAGGAACCAACCAGAACACTGAGTCCGGAGGAAGTACATCCCTCTGACCCCGGAAGTCCCGCCCCCGGGGCAGCGGCAGAACAGGGAAAATCCGAGACCCGGGAGCAGAACGCCGTCGGAGCATCGTGGCAGGACACTCGGACTGGAGCGGAAGAAGGAGAGCAGGCGTACGACGAAGACGTGTGGACCGAAGAGTGGTGGAGTCCTCTGGAGGTGGCTGAAGAGCGGCCGTGACTCACTGGAGAGTTGCGGCGGACCGCGTGAGTACCTTACGAATTCCTTTCACTGCTCGCTAGGAGCTCGCTGAGTAGTCCCTGTAAATATCCCCCATCTCTGTAGAACGACGTTCCCTGCACTGTACCATACCTGTATAGCACCCTCACAGCATAACCAACCGTCCCCCACACGAACCGATTCGACACCCTTTCTGTCTACCGCCCTGTTTTTCCTACGTCCCGATACCTCCCTTTCTCACTGTCTCTTCTCCCCCCCTCACTGCCCGGGTGACGGTGATCGTTATATTGTACCTTGAAGCCCAAGATAGGATTAACGGTCCCTTGTTTTCTTCTCTTACTGCCCTCCGTGGATCCTCCCCTATACCGGAGCCGTCGTCGGAACATCCTGAAGACCTGGACCCGAACCCAAGACTCGGAGCGGACCTCATCCCCTGGAACCTTTGTTTCTGTTATGACATTCCTTCCTGCCTTCTGTACAAACAACTAACAGCATAGCCCACTATTTACGGCCTCCTTGCCTGCTTTTCCGGCCTGCCGCACACCCACCCTCACATCTGGTGGCAGAAGTGGGATCTGCTGGAAGCATGGAGGCCGTAGTGAAAAAGATGGCGGAATCCCAGGAACAGTTCGGAAAACTAATGGAGCAGTTCCTGAAGACCGCTGAAGACGACAGGGGACAGCTACACGACGTTCTTAAGGGTCAGGGGGTAGCCCACGAACAAACAATGGGAAAACTAACTGACGCCCTGGGACAACAAAGGCCTATGACCTCTCTCCCTTCCGTGGTCCTGCAGAAATATGTGCCGGGGGAAGACCCGGATTACTTCTTCACCAACTTTGAAAGACTAGCCCAAGCAGCCAATTGGCCGGTGGACCGATGGGGCCAATACTTGGGACCCTGTTAACCGGCGACTTGCAGGCCGCCTATCAACAGGCCAACATACAGGGCAACACACCATATGCGGACATAAAACAGTGCATATTGGAACGTCTTGGCATTGACGATGATACCTATAGGGTAAAGCTGAGACAAGCGAAAGAGAGACCCCAAGAGAATCCAAGGGCCCTCTCTTTTCGGATCAGGGATCTCGCAAATAGATGGCTCCGACCCGAGGCCTCCACAAAGGAAAACATCCTTGAGAAGATATATCTCGAACAATTCCTTAATTCCCTACACCCGGCCACCCAGCGCTGGGTAAGACAACACTCCCGCCTCACCTTGGACACAGCCATCGAGATTGCTTGTGCCTTTAGCCGTGCTCAGGAACTCCAGCGGGGAAAGGAGGAGCATCCACACAGGCCCCACAATGCGACGGCCACCTGTCCACCCCGGCCACTATAGCCCCGAAGACCAGAACCTTCTCCCCTTTTTCCCTCAAAGGTCATGTTCGGGCCCCCTAACCCCGGACCCCAGTGTTATTCGTGTGGAGGATTCGGACACATCGCCCGGGTGTGCTCACAGAAGGAGGAGCCGATGGAGATCGCCTCGTGAGGAACTATGTCTGCACCACTCCGGGGACCGCACCTCCCCCGTTTCACTGCCCTGTGTCTATCGATGGACAACGAGTCATGGCCCTTGCCGACACCGGTTGCCGTCAGAGCATTCTCAGACCACAAGACCTAGCTCACCCGGTCAGTAACCTTACGGGGGTTGTAGCCATCCAATGTGTCCATGGGGACACCAAACGTTACCCCACTACCCAGGTGCGTGGCAGCATCACAAGGACCCCGGAACAAGCCTCACAGTAGGTCTCGTGCCCGCTCTCCCAGAGCAAGCCATTTTAGGGAGCGACTACCCAGGACTACCTACACTCCTCCAGGACACCACCGACTCCCTGGCCCAGTGGTGGAAGGAGGCTCCTTATCCTCAGGGACAGACCTCCCTGGATACGGATCCTAAACCGCACAAACCCAAAAGCCAGAAGAGAAAAGAAAAAAAAGGCTACACCAGCGCTTATCCCGCACTTACGGAAGACCACCCCTGGCAGACGGACAGGGAGTTCAGGGCTGCACAACAAGAGGATCCCCTCCTACAGGAAGCATCAGGAAGGGCCCTAGATAACGAGGATCCCTTGCAAGTAGGTCCCTACTTCTACAAGAAAAACGGGTTACTATACCGAAAAGGGGGGGCACAACAGAACCCACAGTTAATAATTCCCGGTCCTTTCCAAGACAAAGTCCTCTTCCTCGCTCACAGCCACCTTTTAGGGAGTCATTTCGGGGATGAGAAAACCAGTCAGGCGGTCCTGGAGAAGTTCTATTGGCCTGGTGTACACCAGAGGATTAAAACCTACTGCCGTGAATGCGCGATCTGTCAGAAAAACAGCCGTCATAGACCCCCCAGAGTGCCACTACAACCCCTCCCCCTCATTGACATCCCGTTCAGTAGAATAGGGATGGACATCATAGGACCCCACTTGCCCTCACGCAGTGGGTGTCGCTATGCGTTAGTCATAGTCGACTATGCCACTCGCTTTCCGGAGGCCATACCCCTACGTCAACCCACTAAACAGACCAAAGCCAAGGCCCTTATCTCTGTATTTTCCCGGGTAGGGTTTCCCCGGGAAATCCTGACCGATCAGGGCACCCCTTTCATTTCTGCTCTCATGAAACAAGTCTGTTCCCAATTAGGGATAAAACAAATCAGAACGTCTGCATATCATCCGCAAACGGACGGATTGGTAGAGCGCTATAACGCCACGTTAAAACAGACTCTAAAGAAGCTCTTGGGCCTAGAAGCAAAATGGTGGGAAGACATGCTGCCACTGGCCCTATTCGCCATCCGCTGCAAGACACAGAGCAGCACAGGTTATTCCCTGTATGAGTTGCTGTACGGGCGCCCCCCTCGTACCCTGCTAGACATGGCACAGGAGGCCTGGGAAGCAGAGCCGGATCGCACGCGTCCGCTCCCAGAATACCTGGAAAACCTGAAGACCCACCTGTCGTGATTCGGGACATAGTCAGGCAGAACCTAAGGAGCGCCCAGGACAGCCAAAAGAGACAGTATGACAAGGGCACTGGAACCCGTGTCTTTGCTGTCGGAGATCTGGTCCTCCTCATGATGCCCTCGTCCGACCAGAAGCTCCTGGGACAATGGCAAGGACCCTACACCATCCGACGGCAGGTGACCCCGGTTACCTACGAGGTAGAGTTGGACCCCACTCGGGGAACGTCCCAGATTTACCACGTGAACCTGCTTAAAAAATGGGAGGGACCCCGTCCGGTCCTGTCCGGATCCAGCATCCCACTTCCTTTCCCTTTTGACCCCTGTCTTGACCCAGAGCTGGACCCCGTACAAGCCCTGGAACTTCGAGAAGCCCTATGTTCTGTGAAAGAAGTCTTCTCCTCTTCTCCTGGTCGAACCACTATCACTGAACATGCAATAGAAACAGAGCCAGGGAAAGTTGTCCGCTTGAGACCCTACAGAGTCCCAGAGGCCCGCCGGACTGTTATACGAAAGGAGATAGAAGAGATGCAAAAGATGGGAATTATAGAGCTCTCAGTAAGTGACTGGAATTCCCCTATCGTCCTTGTGCCAAAACCCGACGGGTCTGTCAGGTTCTGCATCGACTTTCGGGAGGTCAATAAGGTATCCAGCTTTGACACCTATCCATTGCCCCGGGTGGACGAGATGATTCAGAGGATAGGAAAGGCAAAATACATTTCCACCCTGGATCTTTGCAAAGGGTATTGGCAGATACCCCTCAGGAAACAAGACAAAAAGAAAACCGCCTTTTCCACCACTGAGGGGTTGTACCAGTTTATAGTCATGCCCTTTGGCCTTCATGGCGCCCCGCCACTTTTCAGCCTGCTATGAACCACGTCTTACAGCCCCACTCACAGTACGCCGGAGCCTATTTAGACGACATCATCATCTTTAGTGATAGCTGGGCCCAACACTTGACACATCTTTTCAGTGTTGTCTCATCCCTAGGCTCCTTTGGGTTTGCCATCAACCCCGCCAAAACCATCCTGGCAGCGAAGATAGTCAAATACCTGGATTATCTCCTGGGGGATGGCCTGATAAGACCCCAAGAAAGTAAAACCGTGGCCATCCAATCCCTTCCCTTCCCTCACACAAAACGGGACCTTCAAGCCTTTTTAGGGCTTCTAGGTTATTATCGGCGGTTTGTACCCAATTTCTCACAGAGAGCAGCAGCCCTCACAGATCTACTGAAGAAAACAAACCGATCCGATGAGATGCTAAAAGACCCCACTCCCGAAGGCTTTCACGGACTTACAAAACGCCCTGACCTCAAGTCCTGTCCTGGTGAGCCCTGACTACTCGCTGCCCTTTATACTGCAAACGGATGCTTCCGATCAAGGGTTAGGGGCAGTGCTGTCACAAAAAGATGCCCTGGGGAACGAAAAACCCATACTCTATGTGAGCCGCAAACTGTTCCCCAGAGAAAGACATTACGCTGTAGTGGAAAAGGAAGCCCTGGCAATAAAGTGGGCAGTTGAAAGCCTGCGATACTACCTAGAAGGCAGAGACTTTGTCCTCTACACCGATCATGCCCCCTTGGAGTGGATGGCCCGGAACAAAGGTCAGAATGACCGGGTCCTCCGCTGGTTCCTGTCCCTGCAGCCCTTCCATTTCAAGACAAAACACCGAAAAGGGTCGGACCAGGGCAATGCCGATTTCCTTTCCCGCTACCCTCATTCTCCATCCCGTACAAGAAGGACAGCTAGGGGAAGGGGATGTGAGACGGTGCCGCGGACCTCCCTACATGGAAGCCGCCCTCCCACACACGTACCTCCTTCCTTTCCGCCGGGACTGCAACCCCGCGAACACTTCCCCGTGTCGGAAACGGGGCTCGGAGCAGCAGCCATAACCAACGGACCCCGCCCTTCTCTCTCTTACAGAAACCAACCAGAACACTGAGTCCGGAGGAAGTACATCCCTCTGACCCCGGAAGTCCCGCCCCCGGGGCAGCGCCAGAACAGGGAAAAGCCGATACCCGGGAGCAGAACGCTGTCGGAGCATCGTGGCAGGACACTCGGACTGGAGCGGAAGAAGGAGAGCAGGCGTACGACGAAGACGTGTGGACCGAAGAGTGGTGGAGTCCTCTGGAGGTGGCTGAAGAGCGGCCGTGACTCACTGGAGAGTTGCGGCGGACCGCGTGAGTACCTTACGAATTCCTTTCACTGCTCGCTAGGAGCTCGCTGAGTAGTCCCTGTAAATATCCCCCATCTCTGTAGAAACACGTTCCCTGCACTGTACCATACCTGTATAGCACCCTCACAGCGTAACCAACCGTCCCCCACACGACCCGATTCGACACCCTTTCTGTCTACCGCCCTGTTTTTCCTATGTCCCAATACCTCCCTTTCCTCACTGTCTCTTCCCCCCCCCTCACTGCCCGGGTGACGGTGATCGTTATATTGTACCTTGAAGCCCAAGATAGGACTAACGGTCCCTTGTTTTCTTCTCTTACTGTCCTCCGTGGATCCTCCCCTATACCGGAGCCGTCGTCGGAACATCCTGAAGACCTGGACCCGAACCCAAGACCCGGAGCGGAGGACCTCATCCCCTGGAACCTTTGTTTCTGTTATGACATTCCTTCCTGACTTCTGGACAATAAACTAACAGCATAGCCCACTATATACGGCCTCCTTGCCTGCTTTTCTGGCCTGCCGCACACCCACCCTCACAGTCATCCTGTTATTTGTAAGGAACTGTGTCTTTGTCTTAGTGAGGAGAATCTCCACTGAATGAGGTACATATACCCTAAAAGGATATCCCATAACTATACCTTCACTTTGTTCCAAACTCACACTTGTAGCAGCTACTGCTTTCAAGCATCCTGGCAATGCTTTTGCAACTGGATCCAACACAGCTGAGAAATATGCAAATGACTTTCTAAGTTTTCCAATTCTTTGAATTAGAAATGATAATGCACATCCTTCTCGTTCACTGCAATATAGTTCAAACTCTTTCTCATAATCAGACATTCCTAATGCTGGTGCTTCACATAGACTGGTTTTTAGTTGCTCAAAAGCTTCCATTTCTGTTTTATTCAGTTCTATGGGGTCTTTTACATCTGCTCTTGTCAGCCTCTGCAATGGTTTTGCTATCACTGAAAATCCATTGATCCATTGTCGACAGTAACCTACCATTTATAGGAACATTCTCACTTGTCTCTGAGTTTTAGGAGGTTGCATTCCCTGTATCATTCTGATTCTCTCTATAGTGACTTGTCTGATTCCTTTAGCAATTTTGTGACCTAGATATTGTACTTCTTTTTGACAGAACTGCAACTTTGATGGGGACACGTTATGTCCTCCGTCTGCCAATTGGTTCAGTAATGCAATGGTATCTGAAACACATGCATCCTTAGTTCTTGATGCCACCAATAGGTCATCAATATATTGAACCAGTACTGAATTTCCGGGCATGTCCAAACTCTCCAAAGATTTCTTTAGCAACTGATTAAAGATGGAGGGACTCTCAGTATACCCCTGAGGAATTCGGCACCACGCCAAAATATGGTCTCCAAACCGAAAAGCAAATATTGGCTGGCTATCTGGGTGTAATGGAACTGTAAAGAACGCATTACATAGGTCAATGATTCTATACCATTCTGCAAAAACAACAGTTGATGGACAGAATGCAGAACAATGTCATACATTCACCCCAGTACAGAGATCTGGGCCTAAATCCATCGTTTTTTTGTACTCCACACCACCCCAGTTCAGACATGGCCATATGCAAATCAGACTTGACCCTGTGCCTCATGGGAACAGTCCAGCCCGAACTGCCAAGCCATGTCTTTCCTGGACCGGAATCAAGCATCCTAGGACCGGTTTCTGGCTATCAGCCGTCTTCAGCCAGGATAGCTTGACTCCAGTGGTGTGGAGAGCATGGGACTCACGTCTGAGCATACCCATCCCACTCGGGGTGACAAATGCAAAAACAACAGTTGATGGACAGAATGCAGAACAATGTCATACATTCACCCCAGTACAGAGATCTGGGCCTAAATCCATCGTTTTTTTGTACTCCACACCACCCCAGTTCAGACATGGCCATATGCAAATCAGACTTGACCCTGTGCCTCATGGGAACAGTCCAGCCCGAACTGCCAAGCCATGTCTTTCCTGGACCGGAATCAAGCATCCTAGGAACGGTTTCTGGCTATCAGCCATCTTCAGCCAGGATAGCTTGACTCCAGTGGTGTGGAGAGCATGGGACTCACGTCTGAGCATACCCATCCCACTCGGGGTAACAAATGCAAAAACAACAGTTGATGGACAGAATGCAGAACAATGTCATACATTCACCCCAGTACAGAGATGTGGGCCTAAATCCATCGTTTTTTTGTACTCCACACCACCCCAGTTCAGACATGGCCATATGCAAATCAGACTTGACCCTGTGCCTCATGGGAACAGTCCAGCCCGAACTGCCAAGCCATGTCTTTCCTGGACCGGAATCAAGCATCCTAGGACCGGTTTCTGGCTATCAGCCATCTTCAGCCAGGATAGCTTGACTCCAGTGGTGTGGAGAGCATGGGACTCACGTCTGAGCATACTTATCCCACTCGGGGTGACAAATGCAAAGCAACAGTTGATGGACAGAATGCAGAACAATGTCATACATTCACCCCAGTACAGAGATCTGGGCCTAAATCCATCGTGCCACTGTGCCACTGGAATCAAGCTATCCTGGCTGAAGAGGGGTGAAACCCCAAAACCGGTCCTAGGATGCTTGTTTCCGGTCCAGGGAGGACCTGGCTTGGCAGTTCTGGCTGGACTGTTCCCATGAGGCACAGGGTCAAAACTGATTTGCATATGGCCAGGTCTAAACTGGGGCGGCATGGTGAGCAAAAGAATGATGGATTTAACCCAGATCTCTTGACTGGGGGTGAATGTTTTGATTTGTTCTGCATTCCGTCCATCAATTGTGTGTCTTTTGCTTTCTCACCCTAAGTGCGCCAGGTATGCCCAGGCATGGGTCCTGGGCTCACTGTGCCACTGGAATCAAGCTATCCTGGCTGAAGAGGGGTGAAACCCGAAAACCGGTCCTAGGATGCTTGTTTCCGGTCCAGGGAGGACCTGGCTTGGCAGTTCTGGCTGGACTGTTCCCATGAGGCACAGGGTCAAAACTGATTTGCATATGGCCAGGTCTAAACTGGGGTGGCACGGTGAGCAAAAGAATGATGGATTTAACCCAGATCTCTTGACTGGGGGTGAATGTTTTGATTTGTTCTGCATTCCGTCCATCAATTGTGTGTCTTTTGCTTTCTCACCCTAAGTGCGCCAGGTATGCCCAGGCATGGGTCCTGGGCTCACTGTGCCACTGGAATCATGCTATCCTGGCTGAAGAGGGGTGAAACCCCGAAATTGGTCCTAGGATGCTTGTTTCCGGTCCAGGGAGGACCTGGCTTGGCAGTTCGGGCTGGACTGTTCCCATGAGGCACAGGGTCAAGACTGATTTGCATATGGCCAGGTCTAAACTGGGGTGGCATGGTGAGCAAAAGAATGATGGATTTAACCCAGATCTCTTGACTGGGGGTGAATGTTTTGATTTGTTCTGCATTCCGCCCATCAATTGTGTGTCTTTTGCTCTATACCATTCTGCATCATGTGGAATTTGGTACAGGATCACTGCTGGATTTGGTACAATTGGACAACATGGGACAACAATTTTATTAATTCTTCTCAAATCCTGTACTATTCGAAATGTTCCATTAGGCTTTTTCAATCCCATTATAGGTTAATTACATGGAATGCTTACTATTTCTCTCAGAATTCTTTGTTCAATCATCTTGTATATCATTGGAGTTATTCCTTCAATTATTTCTGCTGTCATTTTGTACTGGGGAATGTTTGGGTAACTCACTCCTTCCTTTACAGAAACTTTCACAGGATTTACACCTTTCATTAATCCAATATCTTCTCCTGTGAAATCCCACACTTGTTCTTTGACTGACTCTTTCAATTCAACAGGTATCTTCTCTCTGTCAAATACAGGAAACATACTACTTTGTTCTGAATCTATCAGTGACATAGTCATTTTATACAAACTATCTTCATCTGGGGTTTGAAGCTCAATGCCATCTGGTGAACAGTAAATGGCACAATTCATTTTACACAGTATGTCCCTCCCAAGAAGGTTAACAGGACTACTGTCACACACTACAAACCGATGCATATCTTTGACATTTCCAATCTCCACTTCAACTGATTCTGTCAGGGATGTTTTGATCTGTCTATTTGCTACACCTACAACTTGGATGCTTTCTCCAGAGAGAGGAAGGTTTTGCACTTCTACTGATCTAACAGTAGAACGGGTAGCACCTGTGTCCACTAGGAAAGTCACATTTACATCATTCACCTTTCCATTCACAAAAGGACCAGATTGATCTACCTCTAGAGTTGCGCCAAGTACACACTCTTCTCCCTCTCTTAGGCACCGTCAGAAGCTGTCATCCGACTCACTCCCATCTTTCTTTAACCAATACTGCGAACTCACATTCACTCCAGGTAATCTTGTTACCTGTTCTCCTCCGAAGAATCCTGACTCTGCACTGTATTTCTGTAGATTTACACTGTGTGGAAGTAGTGGTTGTGGCACCTCACTCCATTGGGTAACTACCTGCTGCTGTGGCGATGGCTGTTGAATTACCTCATTCTGCACCTGCGGATTCAATGATGTATTTTTGGGATTAACTCTTGGTGGCTACTTACACCCTTTCTTCCGATGCCCTAACCTGCCGCAATTGTGACAAGGAAACTTTTTCTTGGCCTCATCCAAATTACCCATTACTTTTGTTTTATTAAAATTTCCTTTCATTCTTACTTGACCTGCTTCTGAATTTTTCTAAATGAGCTACTTGATGTTCAGCCACTTTGACCTGCGCCCACATTGCTTTCTCTTTAAGTTTTCTTTCTTTAACCTCAATCTCATCACTGCAATATTTCGCATGCCTCAAAACTTCATCCACCGAGCATGACTGCCATCCCATCAAATTATGCTTAATCATGTCTCCTATCTCTGGCCTAATCCAAAAAGGAAACAATATACAAAATGACTCATGTCCTTTTCATTTAATTCCTCATATCCACTGTATTGCTGGAATACTAGCAGCAATCTCTCATAAAAGGCATGTACTGATTCTTTAGGTTCCTGCAATGTCCTGTCAATCTTTACCCAATCTGTCTCTTTTGGCGGGATTTTATTCTTCAAGAATACTATTACTCGTTCATACTTTCACATTACTTCAGGTCCAGGAGCACCTGTTCTAGTGTCTCTCGGATATTCAGTGTTTGACCAGTCCACTGTAATTTTGCACTCAGACCATAGGTCTGCTAGCACTACAATGTCAAACAATCCATCTAAATCTTCCCATAGTACTTTTGAAACCTTTACAAATCGATCCACTTGTTGGTACCATTCCACTAGTTTCTCTCTCAATCTGGGGAAATCATTAGTGAATGACAATATATCCTGTCTAGTCCAGGGAACGTGTACATACCCTCCTCCTGGTATTTCTCTCATAGGGAATTCATTTGCTACAGGCTCCTTTTCTGTAACTGGGAATGCTAACGACATTTTATCATTGCTCTCTTCCCTTTTCTTTGTCCATTTAGCCTTCCACTTATCCACATCTCCCCACTTTCTCAGCAACACAATCAATTATTTTATCTTGGTTAATCTTCCAGCAGTATTCATGTTGTCAATATCCTTTTTAGTAAAATCTACTCTGGAAGGCTTTTGTAACAATTTATTCTTTGCAAAGTCTACATTGAGTTCACTTGCAAATCCTTCTAGTCAATCATGCATGTTTTTCGCTCTCCATGTAATGCTTTTACACATAAACATTAATTCATCATCTTGGTATGCCTTTAACCTGTCTGTTCCAATTGTTCCAATTATTCTCCCATATCGATTTTCAACCTGACCACATCTAACTTTGGGTTCTTGGTCTTTTACTTTTAATGTTTTAAGCCATTCACTTAATTCCTGCTCTTTTGGTCCTACTGGAGTTTGTGACAAATCGATTTTCTCTATACTTCTCTCGGGTGTTGCAGAGTCTGATTCCGCATCCGCTGAAATCTTATATGGGAGACTTTGATTAAAAGTCAAGTCAGGCGATGTCAAATGACTAATACGCCTAACCTCAGACAAGTCTGGATAAACTTTTTCTTTTACTTTTTGTAAACTTTGATTCAGAGGGATAGTTAACGATGGTTCTTTTATTTTCTGGTTTTCAAACACTGGAATTACAGGACCTATTGTTACTGGGACAGTTACAGCTTCTATATTTTTAGTGAGTTCCTGTATCTTTTCAGTCAATTCATTAATAGACCACACACATTCAGAAGTACTTGGGTGTTCTTCAATTCTCCTCTCTACTCTAGCCACACTGCCTCTGATTTCATCATTTTGTCTGGGTGTACCAGTAAGTCTGGTTTCCATTAATGGGGCATTAGAATCATATCTCATTTCCTCTCTTTCCAGAAGGTCTTTGATTTCAGAAAATCGGCGTAGGGTACCAGTAAATCGGGTCTCCATTGGCAGAGCATTTGGAGTCACATTTACAGACTTGGTTGATATGGAGGGGGTCTTCCATTTAACCTGATGCGTGCGGGCGGAATTCCGCCCGTACGCTGGGAATCTGTAAAGTGCATGTTACATGACGAGCTGGGCTCGTCATGAGCGTGCGAGGAGGCTACCTCATGACGAGCCCAGCTCGTCATGAGCGTCGAAGGGGTTAATATCTCCTCCAGTATCACATCCTCTGTCTTACAATCCTCATAGCTCTTCCTTTCTGACTCCACATTATTTCTCTTCTCCGTCCATTTCCGTCCTACCATTTGATCAACTGTCCTTACCGGATACATTCCATTACACATATCAGCGTTTCTCCATCTCGGCATTCTACTCTCATGAGTCGTTCCCCATAACCCTCGCAATCTGCCTCTGGGTCCTCTGAACTCTTCAAACCTTTCTCGCTCCAATTCATGCATTTCATCTTCCCACTCAACTAATGCCTCAAATTGAGTCGGTCTCGGTCTCTGTTCAAGCTTAGTCATCTTTTCTCTCAAATTTCGCAGTACAGCAGTGCTAAAAGATCCTACTTCTGGAAATGCTAATACACCATCATTCTTAGTATATCTAGCCCAATTTTCTAACCATATACATGTATGGTAGACATATTTTGTCATCATATACGATGCAGGTGTTTTAGGCAGAGGAAGCATAATAAAACTACATTTTTCTGACGGTTTCCTGACTTTCAAACAATCGCGCACTCTTCCGCAAACTGCTTCGCTGTACCAACCTATCACAGCGCAGTTCACACTAACGCACCAATCAGAATACGTTTCAATCACTCACAACCAATGCTTCTACAGCCTTTGCTAATGCACCAATCAGCGCTTACTCCATCTTAGTCACGTGGACCAATCCCAGCGCATTATTTCTTATGTCAGCCCTGCTCCAGTTTCTGCAGCTTCAGCTGACCCCTCCTTTACAAAATTTATCGGCACACTGTATTTACACTTTTATACAACTAAATCAGTTAATAACCACATAAAACATCTCCATTCGTCTGTTTCGCTAAAACCAAAGTGATAGTTTCCTCAAACTCACAAGTATTCTGTATTTCCAGTAGACAGCACTTACCTCTTCTCTACCACAGAATTGTAGTTTAGCCGATAAAGTAGCACATCCCTCTACCTTACCCTTCTCTCAAGCTTAGGTGAAAACCCTATTACTCTCTCAGGGAGAAGTTTTAATTCAGAATACACATTGATTCCTGTACTTAAGCCCAAGATTTTATAGGTTGCCTTCGCTATACATTCAACACTTTTACACATAAATGTCTCTAACTTGTAACGTACGACGATGTCAACACTTTGAAACAGACTATGTGATGTGTGACATACATGCCACATGTGTGCGACTTACATGCCACATGTTCCTCTTCCTAGGCAGAGTAACCAGCTTCCTACTTCCCAGAAGCCTCAATTCCGGACTACATATAACGCAATACAGACTCAACATATAGGGGGTCATTAGGATATCGGGCAGGAAACTACCCCGACCGCCATGGATGCGGAAACCAACCGCCCACCTGCACCGCGGATACACCGGCGGCCACATTAGGATCAACCGCCACTAAAGACCGACCGCGGCGGTAGTGGGCCCAGCAAAGCCGTCCGACGCGGGCGGTGAGGGCCAAAAACCGACCGCGGCGGTCAGAAAAGCTGCGGAAAAGAAACAACCCGCCGCAAGGACAGTGGACACACCGCACGGGAAATTAGGATATCCCCGAGGGTGTCGCGGTCAGAACCGCTGTTACCGACCGCCGCGGACGTACACAGGATTGAATGGGAGAAATAGCAGAAGAGCTGCAGCATAGCCATCGCAGCGGATGGGACATGAAAAACATGGCGGACGATGCCAAAACACCGCAGTGATGCCAAACATTGCACAAATAAAAGTAGCCATGCCCCCCAAATACATAACACACATACAAATAAAACAAATAAATGCAAATAAAAATAAAACAGTACAGGACAACTCCCACAACACACCTGACACCCAAATTCCACTTGGACACACCCACACAGCTGAGTATAAAGCCAGCCCCTTCACTAACCACAATCCTTTGCAACTCTCCAGAAGAGAAGGCCCTACACCACATCTAACAGGAGAGGCAAAAGAGCACAGCACACACACACATCCACCACTACCAGCACCACCACCATTACACCAGCACAAACAATCCCCCAGCACACAACACACCTCACACCTCAACACCACACCCCTGCACCCACACCCCTGCACCCACCAACACCTCAACCACCACACACCATGACATCACAAAAAATGCCAAAATTCACAGAGAGTGAGTTGACAGTCATGGTCAATGAGATTGTGAGAGTAGAGCCACAACTGTTTGGTAGCCTGATCCAACAGACACCATTAGCCACGAGTACAAAAATGTGGGAAAGGATAGTCCAAAGGGTGAATGCAGTAGGGACCACCCCAAGATCCAAGAAGGAGATCATGAAGCGGTGGCATGATCTCAAGAGGTTTGTCAAGGAGAGGAGGAGCAAGAACTGGACGCTGGCGAACGTGACTGGCAGTGGCCCTCCCATCCCACCGAAAACATTCACACCATGGGAGGAGAAGGTGCTTGCCATACTGCTTCCTGAGAGTCTCACAGGAGTAGCCGGGGGAGCGGAGGCTGGTAAGTACAAACAAATGCCAAACAACACACTGAGAAGTACTTCCATGCAATACCTAAACACCATTACACTGTCCACCCTCACGCAACAGGTAGCTAGCCATCTTGCTTAGGAGGCCTGTATGGGGGAGGGAGGCCTGTACTACCACTCCCACCATGCCCCCTGGCCCACAGCTGGGCAGGATACAGGCCTCCCCCACCAAGGAGCAAGTGTCAGCCATTGCACAGTTCAACAAACAGATTACAGGTAGGTAGCCATCTTGTATTGGAGCACTGTTTGGGGTTGGGAGGCCTGTATCACTACTCCCAGCATGCCCCCTGGCCCACACTCCAGCAGCATGGAGGCCTCCCCCACCCAGGAGCATGTGTCAGCCATTGCACTCTTCACCCTCACCTAACAGGTAGGTAGCTATCTTGCTTGTGATGTCCGTCTGTTGGAGGGAGGCCTGCACTACCACTCCCACCATGCCCCCTGGCCCACAGCTGAGCAGGATACAGGCCTCCCCCAGCCAGGAGCAAGTGTCAGCCATTGCACAGTTCAACAAACAGACTTACAGGTAGGTAGCCATCTTGTATTGGGGCACTGTTTGGGGTTGGGAGACCTGTATCACTACTCCCAGCATGCCCCCTGGCCCACACTCCAGCAGCATGGATGCCTCCCCCACCCAGGAGCATATGTCAGCCATTGCACTCTTCACCCTCACCTAACAGGTAGGTAGCTATCTTAACTCTTCCTGATGTGTGTGTGTGTGTGTGGTAGACCTACATCTCTAAACGCAACAGCAAGTGCATGCAATGCATTGACATTCAACATGTATGAGTAAATGATGTTCCTCTGCACTATGATGTTACACACAGTGTTGCCATGAATTGTACTACTGGTGACTTCATAATTGTGTAGTGTACAGACAGTCGATGATATGCAGATGATACAATACTTGCACAGTGCCCAACACTGACCATTCCCCATCTACTCCACAAGTGATGAAGAACTCACTGCTGAGGACCACCCCAACGACCAGCGTAGCCAGTCTCCACCCCGGCACATGGACTCTCAGATGTGGACTCCCAGGACAGTTTGGACGATGAGCTCCGGGCCGGCCCATCTGGTGTGCCACAGACCCAGAGCTCCCAGGCCCCCATCCTCCCCACCACCACATCTGCTGCAACAACAGCGCAGCAGACCCCTGCTGTCACAGCCTCTGCCTCCACCGCAGCCACCACCACCGCCCACGCCACTACCACTAGTACCACCAGTACCACCTGCAGCACCCTCCCTGTCCCAGGGGATGACCAGCCCACAGCAACAACTGTGGAGGACAGGGAGAGAGTGCGTGGACCCACAGTGGTGAGGCAAGAGACCCGTGGCAGCAGAGCAGGTGGGAGGGCCAGGGTCACCACCAGATCTCGGGAGGAGTGGACACCATCCCTGGACCACTTCACCAGAGTTGTGGAGGCATACCAAGAGGTCCAGGGACAAACTGGTCAGTCGGATGAACTATTAAGGGAGCTCATCCTGCTGATGAGGTCCATCGACAACCGCCTTGGACAGATGGTGGACAGCATGGGCCAGCAAGTGGCGTTGCAGAGGGACAGGCCTGTGTCCCAATCACCACCTCCGTCCCCTCCTGTTGTGTCACAGGATGACAGTGCACCATCCTCCCCTGCGCCAACAGAGAGGGCGAGTCCTCTGACGCCGCTGGCCATTCAGCAGGCCCCCCACTGCCAAAAATATCTATGGGGCGTCCGAAGGAGACCCTGGGAGTCTCCGAAGGCAAAGCACCTGCCACACGCCAGTCACTGAGCCAGCCGTGATGGCAACCCTCTTCCCCACTGCATTCACTGTTTGGACTGTCTTTCCCCACATTTCCTTGGCAGTGGCACCTGTCTGTTGGACTGGGTCACCACATCCATGTGGTGTCTACTCTTGCATCTCATCGAACAGGACTGTCAACTCACTGCTCATTCCCCACCTTCATGTAAATATTCCCGCACAATTCACATGTCCACTTTCAAAATAAAATACCTGACGCACCTGATTTTGTGCATTATCGTTTTTAGTGCAATATTTACAGTGTTGACAATGTCCATGATGTGTCCAAATGATGTACTAGGGCAGTATTCTTCTGTAGCACCTAGGGAGACACAACAGAACAACAGTCACTGGTCTCATTGTGGCATCACAGGCAGAACACTACACAAAACATACACAAGACACAACAGGCATACTAAACAATGGGCTGCAGGTGTGAACAAATAGGGTCCAGCATACGTCCCCATATGGAACGTCAATGTCAAATTTACCACACACAAATGACTGAACGTGTGCCTGTCGGTTACATCCGTGCATAACCCTTCACAACAACAGCAACCACACCAGACAATTACACGTTGTACCTCGTCACCCACCTTCAAGTGAAGTAGCGGTCGATGAGCTGCTGGCGCAGGTCTACTCCTTCCTCCTCTCCATTGTCCTCATCACTGGACTCTGGTCCTTGAGCAGGTGGTGGCCTTGGTTCCTCACCATCGTCCAGGAGCAGGGGGACCCCCTTGTGGATGGCCAGGTTGTGCAGCATACAGCATGCCACAACGATCTTGCACACCTTCCCAGGCGAGTATGCCAGTGCACCTCCGGTCCTGTCAAGGCAGCAAAATCTTGACTTCAGTAGGCCAAAAGTCTGTTCGATTACCCGTCGGGTCCTGCCATGGGCCTCATAGTAGCGGATGTCAGCCGGGGTCCTGGGATTCCTGAGGGGGCTCAACAGCCATGGCCTACTGGGATATGCTGAGTCACCTGAGAATGACAAACACCCATTGCAATGTTGCACAGCCAGAGTGCATCAGGTAACACACAGCACGCCATATCAGTAGGCATACTCACCCACAATCCAAGCACGCTCGGGATGCAGATTCTCCATCATCCTTGGTACCATGCTGTTCCTCATGATGTACGAATCATGTGCCGAGCCAGGATACTTCGCACACACATGAGACATGGTCATGTCCGCAATGCACACCACCTGCACATTGATAGAATGATAATGTTTGCGGTTCCTATAAATGTGCTCCGTCGCCTGTGGTGCCACCAGACCTACATGGGTGCAATCGATGGCACCAACAACATGTGGGATGAGCCCAAGGGGATAGAAGTCCCCCTTCACGGCAGCCAATTCTCCTCCCCCACTAGGGAAATGGATGTAGTGATTCCGATACAGCATCATGGCGGCAAGAACATCCCTCAGCACCATGCTGAACATGGGCTGCGACATCCCTCCAGCGCTAGCCACGGTCTCCTGGAAGGAACCTGTCGCAAAAAAGTGGAGGGCTGCCATCACCTTGTATGTGGGTGTGAATGCAGTTGGATAGTGAAGGAAAGGCTGCAGGTGGGGCTCCAATAGATCACACAGGATCTTCAGTGTTGGTCTATCCAGGCGGAATTTCCGTATTATTGCCTCATTCTCCATGTCCTCCGGCACTGTCATGTGACGTAGGAGATTTGGCCTCCTCCTAGTTGAGATGTAAAATTGAAAATGTCAGTGACAACCATCATGAGATGGCCACAGCACATACCATCAATGATGTCATGGAAAAACAAAGACTGCCTGAGAGATGAATGGCACACCAGGTTACATGGGTGGGCTTTTGATACACACAGAGGGCACACCTCTCCACTGACAATACACAAGTGCCACAAACACATCGGGAATGTGAATGCGCACATACTGGAGAACAAAATTCACATGTGCAGGCAAGGTGCTGCAACATCCGCCAGTGTTTTGGAAATTACCATGTCTGCATCATGCCCATCTGCTGTACCTGTCACACCTCAATGCATCATGTAAACTCTGCACACATCCATCAACACAATGATTACAGTATCAGGAAAACTTTCAGTTGTGTGCATGAGCTGTTGTGAATGCACCAGTCTGATACGATACAATGCAGTGACACAAGCCTTGTCAAGGTCATCACTGACCCACAACAAATTGATTTGTACTACATCATTAACACTAGCTCAAGAGTGTCAAGCATCATCAGCCATCAAATGCATAACTAACATGGCAGGGACCACAGACCAAAGTGTGTCGCACTGAACGTGCGTCCACCTGTGGATGACATGGAAGTATGGCATTGTGTGTACAATGATGTGCCCTTCACCATGTTGCTGCTGTGTACTGATACAGTGTTCAGGAATGACATAGCCATTAATGGTTATGAAAATAGCGGTACCTACCGCCTGTCCCCGGCGGTGTGACACCAGCACCACCCCCTTCACAAGTGTGGTAGCCATTGGCATATGGACATGTGTACATGGCGGTGGGCATGCTCCGCCACATGCATTGCGGTACCTATAGCCTGTCCCCGGCGGTGTGACGCCAGCACCACCCCCTTCACAAGTGCGGTAGCCATTGGCATATGGACATGTGTACATGGCGGTGGGCATGCTCTGCCGCATGCATCGCGGTACCTACCGCCTCTCCCCGGCAGTGTGATGCCAGCACCACCCCCTTCACAAGTGCGGTAGCCATTGGCATATGGACATGTGTACATGGCGGTGGGCATGCTCCGCCGCATGCATCGCGGTACCTACCGCCTGTCCCCGGTGGTGTGACGCCAGCACCACCCCCTTCACAAGTGCGGTAGCCATTGGCATACGGACATGTGTACATGGCGGTGGCCATGCTCCGCGAGCGCGGAGGCGGTCATTGGATACTTCTGAATGATGCACCATTGCGGTAGCGCACCCCGGGCACCCGCAGTGCATCACCGCCATAAAGCATTGCCTACAGCCAAACAGAGCGATGATCGCGGTGGCATGATGCAGATTTGAAAGTCGCGGAAGGTGTGCTCCGCCACCGCGGAGGCGGTCATTGGATACTTTTGAAAGAGGCAGACCTGGACAACCAATTGTTGCTGCTTTGCAGCTTTCAAACGACCCCAGGGGGCTATAAATCTGTGGGAGTGAGCCTCACATTTCCACTGCTCACAGATCCTGCTGCCTGGGACCCTCTCCTGCTGCTGCCCGAAGAGCCTGCTGCATGGGACCCTCTCCTGCTGCTGCCTGAAGAGCCTGCTGCCTGGGACCCTCTCTTGCTGCTGCCTGAAGAGTCTGCTGCCTGGGACCCTCTCCTGCTGCTGCCTGAAGAGCCTGCTGCCTGGGACACCTCACCACTCACTTCCACCACAGGTGTTACATGTCCACAGGGAAGGCAAGGACAGAGAAGATCCGTGCCAGTCCATTCACAAGTGAAGAGCTGGAGGTCCTTGTGGACGAGGTGCTGGCACAGTACTCAAGGCTGTTTGATGGTGCCAATGTAGTGGTAAGTCACCATGAAGGTAGCTGCAGGGCTGGGGGGTGTCAGACGTGTTCTTGCACAGCTGCAGCATATGCCTGGTGGTGTGTTGTTGTGTGAAACACTGACAGACAAGCTGTCTCCAGGGCAAGGGAGTGTGTGTGTTACTATGTCACTCTTTTATATGCCTGGACTTGTATGTGTGTGTTACGTTGTCAGACATACAGAGCCAACGGTTGATAGCCATGTAGGTGCCAGGACAGTATTTGCATGTGTGAATATTTCTGTGTGCACCTGTAGTCTGAGTCAGTGTGACCCAGAGAGTAGATTCAGTGCCTGCCCACCAAAATCATTACCATCCCTCCGCTTCCGGATTCCCATCCACGGGGTCTGGTAGAAGGAATGGCTAGGTGCCGAGCGGGTGGTTGGCATGGCGGGCGTAAGACCATCTCTCAGATCAGCGCTCAGCTAAGTAATCTGTAACTTATGTTCCCTCTCTAAATGTGCATCTAACCTCTATATCCTTTCCCAGGGTGTGCCATTGTCGCCACTGTTAGCCCCACAGCACCTGGGGCTCTGTCACCACAGTCAAGTGGGCCTGCTGTCCCCGACACACAGCCAGGTACAAGTCCGCATGACAGCCAGGAGTGAGTTGACATCACCAGGAGTGAGTTGACATCACCCTCATATGCCTGTGCATCATACAGGTGTGCTAGTCCTGTACATTGTTTGGAACATGGGTGTGTTGCTGGCCCTGTTGCTCTGCTGTGTTGGCCTCTCCCCTGCCATGGACACTGGCCCTGTTGCTCTGCTGTGCTGGCCTCTCCCCTGCCATGTACACTGGCCCTGTTGCTCTGCTGTGCTCTACTCTCAACTGCCTTGGACACTGGCCCTGTTGCTCTGCTGTGTTGGCCTCTCCCCTGCCATGGACACTGGCCCTGTTGCTCTGCTGTGCTGTACTCTCACCTGCCATGGACACTGGCCCTGTTGCTCTGCTGTGTTGGCCTCTCCCCTGCCATGGACACTGGCCCTGTTGCTCTGCTGTGTTGGCCTCTCCCCTGTGCTGTGGACACTGGCCTTCCTGTTTGTGTTTTACCTGGGCATGGTATCTAGCATTTGTACATCATTTTGAGCCTTGCTGTTGTCTACTATTGTTGTACCGCTACATCTGTGCAATCTGTGAATAAATACAGTTACTTCTGTTGTGTGTTTTGTCAGTGTCCTTGCTGATTAAAGTTCTGTTTCTGTTCGCATTTGATTGCCTGTGCACCATGCTCCATGTATAACTTCAACATTGCAAGGCTCTTTGCAGGCAACATATTTTTGGAAAGGGGTGACAGGGTCTTCAGTCCATTCTGACCCTGCAAATGTTGTCATGTGTGATGGCTATTTTATCTGCCATGCAGCCATCTTGTTAGTGATTTGCTACTGTTGCCTACGCTGTTCACATGTCTGGTTGGGGGACACTGCCAGCACAGGGTGTGATGCTGTGCAAATGTTTAGGAGCTGGCTGGGATTTGTCATGAATTATGTGTGTGGTTTCCTTTCTGTGTGCCCAGCCTTGTATGTGTATGGTCATCTTGTGTTGGCCCTTGGTCTTGGTACCATGGCCTACATGAGATGCGTGGTCTTGGGTATAGCAGAGGTGTGCAGTGTGAAGGGTGTCAGTTTGTAGTGGATGTATGTGTACTCCTGTATTGTGGGGGACACACATGTGTCACCCAGGAGTTGTATTCCTGTTGTTTGTTTTGTCTTGCCCTGTGTAGAGGATTGTATGCACTCGTGTGAGCTGTTTGTAGTGCACTGTGCTGTGTGTTGGTGTGTCCATGGTGTTGCGTGTGACTCCTTGTTGTGTTTGTAAGTTTGAAGTGTGCAAAGTGTGTGAGTTGCACATCAGTGTTGTGTTTGGTTGATCCTCAATGTGTTTTGGGTGTTTTTGTGTAAACTGTGTAGCCCTGCTGCTCCACACTGGCATTGTGTTTGTCATGCATTGCAGGCACATGGTGGTTTTTCCACTCCTGTATGGCATGGTGTGTGTGGTTCTAGCCCATCCACTATGTGTGTCACTTGTGCCTGGCCATTGTGGGTGTTCCCTCCCTCTGTTTGTGTGTGGTACACCCCTTACATATCTGCTACTGACATGCAGGCTGTTTCACTTTGATGTCAGCTGTACCCTTGGTTTCCATGTGTGTGTGCCTCCACATCACTTCATTTGTGGGCTTGTGCTTTGTGGTGCAGTTCTTGGGCCATGAGTGTTATTCCACTCTGGACCTTGTCTCAATGGTTTATGTGTTCTGTCCTTGTGCTATTGGTCATTCTGTAGTGGTCATGTGCACTTCAGCTGTGTGTGCTGGCCAGTGCTCTGGTGGAGGTGGCGGCTGGGCTATTGTATCCCAGAATGGTCCATGTGTAGTTGTTGTGTTGGATGTGTGGATGTTGGCTGTGGTATTGCTTCAGTTCCTGGGTGTGCTGTTGTATTTGTGCAGTGCTGTTTTGTGGTGTGTGTGATGCGGTTGTGTCAGTCATGTGTGTGTGTGGCAGTTGTGCTTGTTACGCACACACTGCTTGTTGTGCATGCAGTGCTGTGTGTATGTGGCCTGGGCATTGCCTGATGTGCATCCCCTGATATCTTGTGGTGTTTGTTGATTGGGGTTTCATGTGCATCTTTGGTAGGTTTGAGGTGGCAGTGTGTGTTTGTCCAGATGCACTTCTTGTGTGATTAGTGTTATGGTGTGTGTGTTTTGTTCCGGAGTGATGTTGTTGTGTACTCCTGTTGTGTATGTGCTCCCATTGCTTTTCCCCAGTTTGGATGACAGGGTATGTCTGTTTCTGTTGGAGTTCAGTATGTGTTCCTGTAGTGTTTGTATGTTGTTCTTGTGCAGGCATCTGTTGAGGCATGTTATGTTATGTTAATATTTACTTATTCAGCGCACGTACGCCCATTGGCTTCATGGCGCTATAGGAATTTTGGGAACACAACATAGCACTTTAAGAGCACACTCTGCACAAATCTAATCTAAGGATAGGCCTGTCTGAAAAGCCACGTCTTAAGGGCATGTCTGAAAGTGAGAAGATCATCACACTGTCTTAAAGAGAGTGGAAAATAATTCCATAGGGAGGCAGCAAGAGAGTGAAAACAGCTGCCACCCTGGCGTTTCTTCTTAAATGAGGGGACAACCAACAGATCTTTGTAAGCAGAGCGAAGGTTAAGTGAGGGAGCATATTTAAGTACCAAATTCCTTATGAATTTGGGACCCTTGCTCTGCAAGGCTTTAAAGGTAATGCAAACGACCTTAAATGCAACCCTTTGAGCCACCGGTAACCAGTGAAGTTTTTCTAGACCTGGTCTGATGGACTGCCATTTAAATTGCTTACAGATTAACCTGGCTGCCTGATTTTGGACAAATTGCAGTCTCTTTAGCTGACCTGCTGGGAGTCCTAAATACAGACTGTTAGAAAAGTCAAGTCGGGACAATACTAAAGCAATAGTTACCTGAATCAAAGCAGAGTGAGTTAAAAAATGGGCTATTTTCTTTATCTTTCTCAGTTGAAAGAAACTAGATGAGACTATCGCCCCTATCTGACCTTTGAGTGACAGATCTTCACTAAGAATCACCCCTAAACTCTTGACTGTGGGAGATTTAGTGGGTGGGACCCCATATCAGGGGGCCAAAAATGAGGGCCCCAACTAATTTCACTTTTCCCGGGTAAGACAAATTCTGTCTTGCCCGGGTTTAGTTTGAGGTGATTCAGATTCATCCACCTCTGGATGTGGGTCATCGTGTCCTGAAATTCCATCACAGAATTTGCAGAGTTCAAAGAAAAAACAAGTTGCAAATCATCTGCATAATTAAAAATTGTAACCTTATGATTTTTCAAAGAATGTAATAATGGGCGAAGGTACAAATTAAACAATAACGGGGACAAAGAAGAACCCTGAGGGACCCCACAAGTAGACAAAGTCTTTGGGGCCGTGAAATTCCCCAATCTAACGGATTGCGTGCGTTCAGAAATAAAAGAAGTCAACCAACGCATCCATGTGTGTGTGTTGTGTTTGTGGCTACACCCAGGGTGTGTGTTTGTTTGTGTGTGTATGTAATGGGAGGGATTGTGAGCCTTCAGTGTGTGTGGCACTGGTGTTGTGTGTTCCTTGTCAGCCACTCCTGCAGTGACTGTGTCCCTGGTTGTGTGTTGTGTGTTGCAGAGGGTGTGCATTGTGCTTGTTGTTGCAGTGCTTGTTGGTGTGCCTGGGTGGTGCACGGGATGGGCACCTGGCCTGTGACTTGATGGGGTGTGTTGATGTGTGGTTGGGTGTGGTGTGTCCCTATGGTGTTTGTGCCCTGCCCATGCCTTGGAGTGGCCCTGCCTTCTGCATAGTGCGCATGTGTTGATCGCGGCAGTGACGTGACTGGTACCAGGATGTTGCTGCTGGTTGGCGGACGATGTGTGTTCCGGATGCAGAGGGGTGCCTTGTTGTCAGGTGGGTGATGTGTGGGTGCCCGTGTGGATGTCTTGTGTCCCCCAGCAGGGTTTCTGTGTCGGCATGTGTGTTGTGTGTTGCATATGTGTAGTTGCGTACCTGCGGCGTCGTCCGCGGCAGCCCATCTGGCGGTAGTGTTGTAGCAGGTACATCACCGGATGCATATAGAGGGCTGGGTCCATGGCGTTCATGACCGGGTCTCGGATTTCGCGCTCCGCTGTCGTCTTTCCGCCTGCTCAGGCTGGGCGGTGTCTCTGGTGCGGTGTGCGTCAGCTTGTTTGGGCCATCCTAATTTGTCGAGCGGGGCGGACGTCATTTGGCACGGCGGAGAGTCTCGATTGGCTCCCACCGCTGCGGGTGCGGGCGCACTTTGATGGCGGTGCGCATCGCTCCGCGGTTGACCGGAATTGACCCATGTTTTGTTATCCTTATGTGGCGGACGTGAGTACCGCTGCTCGCGTGTGGAAAAAGCTGTTTTTCCGCCCCGCCACCACTGCGGTGGTGCCACCGCCCGACATCCTAATGGACCCCATAGTGTTAGTCATAAATTCTGTACATCAAAATTCTATATACATTGCCCTACTTATTCTATACATTACTTATCCAAGTTAACCTATAGCAACCAGACTCCTGCTACCAAGAAAAACTGATCCAGCGCAGCTCCCAACAAAACCTCCAAACCATCACTATACTTCCTAGGAGCTATTCACACTTTACTCGTCAGTGGGGCCCATAACACCGCGAGTCATTCATACACACAAAATCACCCTGCTCCCAGGATTTAATGAAGACAAGAGGAGAGCTGCTGGATTTTAGCAGAGTGTCTTATTTCATTCTAAAATGTTATACACTACATACATCTGTAGTCTATCAATATTACCATGGTTTTATTCTTAAGAAAAACATTAAACACCCCACAATTTGGTCAATGGATCAGCTAGTAAAAGTTAACTAATGGACAACAAGACCAGCTTAATTCTCCATTTATTTAATTTTAGACTAGATCTCCTAGCATGACCTTAATTTATTTAGCTTTTATTTCAATTAATCAATAAAAGATTTAATAACCTGAAAAGAAAGTTAAATTCATCAGTCACATTTATTATCAGAATAGTTCAGAGAAATAAGTCGAGATAATATTACCAAGATTTCGGAAAACGGGCATCAGAGTTAGGACAGCATAGTTCCCAAAAACCACCTCTCTATTCTTTCTTGATGTTCACCTCCCATCCGGACTCTGCACCCATCAAAAGTTAAAATCAAGAAAAACGTCAAAAGTTTGTCAGTCCGACAGCATGTCATGGTGGGAAAATAAAATCAAAAGCAAGCTTTTTTCTTACTTCCAAACGTCCTCTTTTATACCCTTTTTCCCTAACTTATCAATCTAAGATTTGAAACTTTTAGGGTCCTCGTTCACTCTCATTGGTCCTTGTAAGGGGTGGATGAGCATAACCTCATCTCCTCATTGTCCATATTTCCGCCGAGTCATCGTTATAATAAAATAATAAGGTCTTGTTTGTTCTTTAACAGTTTTTCACTTGTGTCCTTTAAATTGTCACTTCAGGTTTGTTTCCCATGCTCACGATGCGGCCATACAAAATTGTTGGCACTCATCAGCCTCCCGGGCCACGCTGACCTTGACCCACGCAGTACAGGCACAGGCTGCTTGCACTTCTCTCGAGCACAGTCGCGCATGCGTAGATCACCACAGTTTCGGAGTCTCGCAAACTTCCATTTAAAACCAGGCCTCATGAGCCTTAATGGGAACTATTATTGAAACAAACACAGTTAAACGTTAGATTGTTTACCTCCCCCTTCTGGGGTAACCTGGTTAGTTATTACCTAGCATTTCAGCAACAATTAAGCGTGGTTTTCTTACCATTCTCCATCATTGCTGCCACAATAAGACATTTAGAAAGCATACACACATAGATTTTTGTTAGATTATGACATTTGCGTAGCAGATTAGTATACCGATTTCACATAATTAGTAGATTATGATTCACAACACAAGCAAATTAGTATCCCACATGTAGTTGTGTGTGTGCATTCTATTCTATGTTGGTTAATTTCAAAACCACACGATTAATACATATTACTGTTATGGGGAAGAGACTTTGGGAGGGGTACACAAAGATTTTTGTTTTCACACTCGCTCCATCACTGCCGCAAGTGGATAACAGCAGGAAGATACGTGTCAGGCAGGAGAAGCTGAGGGAAACAAGCTGAGGCTGGAGAAGAAGACGGTACACAACAACATAGTGCAGGGTAACCCGAAATCCCCAGAGAAAAGAGGCCAATGACGCCGGGTAAGAAGACTCCATCGCTTCAACAGAAAGCAAAGGTGAGTAACCGGAAGTGCGGAAATAAGGCAGAGACACTAGAAAGCGAAGCATTCTAATGCGGGATCGAGGGAGTTTTATCCTCCCTGCAGCTGCCGGCTATGGGCTGCAGCAGGCACAGCAGTCGGGCAGGCTCTTGACCAGGGGTGGCTCCTTCATTATGGCAGAGTGGCGGCTCCTTCATTATGGCAGAGAGGCGGCTCCTCCATTGTGGCAGAGGAGTGGCTCCTCCGTTATGGGGGAGGAGCGTCGCCCCACTGCTGAGGGCCAGCAGATTCAAACACATGAAGGGGAGAGGAGCAATGCAGCAGCCACAGCAGCACGTAAGTACTGTTTCATATTTTTTAACTAATATTTTGTCTGTTTTTTTTATTTTTTATTACCTGCGCTCCTCACCATTTTGCATTCCAAACAGCCGTCACTGCTCGTGACCTGAAGTAATGGCATAGAAAGAAATAGGTGTTCCATTAAGAAACTCTGATATTCCCTCCTAAACACAAATAAGTTCTAAAATCATCTAATTCAAGATTCCAGGTTTAGCATAAGGATGGTTTCTAGAGTGAAATCTCAAGGGAATTCAGAAATGCAAGAAGTTGTCAGCATAGTAAAGACTCCATAGGAAGTCTTCCAGAATTGGAATGTGTTTATCCTGCTGCTTCACACTAGCAAGAATAAAGGAAGCAGAGGTCTGTACTCCTCAAATTCCAAGGGAATCTGCTCTAACTCCTAATAGTGTGAACATTAATTGAAACATACAGAAACTCCAACATTTGTGGTATCTCTTCCCACCCCTACAGGAACTAAGGGGGTCACTAGGATAGGCCGGGCCGATGGTGGTGGTCCTTCCGCCATCACTAAGTGCATTACCCACCACCCAGTTAGGATGGCGGTGCATACTACGGCGGGCGCAAACTCGGTCTGCCGCTTCACCACCAAAGGCAATCGTAGTGATTGCCTGGCAGACGGTGCAGGGCACCTAAAATGGTCCACCATATTAGGATGTGGTTAGAAATAGGCCTTTCCATGGCGATGATGCCACCATGGAAAGGTTGGCGGGGATCAGGTTTGGGGGGGTGTTGCTGCACTGGGGGGATACCCATAATACACCCCCCGCATTTCCCTGCACTGCGTGGCAGGCACCGCGTTGTGCCTGCCACGCAGTGCAGGGAAATGCAGTGCATGCCAATTTGACATTGCGAACGGGGCTGCATCCAGCAACACCGTCCGCAATGTTAAGGACCCGGGATGCGCCCACCAGTGTGTAAGGGCACATCCTAAAATGTGCGATGGGACTACCGCACGTCTGGCGGGGGTCCCAGCACCGCAACGATGACGGTCGGACTGATGTCCGCCCGCCATCGTACTGAGCCCCTAATTCTGTCAAACCTCATATTGCGCATTTGCAACATTACTAGACTTTCCCATCCCTCAAACCTGGACAGTTACTGCAACCTTGAACATCCTTCCATTCCTGATACATGATGAATAGCTAGCTTCATCTGCTCATTAGCTTTCCACGTTCTTGCCAAGATTTTTCTTCTTAAATCTTACTACTATGAAACTAATATAGACAACAATACTCTTTTCTCTAGCGAATGAAAGCTTGAGAACACACCTTTAAAGGAAATAACACGCTAACCAGGCAAAATAGATTTCAAAATAAGACCTTTAGTCAGGCTAACTTTAATTATGCATTAATATGCACTCAAATGTTATGATTATACATGAACACGTGGAACTTCTAATAAACTGCAGAACATGAGCAAAAGAATACATGTTTTACATATGCAATTATAACTTGAAGTGTAAGTGTAAAGCAGAAATAAAGCATACATGATTCATGTAATGTTGATCATTAGTGCACACGTTTATAAATCTCTAAGTTCTACAGTGAATACAGTTCATTAATGCTTTTAAATGCGTCACACACGTTAATAAGATTAAGGCGCACAGTAAATATGATGTCAGGTGCACAGATATAATTTCACTTCTGTGACGTGGAGCCTAAATTACTCTACTACAGTATACATGCTATTAATGACACAGAGGTGAATATCTCACCCACAGGAAAAAGTATTTATAGTTGTTTGTTTTGAAATTGCTGTCATGGAGTCCTCATCACACCTGTATGCTATTTGCTGTATCCCTATTACGTTTACAAAATCTTGACTCACATTGAAGAAAATGTTTATTGCATTATCTTTTTCCTGTTTACCCTACCAGATGTTTTACAGTTTGTGATGTCTTTTCTTAGGAGTGTCTCAGATGAGTGGTTGAGCGAGCAGATTGAAGGAGAATTTGACGAGTTCTTCAGATGTTTTGTCCCTTTGGTGGTTCGTAGTAAATGGATGGAGAAAAGGAGGAAGCTGCATTGGTACTACTCGCAACACAATAATGGGGAAAAAGAGGAGCAAGCCAGTGCAGTTGTGATGTTTATTAATTTATTAGCAGCCCGTCCCGACGTTGTCCGGGTATGAAATAGAATGTGTGTAATATATGTATTTGGCAAGGGCAATTTATTTTAAAATCTCGCTGTAGACAAAAATTTTTGTTTCATTAGAATAGGGATGGAGAAGGCCCAGCTGCAGCCCTGGTTGATGTTAGCAGGCGTGTGTAATTGGTGTAGTGATCCGCCGCCTGAGCCCGGCTACAGCCCTGGTTGATGTTAGCGGGCGCGTGTAATGTCGTTGAATGAGAGAGTTATCAGCCGCGGGTAAATCCGTTTAATGAGAGAGTTGAGTGACAGCGAGTAGGAGAGGCTGCAGTAATTGTCCCCGCAGGCACGCTCATTTGCGTGTTCCCCCGCTTAAGGCCCAGATTCAGGCCTGTTTGATGTTAGCAGGCGCGTGTTCCCCTTCTTGAGGCCTAGCTACAGCCCTGGTTGATGTTATCAGGCGCGTGTAATTAGTGTACTGATCCACCGCCTGAGCCCGGCTAGAGCCCTGGTTTATGGTAGCAGGCGCGTGTAATTTCATTGAATGAGAGAGTTCAGTAACAGGGTGCAGGAGAGGCTGCAGTAACGTTACTTACCAGGCCTCCAGGTGAACGCGTTTGTCACGCCCCCAGCACACGGCCACAGCGGACGATCTTCTGATTAATGTACGACCCACATGGCATGAAGGGCGGAACGTAGCACACGCCCCCAGTGTTTCTCACGCCCCCAGCGTGACCCTTGATGCGGCGCAATTGCGTTCACATGGCATGAAGGCCGAACACATGCCCCCAGCGTTTCTCACGCCCCCAGCATGTCACGCCCTCAGCGTGCCCCTTGATGCTGCGCAGCAACGTAATTGGCGCTTGTATGTACGACTCACATGGCATGAAGGACGGACACATGCCCCCAGCATTTGTCACGCCCCCAGCACACGCCAACAGCCCACGATGTGATGGCCGTATCACACGCCCCCAGCGTTAGTCACGCCCCCAGCCCACGCCCACAGCACAACGCAGACACGCCCACATGGGACTACTTTGCTGGCACGGTTCTTTTACCTCTTAAATGTATAGAGGAGTTGGCCTAACAGCTAAGGCGCTCGACCTCGGACCTGGGGATCTGGGTTCGAGTCTTGGTAATGACGCCAAACATCCTGTGATTCTGGGCAAATCACTTAATCTCCCCGTGCCTAACAAAAATGAATGTGTGTCCTCATGTAATGTAACTGGTGTAATGTAAAGTGCTCTGATACTTGATTCAGTTCGGGTCAAGTTCGCGCTATATAAGACTCTGCAAAAAAAAGAAAAGAAATATGGTGGTTGTCTGCATAGTCTATGTCCTTCTGCTGAAACTGCCCTTTCCAGCGCTGTATTGGGTGTTGTGATTGGTGCTGTGGTTACTGAGATTACCCGCCTCAAAGGTTTGGGCTCTCTCTTTATAATATTAGTATAGATGAATATTCACAGCAATACTCATGGGAGTTGTAGTTCATGTTACAGAGTTTTACGATTTGATGTCATTACTGATGAGCAGGGAAAGTAAAGGCTAATAGGAGCCTCTGTGTCATGTAATAGAATTGCTGCTGCTCCTACACTGTAGGAGCTCAGACAGGATCTAGCATCTTTGGTGCAAGTGGGCTGGGATCATCCACTTGCTATTCTTTGGCAGCATTAGGGAGTCCTGTGTTCCATTCATTTGCCCCCATGGTTTTCTGCCTGTGTGCAACGCAGTATAATTATGGTGAATGTTGTTCCAGACCCACTAAGTGTAGCTTGTTCAGCCCACTTGGTCACTGGTGGCTCCTCTTTGGCGAACAGCAGCTGCCCTGTGAAGATTGTGCTGTGGTATCCGTTATTTGGAAGTAGTGGTAGGCAGTGGCTTTGGCTGCCATCTTGTCCACCAGACAGTTTGGAAAACATTGTTCCTTTTATATTGGAGCGCTACTTCGATTCCTTCCTGAGGGTGTCTCAAGCGCATCGTATCCATGTTTCCACAGGCGAGCAATTGTTCATACTTTGCATTGACTATATTTTGCTGTAAGACTTGATCATTTGGGAGTAGGGGAGTAAGACTTGATTGTTGGGGAGTATCCCCAACTAATACCAGCTGGCCTCACTCATAGAAATTGTTACCCTGAATACCGTATACCATATATCTGCCCTGTGTATTTGATCTGTTCAGTATTACATTGTATGCTAGAGGTAAAGTATTTTTAAAAAAAATGCAAAAGCACTGGCTGTACATGTCAGATTGAATTCGGAGTCTCTACCTCACACCACCTCCCTGAGTGAGCCATGGACTGCTTGACCTTGCTAGCGTAAGGGTCAAGTGCTTAAGTGATGCCCTTGATTCGCACTCTCTAAAACTAAATTCCATAAATACTTGCTGCTACACCACATACTTGCTGCCCACCAGTTGATTTTATCAGAACCCCCAGAGCACCACACACGCAAAGCTAAACTTCTGATGAGACCCATAGTCGGATGTGGGATTTTCGAAATATATTGATCATTAGCGATAAATACCCCTGAGAGGTTCACAACCCACAAACAGAAATGGGAGGGCTGGGTCAGAGCGTTGGATGATGTTGACTTGAGGGATGCTTGGATGGTCCCCCAGACTATTGCCATCTCCTCCCGTCTCAAACCGATTAATTTAAAGTATCTACATGTGACTTACTTCTCTCCTCAGCACCTATGGCCGGCCCGCAAACCTTCTAACCGGGCCAGCTCTTTTTGCACAGACCTCGATGCCAATTTCTTTCATATGGTTTGGTCGTGCCCTCTTATTGCTCAATATTGGCAGGTTATTGAGAGGGCTCTCACCCGTGTGCTGGAGAGGCTGGTGGAAATGTCCCCCTGAGCTGCTCTACTAGGTATCCTAGATGGCTTTGGAGGAACCTAAGGGGAACATACTCTAGTGGGAATAGCTACAATCTTGGCCAAAAGAGACCTTGCTTGCAATTGGAAATCCCCCTCCCCCCACAAAATATCAGAATGGCAGGCAGCCAGGAACTGGTGTGAAAAGCACCAAGAGCCCATGTACTGAGTAAGGGGCTGCCCCCATAAACACTCCAAAATCTGGGTGGGATTACTCTGGGCTGCTTAATGAGCACGATGAGGTCCGATGAAATTATCTCTAGAGACACACTTTTCTGTAGCAGTGACGTAATAACAAGATGCCTTGTTTTGTGTTTTTTGTATTTGTTAGTGCAAATATTAAAATCAAGCAAGTTGGTTTATAAAAAAAACCAAAAGAGATAGCCTTGGTGGTCAGTTTTGGGCTCACTAGTAATGTAGAGCTACAAAACAACAATGGTGAACGACCCTGATTGTTACAGTTAGAGCCCAGTAGCCCTATTTGCCCCAAACTGTTACGATCCCATCTGTCTGCCTATGGCAAGGCACCTGCCGAAACCAACAGCAGCCTGACAGTCACCTCCAGAATGCATAAAAGGTCCCCATATGACGGCTGCCACCATGCCATTTCATCCCTGGCCTCACTGGAAAACCTATATTTGCTTCCATTGACTACAGATCCCAGAATTCAACACCAAGTATTTCCAAAATTCTACTGTGCAACGCTTTCAGTATTACTAGTCTTTTGTTTTATTCCTCATCATAGAATTCCTGTCGTTCTTCTCCCCAAGCCTTTGCCTTGTTCCAAAGCAGCTTGCTGGAGTTTTCTCCCAGCCTGCATTGCAATTTGCTTTACTCTCTTTTCTCCCTTTAGTCTCCAGTCACGGTCAGCCCCTCGACTGCTTCCTCTCTAATTTGCTTCTATAGTTTGTTCCTTCTGTTCCTGCTACCGTTTCTTTTTGCTTCTTGTCTTGTACCACTGTTTTGATCTAGTTGTCCCTTTGCTTATTTCTGTTGGTTTTGTCTTTTGCTCCTTAATTCTCTTCCCAGTCTCCTTGTTTCCTTGTTTTGGCTCTTTGTTTATCTTCCCATTCCTTGTGTTTCCCCTCTTGCAGCTTCTAGTCATGTTGCAGTCGCAGTCGCTTGCTTGTAGCACATTTTAGTCTGTTTGGTATTGTTCTGATGTATTTATCCTACAGCTTTGCCCTGCCTAGATTGATACACTTCCCCGTATCCCTGGGCTTGTCCTACCCTATGCTTTCTCCAGTTTTCTTTGATACTTTTCCTTATGTTTGCTACAATTCTCAGGTTCCTTCGCGCTTTCCTTTTTCTAGTCAGTCTAAAGTTTTGCCCTTTTGTCTCTCTAGTTTCATGCTTGGTTCCAGTTTATTGTGCCATGTCTGTGCCTGATTACTTAGAGCAGTTTTTCTCTGCTACTTGCCTTGTACTTTTCTTGGGCTCTTAGTGTTTGGTAAGTGTTCTATTTTGCCCTCACATCTCTATAAGTGAATTCCTTTTATACTGGGACTGGCTTCTGGATTCTAGGAGAAAAACAGTGTTCATCTTTTGTCTTGTATTATTTTTAGTCTTGTGCGCATGTGACAGTGTGATCTGTTATCTCAGGAATCTCCACTATATCTCCAGCTGGACACTAAGAGGCTCATCTTGTATATCTAAGTGGAAGGCTGGTTTGTGCCCTAGTGTCAAGTGATGCCTGCTTTCTATGTATGTTGCAGGTTGACTATCTGTATGAACACCCTGCACCGAAAGATTGAGTTTCCCTAACTCTGTGGGATGTTCTGGGTCTTACCGGTGTTCAACTCTAATGGTAACCCAGTGGGTTTGTAGATGTGATGGTTTGTTCCATTCTCTACACATAAAGGTTACGCTGTCATCTTTGTTGTGTCTCCACCTTTTACCCTGAATGGGTCTGCTGTTTCCTGTTGTATGTTATTGCCTCCTATTCTCTATAAAATTACCAAATCTCTGTTCTGTTATCTGGTATTTCATGATATTAAGGGATGCTTGTTTCCGGTCCATGGAAGACATGGCTGGGCAGTTCGGGCTGGACTGTTCCCATGAGGCACAGGGTCAGACTGGTTTGCATATAGCCATGTCTGAAATGGGGTGGCTGAGTGGGCTAAAGAATGGTGATGGATTAAACCCAGATCAGTTGACTGGGGGTGAGTGTTTGATTTGCTCAAACGCTCCGTCCATCATCCCCTTTTGTATCATTAAGGGATGCTCCACCTGATCCCTATAACATTGACCTCTTAAAAACGTTTTCACACTAGTGATGGGCAACACCAGAACTTCTCAAAGGGCTACATTACATACCAAGCGGTACTTCTAGTAGTACTTTTACAGTAGGCACAAAATCATCCTCGGCGGTTTCTGGCAAAAGGTCAGCCAATATTAAATTTGTTTGCCACACAATCACAGTTTTCTCACTGGATGAACATGCCAACAATCAAGCCTAAGTTTACAACAACTCAGTACCTGCTTTGGCAACCCATAAACCGCTTTGGAAGCTGCAAGCAGGTCCTGCTTCTTTGCACTTGATATGTAGTGACTCCAACCATCTTCCTATTTAGTAAAATATCATTGTCAACTGTTAAACAACCACCTGAGGTTTCACATACAACAATCACTGTCTGAACATTTTACTGTCACATGGAGAATAAACACAAAACAGACATAAGAAAGACTATAAAGAACACATAAATGTGGCAAGATAATTCAACACTCTTTAATGCCTCCCAGAAGTTTCACACCAAGCCAAATAACTCTTTCAGGTTATCACGTACTTAAATTACCCAATAGGCAAAGAACCCTGACAAACTTACAACCCAAGTGTAGTGCAATAACTTGGTTCACTACTTAATGAGAACATCCTAAATATTTGCATGGCCACTAAAGATGTATGTATATGTGTGAATGACTAGGATAAGTAAATGGGAGAGCTAGGACTTTTTGTGGGCTGACTTTGTCCCTTGGTAAATATTGGTAAACAACTAGGACGGACCTGTCTAGCAGTTTGTCCGACACTGCAGTGCCTGGCACCGCAAGGGTTTGATAGAGGAACCCTCACACAGCAACCTAGTTGGTGTCATTCTTCATCATTGGGTTCCCAGCTGAGTAGCCGAATGCTACTCAGCTGTGCTGCGACGCCGGATTACAGTGGAACTGGTTTTTCTTGGTGTACATGTGATGAAGTGGTGTATTAAAAATACCTCTGGGTCTCTACCTGATAATTACTTTATTACCAGTGGTCCAGGGGTATCTTAAAAACAAGTGGATCACCAAAAAGACTATTAGTTGTGTCTCAGGTATCAGCTAGGTTGACATGTTTCAGCCCGTGTAAAAAAATCCGATTTACTTTACATTTCGCTGTTTCTAATGATTTTTGCACCTTTTGCAAACATAGACACATATAAATGTTTGCATCAATCTATTTTTTGTCTTCTTTGTGTGTTCAATGTATTAACTTTTATTTAAAATTGCAGGTTTCAACCTCCATTACATTTCCCATGATGTAATGGTCCTTTTAAGTGTTTTTACACCACATAACATATTTCATATATGTGTCTTATCTAGTGAATGGCTGTTATTTCTAATGGTATCTTTTCACTAGGTATATTTAACTTTCGATTTTGCAAGTGTTGTTAATATATAATTGAAAGGACTACATCTACCATGCCTTGCTTTGGTTTTCTGAAAATAAGATTGATAAGTTATCTTGCTCATTCTCTCTTTTCTCAAACATTTTCACATATGTTAAAGTGTGATGTATGTATCAAGCAATAGTCCATGCTAAGTTTAGAAATGGTGCACGGTTTACATTTCTATGTTGTACCATCCTTCTTATGCTATAGAATTGATGTTATTTGTTTCACAAAGCAAAGTTTGTTGACTTCATATTTGTAAGGTATGTAAATCTGCATGCTGAATATAAGTTGTGTTTTTTTATTTACTCTGCAATATTTATACGATGACTAACACTATATCATTCTAGGTTGTGTGATAGTCAGATGCTTAGCATGCTGGACCTTGACTTCCTATTTCTCCTCTCTGCTGTGTTGTTTGGTAAGTTTGGTATATTTAATGTAAACTATCTGATTAATTTGTTCTGTCATTTCAGGATATATTTTTACCTGCTTTTCTGATTTACTTCTGTGTGTCATTTAAACTGTTTCTGTTATTGATTTTAATACCACTGAAACATACAATCATTATATTAAATATTTTTCCTTTTAGGATGCTACTTTTTGTAGCTTTAAACACATTTGATGTATAATCCAGACTTTTAATAATTTATTTTTTCATTCATGAAAGGTCCAACACCGAGAGTACATAGGCAAACACTTGCCACTGATGAGACTTCTACTTCACACCAGGAACAAGCCTTCGGTGAGGACTCAACTCGTGCAAGTCTGGATGGTGAGGAGCTGGCTTGCCCATCTGGTCTGCCTAGGCAGACTTCTCCAGTGAGTCTCACTCAGGCCACACCTACTCCCACCACAGCTGTTACAACATCTGAGGCCATGGATACCTCCACTTCCGGCGTCCAAAGTAATATCACCCCTATCTGGTGCTCCCGACTCCTGGCTGCTGGTCACTTAACACCACCACCACCACCACCTCAAGTTCAGCCAACCTGTGGGAAGGGGTGCACTGGGTCAAGGTCACAGGGCAGTGGGTATAGGGGTCGTGTAAGGAAACCTGCGGGCTAACAAAGTGAGGCTTCTGTGTTAACTGCCACCCAGGCCACCATCCAATTTCCTCCAGTGTGTGACTACTATTCACTCTGTGGACTATTTTCTGGACACATTTACCTTTCTGATGCCTGTTGGATCTTGTGCATTGGACTTCAAACAAATTTAGGAGTGAAGCAAGTTGGCGGCCGCTACTGCAGCCGAGTGAGGAACTGTGGCGTCCTGCCCGAGAGGTCCGACCAGATCGCTGCTGCTGCCAAATGCTGTTGCCGCTTTGAGCTGAGCCCCTCCGCAGCACCTGTTGGGGGTTTCCTGAGCTCCATTTGCTTCGTGCGGTGCTCTGGACGGCGTGTGTGCTGCGGTCTGCTGGGTCGCGTCCGGGGCCGCGGAGTCGTGGAGAGCTGTATAGTGCTGGTGAGAGGCGGCCGGAGACGGTGTAAGCTGCAGGAGCCGGACCGCGGCAGCGAGAGTGAAAAGCCGCGGAGAGCCCCACTTCGAGGGAGAGGCGGTGGTGAAAAGCGGCGATTGGAGGAATGCGAAGGCGTTGGTCTGCTGGAGTTTGCTATGTTGTATCGAGGAGTGTGGAGAGTTCTCTGAAGTTGTAGCAGCTGCATTAAGTGTACGCCGGGGATACTTCACTACAAAAACTTAAGTACTCCACTGTTACAGCTCTGCTTGATGGTTTATCGGTGCTGCCAGATAAAGCTATAAACTGCAATATATTGCTACATACATATTTAGACAGTGTTTTAAGCAGTAAGTAGGCAGTAAGAAAACTTTAAACTTTTAAAGCCTCAATTTTTGTCGAGTAGCAATTTATAACAGCTTTATTCCGACTATTGGTATCAGTATAAGGATATCTGATATAGCTACTTACAGCTACTTACTTGCTACTTACTTGCCAGTTACTAACTTATCCTACACTGTTTTTGGATTATTATTTAAGTGACAACTATGGCGCCCAAAGGCAAAGGGACAAAAAAAGCTGCAATTAACTCAGCCAATGCCGCTAACATTACTTCCAGTGCTGTCGAAAACACTGCAATAGGGCCAACGACAGAGCTTAACTCACTTAATAGAGACACTCCTGCGACCCGAGCTCGTCAGCAAAATGGGGTCACTAAGGAACCAGTAATACCTGATTTATTCAGGAAGAAGAATGTAGCTGCTTTATCTAAGAATAGTACTCAGACACCTGGTGGTCATATCGAAGGAAGTGCGCAAGGACCTGTTACTGAACTGTCTGGTGCTACCTCTAAAAATCATGGCGCATCTCTTTCAGTTCAGACCCCCCCCCCAAACCTGAACTTGCCTACAGTTGGAGGAGTTGCAGGGTCTCCCTCTCTTGAAAAAGACAGCAATGATGACTTAGCTGGGCTCTGTCAAGCAGTGGAGGGAGTCAGGGTCTCGCCACGGGAGAATGATCAGCCTTTAAACGATGTAGAATCTATTGAATCGGGGGGTCAATTTTACTCCATGTCCGATGTGTCGGCAACATCTGATGGGGAAGTCGATGAGGAGTTGATCAATGAGGGACATTTGTTTGTAAAAGACTGGGCTGATGATTGTAATCAAACTTCCGTGGAAGATCTTCTTGGCTCCAACTTCCTGGCGAATGAAGGAGCTCCTAACACGGTTCGCAGGGCTGTAGAGGTGCCAAACCCACTCATATGTGAAAACTTAGACTTTGTAGACCACCCGCAGTGGGAAGGGGCTGGAGCGGCATCAGAGACCCAGGCTGAATTTCCAGAACTACTGGAGGGGGATGAGGAGATTACACTAAAGTCTATCTACAAGTTGCAGACCTCCATGTATAAATTAATCATGGCTCATAGAGAGGAGACCAAGGCAGAGGGGCTCCGTACTCAAGGAGCTGTTCGTAAATTGCAGAATGTTGTCCGTCGCCTAGCTAAATCTAGCAATGAAACCAACTTGAGAGTACAAGAGACTGAAGCCCGGATTTCTGTTGTGGAAGACGAACTCTCTACACAAAAAACGTCAATTAAGGACTTGGAGAGTACTAGACAAGACATCGATTGGAAGCTGACCGATCTGGAAAATCGTGCACGGCGCAATAACCTAGGTATATTGGGGGTAGCTGAACAATCAGAAGGGAGAGATATCCGTCGTTTTGTTGTGGAGATGTTTTCGGATGCTTTTCCAGATCTCAAAGGATGGGACTGGGATAAAGAGATTATAAGAGCTCACCGCTTTCCCTTCAATCAAAAACGTGATCAGGGGGGGGGAATAAGAATTCAAGAGCTATCCTCATATGCTTACAGAATTACTTGCTTCGCGAGACTTTGTATGACTTGGCTAGACCCTCAAAGACTAGAAAGGGCTTGGGGCATGAGTTTTTTGTACGACCCGATTTTTGCCCGGTAACAGTGCAGGAACGCTGGAAGTTTAAACAGCTAATGGCACCAATTCAGTCTAAGGGGGGGCAAGCCTTTCTTCTAAACCCTGCAAAACTTAAAGTTGTGCATAAGGGGAAAACTATGTTTTTTGTATCCGAGGTTAAAGCACAGCAATTCTTAGATGCAATGTAGCTGAGACAGGATAAGGATCATATACTTTTTCTATGCTCTTAGTGGTTTCCCCCTTTTTCCTTCTTTCTTTTTTTCGTTTTTTTTTCTCTCTACTTTTGCTGGGGTTTAGTTACTATCTGGGTCTGGACGGCCCGGGCAGAGTTACATAGTTCTTACTTACTTTCCATCAATGAGGGCATTTGCCCTTAAGCTTCCGATGGGGGGGTGTTGGGAAGAGGGTGGGTTGGGGGGGGGTGCGCTGGGGGGGGAGTGGGTGGGAGAGGGTATTTTTGGGGGTGCAAGGAAGTACAGCTGAAGGATGCTTAGTTCTTAAGTCTAGGAATTTTGGGTGGCTGGTGCCAATTTTTGGAACTTTGTCTTATTGTAAGTTGAACTGCCGAACTGTACTAAAACAAGAAAATGGTTCATTTGACAATCTGCTCCATTAATGTTTGTGGTTTAAACGATAAAAGAAAAAGGGGTACAATGGCTCAGATGTTAAAAACTATGCGGACAGATTTAATCTGTATACAGGAGACCCATGTCTCTTGGGCAAATAGAGGATGGCTTAAGGATCTTGGAATGGAGGTTGTGGGGTGCTCTCGTCAAAGTTCTACAATAAGAGGGGTGGCCATTTTAAAGAGGTTTGGACTAGGTGAAGTTAAAAGAATTAAAGAGGATCCATTGGGACGATGGGTCATTGCTGAACTCATACTTGGGGGATCGATTATTACAATTTGTTCGGTTTACGCCCCTACTGTCGATGACCCCATAGTACTACATCAATTAAGTTTGGAGTTTGCTTTATGGTCACCTCGGTTAATATTATGTGGGGATTTTAATTTGCACTTGGATGAGACTTTCGATATTTGTGGAAATACTCCATATGCAGGGAGAAAAAAGAATGTATTTAAAGCAGTTAAGGGGATTATTCATGAATATAGATTGGTAGACTTGGGGTATAAAAAAAGGGGGGGATTTTTGGCAGTACTTTTTTCTCTGCTCCCCATCAAAGACACTTTAGGTTGGATTACTTCTTTGTTGCTAGGATTCTACATAATGAACTTCCTCAAATGGAATATAGGGTGTTACCAAAAATTATATCGGATCATAACCCCATCACTCTTAGTTTTGACTTAAACACTTCACTTACTCCCCGGCCGTGGTCTTTTGATCGTAAGCTCCTGTTTGACTTATCCTACGTTGAGTATATGAATACTTGGATTCCTGAGTTTTTCTCTAATAACAAGGGCTCCGCTACTCCAGAGGTAGTCTGGGATACATTTAAGTGCGGGGTTCGAGGAGAAACTTTGAGCTATTCAAAAAGAAAACAGAGGGAGACTCGAAAGAAAGGGGAAGCAGAAATGAATAATTTAAGACTGCTGGAGATTCGGCTTATGCAGGCTTGTAACAAGGGACTAGCTACAGACACTATTACTAGGGATCTACTGGCTCTTAAGGTTAAGATTCATCAAGGATTTGCTTTGAAGTTTGCTCAGCAAACTGTTGCTTTTCGAACGGAGCTTTACAAAGTGGGAGAAAACTCAGGAAAACACTTGGCCAAGAGGGCAAGGCAGAAAGCGATGTTTGCTAGCATCGATAAAATTAATAACACTGTAGGGGCGACTGTTAACAAAACTGCTGACATACTTAAAGTGTTGTGTGATTTTTATTCTGAACTATATACTGAGGTTGTGGTAGGAGATTGTTCAGATCAGAATACTAAATTCACCGAATTTGTTCTGAATGATATTTTATCTACACAGGAGAGTGAGAAACTGGATCTGCCAATTACTTGGGAGGAGATTGAACTGTCATTGCTGTCCTTAGCTTCTGGAAAAGCTGCAGGCCCTGACGCTATTCCCTTGGAGTTTTTCAAGTGCTTCCGTGGTATTTTAAGACTAGAACTGGTTGATTTATGTTTAAGAGCCCAACAAGGTAGCGCCCCTCAATCATGGCAAGATTTTATAATAACTGTATTTCTTAAAAAGGGCAAACCCCCTCTGTTACCGTCATCCTTTCGTCCCATTTCACTTATAAATGTTGACAGTAAAATTTTCTCCAAAATTCTTGCCTCACGATTATCTAATATTATTTCTCCGCTAGTTTCTAAATATCAACACGGTTTCATTCCTGCCCGTGACACTGCAGATCATATTCGACGGGTGATCACGTTTCTGGATTGGTCCTAGGCAACTCGGTCTAATGTTGGACTTGTATTTTTAGACGCTGAAAAAGCCTTTGACCGGGTTGCCTGGGGCTATCTGTGGGAAGTGTTAGCCAGGAAAGGACTAGGTCCAGGTTTTCTTAAGGCACTTAAAACTATGTATACTGCTCCAAAAGCCTGTATCCGAATTAATGGTCAAGTTTCCCCTTTTTTTTTTAATCACGAGGGGGACCCGTCAAGGATGTCCCTGTTCGCCCTTACTTTTTGCACATATATTGACCCTTTAATTAATCGCTTTATTTTGGAACAAAAGATCAGACCTATTTTTTTAGCTAATACTAATTACCGCGCATTGGCTTATGCTGATGATATTGTGATAACCACCACTGATGTCCAGACAGCTCTTCCAGCAATCAATGATCTTGCTAAACAATTTGGATCATTCTCCGGTTATAAACTTAATCTGGAGAAAACGCAGATCCTTTGTTCGGGGATAGGCCACCTCCGAATATTTCCACTACCTCAGAGGTCATATATTTGAGAATTAAGATTTCTTTGCCCATAGAGAAAATACCGGACCTTAACATAAATCCCGTGATAATACAAATTAATAATATGTTACAGCGTTTAGATCATTTACACCTATCATTGTATGGTAGACTCAACATCTTAAAAATGCTGATCTTACCAAAAGTGCTGTATATGTACCGTACTATACCGCTGGAATTTCACTCTCTCGGCTTTAAAAACTTAGAAAGGACTACCTCTAGGTTCTTATGGGGCTATTGAACGCCACCGCAAAGCCCTCAAGAAAATGATACTTAGTAATGAGTGTGGGGGATGGAATGTCCCTTATTTCTTATTTTATTATTTAGCGGCTGCACTTCAATTTATCAGCCCTCTCATAGTGGGAGATAGAGTAAATATACCCCTTTGTCAAACGCCAACGATATTTGAGATGATTATGGGTGAGAAGGTGAAAGGTAGTTTCCTTAAGGTTGTTGAGCCCAGTTACCATAAAAAAACAAAATATAAGACGTTGAAGGCAGCTTTTGGAGCCTGGCAAAAAGTACAAAAGCATCTTGGCTTATCCAAATTAAATTTCTATACCCCCCTAGGCTCGTCTGGTCTTTTGCCAGCTATTTTTTGTGATTTAACAACTTATAGGTGGGAGCAGAAAGGATTACGATATTTGGGCGATCTATTTTTTAATGGCCAAATTGTTTCATTTCAGGAACTAGAGAACAACTTTTCTTTGGCAAGAAATGACTTTCCTAAATTTCTTCAGCTCCGAAGTTTCTTACAGAGTTACTTATCTACCACTTCAGCTAGAATGATTAAAATTCCTTTATTAGAACTTTTACAGAAAAAAGCCCGTATAGGTTTTCTTTATTTAAGCCTGATTCAAGAATGTGGGGACGATATGGAACAGTGTCAATTGAAATGGGCTAATAAATTAGGTATCCCTGGTATTGATGTTTTGTTTTCCATCAAGTGTGCTTCAGACTGCTTGATCACAGGGATGATGAAATCTCAGCATTTTATGTGCATACATAACCTTTATTATACTCCAAGTAAGGTTGCTAAGTGGAGAACAACCACTGGAATGAATTGCAGTCGTTGTGGGTTATACGCAGCTGATGACTTGCACATGTTTTTTTCTTGTCCCAAATTAAGGGTGTTTTTTCAACAAATGGAAAGCTTTCTTTCTGTTGTTCTTAAATGTGATATTACGTTAACCACAGAGATGGTGTTATTGGGTATCGAGCATATTTCTTTTAGATCAAAGCCAGTATCTTATTTCTTATTTATATGTATGGCGGTAGCCAGAGCTTGTATTACCAGGGAGTGGATTAATCCAGATCCTCCTTCATTTTTTACTTGGCGTGAAAAACTATTGTTTATGTATAATACCGAGTCTGCTATTTACAAGTTAAAAGGGATTAAAAGAAGAGCTTTGGGGGAGAAAATTTGGGCACCCATTCATGACTGGATCTAATCATACTGTTTGAATTTTTTTCAGTTTTGTAAGTTGTATGCATTTAAGTTGGATTCTTTTTTACTTATGTATTGCTGTATTTCCTTGCAAGAAAACAATAAAATCAACAAAAAAAAGGACTTCAAACAAATTTGGCTCTTCAACAGTTGTTTCATTCACCATAATTGACTTCTTTTTTTGCGTGCTTTTTCTTTTTATCCAGTTTAAGTTTATTTGGTTTTGTTTATTAATTGCAAAACTAACACATTCAAACACTGGTTTTGTGTTACTTTTGTCAATTACTCTATATTTTTACTTCCATCATACATTTTAAAATGTAAACAAATAAAAGACTGTTCATTCATAAATAATTTTCATGTAGGTAATGTTCCTCACATCTGTCAGAAATGAAAAAAAAGAGCAGAAACCACAAATCAACAACTAGTATTTTATGAAAATGTAATAGATATTTGTTTGTCATAGTTTACCAAAAATATAACTACACATGCATAACCCAAATACTCAGTGCCATTTTCACATTTACAGTTCCAGACCTTGCCACCATGGAATGGTGATCAGTTACACCAATACTCAAAATCGTGCCATTACTGCATTTTGAGGCCACAGGATCATTCCTATACACTGTTGCAGTATCTGGTACAATGTCACACCAACTGTCAGTGGTGTGATACGAGAACTACTTTCTACAATGATGAGACACATAAAGAGTTTCATACAATTACCACAAAAAGAAGTCTTTGCCAATGTAAAGGGAGATTAGTATGCTTTGGCTTGACTACCATATGTGGCTATAGCAATTTAAGCAGCACATATTACCTTGGTGAGAACATTCAACAGAAAACAAGTCTGATACAATCTTCGAAAACTTCCATTCAATCACTGTGCAAGTTGTCTTTGTACAAGATATTTACACCAAAATACAGTGTGTCTTTCACAGGCTCAACCCATGTTCCCAACAACAGCAAATGTCCCAACTGTGAAATGTCCAAATGAAGAGGATGGTGAAGGAACAGGAAAAAAAACAAATTTAATTTACCTCACAAAATAGACACATTATTACTGACCTATTTTGAGAACACATATTCTAAGGACAATTAAAAATAAACAATGTAAATTAACACAGTAGTCAATGTTTTAAAACAAAAAGATTTGCTCTGGATTTTCCTTTACTTGCCCTTTGCAACAAAAAAATGACCATCACAGACTGTCATCCTCATTAGATTAAAACTTGTATTTAACATCTATTTTCTAAAACTGTAAATATATAATAACACTCATGTGAAGTTGTCAATAATATATTGATGTCAGTCATTTCCTTCCTCTTCACCACTATCATCTTTATTTGGCATTTCAACATCCTCACACGGTGGCTCTTCATGGTCTCCATCCTCTGCGATATATGGGATGTTTCGTCAAAGGGCTATGTTGTGCAACATGCAGCAGGCCATGTTGATTTGACACACCTTATTGGGTGAATATAGGAGGGCTCCACCAGTCCTATTCAGCGAATTTGGCCTCTAGGAGCCCAAAAGCCCCCTCCACTGACCTCTGTCGTCTTCCATGGGCCTCACTGAAGCAGACATTCCCTGGCGTTGTTCGATTCCTCTGATGTGTCAGCAACCATGAGTGGTTAAGATAAGCAGAATCTCCTATATGACATATTAAAGAGCCAAAACAATATTACTATTGTAGATATTGTAACTTGTAATTTACCAAAAAATGGACATTGACAGATGCCCTTACCAAAAAGCCAGTCCCTCTCAGGTCCAAGTTGTGTCATTTGCAGGGGTATACTGCTGTTCCATTTCACACAGGAGGCATGGGCTGATCCCTGGAAATGCACAGAGACACTTGTGACGTAAAAATCAGGTAAAACCATTTCAAACTAATGGGATATCCCAGAAAACGTCAAAAGGACCTGGGTGCAATGCGGTAGAAACAACAAATGGTCCTGACAGACCTCAATGGACGAACCAAAGAGGGAATCATTCCTGAAGTTAATTCACTAAGTCATGAGAGTAAATACTCTTCAATAGTACATCAGAAAAAGAGACGTAACAACAGAAATTCTTTGGAGTGGAATCCTTTTTATATTTTTACTCATGAAAATAACATATTCAGTCAGTCAGTCAAAATATCTTTATTCGATTTAGTTAAAAATCATACAAAGAGATAAGAACATATCATACACTTTAAAATGTATACATTAAAATATATACAAACTAATTACCGAGCATAAGACATCATAAAAATTTTGCTGCACATATCATACAAATCAGAGCATACACTGGATTAGTTAAAAAGGCCAATTTTAGTTCATATGGTGTTGCGCCAGGGTCAAATACAGTAATTAGCGCAGTTTTAAGGAAGCCCATTGTTCTGATATATATTTTTTGGGATCTAACTGCTGCCACCAAGAAATTAGCCATACAGAATGTGATGTGTGTATTGTTCAGCGATTGTAGGTAGAGCAAGGCTGGTCTCACTTGTGTGAAGCCAGCCTCCTTTAAAACTGGTAACAGATGTTTTTTCCTTGGCTCTAAATAAAACCCACAAAACATAACAAAGTGCATGGTATCTTGGGTAGAAAAGTGATCACAACAACAGGGAGGGGCTAGTTCAGGTTTTTCCCACGTTTTAAAATTGCCCAAATAAAAATGTAACAAATTAAACCTAAACTTAGTCAGAAGAAACCTATGAAATGGGATCGTAACTAAACCAAGATAAGGTGCTAATGCAAATGAGTTTACAAGCAGATAGTGTCTCCTCACTGCTGGTTTCGCTAGTTCCTTTTCCTCACGCCATGCTCTTGCCCTGCCCATAAATTGCTTTTTAATCAGGTCAATATCCTGGGTCTTAATGTCCCGAGGGGATGTAAAGAGCTCTGGTCGTCCCAAGTCTGAGAACGCCTTCATCAGATACGCCAACCATGGCACCCTTTTAAAGTGGTCCAAAGACAAGACATCAGCCATGATCTTATGGTTGAGGGGCAGATCTTCGTTAAGCCAGGTCTTCAACCAAAAGATCAGGGGTGCCATGTTCAGCCTGTCAGTGAGGAAATCTAAGCCCACCTCCATGTGTATGGAAAAAGTTGGTGTAGACTGAGGGACAGACAGGAGGGTCCGTATGAATCTGTTTTCCGCCTTCTGAATTGGTTCCAACTTTACATAACCCCAAAGGGGTGAACCATATGAAGCCAAAGCAACTGATTTACTTTTATAAATCTTCAGAAGGGCTTCCATCGGCCTAGCGCCTAGCCTGCCCGCAAAGCCCATGAGGGCTGCCGATGATCTAATTATCGCCAGCCTCTTTGCCCTCACCTGAGGTCCCCAGGATCCTCTCTGATCGAAAAGAACCCCCAGGTAGGGGAACGTGGCGACTCTAGAGACGACCTCACCCTTACACTCAAAGGTTTTTATTTTCCTCTTGCTACTTTGTCGCCCCACGACCATGGTGTGGGACTTATTTGTGTTTATTTTTAGATCCAGCTGGTCCATGAATGTACCAAAAGCATCCAGGAGGCGTTGCAGGCAGACGCCAGTGCGAGCTATTAGCACAGCGTCGTCCGCGTACAGGAGCGCGGGGATCTTAACTGCTCCTGCACGCGGAACATCACCCTCAACCTCCTCCAGGTAGGCGCCCAAGCCATCAATGTAGATGGTAAAAAGCAGACGGGCCAGTATACAGCCCTGCCTAACCCCCCACATGGACTTAAAGCGGACGTACACCTTCCTTCATTGGTGACCCGGACAGCAGCAAAAAGCTCTTGGTGAAGAGACGCCATGAACTTGACTAGTGCCTCATATATCCCCATCTTCAGGAGGGTCATCCATAACTTAGACCTGTTCACCAAATCGAAGGCCGAGGAGAGGTCCATGAATGCTAAGAACAAGGACCCCTCCTTGGCCACCGTATATTTTGAGATCAACAGGTGTAAGTTAGAGCATTGCTCCACCGTTCCTTTCTTCTCTCTAAACCCGTACAGGATCTCGGCCAGCCCTCCGCAACTCTCTACGTTATCCCTCAATTTGGTCAAGAGGACTCTGCCTAGGATCTTTACTGCAGAGTCCAAGAGGGATATGGGCCTATAACACCCGGGATCATCCCGCTGGCCCTTCTTAAAAATGGGGACGATGGTTGAAATGGACCAGGTGGAAGGTATGTGGTTGCCATTAACGGCAGTAAAGACATTGGCCAAGACCCCCGCCCAAAACTTGGGAGAATGTATGAAAAAGTCAGCCGGCACCCCATCTGGGCCCGGTGCCTTATGCTTGGTAGTGGCCAGAATAGCTTTCTCCACCTCTGATCTAAGAAAATAGATGGGAGCGGCATCAGAAGCCGCCAGGGGACATACTTGACCAGCCGTTTCCTTGTCTCCATACACCTTTTTAAAGTGGTCCAGCCATTTATCGTCCGGGATGACACAGTCCAAGGCCTCATTATTTTGGTCAGAGAAGAATGGTTGTTTGATTACTTCCCAAAATTGCCGACTGTCCTTCAGGATGGCCACGGAAAGGAGACTCTCCCAGGCTTCGCGTTTGATGTTATCTTGTCTAGTCTTAATAGCTAGCTTGTAATTTTTCCTCAGTCTTACAATGTCATCCCTTATCCTGGGCGTTTTCTTCAGGGCTGACATTAGGGACCTATGTGCTTTCGAGCAGGAGGCATCAAACCAGCGCTGCTTGCTTGGCACTCCCTTCCTGGATTTTACCAAGAGATCCTGCGAGACCTGCCCACAGATGGTCTCAAAGGCCCCTATAATTTCATGGTCCTGAGCATATAGGTTTTGGCACACCGCCATCTGTGCCTCGATTTTCGGGAAAACTTCCGCATAAAAGTTCTCCGGGACCACCTTGGTCCATTTAACTCTTCTACCCTGGTCAGATGTGCGCAAGGTATGCTCCAATCTAACTGGCCCCGGGATTGGCCCCATATAATCTCCCCAGGCTACCTCGAGTAAGATAGGATTGTGGTCGCTGTAATGGGAGGGCAGTGTACAATAGGTAGTGACCTTGTTTAGGATCCCTGGTGTTACAAAGATATAGTCAATTACGGATCCGGGGTTAGTACCCGTGAAGGTGGCTATTCTTGGACCCCCCTCCGGTTCATACAGGTTAAAATTGGCCAGAAAATCTTCTAACTCCTCCCCTGCAGTGGTATGCTCGAAATGCGGTCCTTCAGGACCTTCTCCCCCTTCCTTATTATTTGTGCCACATACTAACTTACAGGGGTGGATATTAAAATCACCCAACAGTATGTACTCTGCATCGAAATGTGTATTCTGACTGATTAACATTAAAACCGCATCTAAGCTAGCAATGTTACTATCGCTATTGCCCCTGTTCCCGGAATTATAGAAGTTAATATATAGGGTCCTCCTAGAGGGACTGATTTCCCTTTCTACAATAAGGATGTTGGGAGAGGCGGTACTGATCTGTCTTAGAGAACCCTTCAGTTCTAGAGAAAATAAAATTAAGAGACCCCCCTTAGCTCTGCCCGCACAGCTAGGGGTAGCCGCTTTGGCAAAGCTGGTGAACCCATCCATCCAAAAATTAGCAGACGTATCCCATGTTTCCTGTAGGGCAATAACCTTGTGCCCCGAGACAAAGCTAACCCACCCCTTATCATTACGTTTGGAATTAAGTCCAGCCACATTCCAGCTTAGTAGCTTGCATGCCCCAGCTACACCATTCGTTTTGCTCCCTACCTCCTCTGTCGCACTGGTGGAGTCGACTGATAGTCAGTCTATGTCCTCCAGACCCGACAGGGGGGCAAAACGATTTGCAATGGCCAACACAGGACCCTCCTGAACATTCTGGAGGTCACGGGGTTGGCTGGTCAATGGGGTAGTTGGGCACCTTGGGGGTTGTGGAGGTATGTGGTTGTTGTTAGTCCTGCCCTCACCTAGGCGTGCGTGCCTTCCCCCCCTGCTAGTCCCCGGGCCTCTAAATTGCGACATGCGCACAGGAGGAGGGTAGAAAAAAACCAGCGGGACAGGTCTTATTTGGTCCAATAAGGATATGTCAGAGCCATCCCAAAAAAGTCTATCCGCTAGGTTAGCCCTACTAAAATTAACAACCACACAGTCTCCTTGGGTTGATTTCTGTTGTTTACCGATCCAACCCACTCTCCTTGCAAAGATGATCTCATCTGCGATGTTCTTGCCACAACATTTGTCCGCACACCACTTGTTAGTTTTAGCCATAAGGTCCATGGAAGATTCAACCTCCCCATCCCTTAAAGGGGGCACCCCAATAAAAACAGCTACCAAGGGGACGCTTCAGGTGGCAAGTTGAGTTTGTGTTTACAATGGGATGCTCTCACGGGGTCGGGAGTGCAGGACAAGTGCAGCGGGCGTGGCTGCCCCTCCAGGTTTAGAGGCGGTGCACCCATGGCAGGGGGTAGTGTGTTGATAACCCCTACATTACTCTTAGGTTGTGATGCCGCACGTGATGCCGCACATGGTGCCTGTTCCAAATCCCCCCTCCAAGCCACCTTCCTCTGGCCCTCATCCTCGGAACACATCGCACTATCATGTGGGGCCAGATAGGGTGGGGGGATATTAACGAGTCTGTCAATTAATGCGCATTTCCTAAGTAAACCTTCTAGGCAAGTGTTCAATGTGTCCACAATGTCTTTCGCGATCCCAACCAGTAGTGGTTCGATCCTGGAGACAAAAATATCCTCTAGTTTGTCCCCAAAAAAGTCATTTGGCAGGTTTGATGGGCATGCGCTGGCAACGTTGTTATCCAACAATCCCCTAGTTGATTGGATGATTGTCTGTTGCCTCAGTTCAAGCTGGCTGGATGGTGGAGTTGGGGTAGGTTCCTCAGCTGTGGGGCATAGGAGCGGAGGGTTGACGATAGACACAACGGGGTATAATGGTACCGGGGGGGTGCAATTAGATGTTATATTGCCCAGATCTGGGGGGGTGGGTGGGACGGTAGTTGGTGAGGGGGTAGCTGTCAAACCCAATTCAAACTCAGCATTGGCAATTTCCTTTGTTAATTCTCCCACCACCGAAGTTAGGTAAGTCATCATAGAATTAGAGTGTCTTGGGACCTTAGCTTTCTTCCCACCCTCCTCCATGGTTGAAGCTTTCTTGCGCTTACCCATTATCAGCGGCGGGTATTAATGGGGTGGCCCAGCCCGGCCTCCTTCGTGGACGGTCACAGACGGCCCGCCCTCTGCCCGGGCTCCGCCCGGCGCCGTCCGCGCGCGTCCGCGACGCGGAGGAAGCTGTCTGTTTTTCAACGCCTCTGGTGGCGCCAAACAAGAAGTGGGCGGTGTTCTCCCGGGGCAGGCTGGGAGCTGTAGTCTCGACCCCGCTCCGCGGCCGAGCGTTGTCACCAGCTCGGCGGCGGGGGAGACCACAGCATCAGGGACCCAGCGCTGTTGTAAAGCCCAGATGATCCGGTGAGGCAGGTAAGCTGACAGACCCCCTCGCTGTGAGCCCTCTCGGTGTTTGCGGCGAACCCCCGCTCCTCCGTGGAAGCTGTCTGTTTTTCAACGCCTCCGGTGGCGGCAAACAGGAAGTGGGTGGTGTTCTCCCGGGGCAGGCTGGGAGCTGTAGTCTCGACCCCGCTCCGCGGCCGAGCGTTGTCACCAGCTCGGCGGCGGGGGAGACCACAGCGTCAGGGACCCAGCGCTGTTGTAAAGCCCAGATGATCCGGTGGGGCAGGTAAGCTGACAGACCCCCTCGCTGTGAGCCCTCTCGGTGTTTGCGGCGAACCCCCGCTCCTTCGTGGAAGCTGTCTGTTTTTCAACGCCTCCGGTGGCGCCAAACAGGAAGTGGGCGGTGTTCTCCCGGGGCAGGCTGGGAGCTGTAGTCTCGACCCCGCTCCGCGGCCGAGCATTGTCATCAGCTCGGCGGCGGGGGAGACCACAGCGTCAGGGACCCAGCGCTGTTGTAAAGCCCAGATGATCCGGTGGGGCAGGTAAGCTGACAGACCCCCTCGCTGTGAGCCCTCTCGGTGTTTGCGGCGAACCCCCGCTCCTCCATGGAAGCTGTCTGTTTTTTAACACCTCCGGTGGCGCCAAACAGGAAGTGGGCGGTGTTCTCCCGGGGCAGGCTGGGAGCTGTAGTCTCGATCCCGCTCCGCGGCCGAGCGTTGTCACCAGCTCGGCGGCGGGGGAGACCACAGCGTCAGGGACCCAGCGCTGTTGTAAAGCCCAGATGATCCGGTGGGGCAGGTAAGCTGACAGACCCCCCGCTGTGAGCCCTCTCGGTGTTTGCGGCGAACCCCCGCTCCTCCGTGGAAGCTGTCTGTTTTTCAACGCCTCCGGTGGCGCCAAACAGGAAGTGGGCGGTGTTCTCCCGGGGCAGGCTGGGAGCTGTAGTCTCGACCCCGCTCCGCGGCCGAGCGTTGTCACCAGCTCGGCGGCGGGGGAGACCACAGCGTCAGGGACCCAGCGCTGTTGTAAAGCCCAGATGATCCGGTGGGGCAGGTAAGCTGACAGACCCCCTCGCTGTGAGCCCTCTCGGTGTTTGCGGCGAACATATTCAATTCGACACATGGAAAGATATCCATAGAGGGTTGCTCTAGTAAGAAGTGTAAGGAATAGTGCTCATGTGTGAGGTGAGTAGAAAAGGGATAAATCAGACAGAAAACAATAGTAGATCATAGTGTCATAATTTTGCACAAAGATTACTGGTTACCATGATTGAGAGAAGGGTAACCCAGTGTTTTATGGCCTGACTACAAAACAATTATATTATACTTTTTAAATGGCCATTTACCTGGATGATGATGCTATTTTTGAATGCATCGTACAAGCTCAGGGATGACCAATATAATGTAATTCAGGCCATGAAATGGGAAGGCGTCGACGTTTTGACCCAACTTAGGCGGTGATGGTAATTTGGAGCCTACGCATGCGGGTCTTCATTAGGACAGGGAAAATTATAGGGACAACCTAAATTAAATGAGTTGCAATTAGAACCTGTCTCCCTGGCGTACGTGTAATCAAGGACATGTTAACCCCATCGATGCTCCTGACGAGCTCAGCTCGTCATGAGGTACACCTCTCGTACGCTCATGACGAGCTGAGCTCGTCATGAACGCATAGGTTTCCGTTTAGCGTTAGCGCACAGCGGAAATATGCGCCGCATCGATGCGGTTAATTTAAAGAAGGGATCTACTGACTGTGTTGGTTGCCTGACCAGGCAAACCAGGGCAATCCAAAGCTTCTACTATTGAGATAATTCGTTGTGTGTGTACCCAATTATAAAAAAACATGTGAGATCTGTAACATGAATGTATGTAGGTATAAGACTATTTGGAAACTGCAAATTAAATATCAAAACTGGGATCTTAATTGGCCGAGTCTGGCGTTCCCCCGGGTACTGTTGCTACTGATGCCATGTTTTGCCTCTGCCTCGGGGACCTCTCACTAAAAAAGGCTGACCTGGATGGGTGTCTGTGCGGCTGGGTCCTGGTTGTGCGTCCGAATCGTCCAAATCGTTGGAACCCCCTGAGGATTCAGAGAAAGTCAGAGGCTGAATCCTCTTTAATCTTCCCCAAGTATTCTGCCTATTTTGTGTGGCTACTGTGGTGTAGACGTCTTCTCTCAAATAAGGATAAGCTTTCTCTTTGGTAAAGTTTTTTATATCCTTAGTCACCTTGTCTGCCTTTTTCTTCAATTCATGTGAGTCAGTCACAGTGTCTGGCTAGTATTGCTCTCGCAGCGCGGGGACACGTCAAGATGGCGCAGCCATAGCGCTTTACAAATATCTTTATTATTATTATTATTATTATTAAAATCGTCAATGGTTTTATTCAATTTGTCTAAGAGTACCTTGGCCTCTGCCACTCCATCACCTCCTAGCAGTTCTTTTTCTAGTTCCTCTATTTCTTTTAATTCTGCTTTAGCGTGTCCTAATGCAGTCTCTACTCCAAGCACCATCCAGTGGCGCGAGCAGGTTGTGGAGATGTGACTGAATCTACCTTTAAATTTAGAAACTTCTTTGAAACTTCCAGGCACATTCCTACTTTGTAAGCCTTGTGGAATGATTCCTGCCTTAAGGTATCGGTTAGCATGCGAGCATGAAACTCTGTCCTAACTTGTTTTTTCTTAGTTTTCTCCAACAATATTTGTCTTTGGCTGATTGGCTTGGCCCACCTTGTCTGGGCTGGGGGCCTCCCTCTGTGTTGGGGTTTACCTCGCGCCCTGAAGTTTGGAGGCCTAAAGAGGCGTGGTATGAAGCATAGGGGCTGGGGTTGAGGCGGGCCCAAAGGATCATCACTCAGCCCAACCCTCTTCAACGTCTACATGAGCCCCCTCGCAGCCATCACACGCCAGCACAACCTCAACATCATCTCCTACGCCGACGATACCCAGCTGATCCTCTCCCTCACCAGCGACCCCGCCACCGCCAGAGCCAGCCTACACGAAGGGATGAAAGTCGTCGCCGAGTGGATGAAGAACAGCCGCCTGAAACTGAACTCAGACAAGACGGAAGTCCTCATCCTGGGATCATCGCCCTCTGCCTGGGACGACTCCTGGTGGCCGCCTGCCCTGGGCACCGCTCCCAAGCCAACGGACCACGCACGCAACCTGGGCTTCATCCTGGACTCCTCCCTCTCGATGACCAGACAAGTCAACGCCGCCTCCTCATCGTGCTTCAACACCCTGCGCATGCTCCGCAAGATCTTCCGATGGATCCCCACCGAAACCAGGAAGACAGTCATCCAGGCACTCGTCACCAGCCGACTGGACTACGGGAACACCCTCTACGCCGGAACCACAGCCAAACTTCAAAAAAGACTCCAACGCATCCAGAACGCCTCCGCACGACTCATCCTGGACATCCCCCGACACAGCCACATCTCCGGCCACCTAAGAGACCTGCACTGGCTCCCCGTCAGCAAGAGCATCACGTTCAGGCTCCTCACCCACGCACACAAGGCTCTCCACGACCTGGGCCCCAAGTACCTCAACGACCGCCTGACCTTATACACGCCCACCCGCCAGCTACGATCGACCAGCCACGCCCTCGCCGCCGTACCACGCATCCGCAGAGCCACCGCCGGAGGAAGATCCTTCTCCTACCTGGCAGCCAAGACTTGGAACTCCCTCCCCATCCACCTTCGGCTGACCCAAGACCATCTCTCCTTGAGGAAGCAGCTCAAGACCTGGCTGTTCGAGCAGTAATGTACCCCCCCCCCCCAGTGCCTTCTTGAGACCCTTCCGGGTGAGTAGCGCACTATACAAATGCCGTGATTGATTGATTGATTGAAGCCCTCTTATACTGCGGAGGCTGGTGTGGGGGCAAAGAATGGCCTCTGTGATGTCTCCAGCAAGTGAACCTGCCTAAAGTCAGAATTACGGAGGTTAGGAGGCACTGTGGCGAGCGCTGGCTGCTGTTGTGGAGAGACACCGGATTATCAGGTGCCTGGGTACCCTTTCGGACGGGAGGCTTTGCTCCAGTGGGAATCTGGGGGGGGGGGTGACCTGTGGCCCACCATTAGGAAAGGGCCCACTCCCTAGTAGGGCAGAGCACGACTGATCGAGGCTGGAGTAGTGGATAGTGCAGAACCGGGGGGCTAGCCCTGAGGACACTTGACATCTGATTATCGACCCAGACTGGGGCAGACAGATGGCGTCCGCATGCAATCAGAATGGGGACACCCTCAAGGGCATGTTCGCGAAGTACGCAAGTCCCCAGACTGGGGATGGCCAGACAGCACCCAGTAGAGCAGCCTGGCTGGATAAAGAGGAACTGGAGGCTCCAGTCACATGCCCATATTTGGAGACCGTTTTTGCCTCACTATGCGACGACCTCTTGGTGGTCAAGAGAGACCTAGTGCGTGAACTACGAGCGGTTCTAAAGAGGTGATAGACCTCGTACACAGAGTGGATGCATTTGAAAACCATGAGGCTTTTTGGGATGAAGAAATAGAGCAATTGCAACAGGAAACAATCCATCTCTCAGATCAGCAGATAGATCTATAAGCCCACACAGGATTTGGAAAATAGATCTAGATGGAACAATATACTAATAAGGGGGGCCCCACAGGCAGCTGAAGGGGAAGATATCAAAGCCTGCTGGTCTGCTGTATTTGCTCAGATACTTAGGGATACACAAGCCCCTGAGATTTGCCTTGATAGAACCCACAGGGTAGGCCATCAGAGTACCGGAGAGACAGGATCTACAGATAAAGGAATGGATTCTCCGCACAGTGCGAAATTCACCGCGATACAGTTTCATGGTCATACACTGCATTTGTTCCAGGATCTCTCAGCCACCACACTACAGCTTTCCTCAGGGACAAAAACATTCCATACTCCGGGGGCAATCCTTTCGGAATTATCATTCAGTAGCATGACCAGCTTCATCAATTTCGCTCCCGTACTGCAGGATGTGAGGTGCAGGAGGAGTCAAAGCCAGGGCTGGCATCTGGGGGGCTCAGAGCTGAAAGGCGCCTGAGATGGAGACGAGCCTCTGCCGGGTCTGGGAGGGCCAGGCCGGACTCCGCCATGATCGTTTCAGAGAGAAAGGCTCTGCTGGAAAAGCTCTCTGAGGAGGGGGCTGTGTTAAGGGTTGGGGCTGCAGGGGCAGGGGGACCACATTGGGCATTGATGTAATGGCCACAGTCCCCTACTCTCTTTTCACCACTGGAATGAATGTTTCAGTTCCCTCTTTGTTCCAGGGATACTGGATCATTTCACTTCACTTTTTGTTGGGGTGTTTTTTCAGGGGTGCTCATCATTAGGTCTTAGTCATATTAAGTTTTCTACACCCTGTGTGGACAGGTCATTTCTACTGCTAGACAGAGCAGGGATACTTCTAGGGCTGGGATGCAGGTTTCCCATGTGAGAGAATTATAGGGTGGCATCTTCACTAAACAGACTGAGGAAACTGACTCTCAATGTGAAAGGGCTCAATAACCCAGTTAAAAGACGAGATACCCTCTGTTATCTAGAACATAAACATGCTGATATTTGCTTGTTGCAGGAGACTCACCTGTTAGCGAGTGATTGGCATAGGCTTAAGTCCAAGTTCTTTCCCCAACAACATTTCTCCTCCTCAGCGCATAAGGCAGCAGGAGCAGCAATATTATTGTCACGCTCTTTTTGAGGGAAAGTGTGGTCTAAATTGCAGAAATTTGGGGCCGCCTTCGGGTTTATTGCATCTATTTCACACCACATTCATTGATAATAGGATCCCTGTATGCTCCCAATGAGGGACAGGAACAGTTCCTGCGCAGGGCTGTGATGGACACCATGACAACACAGGACCGGTGGGTGGTGCTCGGGGGGTACCTTAACCAGGTTTTCCATAATGAGTTGTACCGCTCGGCCCAGAGGTAGGGTGAGACGGGAGCTGTTACCGCAGGGGGTGCCCTCTCGCTCTAGGAGATGGGATTGAGGGATCTCTGGCAGGATAAATCTCCACTAACACGAGATTACAGCTTTTATTCCCACGGACATAAACCATATGCTAGATTGGACAACTTCCTGGGGTCTCAAAGGTGCAGATGGCAGTCAACTCAGTGGAAATAGAACCATGCTTACTTTCTGATCACTCTGGCATTTTGTTGGATTTCACACTCTTGTGCGAGACACTACCACCGTACCTGGCAGATGTGAGAGACCCTTCTGCATAGACCAGAAGTGGTCCAGCAAGTAGCAAAGGCAATTGTGGATTATTTGAGGATTAACTTCACCCCTGATACCCCTGTCTCGATTGTCTGGGACTCGCTTAAGGCAGTCATACGAGGGTACAATAAAATAAGGAAGGATAAGACTGCATAATTACAGCAGCAAGTGCGGGAGTTGGAGTGCATTCATCACCGCACAGGAGCCCCTAGAGTGTGGCATCAGTTGGAGTCTGCCCCAAAACAACTAACTGGGTTGGATCTACAATGCTTAGAATACTCCATTCTTCATCTCAAAAACTCCTATGTAGGGAGGAACAAATGTGGGAGGTTATTGATGAATAAACTCAGGGCCCAACGTCAAGCTACCACAGTAGACACCTTACTGATGGAGGAGGGAGCCCCTGTTGAGGGGGACAGGCCTGTGCCGGCACAGTTTGGATAATTCTATAGAGACCTTTATGCCACACAGGCTCTTCCTGCCCCTAGCATAACTACTTATTTAGGAGAATCTAGAGTGACCCATTTGACAGAAGAGCAGGCAGCAAGGATTAGATAGTCCGATAAGGATAGAAGATCTTATCAGTGATCTTGAGGCAGAAACCTCTTAAATCACCCGGCCCAGACAGTTTCCTGGTGGCCTTCTATAAGGTCTTCTCTTTGTCCATAACTCCGCTTCTTACAGGAATATTTAACTCCATTACGAACTCAGCCTTGCTTCCTCCCTCAACGACGGAAGCTTCCATATTGGTCCTAGCGAAACCTGGCAAAGACAAGCAGCAGTGTGGGTTCTATCGACCCATTTTCCCCTTAAATGTGGATGCGTAGTTATCCATTGGCATATTGGCAGCCCACCTTGCACCTTTAATGCCCGGATTGGTGGTCCATGATCAAGCAGGTTTTAGCCCTAACAGTCACTGCGCAGACGACACTAAACAGATTTGACATCTTATAGACAAAGCCACTCATTCCCAGAGCAAAGTAATGCTATTTTCCATCGATGTCAAAAAGACGTTTGATCTTGTTCACTGACCAAACTTAGCCAAGACGCCGGCACGCTTTGGCTTAGGGAAACAGTTCCGCGCCTAGATTCTTAGTGGTTATGGGTAACCGAATGCCTCTGTCACAGTTAATGGGAGAAGCTCAACCCAGTTTCTCATACGTTGGGCACGTGGTAGGGGTGCCACTTGTCTCCTCTAATAGTTGAGCTCTACATGGAGCCGTTTGCCCAGACGGTCAGGGATAACCAGAACATCACTGGGGTAAGCTTTGGAGGTGAGGAACAAGTTATTACACTATATGCTGTTGATGTTACTGTTTCCCTAGACAACCCTAGAGAGGCTCTTCCCAGTTTCTTGGCTGAGATGTGACACTTCGGATCTGTGTCTGAATTTCATATGAACCTTGCTAAATCACAGGCCCTAGACCTCACAGTCCCACCCACTGTGGAGGACTACTTGACCCAGATTTGCTCAATCCAGCGGGCTTCAGGATCTATCCCATACCTGGGTATCCAACTGGCCCCAACTATCGGCAGAGTCATGACTCTTAACTAACAGGATCTCACTAGGAAGGGGAAGGCTGACTTGGCATGATGGCAACTATATCCCCTTTCCTGGCTGGGACGGGTTGCTGCCCTTAAATGATGGTTCTACCCAAGATTTTATATAGCTTCCAAACACTCCCCCTGCAACCCACACCAGGGATGCTCCAGACTCTACAAGATGCACTTCATTATTTTGTGTGGTCTGGTAAGAGACCCCGGATGCAAAGTGATCGCAGTTGGCATCCCCCGGTCGAGGGTGGCCTGAAGTACCCATGCCTACTACATAATTTTCAAGCAACACAGCTTCGGTATTTGGTGTCGTGGGCTCGGCCTGAGTCGTAAAAGGTATGGTTATTCATGGATAAAGCACTGGTTGGAATGCCTTCATGGAAGGATCCGTTTCTGGCCCGCAATCGCTGCCCTGTAAATCTTTATTTGTCCTTAATCACTGCGCCTACCCTGAGGGTTTGGGATAGTCTTGCAACTCTGAGAGGCCTTACATAATTTCCATCCCCCTTAACTCCAGTTGTGGGAAATGGAGACTTTACCCCAGGTCTAGATAGCACACTGTTCCGAGCTTGGCAACAGGTGGGATACCGGTCTATTGGCCTATAGGACTGCAAATTACCACAGCTTTAAAACTCTATGTTCTGTTCCCATTTCTGAAATATATGGATTTCATAGATACCTATTTTTCACTCTTTATATTTTACCAAATGATTTGCTACTTACCCGTTGCACAATGAAAAACCATTGCAAGACGTAGCTCAGTTATTGGCTCTGGGTTCCTCTGGTTCTTGGTTAACCTACAAGTCCTATATAACACTGCAACTAGAAGGGTCCAGCAGATGTAACAGTATATTGCTTTCAAAACTCTGACATAGGTAGAAGAAGTTGCAAGTGAAAATGTTGGCACAAATGGCTGTTTTTTCAACTCAATTCCAATATTTTGTATTTTAAACTGTTAGTTTCTCTGAGAAAACCTTGAAGGTTCTACACAAATGACCCCTTGCTGAATTCAAAAGTTTGTCTAATTTTCAGAAATGTATAGCTTTCCATGATTCATTATTGCTTTTACACCCATTTCCACCACTAACTGAAAGGAGATTGGAAGCACAAAAAATAGCAAAAATTAAGCTATGTCCATGTAAAATGCCACAACTGTGTAGATAATTTTGGTTTTCTGACAAACTTCTGCCTGTCCCTAAAAGCTAGGAAGATGGTGATGTCAGTACCACAAACTCTTGTTCATACCATTTGTAGGGAAAAAAAATATATATGTTTTTAAGTATCTGTATTTTGGCTAATTTTTGGGTCCCCTCCAGGCGAATCCACTAACCCCGGTTACTTTTGAAAACGTCAGGGTGTTGGAAAAAAAGGATGCAAATTTGACTTGGATACCTTATGTGGATAAAATGTTTCAGGGGCCTATACGCGAACAACCCCATATAGCTAAAAAGAGGCTTAGCACAGGGGGAGGCCTTTCAGTGAAGGGGTTACATTTCTTAAATGTCAACATCACACACATATGCATTGCACATTGGTATACTATTTCTTGTAAGAGAGATTAAAAAATGCTCGAGTCCAGTGTAAATATTGGCAGACAAGTCAAAAAGTAACAGGTATCGGGAGGTGCTGCCAGGGTGGCGCTGCGGACCTGCTTCCTGTCCACATATTGTGGTGGCTTGGCCACGTCCGATATCCTGTCTTATTATCAGGCCTCCCAACTACTTGTACTTAATGAATGGTGGTATGGAGATAGGGGTGACCCGGCTTATGCCCTGGAGCGCTCCCTGATGGGTGACTGCACGCTACACACGATTTTATACTCAGCCAAAATACGGAGAAAGCTCCCGTGTGTCACACGTGTGGTTTTTGCTGTGTGGCGACAAGCGCTGCGTCGTATGGGCTGGTGGGGTAGGCTTACGGCGGAGACCCCGCTGTGGCAGAATGGACGGCTTCCCGGGTTGGCCTCTTTGACGGGGTTCAGTGGATGGGATGCCATCGGGATCTCGTCACTGGGACATGTACTATCCGGGGTCACCTTGAAGTCATTCCAGGAGCTCCAAACTGAGTTCCATATGCCCACGACCCAATTCTATCGCTATCTCCAATTTCACCATGCCCTGGCACCTAACATTGCCGGCTTGGAGTCGCTGCCGGAATTCAGTCCGGTGGAGGCGAGGATCTTCATGGGAGACCTCGGCGATAAGAAGGTATCCCGAATCTATCAAACACTCGTCACGCACTGTTCCTCCTCCCTACTCCCCCTTAGAGAGGCCTGGGAGAAAGACATTGGACCCTTGGACGAGGATGATTGGAGGGAGGCGCTGGAGTCCCCGCGAGGGGCTGCTATCGCGATGCGACTCCGCCTCATCCAATTCAAATACCTACACAGGGCCTACTACACCCGGGAGCGATTGTGGAAGGCGGGCCTGATTGGGTCCCCAGAGTGCCTGCGCTGTGGAACTGAAAGAGGTACGCTGTTGCATACTGTGTGGTCCTGTGTCGGCCTTACCAGATTTTGGAGTGGTGTCTGGAATTGTCTGTCTGAAGTACTGGGATGGGACCTGCCCCGCACCCCTCGATTAGGGATTCTTCATGTCCTAGAGGGTGTAGGGGGGAATATCTACAAGCGCCACCTCTTACTGCTGGGACTGGTGGTGGCCAAGAGGGACCTGGCACGGGCATGGAAAGGAGTGCGAGCCCCCCCACTGTGTGCTTGGAAGGCTGGCTTAGACTACTTTATGGGGCTGGAGCGCCCGGTGTTTGAGGCCAGGGGATGCCCCCGTAAGCATTATAAGATCTGGAGAAGGTGGACGGAGTATAGGGGACTGTTCCTAGACCCCCGATGGTACAAGAGGATGAATGGCAGGAGGCGAGTGGCCCGCAGACCTAAGGTAGTACACAGTACCGGACACATTAAGACCAAGTGATGAAGGTTTACTATGATCACGTGCAACGGGTTAGGGAGGGATAAGGGGTGGGTAGTTGGGAAGTTGGGTGGTTGGGGATGGGGATGGGGGTGGAGGGCAGGAAGGGGGTTTGCATTCCTCGTATAATTATTTGAGATTTGTACATGCTAAAGAAACCTGTCTTGATATTTGGTGGCACTCTCCTGACTGTGGAGAGCCACATATATGCCTCTCTCTGATCATTAAATAAAACTTTGTTGTGAAAAAAAAAAAAGTAACAGGTATCGTTGATTCTGGACACAACGGGGTTGATTTACTTCGGGGTCAAACAGCAGAGGCAGGACTTGGAAGATTGGCTCCATTGGGGAAAAGAAAGTGTGAACGTGAGAAAAGGTCAGTTTCTGCCTTATATCCTTTGCAATCTGCCAACTCAGGTGTGGAGATTTTGCCGCCACAGTCACGGTGGTAGGAAGGCACATCATGATTGGCCCAACAGACAAACTGGCTGCCCGCACTGCGACAACAGCTTTTGGCTATGGTGTTGTTGATGGGGGTTCATATACTTGAGAGAGTTGGCGGCCTTCCGATAGTCTTTCGTCAATCGACCCACCAGTATCTAAGAATAGCGGATGGACCGTCTAGTAGACGAACGGGGAATCTGACAGAAAAGCGACAGTGGGACAATTACCACCAAGATCTAAATCAGGTCCTAAGTTATAAGAACTCTAGGTTGTGTCTCATGAAGGAACGGGAATTTTAGATGAACAAATAAATACATACACAACCAAACATATATGTAATATATTACAGAGTGGTGGTAGCCCCTCTGTAGTTATAGTTAGGGTTTCCAAAGATAGAAATTCCTCAGATTTTTGTATGTTAATAACTGTGCCCTTGTTTGACGAATCACCACAAAACTTTCCAGTCCATTTTGGTACTAGGTAAGTAGGGTAAGTATTTTCTAAGTTATAAGGCATAAATACCTGGTAAAATCTTTATAATTTTCAATATATTTAAAAATATATATATGGAGTACTACAGTACTTCCTAGGGAGTACTGCGGTACTTAAAATAAATATTTAAAAAAATTGTTAAAAAATTTAAAATGCACTGTGCTGCACTATATTTTACAACTATACTAGTACAGTGTATTTTCCATTTTTAAAATATTTAAATGTGCACAAAAAAGTGTATGGAGTATCGTGAAAATATCTACAAATTACAGTGAAACAAATGTGTAGCTCTACCTAACCTGCTGTAAAAATATATAGAACATTATAAATATATTTCTCTACCTATAACCACTTTAATTAAGTGGTATTAGGTAGGGAACAACAATAAAACTATCACTTACCTATATCTATGGTCCTGACCCAGAACGCAGCAAAACTTTACTCATAACTACATGGATGACATTTACGTTTGGTAAACACAGACATTAGCCAATCACATATTGCATTCTAATCTGCATGTATCACGGTATACTGTAGCAAAATATATAACTAAGTATTTTAAAAATTATAACTTTAACACTACTAACATTATTTATACATACTTTCAGAAATTAACATTTACACCTCATAAAGTGTATTCCTATCACATACATTTACATATGTTCACACATTTTCACATTACGTATGTTTCAATTACCAAACTCCGCTCTACGCCACTCTACTCTATGCCACTCTACTCTACGCTCCTGCACTCTACACCACTCCACTCTATGTCAGTCCACTATCTACCACTTCATTCTCCCCTAATCCACTGTACGCCACGCCACTCTATCACACTCCATTCTACGCCACTCCCCTCTACACTACTCGCTTGTACGCTATTACACCCTAGGCCACCCTATACTATGACACACCAGTGTCATAGAATAGGGTGGCCTAGAGTGTAACAGGGGCAACTCCACTCTACGATAAAGCCCTCTACACTATTTTACTATATGCCACTCCACTTTACACAACTTCAGTGTGTACACCACTACATTGTATTCTGTTCCACTGTACACCACTCCATTGTATGCCTCTCAACTGTACCCGACTCCACTATACGCCACTCAATTCAATTCATAAAGCTTTATTCGGAACGTTAAAAAACATGTCCATAAAAGCACATACAGTTACAGATACAAGCATTTCTTTAAAAGAAAAACACATGGTACATATATTATCCAGAGGGGGATGGAATAAATATTTAAAAAAGCTTAAAAACACATACTTTTCCTGGCGCTAATTGATTTAAGCAAAAATGTAGCAGTAAAAAAGCATATGTCCTGGTTGTGCAAATTAAAAAGCAGTTTCATAGAGTCCGTGATTGTTCTCACTCCAAATCTTTTCAACATAGGCTTTAAAAAAAGTTTCCGTAATTCACTATACAATTTGCATGATAAAAGAAAGTGCTTAGTGCTCTGTTGCGTTTTATTATCACAAGCACAGGGTCCAATAGGACGCATTTTGATATTTGGGCACGCAACAAGATAATGTACTATTCCCATCCTCATTCTGGTTAGTACAAACTGATGCGAAACTCTGGTTACCTGTGTCAAGTACGGATGAAATCCAATAAAATCATTCATGCTATTGTACAGTATACATGTGGATAGTTTAGAATCCTCCAGAAAGTGCCTTTCGTTGCAATAATTCATAAAAGTTATTTTCATATTTAATTTGGAGATATCGGAGGCACTGTATGGATCATTGATCACATTAAGCCCATAGATCTTTAGGAAGCATTCAATAATGTATTTAATCCAAGGGATTTTAAGATGCTGGTCCAAAGAAAGGCAGTCCTCAATAATAGCTCTGTTCAATGAGGTGCCATCGCTCAGCCATATAGAGCGCCACAATAATAAGGGTCTTAACATAATCATGTCATTTAGGGTTTGAGACCCTGTTTCCTTGTGAACCAAGGTGTTGGAGGTAGATTTGGGTAAACACATGAGTCTTTTCAGGAAGTTATTCTCCTCTACCTGAAGGCTCCCCGCTGGTGACACACCCCATACACCTGCCCCATAAAGGGCTACAGAGAGACATCTAGATTGATACATTTTTAACATGTCTTTGATGCGTCTACTCCCCAGCTTCTTGGCAAATACAAAGACCCCATTAGCGCTCCTAATCATCTTTGTTTTAAAGGATTTGTGTTCAATATCCCATCGACCATTATTTGAAAAAGTAATTCCAAGTAGCAGAAGTTTTCAACTTTTTGGACCGGTTCACCATCAATAAAATAATGGGATTTACTTTTCATTTTAGCTCGACCAGGCCCACACTCCATCACATATGTTTTAGATTTATTAATCACCAGTTTCCTATTTTTAATGAACTGCACAAAGCAGTCCATCAAACGTTGAAGACCCAGGGGAGTCCTGGACAGTAGCACGGCGTCATCCGCATAGAGTAACACGGGTATGTTAAGATTGTTAACTCTAGGGGCATCCGCCGTGACTGTCTGCAGGACAGAATCCATCTCATTTATGAAGAGGGTGAAAAGCAGGGGTGCTAAAACACACCCCTGTCTGATTCCCCTCCCGATCCTGAACTTAGTCGTACACTCCCCGTTAGGTCCATATCGGACACTGGTACTAAGCTTTTCGTACAGGCGGGCCAGGAAATAAATTATACCTTTAGGATCCCCCATTTCTATCAGTTTGGCCCATAGTATAGCGTGGTCTACCATATCGAAAGCGCTGCTTAGGTCAGCAAAACATAAGTAAAGCGACCCTTTTTTGGCCTGGGTATATTTCCCTACCAAAAGCTCTAAATTCAGACACTGCTCAATGGTGCCACGCCCTTTTCTGAACCCATACTGACAATTGGTTAAAATCTCATTAGTTTCTGCCCATTCCTCTAGTCCTACTAAAAGGACCCGACTCATAATTTTAACAGATGAGTCCAGTAAGGATATTGGTCGATAATTCTTGGCATCGCCCCGGTCACCTTTTTTATAAATAGGAACAATTATTGATTCCTCCCAAGTAGACGGTATTTTACAGCAAATAGCTGCGTTGAAGATTTTAGCCAACAATGGGCCCCAAATCTCCGGTGCAGTCTCATACACGTCTATGGGTACTCCATCGGGTCCCTGGGCCTTTCCTCCCTTACTGGCTCTTATACTAACCATAACCTCATCTATGGTGATATTTAAGGCTACAATAGGCCAGCCTTCTCCATTGGGGACAGGTCTATTGCTCGAGTCAAAAATAGTAGAAAAATGTTGGATCCAAGATTCCATACTCACATTTGATGTGAGTTCTGGTACCTTTTCATCTTTTAGGAATGGGTTATTCACCGTAGACCAAAACAGAGTACAATTCTTCAATTCTGCTGCTTGGTTCAGATTGTCCCACGCTTCCTGCTGTAATTCGGCTTTTCTACGTTTAAGGATCAGATTATAATCCTGCCTAAGTTGAATCACCATGATCTTATCTCTTGGTTTAACTGCCAAGGCATTTTTAAGATCCCTTCGGGCAATAGTACACGAATGATCAAACCACCCCCTTTTGTATCTATTCTTGTGCCCAACCTCTTTGGTAAACTTCTTATTGATGGTTGAATTAATTCTATCAAAGTGGTCAATACTGTCGACCGAGGTTTCATCCTGTTTTAAAATTGCCGTAATTTCTATTAGACAACTAGTGATGATAGCCTCAGATGTTATATCCGCTTTGTCTCCCTTCCACCTCAACCTATAACCATTCTGCCTATGAGGTTCAATATTAACAATACTACCTTGTTCACATATATGGACGTGGTTCCATATTATTACGTCAGTAGTTAAACAGTTATGATCACTTAGCATAACATCAACCACATTGGGCACTGAACATAGCGGAATAAGGGTTGAAGACATGCATATAAAATCAATAATAGTATTAGCGCCTCTTCCTTTAAAAGTCGGTATATTTCCACCCTCATCATTTTTGACATTTTCCATAATTTCCATATCATAGTCTATCAGAAAGTTATTCAGGGTCTCTCCATAGGAGTGATGGGGAAAATGAACATCAGCATCCCCCAAACGATTATACACGCCACATAACTTCTGAGATGATAATGGACATACTGAAACATTAAAATCCCCCACAAAAATAAATTCAAAAACACCATTAAATACGCCACTCCATTGTAAGCTATTACACTGCACACCACTCCACTCTATGACAATACACTCTATACTACTACACAATACACTATCCACTTTACGACACTCCACTTTGTGATATTCCACTATATGCCACTCCATTCTATGTCTCTACACTGTACTCCAGCAAACTCACCATTCTTCCACTCAAAGCTATTCCACTATATGCCAGTCGACTCAACCACACTCTATGTCACTGTACTGTACACCACTCAACTATACTCTATTCCTCTTTATGCACTCCACTGACCGACACTCTTGTGTATATCACTCCACTACACGCCACTACACTATGTGCTAATCTTCTCTACACTATTCGACTGTACACCACTCCACTGTACAACACTCCACTTTATGCTATCTCATTCTATGCCACTCCGCTGTATGGTACTCCACTGTACACCACTCTACTATAACACATTCCTTTGTACTCCACTTAACTGTGCGTCACTTCACTCTACGCCACTCTAGTTTACCCCACTCCACTCTACCTCACTCCACTCTATAGAACACCATGGTATGCCACTCCACTGTATCCCCTCCACTCTATGCATCTCCAGTCTACGCCAATCCACTGTGGGCTACTCCATTTCATGCTAACCCACTCTATGCTATTCAACTGTACGCAGCTTCACTGTACAATATTCCACTCTATGCCACTCCACTGTACGCTATTACACAGCATGCGACTCCACTCTACCCCACTACACTCTATGCCTCTTCAGTATATTCAACTACACTCCAAGCCACTCCAAGGTGCTCCGCTCAGCAACACCATAGTCTACTCAACAATAGTCTATGTCCCTCGACTCTACCACACTGTTCTCCACTTTTCAGCACTTCACTGTACAGCAATGTACTCCGGTCAATACCAGTGTACATTACTCTACTTTACGACAATGTACTCCAGTCTATGATACTCTATGCATCTTTCTCTAGGTCGCTCCACCCCAGCTAATATACTCTACTCTAGGAGACACTACCCCGCTGTACTCCGCATCTACACTCCACGACACTCCACTGTATGCTGCTCTATGCCACTCAGTCTATCCCACTTCACTCTACCATACTGTACTGCACTATACTCTACTCCATACCACTCCACTGTACAACACTTTCATTCACTCTGTGACACTCTACTCACCACTCTACTCCACTGTACTACACACCACTCCACTCTACAACACTTTATTCCACTGTATACTATGCTATTCCACTTCAATCGACTCCCGCCACTCTACTGAAGAACACACTACTCCACTCTATGTTATGCCACTCTACTGGACTCCACTCCACCATAATCCACTAAATGACACTCTACCCCACTCTCTGGCACTGTACAACACTCCACTCTATATTGCTTCCCTATAGCACACTTTATACACATCCACCCTACAACACCTCTACTACACTGGGTGCCACTATACAACACTGTACTCCACTCTATGCCCCGTACCACACTGTACAACCATCTACTCCTCTCTATGTCCCTACACCCCAGTGTAGAACACTGTACTGCACTCTACAACACTTACCAACAATCTGTGACAAACCACTCCACTTTACTGTACCTCACTCCAACTTATAATCCTTTACTCGACTCTACACTATGGCTATGCATTCTAGTGCACTCCACACCACTATACTATAAAACAAACCACTGCACTATACAATTTATTCCACTGTACACTATGCCACTCCACTCTACCCTACTCCACTCTACAGCACTCTACTATATGCAATTCCACTGTACGCCTCTCCGCAGTAACACACTCCACTCTACGACAGTAAACTCTACGTACTATAACTTACCACTCTACCGTGCACTGTATTCTCCCAAGAGATGTGATGTGGAATGTCATAGCTATTATTGTAAATACTATTATTTTAAATGGTATAAATGATGTAATATAAAACGGTATAAGCAGTTCATGGAGAAGGTGTGAGTTATAATTAATGTAGTGTGGCTACTGAGTTGAATACAGTGTGTATGGAGGTATGCGAGTTACAATAATTTGAAGGTGTTAGGTAAATACAAATATTAAAGGTATAAGAATCGGTTTTCAGTTTTTTAATTTTCGTGTAGTTTGTTTTAATTAGTGGTTAAAGAATAAATAAAGTTATAACGTTAGAATTGGTAATGTTTGTGTATTTCAGGTTTGGTTTGTATAGAAAGACTAAACAATGTTTTCCTTACTATAACAACAGTTTAACCTTTGGTATTTTCTGTATATATACAAATACATATATATATAGTTTCAGTTTCAGTTTTCAGTTTATTACATTTTATTCGGTTGATGATCAATGATGAAAGCATACATACAGTGAAATACAATTCAATACAATAGAAGGTAATTTGCAATATCAATGACCAGAGCATGCCACAACACTTAAAATATAACAAAACTAAGAAGAATGTACAATGCGATACCGGTTAGCCTGCCAGTTACAAATACCAAGAAGCCCACAGAGCATACACCAATAACAAAATATTAATAAGAGCAGATTTATTTAAAAATGCATTGAGCCCCAAGAGCGAACAGCTGCACGGAGAAAAAGGCTTACAAAAGTACATGTCTCTTCATACGACAGCTGTTGCAAATAATAGTAAGCTGGGTTACAATGCCTTAGGTTTCTTGATTCCATAAAAGGCACAAAACATTTTTTTGTCCAATTTGTAAAAATGACAAAGGAATAAAATGCGGAACATAGATTGCTTGGATGACCTGTAACAAGAGCATACACTCTCTTCAAGATTACATTATTAATTGTTATTATTGGTACCCAAGAGGGAAGCACAACAATAATCTGGTTTTATCAGTTCTGAAACGAATTTACAGGGAGCACTTCCAGTTGACTAGTAGCCATAGTACACAATAAGTTACAACTGCAAGCTTGAAGGATTCAACCTTTGACCTGTCTTCTTGTGACTGTGATAAAAGTAGTGCATGCACATATTTTTTTATCTACAGCCCCACATATGGTCGTATCGGAAATGGCTTGACCACAAACAATCCTTTCCAATGATCATTTGACATTTGCCAACCATGGAATTGATAAGCCATTGTCGCAAGCTAAGCAGTCGGTGAATATATCTCTTGTTAGTGTTGCTTCCTCTGCCCACCAAATGGATAGCCACAGTGATGAGGGTCTAGCACGAATATAAACACCCAAGTAGGGGGGCATAGATATGGGGGCAACCAAAGAGTTCCTGCTTAATCGATTTTCCTCCCTTTGCAAGGCCAAGCAATCTGATATGCCCCAAATTCCCACCCGTAGAAAGCTATCGGGGCTCATTGGGCAGTATATATTTGAAACATGGTGGCCGTTGCCCTAACACATGGGGCACATGGAAAGCTTAACAGGGAACCAACCAATCCCTCTGGTTAGCTTTACCCTACTTTGGGCAATATGCTGAGCCCAAGAACCTGCTGAGCTAAAAGTCACGCCCAAGTAGGGAAAAGTATGAGTGCTGTGCAAGGAATTTGAGTAAACTGAAATACTGGATATTTGTGACCACCTAGGACCACAGGTCATAATTAATGGTTTGCAAAAGTTGGTAAGTAGATCTAGATTTGCGATAAAATGCACAACAGAAGCTTGCAAAGGACGTTCGTCATGCAAGCCATTAATTCGGCATTGTCCACGTAGAGTAATGCAGAAAGAGGAAGACCCTTATGTGGAAAATGACAAAATGTATATGTACATAAGCGGCGTTCATTTGTGTTCACCCTCGTCACTAATGAAGGTAAAGCGAAAATCACGAAACAGTTGCCCCGCCATCTTGTCCCCATTTAGGCTCCATCACGAACATAGATAGTAGCCATCTTTGTGTCATGACCTCCCTGCCCATTGCCGATAGCCATCATCTCTCTCTCTCTCTCTCTCTCTCTCTCTCTCTCTCTCTCCAGCCCCGCAAGCACCCCGCGCCCCGACAGCCCCCGGTTTCTCCTGCGCGAGCCATGAACGCGCCCCTAAGCACGACCCTGCTTCCATGCTGAACCCCTGCCCCCCCCCTCGCTCTTTCATCCCACCCATAGAACAGACCCTTTTGGTAACCTCTTCCTCCCTGCCCGATTGCCCGGCCTGATCCCAGGCCATCACCTAGCCCAACAGATGCAGTTTATTGCTTCCTACAGTAGGACCTCGCCTCACATCAGAGGAGCGGTGATTAATCAAGGCCTTCACACCCCTAGACCTGACCGACACCCCCGCATCCCTCCCAGGAACACCCTTCCTCTCTTCTGATGCCCCCCCCCGGCTACACCTGGCCTCTCGACCCAGTCCCACATCATAAAACTAGGTCTCGTGGATGTACCCCTCCGGCCCCGCATAGCGAAACATGATCTTATCGCCCGCCCAACCTTAGATCTGACCACCCCCTCCTGCCCTCGTGCCCTGTTGGAATGTCCGGCTGCAGATTACAATCACATGTCACATTTGGGAGGGGAAAACAACATCAGAGTGGTCAGTATGGGAATGGGCCTGGAGCTGGGGTCCCAAACATGCCCTTTTTGTACTTCAAAGTGTCTTCATTGCAATAAGGAATGTTTGTACATCATAAACCTGTGTATAAAAGACTGAGCCGTAGAGAAACTTGTTAGAGCACCTCGAGAAGATACCCTGTTGTCTGATTTGACGTGTTCTGTTCCGTTGGAAATAAACTCCTGTTTCCTGCCTTCCAGTCTCCAGCGCCTGCCTCTTTATTTGGGTAATCGTGAGTTGGGTGAGAAGCGGCTAACGCCGGGCAAACCTAGAAAAGGGGTAAACGACCTGATCTGCCCGAACCCTTTTTCGACAATTGGCGTCCCAAACGTGGGGCCCATCAGCGACACGTGGATCCAGTGAGATAGGTCCCAACGACAGAGTGAACGACTGCAACGATCGGGAAGAGCTCCTGCCCGATAGACCCTTGTCTGGCAGCCGATCATCCGAACTTCACCGGTTCCGAACAGACCTCTCTCGAGTGATCTACGGTCCTGAATGGGAACCATCAGGAGTGCCACAGCAATTACGGAGAATAGAGGACGATCGGGCGCTGGAAACGGAAGACAAGAAACCGTCCATACGGTCCGGGTAAGGTCGTGGAAACACGACAAATTGCGAATTGATTGTTTGATTGTCATTGGAAAATACTAGTATTACGCATTTTGATTGTTTTGTCCTGAGAGATTCTCTGTCTACAAACGGGGAAGGATAGGAGTATTCTCCCTTTGCAGATAGTGAAGGGTGGGTAGCGCAGGCTTTTGCCCCCTTTGTAACCCGTCGCGCCTACTTCCCTCTCCATTTGATTGATTGTTATCCAAGCATTTATTGTTTTGGAATTGGTTCTTTTTGGATCATTCTCTATTTGCAAACAAGCACAGGGCCGCCATACCCTGTTTAGTCTTTGCAGATAGTGAAGGATAGGTAACGCAGGCTTTTGCCCCCGTTGTAATCCGTCGTGCCTATTTTTATCCCCCACTGATTGATTGTTTGACCGGACCTTGATCGTTCGGAATTGGTTCTTGGAAAGGATCTTCTCTGCCTACAAACAGAGAGGAACAGGAAGATCTCTCTCTTTGCAGATAGTGAAGGGTAGGTAGCGCAGGCTTTTGCCCCCGTTGTAACCCGTCGCGCCTATTGTATTCCTCATTTGATTGATTGATTGTTTGTCCGAACTTGACTGTTTGGAATTGGTTCTCTCTTTGGGTATTCCCTATTTGCGAATACTGTAGAATAGAAATATTCTACCTAGTCTCCGCAAAGTAGTGAAGGATAGGTAGTGCTGACTTTTGTCCCCGTTGTAACCCGTCATGCCTATCTCCCCCCCATTGCTCAGTAGTTGGTTCAGCCCGGACCATTTATTAAAGGTAGACCATCTGGCTCCACCGGAGGACACCCCTAATAAAAAGGACATATATAAAGAAAATGCGGATTATCCGCTGTATCGTGCTAGCAAATAAAAGAACATAAGAATCATTAGGAAAAACAAAAGGAATCGAGTAAAATCAGTAGGCCACTGATGAGATCTCTTTTCAACCTCACTGAAATGGAAGCATTAGGAACAACCCCTCAGGAAATATGAAACTAGCAAGGAAAGCCGAACTCAACGCCATGATGACTGGGAGACAGCTCGGCTCCACAGACCACCCCGCCCAATTAACGGCAAACCCTAGGCAAATATTAGAAATAAACAATGCAATAGCAAAGTAACAGGTTAAAACGTTTTTATTTTGAACAAAAATATATTAAACAACTATTTACATGGCAAACGGCTGCAACAACAAACCCACAATGCATTTCGCCGTCTGCTTGACGCCGTTCCTGTCCCTCCTTCCCCAAAGTAGCAATGTCAGGCTACTTTGGGCTACTTTCTAGTAGGTTTTTGGGCGTCAGAAAGTCTACAAAAGCCGTCGGCAGCGGCCTGGAGTGGAGAACCATTACGTGAATAGCCCGGAGGCGACACCACGCGCCAAGGCCTGTCCCCGGGATGAACCAAGGGACCCGTTCCTGGGGCCGTGGCAAAGAACGGCCGGCCGCCGAAGGCATGGGCCCGACCCGGAATGAACTGGTCCTCCCATTCCCTTCTTCTCCCGGCGCCTTGCAGGCCACGGGGGGGGGGATGTCTTGCATATGCCTCCGACCCCCCCCTCTTCTTCATCGCCTGGTCCGGCCATAACAAATGTCAGCGAGACGCCGTGGGGTGCCCTGGGAGGGAGAGGCGGCGCGGACGAGCCTCTCCCGCCTCCCCAGGTGGAGGCCCCTCAGCTGCACCCCCAACGCTCCACGCACCCGGCAAAGGGTTCGTCCACTCTTGCGGTGCAGTGTCGCTCCACGCACCCGGCAAAGGGTTCGTCCACTCTTGCAGTATAGGGACGCTCCACACACCCAGCAGGGTCTCGTCCACTGTGGCGGTGCTACGACGCCTCACCCAACAGGCTGGAGTCCGTCTGCTCATTTGACCCAGTGACTGCCGGTAGCTGCAGAACTCCTAAAAATGGCGGTCGACCTTGCAGGAACGAACCTGGCGTGCAAGGATGGCCTGGTCGCTGGCCAGCTAGAAAAACGAGTCCTCCGTTCAGAAACGTTCTCCTCAGCTTTGAAGATTCTACGAGAGTTGCGGAGGGCCCTCGACCTCCGCGGGCCCCCAACCGCCACCGATGGGAAATGACTGCTATGATCACCCGCAGAACGACCAAGACGTAGCCACGAGACGTCGGCGCCCTCATGCTGGCGCCAGCCTCAGTTTTGAATGACCCAAGATACTGCAGACTACCGATTTGATCAGTTCCGGTGGAACATCAGTACGACCCGGTAGGAAAGATTGTTGCCCCTCCCTTTTCTTTGATTGATGGTTCATGTCCCCGGTCCCTTCTGTTGCCCCTTAACGAAACTTCTGGACTGCCGAAAAGAAGTTCTGGCCCAACCACGAGTTGGTAGAGACAGTTTGACTATACTTGGACCCGCCTGACCCCACCCAAAATGGCGCCGGTACAAACGAAACTCACAATTCCCCGTTGTGTTCCGGATGCTCAGACCTGATATCGTGAGATATGTATGCAGTTTTGAAGCACATGGCGGGAGGGGATGAGTATTACTCGAACATTCGAACAATGAATTTGATATTAAGTTCTGACGCATCATTGATTACAGTATTATTGAAAGTTCGAATCTTTTTGACACTGATGGTACTTACCCACAATGAATTTATATGATTTTTATTGCACTTATCGTACCTTGATGAAATAAAACAACCACCGACTCAGTTATGTTTTCCGCAGATAAATATGCCCTCATGTACAGTTCCAGTCTGCTCCGTGGCTGGCCCACGTGGTTGTAGGCCTGCATTTGTACGTCAACATTTTTAAAATAAAGATTTTGTGACAAACAAATAGTCGTAAGCTTTTGGATTGGTAAGTTTTGAATACATAGCCCTTGTTTCCGATCTACGTAAAATATAGGCGAAATAAAGCAAGTCGATTACTGAAAGGTTAAAAAAGCAAAGTACCTAGGAATATTGAAAATGTGAACGATCCAAGTTGTTGCGTGTGTTTTTTTTTTCTCTTTTGTGCAACCTAAGGCAATCGCTAAAGGTCCCGATGTTCTGTTTTACTTTGTATGCCACATATCTCAGGGAAATTGTTTCAGATGCCCCTAAACTAGACCCGGTACCACTGTAGACCACCCCGACTCCTCGAAGAAGAACACGAGTTCACCCACTTTACCCTGATTGCCCTTTTGTTTCGACCCCCCCCACACAAGATCCGCAATACCACACGTGGGCGATCTATGCAATGAGCAGTCCATAAATGATTATGCCTCCCGCACCACCAGTCCCACGGGGCTTAAAACGCCGAGATGGAAGGGACTGCACCCCGCGGAGATAGGTCGAAATACGTAGTAAGTAAAAAGCCTTTTGGGTTTATGCGCGCGAATGTGTCTTTAAACGCCGCCCCCACCCCTTCTTCTTCCCCTTCTTTCTGCAGGTCGCATCAAAACATCGACTAAAGTGTGGAGAAGACCTAAGCAACGCGGATTTGGGTGATATGAATGCATGTGTGTATGACCGAATGTGTGTAACTCGACTGGATATACGTTGCACGCGTTGACCTGATAAGAGAGATGTCTTTGTACGACTTGAGTGATGATTGGACGGCCGATGGAATGGGGAAAAAGGGGGTCTGAACATAGCACCTATACACGATGAACAGACATAGATATAACGCACCCTTACTTAGAAACGACCATCTCTCTAATAATGCAACCAAGAATGACGTGCACCTACGAGTAGATTCTTACGCCATGAAACTCGAAGTTGCCCATTGTTCCCCCAACTAACACCCTCCGTTGCCTTGGCCTGGATACCTGTCCGCTAAAAATGATTCAAAGATCCCACCGTAAGTACTAGCCCGACCAGGATAGTTCCCGAACAATTGACGAAAGTATAAGTATTTGCAACAGAGACGAACAGCAAAAGACAGCCAGGCGAATTAAATAGGAAACTAAGGATGCGCAGCATGCAGGAGGAAATGTCTTTGGCCAAGTACTGTTCTATGTTTTGTCTTGAATTCTGTATGTAAATGCATGTACCCCCCCCTCGCCTGAATTCATGTGTACGTGGTATATGGATTTACGTTGTCCCTCAGTCTGTGTTTCTATATAATATGACCCCTACTGTTTTGTGTTTTGTGCGCATCAAAATGGCCTATTATTGTACACGTTTCTCTCTCTCATCCTTTCCCTTCATGTTGTACGTGTACCGAATAGTTCATTTAAAATGCGAACGACCCCTGCTCCCTCTTCCTCGGTGTGGTAATGTTGTGCCCCGCCGGCACGAGCCTAATTGGTTTTTCGAACACAAAGGTGATCGACAAAATTGCCAGAAACTAAAACAATTGTAATTTGCCATGTTACTACCTCTCCTTTTCTGTAAAAATGACAGAACTCGAATTGGCTATAAGGAAAGGACAGGTAAGACGACTGATGTCCCCCTAATCTGGCCCTTTTTATAGGAGGACTATACGTCAGTGGCCTTCTGCTCTCAGCTCGTTAGAAACACAATCTCCTAGGCCCAGATTGCCCCACCCCTCCGCACCCAAGTACGGATGTCCAAAACGTCCCCGTTCCTCCCGCTTGACCCCAGCTCCGTAAACTCGAGGTATAACTGATGACCCTGCTTAACTGTTGCTCCCCGAGAAAAGAGTGTTTAGCCTCTACCCCTCTCTCATGATGATAAAAGACTGCCAGGGCTAGGGTCAGAAAGCCACATGCGACATGAATGAACGCCAAATAGACCTAGTTCAAAATCAGTAGACACGCCTGTATACATACTCCACAGTGATAACTTCTGACCGTGACCGATGAAACGTACCCCCAGCTACCTAGATCTGGGATGGAATTGAAATGTATAAATGCCTTCTCTTGCCAGTTCGCTAAAATCTGTTTTGTACCCATTCAAGGATACACAGCCACCGGAGGAGAGGGGCTGGACGTGACGCACAGCCTGGCCACAGATCGTGAGGCGCGTGTGACCTCGACCTAAGATGGAGCCGCAGAGCAACGGGACGCGGGACGATGCACCACTCTCAAACGCATAAAACGAAGGAATGGAAGGCTGTCTTGAAGCCCTCTGCTTGTTGTCCCATGCGTGCCAGAAGTCCCCGCCCCTTTGAGCCCGATTGATGGACCTGCCTGCGCATCATCCTTTTGCTCCCTTGGTCCGTCTCAAAGATCCGGTCCCACTCCGCCCTCTCCTCCCTCGATTATCCGACAAAACCCCTTCTATCCTTTCCACGTGGATTTTGACTCCGAGACAGAAATGCAGGTGCCCAACATAAGGCACCCTTAAGAGAGATTAGCTAGGAAACAGGACTGTGGCCTAACGGCAAAGGACAGATCACACCCTGCGACGTGTAAAGAAGGACCCGAGCTGGACCTATAGCTCCACCGCCGGTGCTCAACAGCGCCAACGGAAGAAAACGAACTACCAGAACCTACCAGTGATGACTCGCTACTAATAAAGACACTGTGGCGAAGACCCCCCTTTTTCGGAACTTTCTACACCCCTTGACTAATTGCTTGTATTGGACTAAATTCCTCCCTCAATCACTTTTGCCTGTAAAATGTTTCATCGGTCACTTTTAAGTACGACAAATGTAAATTTATATGTATTCCACCTCGTATGTTGCATCAACTACACACGGTTATATGTAAGTCTACCAATATTGACAAACGCTATTTCATTGACTAAACACGACTATATGTATGATAAACACGGAAATGATCTAGCTTATGTAAAAAGCGGCGACTGTGGAAAATGACAAAATGTATATGTACATAAGCGGCGTTCATTTGTGTTCACCCTCGTCACTAATGAAGGTAAAGCGAAAATCACGAAACAGTTGCCCCGCCATCTGTTGAAAATTAGTACGTTTTGGTGAACATTATCTGCGCCATCTTGCCTCTTCCCCTGATGCCACACTTTTGTCGTGCGCGCCCGCCATTTTAAGATGCCCCGATCAGAACAAACCCTTTTGCATGCCGCTGGCCCCTGACATAGCCCTTTGCCTTCGCTAAGCCTGCACGCTGACCACCCCCTGCTTGCACCTGCCTTGAGTCATAAACCCCTCTTCGGCGCTGCTCTGCCCCAGGCCCTCATCCTGTTCCCAGCGCGACACCTCCCTGCTTTCCTTTCATGATCTCCGGCCCTTAGATGCAAACCCCCCCTTTTTCCCCGTGTGCCCGTTTTGTCCTCCCCGTTCCCAAGCCGACACCCAGCTCTGCCGATACCATCCTTGCCCCTCCCCGTACAATAGAAAGCTTCCCCCATCAAAGAATCCCCGGGTTGATCAAAGCCCCCACCCCATGAGACCCGATCAAACCCCCCACATTCCGTGAATCGGCGGATTATCCAGCTGCGCGATGCTCATCACCTGTTGTGACTAGGGTGGGGACTTCAACTGTAAATGTGTATGGGAACGGGCCCAAAGGGGAGTTCCGAGAATGTCTTTTCCGTACATCAAAGCTTTAACATGTATGTGTAATCTACAATAAAGTCATAAATGTGTGTATAAGAGGCCAGGCCTCAGGAATACAGTTAGAGCACCTCAGAACGATACCTTCTGTCCGTTTCGTTGTGTTCTCCTCCGGAGAGAATAAAAAAAACCTTGTTTCCTGCTTTCCAGTCTCCAGCGCCTGCCTCTTCATTTGATTTAATAACTAGAGGGTCACAGAGGCAATACCGCCGGGCAAATATCGATTGTCCCCGACCCGACTCAGGTTTTTACAATTGGCGTCCCAAGCGTGGGGCCCATCAGCGACTCGTGGATCCAGTGGGAGAGGTCCCGACGACAGAGTGAACGACTGCAACGATCGGGAGAGCTCTTGCCCAATAGACCCTCGTCTGGCAGCCGATCATCCGAACTTCACTAGTTCCGAACAGACCTCTCTCGAGTGATCTACGGTCCTGACTGGGAACCATCAGGAGTGCCGTGAGAAATACGAGAAAAAGAGGACGATCGGGCGCTGGATTCGGAAGACAAGAAACTGTCCACATGGTCCGGGTAAGGTCGTGTAATCACGACAAGTTGCGGAAAATTTGTTTGATTGCTTGATTGTTCAAAATACTAGTATTGCTCGTTTTATTTTTATTTTTTTTATTTTGGAGATTCACTGTCTGCAAACGGAGAAACAACAGGCTCTCTCTCTTTGCAAGCAGTGGAGGATAGGTAGGGTAGCAGCCGTGCTTGTTTTCTTTCTCCCCCACTCAATAATTGCTTGAAACTGAACTGTTGTTCGCAAAAATATTGTCTCCTGGAGATTCCCTGTCTGCAAACAGGGAAGTGACCACCCTTTTTGCAGATAGTGAAAAGGGTAGGTAACGCAGATCTTTGCGGTCCTACTCATTCTCCCCATTGTTATTTGTTGGTCTTTTGGTTTTTGATCCATGAGGTATTCACTGCCTGCAAACAACGTAGAATAGAAATATTCTGTCTAGTCTTTGCACCTAGTGATAAGATAGGCAGTGCTGACTTTTTAGTCCCTCGTTACGAGCCGTCATGTCTGTCTTCTCCCCACTGATAAATAGCCTGTTTAGCCCGGACCGGGTGTTAGAGGTGGACCATATAGCTCCACTAGAAGGCACCCCTAATAAGGACATGTTCATAAACTATGGGTTAGTCACCATAGCTTATAATAAATTATGGCACAGGTATACCGAAGATAGCCAAGACAAACAGTGGCCACTGGCAGGATCCTTTGACCTTGATAAAATAGAAACGTTAGAAATAGCCCTTCGAAATAATAAGACAACGCCAATTATGCTCGACAGTCTCGGTATGTGGCGCAGGGAGGCTACGAAACGACAGAGAAAAGACGAGGACAAACCAAGTAGAGAAATATACCGACAGGACAACCCCAGGACACCGCTACCCACAACTTATCCCCCGACACTATGCAAAGGACGACCAGACTTAGGGTCAAACCAATGCGCTTTTTGTAGGTATGTCGGACACTGGAAAGCCCAATGCCCGACTCTACTGAGCGTGAGTAAAGGCAAAGGGCCGACAAGAACGACAGACCGACAGTACGAGAAAAGGCGCGAGACAAAGAAGAACCCGACTTACATAGACAGACCAGACAGAACTACCACGTTTGATTATGCCCGATGGCACAGATTTCGCCAGGAAAATCTCAGCGGCATGCTCAAGTTCTCCTAGGTCGGGCAATGTCAAGACGGGAACCCAGCCTCGTTTAAAATTCACAGACGGAAAGAGATAATTATGACCAATAACTGTTTTTATATTTGTCTTGGGTCTTTGTATGTCGTACTTGTACTGTCCCCCGTCTGAGTTTGTGTGTATGTAATGTACAAATCTGCGTCATCCCTCTACACGTGTTTCCGTGTTACTCGACCTCTGTTAGCAGAAACTTAGCATAAAAGCAACCTGGAAAGAAAGAAATGGTAAAACAAAATCCGTAGACCATTAATGAACTTGAACTTTTAATTTAACACAACAAACAAGGAATAATAACGATAAACTGTAGAAAATGAAAGTCAAACAGAACATTCGCCCCCCCCCCCATTCTGGAACCTTCCAAAGTAGGGCAGGGTTACGGCTACGCCCAACCAACGGCAACCCATATAAGGCGGGCCCCGCCGCCAACTCTTGGTCAGGAAATCTTAACGTATGGGGGAGCCGGAGGAGAGGCAGGAGCCCGCAGCCTGGGCATTTGCAGGTAGTCCCGCCACATGTCTCCTTGGCCGGCCGCAACGGGCCTGGAAAGACTAAGGTAGTCCCGCCACATGTCCAGAGGAGAACGAGGCACCTCTTCCTTTTCTCTTCCGTCACAGCCGCAGCAGTCCTGGACGGCGGGATGTCCTGCACGTACCTCCACAACAATTTGTCCAAGTTGGGCTGGGAGGGAGAGGCGACGCGGACGAGCCTCTCCCACCTCCACCGATAGGAGGTTTCCCAGCCCCCGGCCCGACGCCGAACACCCCCAGTCAGGCGATGGTGCCAATACTTCCATAGCACCGAACGTACAATGGTGGCACCCCAGTACTTGCGCAGCACTGAACGTACAATGGTGGCACCCCAGTACTTGCGCAGCACCGAACGTACAATGGTGGCACTTGGGGAACACCGGATGTGGAGAGACCTTCATGCGGGGCGATGAAAAGGAGCGGCATGGAGTGCACCGGGAGAAGGAGACGATGTGAACGAGTCTCCCTCGCCCCCCAGGTGGGGGCATCGCAGCTGCACCCCAGCTGAACGTCCCGCTTACACAAAACAGGGACCTCTTCCTTTCACTCCGAAGGATCTCTTCCATTCTTGCAAACTCGACGAGAGTGGCCCCTGTAGGGCCTCAAAATGGCGTCTGGATCCGCTGGAAGGCGGGCCCCGGCCACTAGAGTAACTTTGGCCAGCCATATAACTCGAACATTTGTCCCATGGAGCACGAGCCCCCATCTCCGACAGCATCTCCGCAGCCTTGAAGATCATACAAAGGTCCCCGGCGGAACCTTCGGCCTTTGCAGGTTTCCGGTAAGGGACGGCTGCCTTGATCGCCAACGAAACAAACATGACATTGCCACACCTTCTGTTAGCGTGAATTCTAGAACTGCCGAAAAGGACTCTGGTCCAAACTGCCAGTAATGGAAACATTTCCCCCTGATGCTGCTTCCGGACTGTGCCGGCCCCGCCCAAAATGGCGCTGGTATCAATCGGAACTTACGAACACCTCGTGGTGTTCCTTCGCACTAATATAAACTTGATGTTCTGAGATTTTATATGATCCTTTGTACACTTGGCTAGAAAAGACAAGGAGAACTCACACGACGAACAGTATGAAAGGATCCCCGTTACAAATGTTGATTACAAATGTACAATGTATTATATTTTTATAACTGATGTAAACCTCATTTACGACGCCCACGTACGGTATGCATATAGGAAAATAAATGCCCCCGAACCCCCAACCAATTAATAGACGTTTTAGTTACTTACAAATGAACGAGTAAAACTTTCCGATGTTTTTATTGCTGCAAGCGAAACCCCCCACTGTATGCACTTTAGCCATTGCCACGACCGGCCAAATACGACCGCACCCTCATAATCCGTATGCTGAAATGATTTTGCAAAATAAAGTCTTTGAAACTATGGACGGGTATTGCATGCTTTATTTTTAAAAAATGTGGGATCGGTGGGAAAGTTTTTTTCTGTGCACCCTACTCTGCTCTCTCTTTAAGGTTATAGGAAGATGGTTACCCAGCCCTGGAGGACGGATCGGATCAACAACACGACACTCCGCCTTCAAAGTACGCGACTGACCCATGAACTCTCGCGTAGAGGAAGACCTTGACTTCCAAGGATGGGTAAAACGAACGGTGTAAATGAGGGAATGTAAAAGGAGGGAGAAATAAAATAATGTAAATATTATAAAGTACCACGTTCCAAAGTATCAGGGGCCCAAGAACCGAAGAACCTTAGAACGCCACAGCGTTGAAAGAGGTTTAAGGACCCCGATAGTGAGATACATCCTTTTGACTAGATACCTCGCACTAGGCACCTCTGGTTTCCTTTTTACGTTTCCCCGCACACGACCTATATGAACACACTACCCCCCCCCTCGACTCCAGAAACCATATCCCCAGGGACCCTGCCCCGAGGAGGAAAGACGAGTAAGAGGTAAGTAAAGGACTTATGAATCCATGTATTTGAATGTGCGCGAATGCTGTCTCCCACCCCCCCCCCTTTTTCCTCCCTCTGCAGGTTACATCAGAGATTACAGCCGAGGTGTGGCGAAGATCCGAAACCTTGCCATGTCTAATGCACGAAACGGACTAGCGCCGCAAGGTGGCGTCTAAGCATGCCTGCAGACTACTCACGTACCGAACAAACCCGAAAAATTAGCACAACCCTGATACAAAGTGATCACCCTTAAACCAGACCGGACGAATGAACCCATGTCACGTATGATGCGAAACTATGAGGGAATGTGTGTGTGTGACTGAGGCGTCGACCCAACTGGTCGAAGGACCGAGAATGCGAAAAGTGCGACAAAATGGTACCTCCTTTCTTCTTTCCTTCTTCTCAAGGCGCGTCCCCTCTACCCTGTCTAATGCTCAAACTGCATGATTACAAGATCCTAACGCAGACCCGCGAATGCCCTTTACTGTGTAATGCACTAAATAGCCTTTCTTGAATACACTGCCACCCTCTCTGTTGCACGTGTACTATTTAGCCTGCCGTTGCACTCTCTCTCTCTCTCTCTCTCTCTCTCTCTCTCTCTCTCTCTCTCTCTCTCTCTCTCACTCTCTCTCTCTCTCTCTCTCTCTCTCTCTCTCTCTATTTCTGCACTCCCACTCTTCCGAGTGGTTAGCCCCGAAATTGGCAGACTGCCACCCCTAGCACCCCACCTAATTGGCTTCAAATACCGTCAGTATTTGCACAAAAACTTGTCTTTAATACAATCACCCTGAGACCGCGTCGTTACCTCTCCTTTTCCGCTAGAAGTCAATGAACCCAGGTGGGGCCGTAAGGGAAAGGACAGGTAAGACGACAGAGGTTCCCTAATCTGACCCGAAATAAGGGAACTACATGTCAACGGCTCCTATAGTATAAAACAAGGACCTCAGAATACGCGACCCTCCCCTCCCCGAATTGTCGCAATACCCAAGCCGAAAAAATGATCACCCCCGTTACCTCCCCTGTATATGTCCCTGGTTGTTTCCCATAAAACCCCTGTCCTTCCTGATTAAGTAATCGGGCTGTAAAAGGTTACGTAGGATCCAGAATGATGTTTTACAAGGTTAACAGATTAGCCCAAGGTAAAGAAATAACCGAAATGAACCCCGTAGTAGTTTAAAAGCAGGATGCATCTATAGAAAGGAGATGTTTTAGTCATGTTCGCCTCTCAGCAAAATACCTGTGTAGTACCATGTTGATGACTCACAGTACCCTTTGTAAATGTAAAACTCTAGAGAACAGCATATCTTCGCCAGGTTCGTCTCACGAAGGTGGGTCACCATCAGATGAACTGTCGTGAACTAATTATGAAGGAAAGTCATAAGTAAATCCAACAGGCCCGTCACCGGTCATTTCATGTGCCAGTTGTGAGAACGAGCATTCTCATTCTTTGCCTGGAGCTGGGAGAGAAATAGACTTTTTTGATTATCTCCATCTGCAAATTTTCTAAAGACTGTCTTTTCAAACTTGTTTAAGGGTACTGCTGTTGGAGGAGAGAAGGACCGGATGTGGGAGCACGAGGCCTGACTGCAGACTAAGGAACACCTGCGACATTAGCCAAGGCGAGACCACGACAGAAAAGAGCTGCAGGACGAGGCACTGTTTTCGACAGCATGAAAAGAAAGGGTCGACCTGATGCCCCTGCTCGACGTCCAGTGCCTGTCGACAAGTCCCCGCTCTCCGAATTCTGTCACACGCCCGCCTATTTGAAGTCTCTCGTTCCCCTAGTTTGTTCCCAATTTGGCCTTGCTCCATCCCCCTTTTTCCTCTGACCTACCCTATGGACTGTTTTGAACGCTCTTCTTCCATCGGAACTTTCTGACAATCACCTCAAAGGACACAGGGCGAAAAGGACCTTACCGACCAGAAACGCGAGGAAAGGGTCGTGCCCTGCAACGCAGAACTTAGAACAGAGCTGGACTCGTAGCTCCACCGCCGGTGCTCAACAGCGCCAACGAAAGACCACAAAGAACAATGAGAACTCGTAACACTTCGAACATTTGACATCCACAATCACCGTTTTTGCTATGCCTCATTTCTCTCCCAGCCGCCATTGTATTGATCCTGCTCCAATCCAAATCTGAAATATGTAATAACCTGCCAGTTCACGTTATGATATGTACTTGCTGCTCGCTACAGAACCGTTTTTTGTATTGCATTCCTATGACTTTCCTGCTGAACAAGTTTATCAAAGTTTATCAAATAGGCCCACCTCCTAAAAACTAGAAATCTCAAAATGTATTGTTTACAATTTTTTCATCTAGGGTTCCTACCGTTTTCCTTCTCATGCCCACCACAATAGACCCGAGTAGAAAATGAACCAGCAAGATGTCTTGAATATGTTAAAGGGAGGACTGTTGAAAATTAGTACGTTTTGGTGAACATTATCTGCGCCATCTTGCCTCTTCCCCTGATGCCACACTTTTGTCGTGCGCGCCCGCCATTTTAAGATGCCCCGATCAGAACAAACCCTTTTGCATGCCGCTGGCCCCTGACATAGCCCTTTGCCTTCGCTAAGCCTGCACGCTGACCACCCCCTGCTTGCACCTGCCTTGAGTCATAAACCCCTCTTCGGCGCTGCTCTGCCCCAGGCCCTCATCCTGTTCCCAGCGCGACACCTCCCTGCTTTCCTTTCATGATCTCCGGCCCTTAGATGCAAACCCCCCCTTTTTCCCCGTGTGCCCGTTTTGTCCTCCCCGTTCCCAAGCCGACACCCAGCTCTGCCGATACCATCCTTGCCCCTCCCCGTACAATAGAAAGCTTCCCCCATCAAAGAATCCCCGGGTTGATCAAAGCCCCCACCCCATGAGACCCGATCAAACCCCCCACATTCCGTGAATCGGCGGATTATCCAGCTGCGCGATGCTCATCACCTGTTGTGACTAGGGTGGGGACTTCAACTGTAAATGTGTATGGGAACGGGCCCAAAGGGGAGTTCCGAGAATGTCTTTTCCGTACATCAAAGCTTTAACATGTATGTGTAATCTACAATAAAGTCATAAATGTGTGTATAAGAGGCCAGGCCTCAGGAATACAGTTAGAGCACCTCAGAACGATACCTTCTGTCCGTTTCGTTGTGTTCTCCTCCGGAGAGAATAAAAAAAACCTTGTTTCCTGCTTTCCAGTCTCCAGCGCCTGCCTCTTCATTTGATTTAATAACTAGAGGGTCACAGAGGCAATACCGCCGGGCAAATATCGATTGTCCCCGACCCGACTCAGGTTTTTACACATCTTGTCCCCTTTTAGGCTCCATCACGAACATAGATAGTAGCCATCTTTGTGTCATGACCTCCCTGCCCATTGCCGATAGCCATCATCTCTCTCTCTCTCTCTCTCTCTCTCTCTCTCTCTCTCTCTCTCTCCAGCCCCGCAAGCTCCCCGCGCCCCGACAGCCCCCGGTTTCTCCTGCGCGAGCCATGAACGCGCCCCTAAGCACGACCCTGCTTCCATGCTGAACCCCTGCCCCCCCCCTCGCTCTTTCATCACACCCATAGAACAGACCCTTTTGGTAACCTCTTCCTCCCTGCCCAATTGCCCGGCCTGATCCCAGGCCATCACCTAGCCCAACAGATGCAGTTTATTGCTTCCTACAGTAGGACCTCGCCTCACATCAGAGGAGCGGTGATTAATCAAGGCCTTCACACCCCTAGACCTGACCGACACCCCGCATCCCTCCCAGGAACACCCTTCCTCTCTTCTGATGGCCCCCCCCCGGCTACACCTGGCCTCTCGACCCAGTCCCACATCATAAAACTAGGTCTCGTGGATGTACCCCTCCGGCCCCGCATAGCGAAACATGATCTTATCGCCCGCCCAACCTTAGATCTGACCACCCCCTCCTGCCCTCGTGCCCTGTTGGAATGTCCGGCTGCAGATTACAATCACATGTTACATTTGGGAGGGGAAAACAACATCAGAGCGGTCAGTATGGGAATGGGCCTGGAGCTGGGGTCCCAAACATGCCCTTTTTGTACTTCAAAGTGTCTTTATTGCAATAAGGAATGTTTGTACATCATAAACCTGTGTATAAAAGACTGAGCCGTAGAGAAACTTGTTAGAGCACCTCGAGAAGATACCCTGTTGTCTGATTTGACGTGTTCTGTTCCGTCGGAAATAAACTCCTGTTTCCTGCCTTCCAGTCTTCCAGCGCCTGCCTCTTTATTTGGGTAATCGTGAGTTGGGTGAGAAGCGGCTAACGCCGGGCAAACCTAGAAAAGGGGTAAACGACCTGATCTGCCCGAACCCTTTTTCGACACTTAATCCTGGCAATGTCGTGCGAGCTCTTAACTAATCGTGAACTAAGATTGTTAATGTATAGGATGAATATCATTGGGGCGAGCACGCCACCTTGGCAAACTCTGCATCCAATGCTAATTTTAACCGGCGCTTCACCATTCTGACAGAACCTGACCCTGGCTTTCGTGTTTGTATGCAAAATTAGCAAATTCACGAGGGCCTCATCTAACCTCAACTCTGTTAGGAGTTGCACCAACTTTGACATGTTAACACAGTCATAAACGCCAAATAAAGGGGGGCCCGTTTCGCAACTGTAGATTTTCCTATTATAAGATTTTAATTCAAAAATTGTTCTACTGTGCCAATGCCAGCATGAAAACTATACTGACAGGCATGTCAAATATTATTGCCAGTAACCCAAACTTGTATACTGTTATAAAGAATCCTCCCAAGAATTTTTGCAGGGATGTCAATCAATGAGATGGGGCGGTAACAGAGCAGTTTCGATATCGATCCCCTTTTTTTAAAAAAAATTGGTCCTATGACTGAGCTGACCCAAGAGCCAGGAATGGTAGAATGGGTTAGGCTTTTAAAAACATTAGTCAACCGGGGGAGCCATAGATTCACATTGTATTTAATTAGGTCTACAGGGACACCATTAGGTTCAGGGGCTTTACTCCCTCAACTCTGCTGAATGGCCAAAGTGACTTCCTGTACAGTAGCCTGCATGAATAAGGGCCGAGCCTCACATACAGGTGTTAAAAGATTACAGGTAGGGACTATGTAAATCTCAGAAAAATGAGTCATCCAGGTCTCATTATTTATGTGACAGCTAGTGCGGGATATTTTCTGATCAAGAGAGCGCATATTGGAGACGGCCACCCTAAAAGATTTACTGTCTGCAGTGCATGCTGGGTGTCTGAGTGCTTCTCGTTGTTGGGTGATGATTTTGTTGCACCAGCATGCTATTGTTGTTTTATATTACTTCCGCATAGTGGCTTCCACAACTGGGTCTCAGGGTTGTTCAACTAAGGCTTTGTGCAGAGATCAGTTAGGGAGAAAGCATTCATGGTCAAACCATCTAGGTTAGGCGCTGATATATTAGGTTTACAAAGCAATTGCCTAATCTTGGCACATAGGGCCAAAAAAAAAGCCAACTATATTACCTTGATCGGTAGCCTCAGCCAGGCATTCCATATCTAACTCAAGGTTTTATGTTGCTATTTTTTCCATATGTAGAGGGGGGTCTGTCAGTTTCCAGCACAGTCTGAGATTGTCAGTGGACGTTGACAAATTTGTGAGGGCAGCTACAATTTTAAAATCCTTGCGGGATGGAACTGTGAGCGTCAACTCGACAGATCCCCGTAGCTGGTCTTGAAAACTGTGCGGGAGGCAAAAATGTAATTAATCACTGAGTGACTACTCCTGCCCCTAAAGGTCGGTATGTCCAGTGTATTGCTCCCCACCAGTCTCATCCCGTTGAACAAGTCGGATGTAACAATATATCCTTCCAGCTCTTCACCTCTCATATCCCCTACAGGCCACCATAGGGACACTGCAGTTATAAACATTGGGTAATTTAGCATTAAAGTCACCACCCAAACACAAATACAATTGCTGTCCCTTGTTGGTTACTCGGTCCATAAGAGAGGAGATGTATTCAAAAAGGCCGGGGAATCTTTGCTTGGGAGTGTTAACAAAGTCATTATTTTAAGAACTTACTAGGTGTAAGGACAGGGCCCCGTGGATAAAACCACTTGAAAGGCATTGCCAGGTAGATGCAGAGCCTCTGCGTGACCACCTAACTGCAGATTAATCCAAATGTCCAAGCCTCCTGAGGCACGCCTTGCACGTGAAGGTAGTGGCGTAACGAAACTTGAGCCCCCACCCCACCTGCAAAGTACATGGAGGGGCCCCACTCTGGACTCAGCCGGGAGCTCTCAGGCCAGGGTACTGTGCCAAAGGGCCCCCTGGAGCTCGCCCCCCTCCCCCCCCCCCCCACCCCCCTCCATGCACAGCGGGGGCCTTGGTTACGCCACTGTGTAGGATGGCTGGAGAATGAGGCAGATGAAACCTTCGAAGGCTCCGGGGTGCTCATCCCGAGTCTCTTTATTACACAATATCAAAAGACTTTACAAGCAGCTGTCAGTCGGGCAGCGCTAGCTGATTACGCAGCCCTGCGATAGTCCAGCTCACTGTTCGTAGAGGGCGCTGAGTGAATACCGTGGGGGTCATCAGTCTCGGATGTTTGAAGGGCTTGCACTTATCCTTGGCGTGTATACTCTCTGCTTCTCCCGGCGTGGCTGTAGTCAATGATTCGGCAGGAGGCTGGTTCCTGACTGGGAGATATAGGGATCTTGTTCATAAAACTTTATAAATAAATAAATAGGGGGGCATGCAGGGAGCCTGGGCAAGTAAAAAGAGTTTCACCTGAAGTTACCCTCGGCACACTCTGTCAGCCAACCTCATTACAATCAGATAAAAGGGCAAAGTTGTTTCAACATTTATAGAGTTCTATTTTCAGACAGACAGGTAGATAGATGTAATGTATGTATACTTGTAAAGCGCACTGTTACCCCATCTCGGGGTGTCCTGGCGCTGTATAACTCTGGGGAACCCGTCCTGGCTTTCCCTGTGAGATGGTCCCTCCTGGGCACCCCCAAGGTGAAGCCAGGTATCCACGGCGCTGATAGGGCCGTTGTGGAGATTAAGCAAGCTATTGCCCAGAGTTGCACGGTAGGCACCTAGGGGAGAATTATCGAGTCCGTGGACATTGACCCAAGACCCTGCCGCATGGGGAATTGAACCCTGGTCCCGGGCGGACCCCTGCTTCAGGGTCTGCTGCTTCTAACCAGTGAGCCACACTTCTCCAAGAGATAGATAGATAGATCGATAGATAGATACCATATGAATAGAGGTGCAGGATTGTTTGATATCAAGAAGTACTGCATCTATTTGTGCTATCATTTCAGAATATCCGCTTCACTTTAACAACACGGAGATTTAGTTGTATAGCATAGGGATGCACTTTAGGTATGTCTTAGCTACTGTTATGGCCAGACACCATATTTAAAAGACAGAGCATTGAAGCATGAGATACATACAGGACTTTGTATCTATTACGTCCTGCTGACATAGCTTACAGCTGATTTTGAAGCCATTGGGTCAGACAGCAGGTGCAGCAAAATAATATTGTCTAGAAGCACAGTAATTGTCTGTGCCATTCTCGCACAATGTGACAGTGACCTTTTAGCACCAGCCACTGACTCTGTATAGCAGCCGACATGTGACCAAGCCTGCATTGACCTATTCCTAGGCTGACAAAGAGAGCCTGGCTGTGCTCTGGGATCTGAACATTGCCATTTGTTCACATTTGGAAATCCGGCCCCTCAGTCATGATTCATCAGAAGCTTGTCACAACATTTTAGAACCCAGGAAAAGTACTCTAACTTTATCCATTGCTAATGCAATAACTTTAAGCAATATATTGACAGGACTTCGGTGTCCATAATGCCTTGCAAATGTCAAAATAAGCATCATTGCGTCCTTCCCTTCTCAGCCATAACACCGTGCCTTATTGAATTTCAGTGAGACTGAGCGTGATTTTTCTTGTGTTATATTGGGCAAAGATGCCTAGTTTGATAGTTGCAAGGCATCATGGACACTGAAGTCCTGTTAACACATGGTTACTTGGATCAGTATGAAAAACTCTCGAACATTGCTTAAAGTGAGTGCATTAAAAATTGATAAAGTTAGAGTACTTGTTCTATTATGTGCTCTCTGATCCTCAACAGTGAGAAACGGTGAAGTTTAAAAGTAATTGACATTCTTGCTAACATTTTTTCTGCACACTGAGTCTTTCCTCACTGTTTAAGGTTACAGTGTATTTAAACCCAAGTTCAACTGACCCTCGTACTTTGCATATGATTAAGACCCTGATTAGAATCGAAATGCTTTATGACATGCTGTTGGGTTTACCTGCTGCTATTAAAAACCTGATTTACCTGTTCTCGATTGGAGGGCTTGTCTTTTCACGCTGTGGATTGTGCGTGATTTTTCATATATATATATATATATATATATATATATATATATATATATATATATATATATATATATATATATATATATATATATATATATATATATATATATATATATATATATATATATACCCGTCAATTGGCCACGCTCCAAATCCCATAATGCACCTTGTGAGACAGCGTGCTCCTTGTGTGATCTTCGTGATGTTACCTACTCCTGTCTCACAATCTTAATAGTATCAGGTAGGTATGGCCATACGGGAGAAAGACTGGTGCACTGGTGAGACAGGAGTAGGTAACATCATGAAGATCACACAAGGAGCACGCTGTCTCACAAGGTGCATAATGGGATTTGGAGTGTGGCCAATTGATGGGTATGTGATCAGGTACGACTGGGACACTGCACTTAATGAGGACCCACCTTTGAGAAAAGCAAATGCTGAAATGCGTCAGGTGCCTCTGTCATTTCACTGCCTGTGCCAATTGTAATAAAGCACCTTTTTCCAGGAACCGGGTCTTCGCCCTTTTTCCTGTTTGGATTGTTATTACGGAAATTGCTGTCTTCCGCGTTTGCCAAGACCGCCTTGCAGGGTTGGGGGCCTCCGACGACAGCATCTCTTCTTTGATATATATATAGAGAGACGGGAGAGACCTGACCAGTGGCCGCTGCAGCTAGCAGTCCGTGACTGCACGGGGACGCGGGATCACGGTATTTCCGTGTCACGGCCCGGTTCGGTGCTGGACTTATGGTGGAGGCGTTGGGGACTTGAGGCGGCAATCAACACCTACAATGCAGGATTCACTCGGCTACCACTAGCCATCTCCCCCTTTAGTCATGCACAGCAGCGCTCACATGAGCACAACACAGCTCCGGTATTGACACTTACCCGAATGATGTAAGCTGGGAAATGTAGTCCTTGATGAGCCGGACTACAGCTGTTGGTAATCAAGAACGGAGCCTGCTTCACTCCAACCAATGGGAGTGCTTTTAGACGCTTAAAGGAGGGGACGAGTATGTCCCAGAGTAACCTGGCATCTGATGAAGGCCAACGCCGAAATGCATTATGCCGTAATTTACTATGGTGAATAAATGACCGCTGAAAGATTCCCCGCTGTGTCCTCTGCTCGTTTCTTGAAAGTGAGGTTTTGGACATATATATATATATATATATATATATATATATATATATATATATATATAGCACAATCTTGCGGAAGTTGGTCCCGGATCCTTTTAACCTAACTTCAACAACAGGGAGATCCAGTTCTGATCTAAAACCAGAGATGATTCCCAAGGTGGTAGATAATAAATGCACAAATCCGACAAATAAATCAGAGAACACTGATTCTATGAATAATCCTCTCAATTCAGCTGATCTCTCCTTATTATCCAAATATGACACAATTTATTTTTGTGGAAAGAAGGACAGATGAGGACCGTAAGGACATTCAAACATTAGTATGGGGCAGTTTGCTTAATACAATGGATACTATAACCAACTCCCTGAGCCATCATTCTGACAAACTGAGTATCCAGGTGGCTCTCTATTAAATACACTTGCCCTTTATGTAGCAGGAATAGGCTCTAAATTGTCAAATTTGATGGATCTAATAGTAAGGGTACAAGCTGATAGGGATATCCAAATGATTTCCTGTACATGTGCAGATATAATAGATAAACTATCAGACCTTCCGATTATAGTTGGTTCTCTAGTGGACGAAGTAAGACTAATGTCAAGACAGAGTAAAACAATGTCAGTCATTTCAAATATGAATGATCTTAACCATGGCCAAGACATTAAGGATACATCTATCCCAAAACAATGTAGGCAAACTAAGGGGTCCATTATGATATCGGGCGGATTGCCTCCGCCAGGCTGGCGGAGGCAATCCGCCCGATATCATCACCAGATTTCCCCCCCGCCATATTAGGATAGCGGGGGGGACTACGGCGGACGGAAAGACCGTCCGCTGCTTTTCCGCCCCGGTTGCCTTGCGGTCGGGGCGGAAAAGGAATAATATAGTGGCGGTGTCTAACAGACACCGCCAGCCATATTTTGATGTCTGGTTTTCAGAGCCTTTCCGCGGCAGCGATGCCGCCATGAAAAGGCATGCGGTCTTCACTCTGGGGGCCCCCTGCGGGCCCCCAGAGTGAAGTACAGGTGGGGGGTGCACATGCGCGGTGCCTGCCACTTTGAAAATGACAATGACATTGTGGCGGGCGGTGCAGAGAGCCCCGCCCGCCACAATGCTAAAAATACAGGATGTGCCCGCCACTGTGGCGGGCACATCCTAATAGCACCCCCGGGACCCCTGCCCTTATGGCGGGCAGTCCCTATTTATGATGGGATGACGGGCGGGCAAAGTCTGCCCGTCATCCTAATGAGGCCCTTAGTATGGAGGATTATGTGAGGGGATTAATTATAAGGATTTACACAAGGATTTGGAATCAGAACCACAAATTTGCAAAGAGGATGAAAAACAAATTAATATTAAAATTGAACAAGGAAGTTGTGATCCGGTCCCGCTTCACCCCCGCCAGGACTACAAAACCCTCGTGACTCACCGGTAACCAGGGGGCCAAACACCAGCCCTCGCTGTCAAATCCCCGTGTCTCACAACGATGTCAAAGCGGTACCGGTGACCCGAAGTATCCCGCCCCTCTTTCCCTTACAGGAACCAATCACCGGCCGCCGCCAGCAGGAAGCAGTTGAGGTCGACCCCAGAAGTCCCGCCCCTACAACAGCGACAGCACCAGTGAAAAGCACACCCCGCGACCAGGACGCGGTCGGAGCATCGTGGCAGGATTCTCAGGCAGACGGAGAGGACGGCGGAGAAGCGAAAACCGAAGAAGACGTATGGTCGGAAGATTGGTGGAGTCCCTGAGGAGGTGGCTGAAGAGCGGCCGTAGTCCACTGGAGGGCTACGGCGGACCGCGTGAGTACCTAGTACCTGTCATGCCTGTCATGTACACATTGCAGGTCGCCAAGATTCCGTCCGAATTGAGGGAAGTGAGCGGTGGTTGGCGGTGGTTGGCAAAAGCCGTGAAGAGCAGAATGCGCATGCGCGGGAGAGTAGCGTTGAAGACAAAAACCCGCCCTAAGCGCACAGGAAATTGCTTTGCGTTTAGCTAGCCTGAGTTTGTCGTTCCGGGTTCTTTGGCGTCCGAGGAGAGAGGAGTTAGGAGTTTGGCGTTCAGGTACCGTGCAGCGTCTTGCTTGCAGTGACGAAGCAACTAGCTTCAATATCCTTCGTTCTGTTGTTTTATTATCCGTTTGGAATTTCATTTACCCGCGGTTTGCGGTTGTCTTCTTGGTTGGTTATTGAGTTTTCCTTTTGGTTATATGTCGATCGGGTTCTTTCTGTTCCTTCATTGATTCCGGTCTTGACTTTGGATTTATTATGGTGCACCTATTCGGTGCTCAGGGTGAGTGAGTATTTCGAGGCATAAGTAAGAACATTACATTGTAGTAATAGCATCTAATGAGAGTTGTTTTTGTATTCAAGGGTTCAGACACTAAGCCTACAGTCAGCGCAGTACAGAGTTCCTGTCGTTTCTTTTCCTATGATACACTGTTCGTGTTTTCCTGCCATAAGGTATTACAGAGAATCAGTATCTAACACATAGAACAGACACGGGGAGGGGTTGGTTTTCATTATTGTTTATTTTATATTTCTGCAGTGCCATAGCAGTGAAGTCTACTGATCCAGCGCTAACGAAGACTGTGGTGTGTCTGTCTTATCTTCCCCCCTCCTACCCTTGTTTTGTTCCCCTGTGTTCCCTGGGTTACGCTTTGGGCGTTAGTGTTTTGTCCTGACGCCCGGAGGGTGATCAGGGGAAGCAGGGTGTTTAGCGTCGTGGATCCAGGACTCTTCTGAGACATAAGGTGCGTGCATGACAGTACCCCTTTCTGAGCACTCTAGGCGCTCAGTGTACATAGTGTAATGTCTCTCTTCTTTAGGCACGGAGCACGGTAAAAACCCTCTCACTGAATTTATTGTAAAGCACCCTCACGGCCTTGTCTCTCTCCCCGCACGCACCCTTCGGACACCCTTCCTGTTCCCTTCCTCCTCCTTCGCTCTCTCTCCTCCCTTTTCCGCACTTCTCTTCGTTTCTCGGTCCCCCACAACTCCGGTGTTGGTGTCAGGAGACTCGCTGTCTCGAAGTACTGGTCTAACGGTCCCTTCTTTCTCTTATTGCCCTCCGAGGTACCTCCCCGACGACTTACCCGACCCGAAGGCCAACCAGACGGGATCCGGACAAAGAAAGAAGGACCGGACCGAGACCCTCCCGACGGAAGGACAAGACCCGACTCCCCTCCCCGGAGCCCTACTTCCAGTTGTTATCGGACATTTTGTGTGCTTTAATAAACCAACATAGCCCACTATATACGGCCTCCTTGCCTGCTATTTCAGCCCACGACAACCGCCCCTTCACAGTTGGTGTCAGAAGTGGGATTTGCTGAAAGCATGGAGGCCGTTATGAAACGCATGGCCGACTCCCAGGAACAGCTCGGGAAATTGATGGAACAATTTCTGAAGACCGCAGAGGATGACAGGGGGCAGCTGCATGACGTGCTCAAGGGCCAAGGGACAGTGCACGAACAGGCCATGGGCAAACTAGCTGATGCCATAGGACAACCGAGACCTATGGCCTCCCTGCCTTCAGTAGTGCTCCAGAAGTACGTCCCGGGGGAAGACCCGGACTACTTCTTTACCAACTTTGAGAGGTTAGCACAGGCTGCGAACTGGCCTGTTGATCGATGGGGCCAATACCTCGGACCCCTTCTGACGGGGGATTTACAGGCCACCTACCAACAGGCCAATATCCAGGGCAACAATCCCTACGCCGACATTAAACGCTGTATCCTGGAACGTCTCGGTGTAGACGACGACACATACAGGATAAGGCTACGACAGGCAAAAGAAGGGCCCCAAGAAAACCCCAGGGCTCTGTCCTTCCGGATCAAGGATCTCACCAACAGGTGGCTGAGACCAGAGACCTCCACCAAAGAAGACATCCTTGAAAAGATCTACCTGGAGCAGTTCCTGAACTCCCTGCATCCACCAACCCAGAGATGGGTGCGCCAACACACCAAACTCAACCTCGAGACGGCGGTGGAAATAGCCTGTGCTTATGGCCGTGCCCAAGACATGCACCGCCACAAGGAAGAACCCGTCCACCGGCCTCATCCCATGATCTCCATTCGTCCTCCCCGCCCTCTGCTACCCCGAAGACCGGAACCAGCACCTCTTCTGCCCTCTCCGCTTCCGTACCGGCCTCCCAATCCTGGCCCTCAATGCTATAACTGCGGTAATTATGGACACATCGCCCGAGTATGCCCCCAGAAGGAGGTGCCGATGGAAATAGGCCTTGTTAGGAACTACGTCTGTCATTCGCCTGGGGCCACACCCCCTCCCTTCCACTGCCCCGTGTCTATTGAAGGACAGGAGGTCCTCGCTCTCGCTGACACTGGTTGCCGTCAGAGCGTCCTCCGTCCTCAAGACCTGACTCTCCCTCCGGGTGCCCCTACAGGAGTGGTGGCCATTCAGTGCGTCCATGGGGACACCAAGCGGTACCCCACCACTCGGGTATGGGTTCAACACCCCGGTGATCCTGGTACGAACCTCACGGTCGGTCTTGTGCCAGCCTTGCCCGAACAAGCCATATTGGGAAGCGATTATTCTGGACTGCCTAAGCTCCTTCAGGACACCACCGACTCGCTTGTCCAGTGGTGGAAAGAGGCCCCTTATCCCCAAGGCTTGTCTTCCGCCCCCATCGAGACTAAACCACGGAAAACAAAGAACCAGAAGAGGAAGGAGAAGAACAACCCTACCTATGCCTACCCTGCGAACATAGACGAACACCCGTGGCAAACTGACCAAGAGTTCAGGGCAGCGCAACAGGAGGATCCCCTCCTTCAAGAGGCCTGGGGAAGGGCCCTAGACCAAGAGGACCCCACACAAGTAGGTCCTTACTTCTTTAAACAAAAGGGGTTGTTGTATCGGAAGGGAGGGCCTCTTCAGAAGCCACAGCTATTGATCCCGGGCCCCTTCCAAGACAAGGTCCTTTTCTTAGCGCACAGTCACCTGTTAGGGGGACATTTCGGGGATGAAAAGACCAGTCAAGCGGTCCTGGACAAGTTCTATTGGCCCGGGATCCACCAGCGTGTAAAAGCCTATTGCCGCGAATGTGCCGTATGTCAAAAAACCAGTCGGTACCGACCACCCAGAGTACCCCTCCAACCTCTCCCTCTCATCGACGTCCCGTTCAGCAGGATAGGGATGGACATCATAGGACCCCTTCTGCCCTCCCGAAGCGGGTGTCGCTATGCACTGGTCATAGTGGATTACGCCACTCGCTTCCCTGAAGCCTTCCCGTTACGTCAGCCCACTGCGCAACACATAGCCAAAGCCCTGATAACGATGTTTTCCCGGGTGGGGTTTCCCCGAGAGATTTTGACCGATCAGGGCACGCCCTTTGTTTCGTCTCTTCTTAAACAAGTCTGTGCACAATTGGGCATCAAACAAATCAGGACGTCTGCATACCACCCGCAAACGGACGGACTGGTGGAGCGCTACAACGCTACCCTAAAACAGACATTGAAAAAACTGATAGGGTTGGAAGCCAGACGGTGGGAAGAGATGTTGCCGCTGGCCCTTTTTGCGATACGCTGTAAAACGCAAAGCAGTACAGGCTACTCACCCTAAGAGTTGTTATATGGGCGGCCCCCTCGTACCCTCCTGGACATGGCACAAGAAGCCTGGGAAGCAGAACCCGAGCGCACTCGTCCTTTGCCCGAGTACGTAGAGAACCTGAAAACCCATCTAGCCGAGATCCGGGAAATCGTGAAACAGAACTTAGAGAGAGCGCAAGACGCACAAAAAAGACAGTATGACAAAGGAACAAGATCCCGTGTTTTCGCCATAGGGGACTTAGTCCTTCTAATGATGCCCTCCTCCGACCAAAAACTCTTGGGACAATGGCAGGGTCCCTACGTCATCCGGCGCCAGGTGACCCCCGTCACGTATGAGATACAGCTGGATCCCACAAGGGGCACGAGCCAAATATACCACGTAAACCTCCTAAAAAATGGGAGGGACCCCGTCCAGTCCTCACCGGGTCAAGGCTTCCCTCTGCTTACCCCTTTGACCCGTGTCTAGATCCCGCCTTGTCCCCTGTCCAAACCCGAGAACTCCGAGACGCTCTATCCCCTGTCAGTGCGGTCTTCTCTTCCTGTCCCGGACGGACCACGGTTACCACCCATAGCATCAATACGGAACCCGGGAAAGTGGTACGACTGAGACCCTATCGTGTCCCAGAAGCCCGCAGAGCAGTTATACGAAAAGAGATCGAGGACATGCTCACGATGGGGATTATCGAACCGTCGGTCAGCGACTGGAATTCCCCTGTCGTCCTTGTTCCGAAACCTGACGGGTCCGTCAGGTTTTGCATTGACTTTCGGGAGGTCAACAAGGTGTCCACATTTGACACTTACCCGCTGCCGAGAGTGGATGAAATGGTCGAGAAGATAGGGTAGGCCAAATTCATATCCACCCTCGACCTCTGCAAAGGCTACTGGCAGATTCCCCTCCGAAACCAGGACAAAAAGAAAACTGCCTTCTCTACCCCCAAGGGGCTGTTTCAATTCATCGTAATGCCTTTTGGGCTTCACGGTGCCCCTGCTACCTTCCAGCGAGCAATGAACCAGGTCCTGCGCCCTCATTCCCAGTATGCCGGGGCCTATTTGGACGATATCGTCATTTACAGCGATTGCTGGGAACAGCATCTACGGCATGTGTATAAGGTGGTATCATCCCTGGGTTCTTTTGGCTTTTCCATCAACCCCGCCAAAACCACCCTGGCTGCACAAACCGTCCAGTACCTCGGCTTCCTTCTAGGCGAGGGGCTGATCCGGCCCCAGAAAACCAAAACCGAGGCAATCCAGACCCTACCCTTCCCGCGAACAAAGAAAGATCTCAGGGCGTTCCTCGGTCTCCTGGGTTATTACAGGAGGTTCGTTCCCAACTTTTCCCAGAGAGCAGCCCCCCTTACGGATCTCCTGAAGAAAGCTACGCACACAGACCTCGCCCTTAAGGAACCCACACCCGACTTATGGCAGGCCTTCATCGACTTAAAGAGAGCGCTGACATCCAGCCCGGTCCTGATCAGCCCTGACTATTCTTTGCCATTTATACTACAGACGGACTCCTCTGAACGGGGATTAGCGGCAGTCCTATCCCAAAAAGACGAATCAGGGAACGAAAGGCCCATCCTCTTCCTCAGTCGCAAATTATTCCCCAGGGAAAAGAACTATGCCGTTGTTGAGAAAGAGGCCCTCGCTATCAAATGGGCCATCGAGAGTCTTAGGTACTATCTGGAGGGACGGGACTTCACCATATATACCGACCACGCCCCCCTGGAGTGAATGGCCCGGAACAAAGGACATAATGACAGAGTCCTCCGATGGTTCCTGTCTCTCCAACCCTACCACTTTAGCACACGACACCGGAAAGGAACAGAACAGGGCAACGCTGACTTCCTATCCCGCTACCCCTCCACTCCAACCCGTATAAGTAAGACAGCTAGGGGAAGGGGATGTGATCCGGTCCCGCTTCCACCCCCGCCAGGACTACAAAACCCTCGAGACTCATCGGTAACCAGGGGGCCAAACACCAGCCCTCGCTGTCAAATCCCTGTGTCTCACAACGATGTCAGAGCGGTACCGGTGACCCGAAGTATCCCGCCCCTCTTTCCCTTACAGGAACCAATCACCGGCCGCCACCAGCAGGAAGCAGTTGAGGTCGACCCCGGAAGTCCCGCCCCTACAACAGCGACAGCACCAGTGAAAAGCACACCCCTCGACCAGGACGCGGTCGGAGCATCGTGGCAGGATTCTCAGGCAGACGGAGAGGACGGCGGAGAAGCGAAAACCGAAGAAGACGTATGGTCGGAAGATTGGTGGAGTCCCTGAGGAGGTGGCTGAAGAGCGGCCGTAGTCCACTGGAGGGCTACGGCGGACCGCGTGAGTACCTAGTACCCCTTTCTGAGCACTCTAGGCGCTCAGTGTACATAGTGTAAAGTCTCTCTTCTTTAGGCACGGAGCACGGTAAAAACCCTCTCACTGTATTTATTGTAAAGCACCCTCACGGCCTTGTCTCTCTCCCCTCATGCACCCTTCGGACACCCTTCCTGTTCCCTTCCTCCTCCTTCGCTCTCTCTCCTCCCTTTTCCGCACTTCTCTTCGTTTCTCGGTCCCCCACAACTCCGGTGTTGGTGTCAGGAGACTCGCTGTCTCGAAGTACTGGTCTAACGGTCCCTTCTTTCTCTTATTGCCCTCCGAGGTACCTCCCCGACGACTTACCCGACCCGAAGGCCAACCAGACGGGATCCGGACAAAGAAAGAAGGACCGGACCGAGACCCTCCCGACGGAAGGACAAGACCCGACTCCCCTCCCCGGAGCCCTACTTCCAGTTGTTATCGGACATTTTGTGTGCTTTAATAAACCAACATAGCCCACTATATACGGCCTCCTTGCCTGCTATTTCAGCCCGCGACAACCGCCCCTTCACAGAAGTATACAATCGTTGTTGGTTAATTGTGAAATTGAAGGCGATAGACAAGAAATAGCTCAAAGTGGAGAGGTTGCTTAAGTACCATACACTTGAGAATCATCGGTTAACCAAAAATCAGTGGGTCTTACTAAAAGAGCAAGGAAAAAACAAAGGAAAGCACATAATAAAATAAATCGGAAAAATAAACTAACGAATTCAAGTGTTTTGCACACCACTAACGAGGTCTATCCAATCTTCAAAAGTATCAAAAAAATCATATTGTAATACAACAGATGGAGATAAAGGGGATATAGGTAAATCCTCATCGATTGAAGACGCATGGAGTAAGATAACACCTCCACAAAGTGGCGAAGTCCCGCATAGTTTTTTTGTTGTTGAATATTTTTATTAACATTTTCAATAAATAAAAATGCTGCCTACCATATATGCTCATTGCGGCTCATATCACAGTAACGAACCATGATAAGATCATGAGATACAAGAATTTGAACAGTTAAATTTCAGGGTTTTTCTTTTGCACCCTTGTTTCTGTCCCAAGTTACATATAGTGTATGCACATTTGCTGTTGACATCTCATCTAGTCAGTGTCTTCCAATAGAGAGTCTTCCTGTTGGGGTTCACAAATGTTTCCCTGGTAGGAATTCCTCTTTCCCCATATTCGTGTCCATTTTTTGGGGCATCTACTATGCACGAATACTGATTTTTTTCTGTCACCATTAAGTCATCCATGTCTCGACACCATCTACCCGTCGTGTGAGTCTGCCCGGCACCCCATAATTGTGCTATGTTCCTTTTAGCTAATGTCATACCTAACGCCACCCAAGTTTGAGCTTCGTGATCAGGATCAGTCGGCTCCCAGAAGTTAAGTAAGCATCTTTTTGGTTCCGGGTCAATTGATATCCCCATCACCTGAGAGATTGTGTGCATGATTGCCTTCCAGTACATAGTGATAGTACATAGTGATCTCTGTGCATTGCCAGATTGTATGCCAAAATGTACCGTGTTCTCCACACAGTCAGAGACAAAGTGGTGTGTCTGTCTTGTGTAATTTGTAAAGCAGTGTTCTGGTGTAATAAGTGCAGTGCAGAACCTTGCGTTGTATTAGCGTGAATCTGGAGGAGATCGCTACCTCTCTAGGGGATGCCAGTGCTTCCTGCCATTCTGCCTCTTCTAATTCACCCAGGTCTGTCTCCCATCTGGTTTTCAGGATTACTGTCGGGTCAGGTTGGTTATTGATTATTTTTTTATAAGTCAATGAGATGGCTCTTTTCGTCATATGATGAGTGAGGAGTCTATCTTCAAGTGGTGATGACTCTGGTAGTGCGTGCGATTGGGGATCAGTGCCGCGAGTGCGTGTCTAATCTGCACATATCTATAAGCCTCCGAATGTGCCAGGCCGTAGGAATGTTGTAGTTGTGGAAATGGGATGGCCTTACCTTTTTTCCATAGGTCTCCAATCTTTGAGATGCCTATTAGATCCCATTGCCTAAAGCCCTTGGTGAAGTCCCACATAGTTGTGTGGTTCGACAAGGTTCTTTGCGAAAGTTGCCACCAGCAGATGGAGTCCTTAAGACTCAGATCCAGGTTGATTACAAAGAAAGTCAAAACAATTCCTTAATCATATTGGAGGAAATACAATTATCAAATATAAAATTGTCACCGTCCTCTTTAGTTGGTAAAAAGAAAATTCTTATACAACCTGACAAAGTCATTTCAGGACCAAATTGTGAACTTGGGCAAACTTCTCGTGTCGAAGAAAGTCAAAGAGCTCTGAGGTTACAAGGCACAAGTTTAAATTGTAATTTATCTTTTATTAATCATCTACCTAAAAAGAATCCAACTATGATTGGGGATGGTTGTGCTGTTTCTCCTGCAAAGTTACTTTTTATTCCCTTGTATGTCTCAAGGGGTCAATATGATATTTTAAATCATGGCAATATATTAGAGCTATTAGCTTCTTTACCAGAGCTTAGTAACCTAACATCGAATGCATTAGAAGCTGTTCAATTTAAACAGGATGCTGATAACCCCAAACATCAGGTAACTTGTACCATATGGCAAAGTGAAGAGATAATCAATAGAAGACTGAAATATACACAACAATTTGAGAAATGGGGAATTAAAATAGAAAAATGTAAAGATAGTTTGTATCCAACATTGTTGATACCCAATATCGACATAGAAAGACATCTACAAGCTAATCCAACAATTATGGAATCAAAAGAGGAGAATGTTAAAACTTTGAAAGGGGCAATAGGACCACAACTCAATCTTGACATAGCTTCTGGCATAAACATCATTTGTAGTAGCTGGGCCCCTCGAATTTGTAAAGAAACCCAAAACAACTACCGCCCATGGAAAATTGGGCCTGGCTACCGAAAATACTCAGCAGAGGGAAACTTAATGAGAATGATTGAAGATGGAGCAGTCTGTCCTGAAAGAATGGACCTACTAATTATAATATTTGCTCTTGGAATGTATATGGACTTCCTAGGCTGTTAGAAGATCACGATACAATACATTTTATTCAGAATTTTAAAATTTGAATCCTCTAGGAAACATGGAAAATGTGCCATGAGCCCATAATAGGCTTTTACGAATATGCCAACTTTGCAACACGTACATCTGTTCCTGGTCGAGCAAAAGGCGAGCTCACTATGTTTCTTTGGACCTAAATGTTACTCATCATGTAATAGATTTTCAATTGACCTAGTTATTGTATGTTAAAATAGATCTTGAATGACCAATTATATTCATAAATGTGTACTTGAGTGTAAAGAACGCAATTAAGATGACTCAGCTTTCAGTATTATGGGAATCAATTGTAGTCTTATCACTTCAGTATCAGACAACTAGTATTATTATTTCCGGAGATTTTAGTTTGCATTTGTTTACTAAGAATTCAGGGATAGTAAAGAAGAGAGGTAATGCTATTACTAAGATGTTCTGTTCCCAATTGCAGAAATGGGATCTTGTGCTGTTATAGGACACTCAATACAATACGACAGGTGTCCCAACCTTTAAAAATTTAAGGCAACACTCTACTATCGACTATACCATTATTTCAAATAAATTCATGAATAGTCTTATTGAATTACATGTGACGCCTAGAGTAGAAAGTGATCATAACCCACAAATAATCACATCATCATTGGCAATGGACTACTTACCAAAATTAAGAGTTCCTGATAAAGGGCCAGTTGTTTATAATCTGAAAAAGCTGGTGTGGCATTCAGTAAAACAAGATGAGATTATGGATTTTTAGTCTCTTTAATAGATCAAGTAATAAATTAGGGTTGCCACGGGAACTCAACAGTGGAAACGTGGCCAGGTCTCTGCTCTATACTGTTCGATCGCTTTCCGGTAAAACCAGCTTTTAGGGGAAACCCTCATACATCGAAAAGGAAAATGTGGTATTCACACAGGTTACATAAAAAAAGGCTCTTACTAAAGCTTCTCATGCTATTTGTAAACCATCACATGGAGTAGTTAAATTTGCCCAAATATGTTTAATAAAGAAATTAAGGAAATCGTATAAAAATGAGATTTGGAAAGCAAAAAGAGAATATAAGGAAGATTTGTGGATAAAACTGCACCATGTAAGTGAGACAAATAATCTAAGAGCATTTTGGGTATTATTAACTCTTTGGAACATGGCAATATGAGAGCTAGTAGTGCTTATATTTCCGCAATAGCCTGTAACCCATTGTCGATAATTAATATACATATTGAGAATAGAAGGCACGAAGATTATGATGATCGGTTATTAATATTTGAGACACTGCAGGTGGACATGGTAAAGTCATTGATAAGTAGGATGAAAACAAATGGTGCGCCTGGTCCAAATGGGATCCCGAATGCTGCTTTTAAAGCATATAGTTAAAATCTCTTACCCTAATGTTTGAAGACATCGTAAAAAGCAAGAAGGTCCCAGAATCTTGGCAAGGCAGCATAATACATCCTATTTATAAAAGTGGCCTGCCTGAAAACCCAGCAAACTATAGGCTAATTGCCCTAACGGATGTAGAGGCAAAAATGTTTGCAACCTTATTACTCAAAGATCTAGAAGAATGGGCAACTACAAGGAAAGTTATCCCAATTTTTCAAACTGGATTTCGTAGGGGACAATCAACAATAACGAATCTGCTGATACTTATCTAATTAGCAGAGAAAAACAAATACAGAAAGCAAAAACCTTTTATTTGTTATGTAGATCTAAAGGCAGCTTTTGATTCTGTTCTGCGTAATCTTCTTTGGGCAAAGTTATCAGCATGGAGCGTACCAAAAAATCTTTTAGATATGATTGTACTATTGTATACAAATACGTGGGTACAGGTCAAAGTGGGGGATGGAAGTAGTACCACCCGTCGCCTTGAAACATATAGTGGCCTTAAACAGGGCTGCGTACTTGCCCCCTGTCTTTTTAACCTTTTTATGGCTGACTTGTCTCATTATTTAAATAGTGACAATGCACACTCGCCAATCCTTGCAGGCCAAAGTGTAAAATATTTGTAATATGCAGACGATACCATCTGCTAAGTCACACACGAATAGGGCTGCAAAGATTGATAGAGTCATTTGATCAATATATATTGGTGAATGGTTTACAAATAAATACCAAAAATAATAGGATCAACAAAATCAGATAAGACATTATGGAAAATGAAGGATTTATTTATTTAAACAGTAAAGCAGTATAAATACTTAGGAGTTACGCTGGATGATAGAATGACTTTTAAACCACACTTTGATAACTTAAAGGTCAAGTCAACTTCATTGTCTTTTGCCTTTAGATCATTGCGTGATAAACTTTCATGCACAAGTTACAGCCACTTATTATAAGTAATGAAGGCGAAACTTATCCCTGCTCTTACGTATGGGTCAATAATTTCCATAGGAAAAGATAGCCCACTGTTGGATAGATTACAAATAAAAGTTTTTAAGTCAATTTTTAGGATTCCAAAAAATGTTGGACACGCTATTCGGTTTGCTAAACCAAATATTGGTAAGACAAGCTGCATTTTTAAAATGTCTATTTTCACTTTATTTATCAGACCCTGAGTCCCTTGCATATATGTATTGGCAAAAAATGAATAAGAAGGAGTATACCAGACCATGGAGGTCATATTTAACGGAAAGTTTGAATACTTTTAAGCTCCTACCTTTTGACAATATGATTAGAAATAAAACCATTTTAAAACAGATTTTAAATCAATCAACTAAATTGGTATCATTAATATTGGATCAGGATCAGACTGTAAAAAAAAGCACGCCTGGTCGGTTATTAATTTGTAAAATAAAATTGAACCCCAATCCTATCTAACTTCTTGCTTGAAACCAGCGGTAAGGGATATATTGCTTAAGCTTAGGTTTGGCCACTACCCAACAAAAGATGGGACACCTAGATGGGTACAAGTTTGGCAATCACAAAAGTGTAGATTATGTGGTTATATTAATGAAACGTGATTGCACATTGTATGTATTTGCCCCAAATTGTGTCAAGAAAGATTAACACTTTTAAAACCAATATTCAACAAACAAGGGGTGAGAACATGTCGCCAAGCGATAATATTGTGCCTTCAAGGGTGTAGCATCAATATAACAGTTAACTTTGTCAAATTTAGCCTTACACCTGAGAAAAAACTGGCTCAGGACGATGTTGTGGTCATATAATAAGAATAGAAATTGGCTATGATTCCAACTATGGGGCTCATTAGGATGGCGGACGGAAACGGGTACCGTCCGCCATCCTCGTGGCAAAATCACTCCCGACCGCACCGCGGAGAATCCGCGGTTGCGATTAGGATATTTAAGTCAAGAAACTCCGACCGCGGCGGATAGATCACATCAAACACCGTCCGCGGCGGACGGAACACATCAAACACCGTCCGCGGCGGACGGAACCAAAAGAACACCCACTGCCGCGGACGAACATGACCGCGGGAACAGGCCCAACCGCCGCCATACCTGCGGAGGGGCTGGCCACGTGATTAGGATAACTCCGCCATTCCAACGGAACTCACCGCCGTCCTCCACCGCCGCGGAAACAATACTTCGGAAAACGGACCATGACTGCGGAGGGACCACACAAACACCATCCCTGCCGTCAAACCGATTACAAAATGGCAGACGGAAGTAAATAGAAAACACACCAAACAGAACACCCAACCACCTGAAACACCAACCCCCAGGAACCACACGCCCCAATGACACCCCCCCAAGCACTGAAAAATGCACCAAAATCACCACACCCACAGAACACCTGATTGCCAACAACCATTGGGACACCACCACCACACAGAGTATAAAAATAATCCCTCCCACTACCACAGTCCTTTGCATCACAGCACAGCTGCAAGCAAGAGCCACAATACCACGAACAGCAGACACACACAAACACACATACAACCTGCACACAAGCACACACACCACACAAACCCACACAACACCATCCCTACACACCACACACCTGCACAACCCACCCCACCTCACCAACACCTTGCACATCACACACCATGGCACCAAATAAACCCCCCAAATTCACAGACAGTGAGTTGAAGGTCATGGTGGATGAAATCATCCGTGTCGAACCACATCTCTTCGGCAACCTAGTCCAGCAGACCACCTTGGCAACCAAAAACCACATGTGGGACAGGATAGTGACCAGAGTCAATACATCAGGGACCGTGCCATGCACCAAACACGAGATCCAGAGGCGGTGGCATGACCTCAAGGCAAGGGTGAAAGGCATCAGGGCGAAGAACCACCTGCGGGCTCACCACACTGGCGGCGGCACTCCCCCGGAGCCCATACCATATGCAGAATGGGAGGAGAAGGTGCTGGGCATACTGCACCCTGAAAGCCTGGAAGGAATCGAGGAGGGACAAGAGGCTGGTAAGTACAAACCAATCACCACTATCACACTGCCATGGTCTGCCATGCACAACTGCCAACACACATCTCCCTGGCCCCAATCCATGCATGTGGACCACACAGTCACCCAAATGTGAAGTCCTGGCCTCAAATGCACACACCATGACCAAACACAAATGTTGCCTCCTACCTTCCCAGCCTTGCATGTTGTCAAAGCAGCCAGAACTACAACTCCCAACAGGCCCCCATGTCCACAGGGAGGGTGGTGGTGGGTGAGGTGTGTGAGAGACCAGCACTACAACTCCCAACAGGCCCCCATGTCCACAGGGAGGGTGGTGGTGGGTGGGGTGTGTGTGAGAGGTGAGTGCGGTGTGTGAGAGACCAGCACTACGACTCCCAACAGGCCCCCATGTCCTCAGGGAGGGTGGTGGTGGGTGGGGTGTGTGTGAGAGGTGGGTGGGGTGTGTGAGAGACCAGCACTACAACTCCCAACAGGCCCCCATGTCCACAGGTGGGTGGGGTGTGTGTGAGAGGTGGGTCGGGTGTGTGAGAGACCAGCACTACAACTTCCAACAGGCCCCCATGTCCACAGGGAGTGTGGTGGTGGGTGGGGTGTGTGTGACAGGTGGGTGGGGTGTGTGAGAGACCAGCACTACAACTCCCAACTGGCCCCCATGTCCACAGGGAGGGTGGTGGTGGGTGGGCTGTTTGCAAGAGGTGGGTGGGGTGTTTGCGAGAGGTGGGTGGCGTGTGTGAGAGAGGTGGGTGGGGTGTGTGAGAGAGGTGGGTGGGGTGTGTGAGAGAGGTGGGTGGGGTGTATGAGAGAGGTGTGTGGGGTGTGTGTGAGAGGTGGGTGGGGTGTGTGAGAGACCAGCACTACAACTCCCAACAGGCCCCCATGTCTACAGGGAGGGTGGTGGTGGGTGGGGGGTGTGAGAGAGGTGGGTGGGGTGTGTGAGAGTGGTGTGTGGGGTGTGTGAGAGAGGTGGGTGGGGTGTGTGAGAGACCAGCACTACAACTCCCAACAGGCCCCCATGTCCACAGGGAGGGTGGTGGTGGGTGGGGTGTGTGTGAGAGGTGGGTGGAGTGTGTGAGAGACCAGCACTACAACTCCCAACAGGCCCCCATGTCCACAGGGAGGGTGGTGGTGGGTGGGGTGTGTGTGAGAGGTGGGTGGGGTATGTGCGAGAGGTCATTGATTTGTAGTGTTGGTACCAAAAACATGTCATGTCCACAGCATTGATCATGATAATCTTGTCCCTCAGGTGATCGCAACTTGACTGGCGAAAGCAGCAACCGCCAGCACCAGTCGCCCCCCTCACAGCACGGACTCTCTGGGGACGAGCCCATTGCCAGCTCAGGCGCAGAGGACGATGCGGGGCCAAGCAGACTTCCAGGGACATCAGGCTCCCAGGACATCACTGCCTCCACCACCTCGGCCTGTGTCACCACACCAACAGCTGCCATTGTGAGCTGTGCAGCCACCACCACTACCACCTCCACCACCACCAACACCACTCCTCCCTGTGCCACCCTGCTTGACCCATCGGCCGATGATGGACCATCAACATCCCAGGCAAGCAGGGAGAGTGGACGTGAGAGGACACAGTAGAGGGCACATCTCACAACCAGGAGTGCAGTTGTCCGGCGAGGTGGGGAGGGACACCCACCCCATCCTGGCGCCGAAACCCTGGAAGCCCTCGCCAGAGTCAATGCCTTCTATGAGCGGTCGCAGGCACAGTCTGATCGGGCACACCAAGACTCACAAGAGAGCAGTCATCTGTTGCGGTCAATTGATACCCGCATAGGCCAAATTGTGGACCTCATGGGCCAGCAAACTGCTCTGTGGAGGGACTGGCTATCCCGCGCCACACCACCACCCCCTCACCCTAGTGCCCAGCGGGACCGCTCACCAACACCACCGCCACCCACACCTGAGCCCACGGACAGGGAGGTGGCCCCTGACCAACCTGCCCCCACAGCTGTCTCCGCTCCAGCTCCAAGACGGAGGGGCCGTCCGAGGCTGGATCCAGGTGAGAGCAGTGGTGTTGCCCCATCTACCCACTCTAAGAGGGGGCGCCAATGACTTCACCCTTGTCTGAGCCTGCCATTCACCCTGCAAACTATCCTGTCCCACAATGCCAAGCCTTGCCACACGTCTGTTTGACTAGCTGGACATCACACATTGTGGTGTCCCCACGGTGTTTCATCTGCCATGACCTTCAACTCTCACTGCCCCACCAACACTTCTTTGTAAATATGCACCAACATCAATCCTCAACCTGTAAATAAACATCACGTAAACACTCAATGATGTGTGGCCTCCATGTTTTAATCACATGATTGTCTTAGAATGTAACGTTACCAGGTGCAGGGATCAATGTTGTTGAGAATCATGCCTCTGTGGGAGTGACCTAGGGATAATGAGAGAACAACAAACACAGCTCAGGAAAGAGATTCACACCCATCACAACACACTGTACTGCAACATCCCACAAACCACACTCATCACCAATTAAGTGGATCACAGGACACACATCGGGGAGCATTGCATGTACACCATCTTCCACACACTTGCAAACAGAACATACCAGAACAGGCATCATAGACACACCACATCCACACTCCACCACCAAACATACATCACGCATTGTCTGGCTGCACAAGCGGTAGTTACTCACATTCAAGGGAAATAGCGATCAATGAGCTGTGGCCTCTGGTACACACCTTCTTCCTCACCACCATCCTCATCAGTCGACATGGGTGGGATGGGAGGCCGAGCAACCTGTTGGTCTTCAGGGTCCATGATAAGTTTAATGTCATTGCGCAAGGCCAGGTTGTGGAGCATGCAGCAGCCAATCACGATTTTGCATAGTTTGCCTGGTGAGTATGGCAGGGCCCCTCCGGTTTTGTCAAGGCAGCGAAACCTAGACTTTAGCAGTCCAAAAGTACGTTCAATCACTCGACGTGTCCTCCCATGGGCATCATTATAACGCAATTCACCAGGGGTAGTAGGATTCCTGGTGGGGCTCAGCAGCCACGGCCTGTTTGGGTACGCAGCGTCGCCTAGGTGGGGGGATGACAGACACAAATTTCATTACCAGGATTTATGGGAACACCATGCCACACATAAAACACAATTGTCCTCACAACACACTGACAACACAATTGTCCTTTCAGCACACTCACCTACAAGCCACGCACGTTCTGGACTCAGATTAGCCATCAGTTGGGGGACAATGCTGCTCCGCATGATGTGGGAGTCATGGGCGGAACCGGGAAATCTGGCACACACATGCGAGATGATGTTGTCAGCCAGGCACACCACTTGCACGTTGATCGAATGGTAGTGCTTCCGATTCCTATATACAGCTTCACGTGCCTGGGGTGGTATGAGACCAATATGTGTCCCATCAATGGAACCCACTACGTGTGGTAACGGGGCCAGGGCATAGAAGTCCCCTTTGACTGCTGCCAACTCTGCCGGACGTGGAAATTGGATGTAATCATCCTTGTAAAGCATCATGGCATTCAGAACATCCCGCTGTACCATGCTGAACATGGATTGTGACATCCCTCCGGCATGACCAACTGTGTACTGGAAAGTGCCAGTCGCAAAGAAATGAAGTGCCACCATCACCTTTGCTGTGGGTGTGAAAGCTCCAGGATATGTCCTGCGTGGCTGCAGATGAGGTGATAATTGTGTGACAAGCTCCTGCAATCTTAGTCGGTCAAGCCGGTATTTGCGGATCACCGCCTCGTCAACCATGTCCTCCAGCACAGAGTATGGTTGATGCACATTTGGAGCCCTCCTGTGTGGTTGTAGATGGCAGCAGATGTCAAATGACCAACAATGCATAGCTGTGCAACACTATCACATCTTGACCAACACAATGCTAATAATACATGTTGCAGACAGTGATAATATGTGTGACCGGACCAATATATAAGGCAATACAGATGACTACCCACACAATGTACAACCACAACGAACATCCTGTGGGCTAACATGTACAATGGAGCGTGCACACATGTTCAAACATCTTGCAACAACACATGACTGAGGGCACATATGTGGACAAGCATCCCCACAGACACACATGTACGTGCACACACAACATGAAATTGGAACACACCCTCCTTGTCTTCATGCACCCATGAACACACCTACAATGCCCCCTCAGCTGATATGCATGGGCACACAACAACAGACACGCATACACAGAATGCATGTACACACACATCATTGTTACTTGCACACACAAACCACACACTCACAACAGCTAATGAATGTGTGTACACACCCTTGCAGTACTGTGTAGATGTTTAGAAATGAAAACGTGTGTCCACAAAACCAAAACGTCAACACGTCGCCATGCAGAGCTGACGCAACTTGGGCACACATCACTAGCCTTTGTTAACCACTGGCAAGGTCAACAATATGAGAACACATGCAACTAATGGACATGAATGTCGCACGTGGACACGGTCCATAGACTTCACATCAATATTCTTCCAGCATTCCGGACATGTCCTGACACACACGTACAACTAAGAAGATTACATGTGTGCGGAGACATGCAGTGTGTGTACATACGCCATCTGGGGACGCCTTCCACCAACACAGAGGATGTCCGTTTACACAGCAATTAAGCATGACATATGCTGTATGGTCAAGGACCATCCCGGTTACACCCCGCAAAAAGCATGTGCGCACTACCGCGATGGTGCATCATTTGAAATCAATCACTCATTGGCGCCGTTATGATGATGCAATCTGAAATGGCAGTTGAGAAACCCCCTTACAGTGTTATTGCGGCACCCACCGCCAGACTGGGCGGTCACCCACCGCCAGTCCAGGCCAGTCACCCACCGCCAGTCCTGGCGGTGGGTGACCGGCCAGGACTGGCAGTGGGTGACCGCCCAGTCCTGGCGGTGGGTGACCGACCAGGACTGGCGGTGGGTGACCGCCCAGTCCTGGCGGTGGGTGACCGGCCAGGACTGGCGGTGGGTGACCGGCCAGGACTGGCGGTGGGTGACCGGCCAGGACTGGCAGTGGGTGACCGGCCAGGACTGGCGGTGGGTGACCGCCCAGTCCTGGCGGTGGGTGACCGGCCAGGAATGGTGATGGGTGACCGGCCAGGACTGGCGGTGGGTGACCGCCCAGTCCTGGCGGTGGGTGACCGGCCAGGACTGGCAGTGGGTGACCAGCCAGGACTGGCAGTGGGTGACCGCCCAGTCCTGGCGGTGGGTGTCCTCCGTTCATCTCTTGGTCCTCTGGCCTCCCTCCAAATTCTGGTTTGTGGGTTGTGTGCAGCTACAGTGCTTCCTGAGACCGGTCGGAAAGAGTTATCATACCACCCTACTCCACACACTAGCAGCTCGTGCAGTGCTGTTTTTGCTTCGAATTATAGTAACTCTCGATTTCTCCCCCATTGTAAATGCATGACTATCATGTATAAGAATGCAAAGTTAAACTAAACCCACAACTGAATGGGGTATTGTTGCCTGACAAGGAGAAACTGGAGAGCACATCTCTACCTTACGCATTCATCTCTTTTATTTTATTTGAAGGTTTTGGAAAGTGCTCAACCTACAAGCTGCCATCCCAGAGAGCTGGCAAATAGAGACAGAGAACACTATTGAATCCTTAGAAATGGACCGTACTTGTATCAGGGAGCAAAATATCTCAGAATAAATTTACATTATACCAAAGGCAAAAGGTCTCCCAGGGTGTGAAAACCTTTAAAGAATGAGCGCTTCAATCTGCCAGTTGTACGTGTATGACTGGTCGCAGGTGCTGATAGCCACGTGGAAGGGATCTTCTCCTTCCTGCACTCCCTGCAGAATCTAGAGTCTGTGCTGCTATGTCCCTCCCAATCATATTCTGAGCATCGCAGCCAAAGGCCATGCTTCCCACTGACTGAAACTGAGATCTGACAGCTCGGCTGATTTCACCCATCCTGGTTGGCTTGAGGAATGGATCTTGCACTGACTGACTCAAGGGTGTGCAGTGTGGGCACACTGCTGAGAGTGAGGAATGCTCGAGCTAACTGAGCTGACTCACCACACAATTCACAAATGGAAGAAGGTAGAAAAAAAGCTCAAACATGAGTCTCCCTTTTGAGGTTTTTCCTCGAGTGTGAGCGGAGTTGACCCATTTCATGGCTCGAATGGAACCAGCTCCCAAATGCACCTGCTCTCGGTCACATCAGATCTCCCCTGAAGCCTAGCAGCCCAGTGTTACAGGTGTGCAATGACTGCAGAGGGGTGTGCGTCACTCACTGGACAGATGCAAGAACATATGACTCCTTTAAATATGTGTTTGTCTAAAGTGCTAGCTTCAGCATAGTGTAATGCATGCAGCCTTTCTTCGTGCATGGGTACCATGATGATGCCTGGGAGGGCAGCCCCCTCAGCATCCCTGCTAGAGTCGGTCACGCGCATCTTTCCGGCTGAACTCGTTACATCGTAAAGCTGGAGTGGGCTGAGTGTAGACGGTCACAAAGTCACATCTGGAGTGTGACTTCAAGGAACTGAAGGCTCTCTGTTACATGCAAAGGGAGCATGCCATACATCATACTGCAATGGTTTGCTTCTAAGGGGCGCACATATGGTCATGACTGCATTATTGTGCTAGAAAGTAGGAGAGGTGACACACGAGAACCACTGCGGTGTTTTAGCTACAATACAACTATTGTGGCAAGAGGAATGGTTTCCTCTCCTGTTACGAAGATGTTTGTCATGTGCCATGTATGCCAGAGCCTGGGCAGTATCAACTACATTGTCTTTTTGTTCTGAAGATACAAGTTCACCTCCGTGCTTGAGATCTTTACTATTAAGCTCATCTCTTCGCCACTAGGTCCCCCAGTACCAGCAAAAGGCCCCAAAAGACTCATCAGTGCTATGAAGAAATTGTCACAGGTTGCCAGACAAGTGAGGGTGGAATATAGTATCTTCAGCTAGTGAATTCCCATGTAGTGGTACTGAAGCTGCTGTTTCATGCCTTAGCCAGCACTAGGAGTGGGCGAAATTTGCGTAGTCGCGCTACGCGAAGCTCAGCAAAACAGTAAAAAGTCTACGTGAGCACGCAGAGTTCCGTGAACACGCGGAATTGCCTGTTCCGCCCATTCGCGATGCTTTTTTCCTGTTCCCGAACGCTGTGTGCGTGCTCGGGGAGGAAATATCTCACGAATGCACATTTTGAAAGCGCGAACAAGCAAACAATTCCGCAAAGCCGCGGATCGCAGAATTTTTTGCAATTCCGCGTTCTCCACGGAAAGTGAAATGTGAATGTGGAATGTGAAATTACCCAAATTCCGCAAATTCCGCGAGCGGAACATCATTTACCACCTAGGCCTACACATCACAACATCAGACTTGCGGGGCAGGGCTGAGAGATATTGAGGCGAGCTGGAGAGTAGAGCAAACTTGTGAAACAATGGCTTCAGTTTCAGACTGGTTTGTTACAATAAGCACTCACCTTCAACCATTGGCTTTACCACATCATCCAGCAAGGAATTTGAGATCAGTCATCATATGCCCAAAAAAGTAGATTTTGAAGGAAAGTCATTAAAAGTCCTGGGACCACTTATCTGGAATACTCTCCCTTACACGCTGAGAAAGCATGGGGACTTTTTGCCAAACCAGAAAAGAGTTGAAAACCGTCGTATTCACTGATGCTATTTTTATCCCCCCAACCTCTCCCTCCCAGATAAAATGATTTTGATTCACTGTCTTTGATCTGCTTTTACAGCCTTATGATCTGCTTTTCCGCACCTTTTCTAGTATTTATCCCACAGCATCAATCCTCTTCCTTCTGACCCTCCTTTTTTAGGTCGACTCTAGCGGCAGGGCACATGCACTGCTCGCTCTGCGAGGCATGCAGTAGTCGAATATGCCGTGGAAGCCTCGCCTTCTCTCCCATATTTTGAACGGCTGGTGTCATTGTCCTTGGTAAATGCTGGTTTCCAATTGATAATGAGGCTTGTTAGTCCCTCCTTGTTACAGCCCTGTCGCCAGTTGTTACCTCCCATGAGGACTGCATCTTTTACTTGTAGCATTACACGGTCTCCTTCATAAGTCGGTAAGCATTATTTCTTTTTTATTTGCAGCACGGTCCGCTGCGCCTGCGCTTGTTTATTTAATTAATTTGCCACGTGGGCCGAAAGGAAGCGTTTCTACTCGCTAATCTAACAAGCATTTGCAATGCAATAGGTCTCGCATTTACGTGAGTTTGAGCTATTGACATTGCAAATAACAATGTCTTTTATTTTTGTTTTTGTTTTTAAAACATGAATAAAAGGCATTGTCATTTACAATGCCAATAGCTTAAACTCGTGTAAATGCCAGCCCTATTGCATTGCAAATCTTTGTGGTTTTTTAAGCAGCATGGCCACCATGTAACACGGGCGTCTGCTTTCAATCACTTAAACCCGGCATTATCTTGTATCTTTTTCAAACCCCCACCCCCAAAGTAAAATGGAATTAGAAAGGATTAGCAAATTAAGTCATGTGAATTCCAGGTAGCACATGGGCTGAAGCTGACAATAGCCCATCTGTGTTACATGTCATCTGTACTAAAGACACCTGATGGGTTGTTTTCAAAAGCCTGTTTTATTAACACCAACACCACTACCACCAATACCTCCACCACTACCAGTATCACCACCACCAATACCTCCACCGCTACCAGTACCACACCACCATCAGTACCACCACGACCAGTACCACCACGACCAGTACCACCAGTACCACCACTACCAGTACCACCACCACCAGTACCACCACCACTACTACCACCACTACCAGTACCATCACCACCACCGGTACCGCCCACCACCACCACCAGTACCACCACCTCCACCATGAGTACCACCACCACAGTACCAGTACGACCAGTACCGGCACCTCCACCAGAACCACTAGCACCACCAGTACCACCACCTGTCCAGTACCACAGACACCAGTACTACCACCACCAGTACCATCAACACAGTACCAGTACCACCAGTACCACCAGTACCACCGTCTCACCAAGAGCCACCAGTACCACCACCAGTACCACCACCAGTACCAGTACCACCAGAGCCAGTACCACCAGTACCACCACCACCGCCACCAGAACCACCACCAGTACCACCACCACCAGTACCACCACTACAAGTATCACCAGTACCACCACCACCACCGGTACCACTACCAGTACCACCACAGTTACCACCACCACCACCAATACCACCACTACCACCACCACCAGTAGCACCATCGCCACCAGTACCACCAGTACCACCACCAGTACCACCATCACCAGTACCACCTCCAATACCACTAGTACCAGTCCCACCACCAATACCACCAGCACCGCCACCACCAATACCACCAGCACCAGTACCAGTAAAACCAGCGGTACCACCACTCCAGTACGACCACCAGTACTAACACCAGTACCACCACCAGTACCACCACCACCAGTACTACCACCACCAGCACTACCACCAGCAGTACCACTACCACTACCACCAGTACCACAACCAGTACCACCACCACCAATACCACCACCACCAGTACCAGCACCACCAGTACCACCAGTAGCACCACGCCCAGTACCACTACCACCAGTGCCACCAGTACCACCACTACCACCACCAGTTTCACCACCACCAGTTCCACCACTAACACCACCAGTACCACCACCAGTATGAGTACCATCACCAACAGTACCACCAGTACCTCCAGTAACAGTACCACCACCAGTACCACCACCACCAGTACCACCAGTACCACCACCACCACCAGTACCAGTACCACCAGTACCACCACCAGTATCACCACCAGTACCAGCACCACCAGTACCGCCACCACCACCAGTACCACCAGTATCACCAGTACCACAACCACCACCAGTACCACCACCAGTACCACCACCAGTACCACCCCCATCAGTACCACCACCAGTACAACCAGCACCAGTGCCACCACCTCCACCAGTACCACCCTTACCAGTACCACCACCACCACCACCAGTACCACTGGTACCAGTACCACCACCAATACCACCACCACTAATACCACCAGTCCCAGTACCATCTCTAGTACCAGTACCACCACCAATTCTACCAGTACCACCACCAATACCACCAGTACCACCACCAATACCGCCACTACCAGTACCAGTACCACCAGTACCACTACCACTACCACCACCACCAGTACCACAACCCCCAATACCACCACCACCAATACCACCACCAATAACCACCACCAATACCAACACCACCAATACCACCACCACCAATACCACCACCAATACCACCACCACCTCAGTGCCTCTCGCTCACTAGTAATAGCAGGGGCACCGTACGAACCCAGAGCAGCAGCCGAGACCATCCGTCCCTCTCTCCAAGCTTGTCATGAAGCCAAGCCCACCCCACACCAGGAAGTGAAGCCAGGGCCCTACTACAGCTGGAGTGTTTATTAGGCCAAAGATAGCAATGACATTACGCAATGGCACAGTGCACGCTCAAATCACGGAGAGGGCACTAAATAGCCCCCCCCCTTCCTCCTGAGCCTCCTGTTTTAAAACCCAAAACATAAATAAAAGGCAATGTCATTTATAATGGCAATAGCTCAAAACCGCGTGAATGCGAGACCTATTGCATTGTAAATGCTTGTTATGTCAAAGCCTACCAGACTGTGGTTGCAAAGACACAGTGGGGACATACTGAAACCTTCCACAGAATTGCAGTCCGCTCTTTGCTTATCTTTCGCTTTGTGTTTTGTACTTCACATTTTCTTGCATTCTATTTGCTTGCTATATTTGTTTTAGGCTTGCATTCTATTGCTGGCTATATTTGTTTCAGACTTGCATTCTATATGGTGGCTGTTAGAACTGGAGGTCTCTAGTTGGCAGGGGTGGGTACCACTGTCCAAATAGGGACCCTTGCTTCTAGTCAGGGTAAGGAGGAAACCTTTTGAGATAACCCCTGCTCACCCTCTAGGAAGCTTGGCACGAGCAGACAGGGCTAACCAAAGGCAATGTGTAAAGTATTTGTACCAACACTCACAGTAACACAGTGAAAAACCACAAACTGACTACACAACATTTTAGAAAAAATAAAGGTATTTAATCTAAACTACACAAGACCAAAACGACAAAAATCCAACATACACAGTTCAGGAATATGGTTGCAAAAGAGTTCTTTATATTCTTAATGTTAGCGATAACTTTATCCACAGTTGAGTCACGTTTTAGCCACAGTGCCTTTGTTAGCGATAAAAAATTCCAAGCACAGAAGCTGTAGCAGTGAAAAACAAGTGATGAGTTGCTCCTGAGACCCTGGGGAGGCGTTAGCGACAGCCCCGCTGCAGCAGCAGCCGTGTTGCGACGAATCCGGTCTGTATGGGGAGGAAGGCCACTTGGATGGATTCCGGTGCGTAGGTTCTGTAGGAAGTTTTCTCCCGCAAAGGCACGATGCGACAATTCTCCGGTGTTGCGACGATCTCCGGGACGACGATGCGCGGTCCAGCGGCGATCTTTCTCTCTCAGCTCCTCGATGCAATGGCTCTGCGACGATTCTCGCAGCGACGTGATGCGATGATTTCACCCAGCAGCAGCAGGCTCTGCGACGATGTTCGCAGCGGCGGAAATCTTCCCGCTAACGAAGGATGCGGCGTCTTTGGGCAGTGATATCGATCTTCGTAGCGGTGGGAATTTTCACGCTCGACCGGGTTTGCGATAGATTTTCTGTAGCAAAGTCTTTAAAAGCGTGAATTCCAGCTCCCCTCCACAGGTATAACTTCCAGAGGCGCCACACATGGGCCAAGCACTCCAGGAAGGACAGAGCTCTCTCAGCAGAGCTCAGGGAAGCTGGGGGTGAAGTCCTTTTGTTCCTGGGACTTCAAAAACAGGGAGGAGCCAGCTCTTCTCAGGCCCTTGAAGATTCCTTCCAGACAGGGGACACAGCACAACAGCAAAGTCCTTCCCCTCTCCTTGGAAGCAAGGCAACAGCAAGTCAGTCCAGCAGAGCAACAGCAGGACAGTCTTCCTTCTTCAGATTCAGCTTTCTCCTTGGCAGAGGTTCCTTCTTGATTCCAGGATGAACTAATTTTCTGTTATCAGGGGGCATGTACTTATACCCCTAAAAGTCTTTGTTCCCTTTGTGCAGGAGGGCTCTGAGCCCGGTCTGAACCAGTTCTGGGTGTTCCTTGAGCACTTTGTTTTCTTGGCTTCTCCTTTCCTTTTATAGTGAGGGGCAGGGTCGTCAGCCGCCCAGCAGGAGGTGGAGCCAGCATTGTGGAAGGCAGGTACAGCCCTATTCAGGCCCAGGTGCTATCTCCTCCCACCACTCAAGTTGCAAATGCAGTCAATTTCAATTTCAAAATTACTTTATTCGGTTTTTGGCAAAACAAAACCATAAAAGTTCACAATACAATAAAAATAGCAGTCCATGCTACAGTTAAAAAGCTATAAGTAAAATACATCATGCGGGGAACCCATAATTCGTTAGATACAGTGTTCTGCTCTTGCACTAAAAAAGAAACAAAGCAACAGGCGAATTAACTCCAAAATATTCTTACGGATCCAGACATTTCCTATACATCATAGTACATTTTAAAAAGCCCACCACATGAGGTATGATTTCTGGATTCAGCATTAATAAATAAAACAATGCAGGACGGGCTTGTACAATGTTCAACCTTTGTAAGATAGGTTTTAAATAGATGTTTCTAGGGAATTTATAGTATTTACAAAAAAACATAAAATGAAGCATATCCTGTGGAGACTGAAAGTCGCAGCCACAGGGTGCTAACACCATTCCCTTATGGCATCCCCTAGGGACTGCCAGTAAAATGTGAAACAAGTTAAACCTGAACCTGGTTAAAAGAAAACGATCATATGCTGGTATAGGCCAGAGTAGGTATTGCTCCTCCTCGAATGACATTTTAAGCATATAGTGGAGGCGCACACTAGGGTTCATTAACTCTGTGCCCTCTCTGTCCATCTTTTTGCGGGTGATAAATTACTCTTTTATCAGTATAGGATCTTTGGCAGTAATACTTGCCGGATTTTAAAAAAGGTCTGGTCTACCCTCTTTACAGAAAGTGTCTTTGAGGTAACTCAACGAAGGGATTTTGGACATATTGTCTAGGCTAAGAGATTCTGTTAGCAGGCTATGTGTTAGTCCTAGGTGTTTATTAAGCCAACACTGCAACCAGAACATAAGAGGACGCAAGGATAAGGTATCACCTACATAAGGCATGCCCATCTCTTCGTGTATGGATAAATTAGGGGTTCCCTGTGGGACACATAATAATTTTTTAAAAATGTATTTTCTACTATTTGTAAGCTCCCATGATCGCTATAGCCCCAAAGTTCGCTACCATAGGAAGCTATGGCAATGCTCTTGGACCTATACACTTTCAGCATGGCTGCCACTGGTCTATTGCCCATTCTGGCTGCAAAGTCGAAGAGCACGGCGTTAGCCCTAACTACTTCCCCCCTTTTCCTGTTCATGCAGGCAACCCAGTTCAGTTTTTGGTCTAGTAGTACCCCTAGATAAGTAAATGTGGTGCATGTAGGTACCCTAATACCATTGATTGATCTTAAATAGATATTGTTTCCTAGCTGCCTTCCGTACCTGCAAGATGTAAGATTTGGTGTTATTTATGTGCAGGTCTCGTTTTAACATAAATTCATAGAAGGCGTCCAACAGTGTTTGTAGCCCTTTCGGGGTACGAGCTAACAAAACGGCGGCGTCGGCATATAGTAAGACGGGTAAACCCCGTCGGCCCACATATGGATAATCGGCCCCTGTCTTAACCAGATGATCCTCTAGGTCGTTGATATAGAGATTAAAAAGAAAGGGACAAGGATGCACCCTTGCACTACCCCCCTACTAGTGCTAAAACTTTGTGTGACCTTAAGGTCCCTGGTGTATCTGACATTGGCCTTAGTATCCCTGTGTAGGTCCCTTAGGAAGTTCACAAGATCTTGCTCTACCCCCATTGCCTCCATGGACCGCCACAGCCTTCCCCTGTTAACACAGTCAAAGGCTGAGGAAAGGTCCATGAAGGCCATGTAGACTGTACCTGGTCGTGTAATGGTATATTTTCCCAGGAGTAGGCAGCGGTTAAGGCACTGAGCCATGGTGGAATGCCCTCTACGAAACCCATATTGGATGTCTGAGATGATCTTTTTCTCTTCAGCCCATACGGACAGTCTCTTCAGGATGATGCCCCCTAGGAGCTTTATGATGGAATCTATCAGGGAGATGGGCCTATAGTTCAGAGTGCTGTTTCTGTCTCCCTTTTTAAAAACAGGGACTATTGTTGACAGGCCCCATGAGGCTGGACAGGTTTTATCTGCGGCAGCATTTCCTACAGCTGTAAGGATAGGGGCCCAAAATGTGGGGTCAGATTTATAGAGATCAGGGGGGATACCATCTGGGCCGGGCGCCTTTTTGTTAGAGAGATTTTTTATTCCCTCCAAAAGTTCGCTTATTGAGAAAACCATTGCCTCCTGCCCTAGCTTCTCTTTTTTTTATTTTATTTTTTTTTATTATTCATCATCAGAAAGTACAGTTCCACATGATTGCAATCAATTATTTCATTCCAAATATACATTTTTTTTAGCAGATGTGCATCATTATGAACAAGACAAAAAAATAATTTCACAGGTCATATAAGTCTTTACACAAACGAGCTAAAGTTCATAAAAACAAGAAACAAAAAAAGTGAGAATTATTATAATGTTATAAACTAATATTGTAAAATAGATTACCCCTCTATTCTTAATTTCCAATGCTCTACCGGTGCCCAGATCCGTTTACCTAGTTGCATCGCTTTACGACCTTTTTTTTCATACAATGATTTCTCCAATGTATACATTGACAGCATTCTTATAAGCCATTGGTTAAATGACGGGGGATTAGGATCCTTCCACAGAGTTGCTATACAAAGTCGGGATATGGCCATTGCAATATATAAAAATTCCTGATGGGGGATATCCTGCCCATCTCTCCCTACACCCAAAATCATAATCTCGTTTGTTAAGTCAATCGATATCCTTAATTCGTCCCTAAAAAATATTTCGATCGCCTTTTTAAAAGGATTTAATTTTGGACATGCTGAAAACATATAGATAGTATCAGCTTGTGTACTTTGACATCTGGGACAAAATATTCCACTAATTCCCCCCCATTGTGCTATTTTATGCGGCGTATAATATAATTCATGGAAGGTTTTGTAGCATTGCGCTTGTAAATTAGCAACTTTAAGAATAGAATTAGCAAACTGCAGCGATTTTTCCCCCTCGTTTCCCAATAAATTTAACTTTGTCCTCCATTTAGCAAAAATGTTAATCCTGTCGTCTTCTTTGCATTCACTCAACGCCCCGTACAATTGTGAGATTGAGCAACCCTTCTCTTTTTGAATATATTCCATCAAATCTTCTCTTTCAAAATTATTTCCCCTGGGCAGTTTCCTTTGTAATTCTGATCTGATCTGCAGGTATTTGAAAAAGTCTCTACGATCTAACTTATATATTTGACAAGCCCTTTCAAATGAAATTATACCCGTATCATCTATAATGTCTCCTATAATACAAACCCCAGCACTATCCCATCTTTTCATGACTTGATCATGAAACACTTCAGGGAGTAGCTCATTTTTATATAAAGGTGTATAGAAACTCATCCGTCCCAGTATGATTTTTTTCCGAACCATAGACCATACCGATTTGGCTGCTGCAAACACCTTAAACTTTGTTCTTTTATAGTAGTTAAATTCTTTAAATGTAAGTAATACTTTATTGGAGTCTCTAACTAATAAATCATATTTATCTGGTATACCAAATCCATCCCGCCATCTATCGTTAGTATTCCCCCCTAGAAGTCCTCTAAGATACTGTAAAGATGCTGCTAAATAATATCCTTTAAAATCTGGAACTGCTAATCCTCCCTTTTCCTTAGATAGTGCCATCTTTCTTATGGACCTCCGAGGTTTGCCTTTTGCCCATATAAATCGATTACAGACCCTTTCAATATCCTTAAACCAGTTATTATGAAATATTAAAGGAATAATTCGAAAGAAATATAACATTTTGGGAAGAAACATCATCTTAATTACATTGCAGCGTCCGATTATTATAAGATGTAAATCATCCAACCTATCTAGATCTTGTTTAGCCTTTCTAATTACCGGAGTAAGGTTTTCCTCCACTAACTTAGATAGATTGGATGTTATAGTTATACCCAGATAGACAGCCGAATCTATTACTCTGGCATCATCTATTATGGCACATTGGTTAATGACTATCTGTGTTTTAGTCTGGTTCAATTTGTACCAAGACCAAAGCCCATATTTTTTTGCCTCTTTTTCTATTTCCACTAGCGCTGTTGCTGGGGTAGGTGATGTGATTGCTAGGTCATCTGCATAACCCAAGATTTTTGTCTCGTAGCCATTCAATACGACAGGACATATGAACCTATTTCTTTCTATGTGTCTTATGAAAGAGTCAATGTAACAAGCAAAGAGCAACGGTGAACAGGGACAGCCTTGTCTAGTTCCTCGCTTGATGTTAATATTTTCACTATGTTTCCCCGCTACTCTTACTTTTATGACTGGGTTTTTATATAGCGCTTTCAATCCACCTATATACTTTTGCCCAAAGTTGAGTTTATACATTGTTGTCCAAAGAAAACCCCACGAGACCCTATCGAAAGCTTTTTCTGCGTCTAATAATATTAAAGACATAGGGTCTCGTGAGGCTGTTGTTCCATCAAACAAGGTAATAACTCTTCTAATGTGATCCGCTGTCCCCCTACCTGGGATAAACCCATGTTGGCGGGGTGAGACAACCTTCCCAATTATCGAGCTCAATCTGTTAGCTAATATTTTCGAGTAGGCCTTTGAATCGCTATTCATCAGGCTAATTGGCCTATATGACCCGGGGTCAGTGGAAATGTTATTCTTTTTTAAGAAAACCAACATTGTCGCTTCACTCCAGGAATCGGGAGGTTCAGCTTCTTCTTGGATCGAGACCATAAGTGTAGCGATATCCCCCTCTAATATTGCAAAGAATTTCTTATAAAATTCTAAGGGTATAAGGTCAGGTCCTACAGCTTTCCCTGATGGTAGTCCATTGAAAGCCAGTTGAATTTCTTCTCGAGTAAATTTTGTTTCCAGTCTGATTCTATCTTCCTCTGTAACTTTATCTAGTGCAGCCTCTTCCAAATATCTTTCTATTTCACTCTTTCTTGGCTCTTCTCCCTCTTGATTATAGAGTTTCTTATAAAAATTCTGAAACACTGCGCAGATTTCCTTTGGGTTTTTAACTACCACTCCTCTTTCTGTGATCATTTCAGTTATCTGTCCCTTAGTAACTGCCTGTCTAGTTCTTATTGCCAAGATGCGTCCAACTTGCTCATTATATTCATATTGCTCTTCTCTTATGGCTAACTACTTCTTGGCTGCTCTTGAGCTATATACTTCCCCAAATGCTGCTTTAGCAATAGCTAATTTTTGAGTCACCTCTGTCACATCCCCTTTCACTACTAGAGTCTTTATCAGATCTTCCTCCAAATCCACCACAACGCTAATCTTCTTCTCTGTTAATACTTTTTGCATTTTATTGCGTCTGAGAGAGTAGCATAAAGTTTCTCCTCTGATACCGGCCTTCATCGCATCCCAAACAACTGAAGTTCGTGCCGTACCCCTGTTATGTCCCAGAAATTCTTTTAACCAGTTTTCCATAAGGGCAACATAATCAACATCGTATAATAAAGCTCTCTCAAATGACCAAGAAGTTAGATTTAACATTGCATTTTCCAGAACAATATCTAAAGTTAAAGGGTTGTGATCAGACATTAATCTTGGTAATTTTTTGATTGTAACAATCGGTATCAGTGCAGGTGAGATCAAAAAATAATCAAGCTTTGCTACTGTTTTATGTGGAGCCGAATAATATGTACTGCCTCCTCCTCCCATAATCTGCTCCCATGTGTCAATTAAGCCTTTATCTCTCATAAGATTAACCAGTGCTCTATGACTTTTTTTCCCCTCCCTTTAAAACTACCTACATCATCCTTCCATAACCCTGAAAGACCATTTATGTTTAAATCACCGCACACTATGATCGGAAGTGGCCAGTTAGATAGCCGTGCATTTATTTGGCTGAAAGTATTAGGATCTGCCACAGTAGGTGCGTAAATTGAACATAAAGTAAAATTCAGATTATATACTTGTAACTCAGCTAGAACCCATCTGCCGTGTTTATCTGTCTGATGTTTTTTCAGCTTAGCACTATCTCCTCGAGCCAATATCGCTACCCCACATGTCCTCGTGCCCTGAGTAGTGCATACCAGAACCGAATAACCCAATTGCTCTAATAAATATTTCTGCGAGAATTCAACGTGCTTTTCCTGCAAGCATATTAAGTCTGCTTGCAGTGTTTTAAAATATTCTTTCAGCTCTCTTCTTTTTCTCGCCTCATTTAAACCACAGACATTAATTGTGACTATGCGCATAACATTTTAGTTTTTCTTTTTTTCTTTAGCCATTTTTTCTCTAGCTCTTTTTGTTTTTATCCTTGTTCCATTTAGTAAGCATTCTGCCTTTTTCCTTCAGTATCTGTGATTCTACCCCACCACCACTGTACCATAGTTTCTTCTTTTCCTGATGATGAATTTTCCCCCTTTTTTCCCCCCCTTGTAGCAGAACGTACCGCCTCCCCACCCTCTCACCCTCCCCTCCCCCCACCACTTCTTGAGGCATCCTGGGACCTAGATCCCTAGGTGTGGGCGGCCGAGTGATCCGAACATCACTGCTCGCTCGATCGCCTGATTTGTCAAGAAACTTTAAATATATAACATCTAAGATGGCTAGTTTTTCCCTTCCTGTTTTCTTAATTCAGAAAGTTCGTGCAAGTACGCCTCCGCTTGTATCTCACTTACGAAGTTCCTTGAGGTTCCTCTATTAAGTACTCTTAAACGTGCTGGCTTTAGCAAATGAACAGTTGCTCCGATCTTTTCAAATGGGGCAAAGAGTTGCCGCAACCTCCGGCGACGTTCGACCGTTGCGTGAGCAAAATCCGGGCGAACAAAGAACTTGTTCCCTTGATATTCTTTTTTACTCATCGGTCGGGCCAGGTCATAAATTGCTTCTCTTAAGAGAAAATTTCCAAAGCAGACCAACATAGCTCTTGGATATTGGTTTTCTTATGGAAATCGTTTGGGGAGTGTTAGAGGAAAACGATGAGCGCGTTGGACTCCACGTTCTAGTTCCCATGTTTGAAGTTCAGGCATGGAAGATTTTAAGAGGTTGATGATATATCCCTTCGGATCGCTTCCCTCTGCACCTTCTGCAATTCCCAAAAAGCGTAGGTTATTTCTCCTCCCCCGGTTCTCAAGATCCTCCACCTTTGTCATTAAATCTTCGATAACTCCGGCTTGGACCTTTTCTCTACTTTGAAGTTTGATAACATCTGCTTCCAGATTTTCTGTGCGACTCTCTACCGATACCATTCTATCCACTATCCCGGTGCAAGTATTATCCACCTTCTGGATAGCGCCTTGAAGTTGTTGGATAGCTTCGTGATTCCTTTGGCTGTCTGTTTTAACATCTAGGTGAAGATCCTTTATGGTCTTCAGGACCTCACTCAACGTTGGTTCCACAGAAAATCCTAATTTGCCAGTTTCATGATGTTGTTTTTCCTTGTATTTTTCGCCTGCACCACTATTCGGGTTTCTAAATTCTGTGTCTCTTATAGATGTAGGAGTCAAGCTTTTCCGGAAAAGTCTAGATTTTTTCTTTGTCTGATCCTGGTTACTCCCCTGATCCGTTGTTTCATCATCCATGGGTTTGTGGAGTTTTCTATGTTTTGATTTTTTTTCCCTTCCGCTTTCTTTTTAAATACCAAGTCTCGACCAGATCCGCTATTGTTCTTTATGTCTCTCTGATCTGTCTGATCGATTACTTCCAGATTAGCAGTAGGTGAGATATTGTCCTCGCTGATCGCGCTTGAGTCCTCAATTTCACTGGAGATCGATAAACCGGTTTCATAAATTTCAGAGTTAGTGTCATGAATCTCCAATCTAGTCTTCCCTGGTCAGTTTCGAACCCTCTGTCCCACTATTCCTATGGCATTTTTGGTCCTTCAAAAACCCACCCCTTTCCCGTGCACCCGCACGTCCTGATTATCAGTATGTGGAATGTAATGTTTTTCTACTATTGTACTTGTTTTCTGCAATTGTTATTGGGAAGGCGCCAAATATGTTATACAGTTTCCTTGTATAAATTCCTAGACTTATAGTATCAAGGGTTTGATTCACGTTCTGTAATTTGCACTTGAATTGCCTGAGAACCGTTTTCAATGCTGGCTGCTGCAATGCCCTGAAAGCGTTTGTCATGCATCACCCTAGCCGCGCTTAGCTGTCAGCTTGCGTAAAAGAGTGCACGTTTCTTCTAGAGCGTTCTGGGTGCGGCCTACTATTTAAACCGCACCCGGCTTTCTAAAAGACGCTTTGCCTTTCATCTGACTCGAGGAAGGATTGCGTCTGGAAACTCTCCGTGGCTCTGACCTTTTAGAAGATCCTGAAGCTGTTAGAAGTCATCTTTTCGGATTTTCCTCCATCTGGACTCCTGCAAAGAAAAGAAGAAGACAAAGTTAAGTGCAATCTTGCTTTTAATTTAGGCGCCCAACGCAAGAAGGACTCAAACAATTTTGGAACAATTATTTCCTTGCAGCACTACTGGAAAGAAGTGTTCAGAGACATTTTAGATTCTGGCATCGCAAGAAGTTATTGTGGTGTTAGGAATTTAGCAGTATTTAATTGTCTGTAACAGTATTGTCTTGGCAGAAAGTGAATGCTATTTAGAAAGGCTTCAAGGAAAGTGAGGTCATTGTGCATATTGTATTTCTCCCTGAGTTATTTTGTTTCCTTAAAAAGAGCAGGCTAAGACTCAAGAGTTTGCAGAACCCCTTTTATTAGAATTTAACGAAACAATTACACGTAAGTTTATTATTGGAAGTTTTATGAATGTAAAGAGAGAAAACTAGGAATTGTGTTTAACTGAATGCATTTGTATCTTATAGCAACCCACTTCTTGAACTACTCACCAGAGAGAAAATCTGATGACTTGAATCTCAAGACAAGACAAAGACATACTGGACGTTTGCCAAGACAAGACTGATCGCAGGTAGGCTTATGACTAAAAAACTCTTCTAAGAAGTAGTTAGATTAAGCCTTAAATTAGTAGTCTAGGAAGTAGAGAATCAAGAAGGACTTGTGATTACAACTTTGATACTTGTTGCCTCGCAGGTCGACAGCAAGAATCATCCTACCCATCAACGTCCAGTACCGGCCCTCCTCCCCTATTTCTAGGTTTATTTTTACTGTGAATATAATTTCAGTAAGAGTATAGTTAGTCATTTGGGAAGTTGGTCCCTTGCGTCTCTGCGAAAATCATCTACGTCATTCCAGAGGGCTTTGCTAACAGGACAAGGTAAGGGACGACGTAGCCTGGTTTGACAGAAGGCAAAGCCCACGGATATTTTTTCGCCCAGACACAATGGACCCAAGTTTCTTTGCAAGATATAGCAGCTATCCTAAATGACCTGAGAGAAGAAAATGCTTCTTTACGTAGGGATATGTCTTCTTTACAGGAGGCGATACAACATAAGCCTATTTTGAAACCAGCAACTTTCCATGGATCTTCCTCTGACTCAGCACCCCAGACTCAAATCCAAGTGGTAACTCCCATTCCCAATCCCTTAGCTCAGACAGAGAGGTTTTATGGGGAAAGTAACAAATTCTCCATATTTTTGTAGCAATGCCATTTACATTTTTTAGCAAAAGTAACCGCCTTTCCTGACGATTCCTCTAAGGTGGCTTTTATGTTATCCTATTTAGGAGGTGATGCAGCTCTTTGGTCTGTTCCATTAGTGGAGAAAGATGACCCTCTTTTATATAACTTTAGAAATTTTGAGCGAGCACTGAAAAAGATTTTTGCTAAACACGTTTTCGTACAGTCCGCAGACAATGAACTTCTAGGTTTGAAACAAGGTTCTTCGGATCTGCTTCATTATATCTCTCAGTTTAATTGTCTGGTTCTTGAAGCTCATTGGCCTTATGAGAAGAGAGTCTCAATTTTTTACAGGGGGTTAAGGGACGATTTAAAGGACATGGTCTCCCAGATCCTAGAACCCCCGGAAGACATCGAAGAGTTCATAGATTTGGTGGTTAAGTTAAACCATAGGCTTCTTGAAAGAAGAGGAGAGAAAGGGAGATCTGACCACAAACTGGTTCTCTTTAAAGAAAGAAACACATCTTCATCTCGAGAGAACAACCCAAGAGTAGATCCTGTAGAACCTATGCAGATTGGCTCTATAAGAGGTCCCTTATCTAAAGACGAAAAAGAAAAGAGACGAAAACTAAATCAATGTTTGTATTGCAGTAAGACAGGTAATTTCATAAAAGAATGTCCTACACGACCTAACAAGACTAAGACAAAACAATCAGAAATTGCCTTGACACAGGAAGTGTCGGAAAACTAGAAAACTCGATGAAAGAAGAGGCCATTTTATCGAGTAAGATTTCTACTTTGGCCTCCACAGTTCCTCCCATCAGTTGTAAACATTTTTGTATTGTAGTGATTTTAAGGAGTTTACTTCCAACATCACATTCTAGGAAAGTTGAAGCAATTATAGACTCAGGAGCAACAGGCAATTTTATTGATTCGCACCTTTTCACTCAATTAGGTTTTACCTCGTTTCTTAAGAGTTGTCCAGAAACTGTAAGGGCTGTAGATGGAAAGGAACTGACTTCCGGTCCAATCGACAGGCAAACTGAATTACTAGAAATGGACAGTTCACCGATTCACAGAGAGAGAATCCGATTTGACATCATCAATGCCCCTCAATTTAAATTAATTTTGGGGATTCCTTGGTTAGTGCAGCACAACCCAAAGATTGATTGGGTCTCTAAAGAATTAACGTTTAATTCTACTCACTGTTCTAATCATTGTTTCCTTTTAAAGAAAGAAGTGGATGTAATACAAGGATTTGACTTTACGACCGAATCTACCAGTGTTCTAGTCCTTGATGGTGTCCCTTCTGTTTACTCAGATCTTTTGGACGTTTTTGATAAAAAAAAAGGCTAACACTCTTCCTCCTCACAGGGACTTTGACTGTAGAATAGATTTAGTACCTGGAGCCACTCTGCCCTGTAGTAGGATTTATGCCCTTACTGAAAATGAAAATGTACATCTTAGAGAATATCTTGACGAATTTCTGGCAAATGGCTTTATTCGACATTCCAAATCCCCTGTGTCATCTTCTCATTTTTTCATTCCCAAAAAAGGAGGAGAGTTGCGTATGTGTATCGATTACAGAGCTTTGAATAATGTTACCATTAAGAACAGGTATCCTTTGCCACTTATTCCTACTCTGTTAGACCAAATTAAGAAGGCAACCATTTATACCAAATTGGATTTGCGCGGTGCATACCATCTGGTAAGAGTCCGAAAAGGCGATGAATGGAAAACAGCGTTTCGTACACAATTTGGCCTCTTCGAATACCAAGTTATGCCTTTCGGACTTTGTAATGCACCTGCTGCTTTCCAATTTTTTATAAATGAGGTATTGCACGAATTCATAGATGTATGCTGTGTGGTATATATTGATGATATTCTTATTTTTTCCAACTCTGAGAAGGAACATGTACAACAAGTTCGTGCCATTCTTCAAAAATTGCTTTCAAATTCTTTATACGTAAAACTGGAGAAAAGTCTGTTTCATGTGTCCAGGGTAGATTTCCTTGGTTACGTTATCAGTCCCAAGGGAATCGAGATGGATCAAAAAAAGGTCGACGCAGTTACATCTTGGCCAAGTCCAACTTCTGTAAAAAATGTTCAAAGCTTCTTGGGCTTCGCAAACTTCTACCGTCGCTTTATACAAGACTTTTCTCAAATTATTACTCCTATCACGAGATTATTGCGAAAAGGCGAAAAGTTTGTGTGGTCGGATTCAGCTGAAAAGGCTTTTCAAGAACTTAAAAGGAGATTTACATCTGCTCCAATTTTAAGTCATCCCGATCCTAGTCAGCCTTTTATTGTGGAAGCGGATGCTTCACAATTTGCCTTAGGTGGCATTTTGTCTCAAAGAAATATAAACACAGGACAAATGCACCCAATTGCTTTTTATTCAAGGAAATTTTCCCTAGCAGAACTAAATTATGCAATCGCTGACAAAGAACTTTTGGCTATAAAAGCAGTCTTTGAGGAATGGCGCCATTACTTGTTAGGAGCTTGTCACCCTGTAACAATTTATACAGACCACAGAAATCTCCAGGCTTTGCGGTCTGTAAAAGCTCTGTCAGCTAGACAATTAAGATGGTCAATGTTTTTTAACGACTATAATTTCGTCATAACATATCGTCCTGGAAAAGAAAATCTCAAAGCTGACGCTTTGTCCAGATTAGGCGAAAACAACGTCGAACAACTTACTGAAGTTCATCCTGTGATTCCCACATCATGTTTTCAAGCCAGTTTATCTGTTTGTGACATCATTGTTGATATCAAGGAGGAAGTGCAAAAGAAAGGGATTGACGAATGGAAGAGGGAGTTTCCCTATCTTCAGGAAAAAGATAAACTAATCCGGGTTCATGGTCTCATTATGGTTCCTATCAAATCACTTCAGGAGACTATAATTCACTTACACCATGACACTCCTTTAACGGCTCATCCTAGCATTGTGAAGACCTACGAATTAATAAAACAAACCTTCTGGTGGCTAACCATGTTAAAAGATGTCCAACATTTTGTAGAAACTTGTAGTGTTTGTATTCAGAATAAGGTCTCACATCAGGCTCCTAGTGGTTTATTAACGCCTCTTCCCATCCCACCTCATCCATGGCATACTGTCTCTTTAGATTTTATAGTGGAGCTTCCCAAAACTCAAAAGGGTCATACAACCATCTTGACTATAGTGGACCAGTTTTCTTGTATGGCCCATTTCATCCCTTTAAAAGGTCTACCTACAGCCATGGAACTGACTCATCTTGTAATGGAAAATATTATACGTTTGCACGGCATCCTGTCTGTAGTAATTTCTGATAGGGGGTCCCAATTCATATCACGTGTTTGGCGGAATTTAGGTTCCCTCTTGAATATGGATGTACGATTATCATCTAGTTATCACCCCCAAACTGATGGTTTAACTGAACGCACCAATCAAACTATAGAACAATTTCTTCGCTGTATGTTAGCACATTCAACCGAAGATTGGTCAAGTCTGTTAAGCCCATTAGAATTTGCTTATAACAATGTGAACCATGCTTCCTTAGAGATGTCCCCATTATTTTGTAATTATGGTTTCCATCCCAAGTGTTTTCCAAATGATATCAAGGACTCTACTCCTGTGCCAGCACTCACTGATTATGTGTCTAAATTATCTTCTATCCAAGAACAGGCTTCTTACAACCTAGCACGTGCAAAAGAGTATCAAAAGACGTTTGCTGATAAACATAGAACTGAGCAACCTAAATACTCTCTTGGAGATAAGGTCTGGTTAAGCACCAAGAATTTAAAAATAAAAGGGAATCGCAAATTCAACCCCAGATTTATTGGTCCTTTTCCCATAGAAAGGATCATTAACCCAGTTTGTGTCAAATTAACTCTTCCTCCAAAATACCCGATCCATCCTGTGTTCCATGTATCGCTAATTAAACCATTTAACCCTCTGACTAGGTTAATTCTTCATCCTCCTTCCATTATGATAGAAGGTAATCCCGAATATGAAGTTAAGACTATTTTGGACTCTAAGCGAATGCGAGGGAAACTCATGTATTTGGTAGATTGGAAAGGGTACGGTCCTGAGGAAAGATCATGGGAACCTTTGGAAAATCTGAAGAATGCTCCAAAAAAGGTTAGAACCTTTCATTTGCAACATCCTGATAAACCTAAACCTATCTCACCGGTTTGAGGAGGGATCTTGAGGAGGGAGTACTGTCATGAATCTCCAATCTAGTCTTCCCTGGTCAGTTTCGAACCCTCTGTCCCACTATTCCTATGGCATTTTTGGTCCTTCAAAAACCCACCCCTTTCCCGTGCACCCGCACGTCCTGATTATCAGTATGTGGAATGTAATGTTTTTCTACTATTATACTTGTTTTCTGCAATTGTTATTGGGAAGGCGCCAAATATGTTATACAGTTTCCTTATATAAATTCCTAGACTTATAGTATCAAGGGTTTGATTCACGTTCTGTAATTTGCACTTGAATTGCCTGAGAACCGTTTTCAATGCTGGCTGCTGCAATGCCCTGAAAGCGTTTGTCATGCATCACCCTAGCCGCGCTTAGCTGTCAGCTTGCGTAAAAGAGTGCACGTTTCTTCTAGAGTGTTCTGGGTGCGGCCTACTATTTAAACCGCACCCGGCTTTCTAAAAGACGCTTTGCCTTTCATCTGACTCGAGGAAGGATTGCGTCTGGAAACTCTCTGTGGCTCTGACCTTTTAGAAGATCCTGAAGCTGTTAGAAGTCATCTTTTCGGATTTTCCTCCATCTGGACTCCTGCAAAGAAAAGAAGAAAACAAAGTTAAGTGCAATCTTGCTTTTAATTTAGGCGCCCAACGCAAGAAAGACTTGAACAATTTTGGAACAATTATTTCCTTGCAGCACTACTGGAAAGAAGTGTTCAGAGACATTTTAGATTCTGGCATCGCAAGAAGTTATTGTGGTGTTAGGAATTTAGCAGACATTTAATTGTCTGTAACAGTATTTTCTTGGCAGAAAGTGAATGCTATTTAGAAAGGCTTCAAGGAAAGTGAGGTCATTGTGCATATTGTATTTCTCCCTGAGTTATTTTGTTTCCTTAAAAAGAGCAGGCCAAGACTCAAGAGTTTGCAGAACCCCTTTTATTAGAATTTAACGAAACAATTACACGTAAGTTTATTATTGGAAGTTTTTTGAATGTAAAGAGAGAAAACTAGGAATTGTGTTTAACTGAATGCATTTGTATCTTATAGCAACCCACTTCTTGAACTACTCACCAGAGAGAAAATCTGATGACTTGAATCTCAAGACAAGACAAAGACATACTGGATGTTTGCCAAGACAAGACTGATCGCAGGTAGGCTTATGACTAAAAAACTCTTCTAAGAAGTAGTTAGATTAAGCCTTAAATTAGTAGTCTAGGAAGTAGAGAATCAAGAAGGACTTGTGATTACAACTTTGATACTTGTTGCCTCGCAGGTCGACAGCAAGAATCATCCTACCCATCAACGTCCAGTACCGGCCCTCCTCCCCTATTTCTAGGTTTATTTTTACTGTGAATATAATTTTAGTAAGAGTATAGTTAGTCATTTGGGAAGTTGGTCCCTTGCGTCTCTGCGAAAATCATCTACGTCATTCCAGAGGGCTTCGCTAACAGGACAAGGTAAGGGACGACGTAGCCTGGTTTGACAGTTAGATCCCTCTGTTGATTCTTCGCTCCCAATTTGTGATTTTTTATCTCCGGTTGTGATTTGTCCAGTACTGGGCATATAATCCAGATCTAGTTCCGCATCTGTAGTCATTTCTGTGCCTCCGCTATATAAAGATATTTCCTCGCCAGGAAGCTTATTCTTCATTGCATCCTGTAGCTTCCCGTTACTAATGTTGTTACTATTGCTGTGATCCTTTTTACTGCTTTCATTCAAGGCTTCCTTTGAGATTGGTACAAATATAGTTGAGATCCTTGGTGTGTTTCATCACATGATCCCGTTAATTTAGCCGCGGCCTTCAAGTTTTTAATAGTTTGTAATCTTTTAGCCTTTTTAACCAGAAGCTCCATCTTTTCATCAGTTTGATCATCGGACTTTTCTTCGGGGGTATCTTCGTTTAACTGATCTTGTTTCTTCTGTTTTCCCCTGTCAGTCTCCTTCTCAGCAGTTTTTGTGACATTTTTATTTTTACTTTTAGTTTTCTCCGTGTTGTTTTTATGGTTTGCTTTACCATTGCCATTGCCATCCATGTTATCATCCATACCTCCTTTTCCATTTCCTTTTCTAGCCCCTTTGGCCTCTTGTGTCTTCATTCCTCTAGTTTCTGGTCTTCTCATGGAGCTATTGTTTTTTGATTGACAGGTCACCGTTTGTTTTAAACTGCTTCCATGATCCCAAGTTGCTGATGTGCTTTTGGCAACTGCTTTGGTCGCTTCATTTTCTCAGTTACTTCATCCTCTGAGAGCATCTCTAAATTCTCTCTGGTCGCTCCTCTGCTAAATGCTTCACTCGTGGTTGTTTCAGACAGTTTTTGTACTATTCGTGTTTGAATCTGTGTTTGAGTCTGTAATTCTAATACCACCGTGCAAGTTCCTTCAAGATCGTTGGGGTCATACAAATCTGAAGTATAGCCCAATTCTTGATTTTCTTTAAAGAGTCTTATCGAAATCTTATGTAACTTTGTCCTCCACTCGAAATTTCTTGAGCTTTCACGCAGTCTGTGCTTATCTTTATGTATTTTTATGCAAAGGCACTCCTTGTGTTTACTTCTCCCCCCTGATTTTCTGAAGAGAATAAGTTGGAATATGCTCATATAGACAGACAGTTTGTAAACCTGTAAGTTTTGTAAGCTTTTGCCCTTTTGCCCTTTTTTTTTTGCTTGTTTTTTTGCTTGTTTTTTTTTGCTTGTATTACCTTTTGTTACCTTCTGTGCCTCGCCTTGCAACCCCCAGAGTGAGCAGGTAACAGGTAGCTATAGGTAATTTGTAGACGCTCCCTACCTCTAGCGTGGCAACCTGCCGATATAACTCCCAGCAGGCAGTGCTCTGATGACGTCTCCCTCGGTGATCAGCAATCGGCAACAGACAAGCGGAGCAAAGGGGACCAGATCGCTTGCATACACGGAGCAATGAAAGTCCCGAAAATTGCCCAGCCGCAGCGTTTGTTTGCCGAATGCAGCCCTCCCCTGCAGAGAAGAAAAAGGTACGTGGTCCGTGCGGACCGTACACAGCACGCAAACCCGCAACACAAAACCCAATACGTCCAGTGAGGCCGGGGCCGGGGCCTGGGGCCGGGGCAGCCGACAGCCGACAGCCAGAAGACGAAGCAGGAGAGAAACAATCCTTGCTCCCAGGTTCGAAGCTCCCGATCTCTGAAATAATCTTCGCCTTTTTTTTTAATACACCACTCTCAGAATTGAATTTTTAAGCTTGAGGCACCGGAGCAAAGCGGTTAAAGAATCAGCTAGCCATCAAATCAAATATTCCTCAGGACCTGGAGCGAGATTGGTGCGACTGCTCACTCCGCCGCCATCTTGCCTCCCTGCCCTAGCTTCTCATGTGAAGAGGCTGGTTGCTCATTATTTTCCTGAAAGATTGCAACAAAATGATTCACCCATTCGCCCTCAGTAATGTTTGACCCCACTACACTAGCCCCTGCTGGTTCTAGAGGTGATTGGTTAATAGTATTCCAAAACCTGGCGCTATTCAAGAGGGTCAAAGGATTTAAAAGTTCCTCCCATAAAGCGTTTTTCAGCTCGGACTTTCTTTTCTTTAACACCTTTTTATAGGATATTCGCAGTGAGCTAATCAGAGCTTTATCTCGGGGGATTATTTTGAGGGCTTTTTTCAGGTCTTTTGCAGCTTTGGAGCAGTTTGTACAGAACCACTTGGGGTTATCCGAGGTGGGTTTCCCCCCCCTTACCTCCAACATTTTCCCTATATTTTGGGAGATGTCATCAAAGGCTATAAGGACACCTTCACTGTTAGGAGTAGTGTTAAGGCAGATATTAAAGTCCTTTACACAGAACTTTTTCAGTTTCTCAAGAAAGTCAGTTGGTACCACCTTGTTCCATTTTATGCGCCTCCCTCCATTAATAGGTTGTAGCGCGGTGCCTCCCTCCGTGTTGCTATTCGTTGTTTTTTTCATGAGGTTTCCACCTAATAGGGCGCAAACGGGGTTGTGATCACTATAGTCGCCAGGGGTTATTTGAAAACCTAATAAAAATGTCAATAGGTTTCTATCGACCAAAATAAAGTCAATAAAAGTTCCGTGCTTCCCTCCTTTAAAGGTGGGTTCTTGTAGCTCCCGTTGATGTATCCGCACGAAGCGGCACCCGCGGAGCAGGTGCGGCAAGGAGTAAAGTTGGTCCGCTACTCCTGAAGGCACAGTGGCAGAGTCCCTCTCCAGGCAGGAAGGCGATAAGGGTCCCGCTGTTAGGTGGGAGCAGGCTGCCTAAATCCTTGCGGTGTCCTGTGGGTGGGCTGTCAAGGGAGGCGAGACCAGGTGCAATAGGTCGTGCAGGGACTCCTGGGAGACTGAGTCCCTGCTGCGCCTCTCACCTATCACAGCCCGTTCACTTGGCTAGGACTCTCAGCAGTCCGCGACCCCAGCTGTAATGCTCCCGTTGATGAATCCGCACGAAGCGGCACCCGCGGAGCGGGTGCGGCAAGGAGTAAAGTTGGTCCGCTACTCCTGAAGGCACAGTGGCAGAGTCCCTCTCCAGGCAGGAAGCAGATAAGGGTCCCGCTGTTAGGTGGGAGCAGGCTGCCTAAATCCTCGCGGTGTCCTGTGGGCGGGGCTGTCAAGGGAGGCGAGACCAGGTGCAATAGGTCGTGCAAGGACTCCTGGGAGACTGAGTCCCTGCTGCGCCTCTCACCTATCACAGCCCGTTCACTTGGCTAGGACTCTCAGCAGTCTGCGACCCCAGCTGTAATGCTCCCGGTGATGTATCCGCACGAAGCGGCACCCGCGGAGCAGGTGCGGCAAGGAGTAAAGTTGGTCCGCTACTCCTGAAGGCACAGTGGCAGAGTCCCTCTCCAGGCAGGAAGCAGATAAGGGTCCGGCTGTTAGGTGGGAGCAGGCTGCCTAAATCCTCGCGGTGTCCTGTGGGCGGGGCTGTCTAGGGAGGCGAGACCAGGTGCAATAGGTCGTGCAGGGACTCCTGGGAGACTGAGTCCCTGCTGCGCCTCTCACCTATCACAGCCCGTTCACTTGGCTAGGACTCTCAGCAATCCGCGACCCCAGCTGTAATGCTCCCGTTGATGTATCCGCACGAAGCGGGCAAGGAGTAAAGTTGGTCCGCTACTCCTGAAGGCACAGTGGCAGAGTCCCTCTCCAGGCAGGAAGCAGATAAGGGTCCCGCTGTTAGGTGGGAGCAGGCTGCCTAATTCCTCGCGGTGTCCTGTAGGCGGGGCTGTCAAGGGAGGCGAGACCAGGTGCAATAGGTCGTGCAGGGACTCCTGGGAGACTGAGTCCCTGCTGCGCATCTCACCTATCACAGCCCGTTCACTTGGCTAGGACTCTCAGCAATCCGCGACCCCAGCTGTAATGCTCCCGTTGATGTATCCGCACGAAGCGGCGGGTGCGGCAAGGAGTAAAGTTGGTCCGCTACTCCTGAAGGCACAGTGGCAGAGTCCCTCTCCAGGCAGGAAGCAGATAAGGGTCCCGCTGTTAGGTGGGAGCAGACTGCCTAAATCCTCGCGGTGTCCTGTGGGCGGGGCTGTCAAGGGAGGTGAGACCAGGTGCAATAGGTCGTGCAGGGACTCCTGGGAGACTGAGTCCCTGCTGCGCATCTCACCTATCACAGCCCGTTCACTTGGCTAGGACTCTCAGCAGTCCGCGACCCCAGCTGTAATACTCCCGTTGATGTATCCACACGAAGCGGCACCGGCTGAGCGGGTGCGGCAAGGAGTAAAGTTGGTCCGCTACTCCTGAAGGCACAGTGGCAGAGTTCCTCTCCAGGCAGGAAGCAGATAAGGGTCCTACTGTTAGGTGGGAGCAGGCTGCCTAAATCCTTGCGGTGTCCTGTGGTCGGGGCTGTCAAGGGAGTCGAGACCAGGTGCAATAGGTCGTGCAGGGACTCCTGGGAGACTGAGTCCCTGCTGCGCCTCTCACCTATCACAGCCCGTTCACTTGGCTAGGACTCTCAGCAGTCCGCGACCCCAGCTGTAACGCTCCCGTTGATGTATCCGCACGAAGCGGCACCCACGGAGCAGGTGCGGCAAGGAGTAAAGTTGGTCCGCTACTCCTGAAGGCACAGTGGCAGAGTCCCTCTCCAGGCAGGAAGGAGATAAGGGTCCCGCTGTTAGGTGGGAGCAGGCTGCCTAAATCCTTGCGGTGTCCTGTGGGCGGGCTGTCAAGGGAGGCGAGACCAGGTGCAATAGGTCGTGCAGGGACTCCTGGGAGACTGAGTCCCTGCTGCGCCTCTCACCTATCACAGCCCGTTCACTTGGCTAGGACTCTCAGCAGTCCGCGACCCCAGCTGTAATGCTCCCGTTGATGAATCCGCACGAAGCGGCACCCGCGGAGCGGGTGCGGCAAGGAGTAAAGTTGGTCCGCTACTCCTGAAGGCACAGTGGCAGAGTCCCTCTCCAGGCAGGAAGCAGATAAGGGTCCCGCTGTTAGGTGGGAGCAGGCTGCCTAAATCCTCGCGGTGTCCCGTGGGCGGGGCTGTCAAGGGAGGCGAGACCAGGTGCAATAGGTCGTGCAAGGACTCCTGGGAGACTGAGTCCCTGCTGCGCCTCTCACCTATCACAGCCCGTTCACTTGGCTAGGACTCTCAGCAGTCTGTGACCCCAGCTGTAATGCTCCCGGTGATGTATCCGCACGAAGCGGCACCCGCGGAGCAGGTGCGGCAAGGAGTAAAGTTGGTCCGCTACTCCTGAAGGCACAGTGGCAGAGTCCCTCTCCAGGCAGGAAGCAGATAAGGGTCCGGCTGTTAGGTGGGAGCAGGCTGCCTAAATCCTCGCGGTGTCCTGTGGGCGGGGCTGTCTAGGGAGGCGAGACCAGGTGCAATAGTTCGTGCAGGGACTCCTGGGAGACTGAGTCCCTGCTGCGCCTCTCACCTATCACAGCCCGTTCACTTGGCTAGGACTCTCAGCAATCCGCGACCCCAGCTGTAATGCTCCCGTTGATGTATCCGCACGAAGCGGCACCCGCGGAGCGGGTGCGGCAAGGAGTAAAGTTGGTCCGCTACTCCTGAAGGCACAGTGGCAGAGTCCCTCTCCAGGCAGGAAGCAGATAAGGGTCCCGCTGTTAGGTGGGAGCAGGCTGCCTAATTCCTCGCGGTGTCCTGTGGGCGGGGCTGTCAAGGGAGGCGAGACCAGGTGCAATAGGTCGTGCAGGGACTCCTGGGAGACTGAGTCCCTGCTGCGCATCTCACCTATCACAGCCCGTTCACTTGGCTAGGACTCTCAGCAGTCCGCGACCCCAGCTGCAATACTCCCGTTGATGTATCCACACGAAGCGGCACCGGCTGAGCGGGTGCGGCAAGGAGTAAAGTTGGTCCGCTACTCCTGAAGGCACAGTGGCAGAGTCCCTCTACAGGCAGGAAGCAGATAAGGGTCCCACTGTTAGGTGGGAGCAGGCTGCCTAAATCCTCGTGGTGTCCTGCGGGCATGGCTGTCAAGGGAGGCGAGACCAGGTGCAATAGGTCGTGCAGGGACTCCTGGGAGACTGAGTCCCTGCTGCGCCTCTCACCTAAGACAGCCCGTTCACTTGGCTAGGACTCTCAGCAGTCCGCGACCCCAGCTGTAATGCTCCTCTTGATGTATCCGCACGAAGCGGCACCCGCGGAGCGGCAAGGAGTAAAGTTGGTCCGCTACTCCTGAAGGCACAGTCCCTCTCCAGGCAGGGAGCAGATAAGGGTCCCGCTGTTAGGTGGGAGCAGGCTGCCTAAATCCTCGCTGTGTCCTGTGGGTGGGGCTGTCAAGGGAGGTGAGACCAGGTGCAATAGGTTGTGCAGGGACTCCTGGGAGACTGAGGCCCTGCTGCGCCTCTCACCTATCACAGCCCGTTCACTTGGCTAGGACTCTCAGCAGTCCGCGACCCCAGCTGTAATGCTCCCGTTGATGTATCCGCACAAAGCGACACCCACGGAGCGGGTGCGGCAAGGAGTAAAGTTGGTCCGCTACTCCTGAAGGCACAGTGGCAGAGTCCCTCTCCAGGCAGGATGTCATTCAGCCTAGGGCTGACTCAGCCAGCCTCCTGGGGAATCCCCAGCCCCTGTCACTCTCAAACCAGACAGTCAATCCACAAACAGGCCAAGACACACAGAAAGGTCAGACTAGAGAACAGCAACTTTCTAAAAGTGCTGTTCTCAAACACAGGAGTTAAAAACCACCTTTCCTAAAAGATGTGTTATTAAATTCTGGGTTCAGGGATACCAGACTTTTATGTCCTATCTTGCTCCTATGGAAAGATATGCTGGTAGCCACTGTAGCCAGCATCCCCCATGATAGCCTATGAAGCAAGATAGCCTTGCAGCAGTGAAAAACAAAAATGACTACCAGGGCATGTCACCTGCACAAGTACATGCTCTACCTTTCACATACTGGCGGACATGGCAGTTCACAGACTGCACACAGGCACGGCGGTGGCAGGCCTGAGACACCATTTTAGGGCTACTCTTGTGGGTGGCACAATCAGTGCTGCAAGCCCACTAGTAGCATTTGTCATCACCAGCCCTGGCACACCCAGTGCACTTTACTAGGGACTTCATGGTGATACAAATATGCCAATCATGTATATCCAATCATAATAACAATTTACACAGGGAGCACTTACACCTTGACACTGATCAGCAGTGGCAGTGTGTCCAAAGCATCTAAACCAGCAAAAACTAAATCCAGCACAGCATCAAAAATACAGGAGGTAGAGGCAAAAAGATAGGGGGAAACCACGCCAAGGATGCCAGGTCTAACAATGGCTTTTTTTTTGTTTTAGGCTGTCCAGCATGTCTATGTCCATCGTGTGGAACATAGCTTGTTTACTACCTTTCTTGCTGGCTCCCTGTATTCTTCCACGAGTGCTCTCTTTATGAGAAATCTTTTTTACTTTTTTGTACGGCACTCCATGAACTGATGTGTTTTCAGTTGTCTACCTAGCATGCTTCTTCAGGAAGCAGTAAACGCATATTATTTCTTTGAGAAGGTTTCTTGCCTCTGGTCTTTCTGCGTGACTGATTCTACTTATCTCTGCCACTACCAGTTCATCAGTCTTGCAGGCCTGTGAGGAACAATTTCTGTCTATGATCTTGTTTATTTTGGTCAGTGGTCTTTACCAATAGCATAACTTAAACAATAAATCCTCTACCTCAATTTCACACCCATGCCATAGGTGCTGTGGGTAAGGAAGTGAGGGACGCTGAAACACTCCCAAAATAACTTTGCTAGAGTTCAGAAGTGAATAGAGCACTAAACAGGTCATTACATTTTGTTTTGCTCTTGTTACTTTTGCTGCGCAGTCGGAGGTAAAATTTTAGGCTTTGTCCTCCAAGAGAGTTTGGTGTTTACTTTTTTTCTCTGATTGCAAAGTGAGAGGATTTATGTTCCAATTATGTGACAATTTTGCTGGGTACTGGGGATGTGAAAAGAAAGGATGTAGGATGTTGTTTTCAAGCACAGCACAAACTTTAAATGCCATCAAATGAACTGTGCAAATATTTCAGAATACATAAGAATTAGAAAACCACAAATGAAGAACTTTTTTGTAATTCTGAAGTGTGGTGGAAACACATATTTTAATACAATCAAAACAAATCACTACATTAGGTAATGACAATGTCCACACATTATTTTTGTGCCCTGTAAAGTTTTATTACAAAAACTGTAAAACAGTACGTCTGTGCAAATGCAATGGTCATTTCAATTGAAAATGGGTTGTCTCTAATGTCCGTGCAAGACCACATCATGCATACTCCACTCTACGCCACTCCACTCTGTTACACTCTACTCCATTCCACTCTGACAGTACTCCACTCTATCATCTACCATCATTTCCAACGGCTGCGGGACGCCAACAGATATTCGAAACGTGGCTCCCGCAGGTTGATGTCACGGTTCGGTTTCTATCACAATCGTATCGGAGATATTCTTCCAACGGCTGCGGGACGCCAACAGACTTTCTGAACGTGGCTCCCGCAGGTTGATGTTATCGTTCATCCTTGATTATAATTGTACTGGAGATACCTTTCCAACGGCTGCGGGACGCCAACAGATATCCAGACCGTGGCTCCCGTAGGCTGAGGTTAATGTTCGTCGCCTAGCATATTCGTACCAAATTTAAAGTTGAAGAACGAGAGCAGATATCTGGAGCGTGGCTCCCTCTTGTTTATGTTACCGCTGACCATATTCGCCTGCCGTATTTCCATCGTTAGTACTGAAGAAATTGGTGTGGGACGCTAGCAGATATCCTGAGTGCAGCTCCTCTTGGTTTTTGTCACTGTTTATCTTCGATCATATTCGCACAGAAGACTGAAAGTTGGCATCTTCTTGTACCTTGACGTAATTATTCGTCTTTTTAACAAACTCGAATTTATTGTGGCTCCTGAAGAAGGCGTTCCCGTGATAACGCCGAAACGTGCGTCGATAACTAAAATTGTTCGCCACTGTTTTAATATATTTTTTTGTGCAATTGTGTTATAAATACATTATTTGTATATGATTGACTGTTTATATAAATTTTATGTTCTCGCATCAAATGTTTTTAATATGAATATGTACACTTAGCAATAAATGCAAGTTTGTTTCTCCTATTTGGGTTTGTGCTTCCTACATTGCTCTTTCTCGTATGTATTATCAATTGTGTATATTTTTCTCACACAGTACTCCACTCTATGCCACTCTGCACCTCCACTCTTCGACAATCTACTCTCATCTACATCACTCCACTCTACGCCAGTCTACTCTTCTATATGCCACTCTATGTCACTCTACAACAATCTGCTCCACTCTTACGCCACTCCACACACTTCTACACCACTCTACTCCTTTCCACTCCACTCTACTGCACTCCGCTCTATGACACTCTACTCCACCCCACTCTACTCCACTCTACACCACCCCACTTTAATCTACAACTCTCCACTCTGCGATACTCTACTCCACTCCACTCTACAACTCTCCACTCTAGGCCACTCCATTCTACACCATTCCATGCCACTTTACAACAGTCTATGCCGCTCCACTCTATGCCACTCCACTCTACGCCACTCCCCTCCATTCCACTAAGTTCTAGTCAACTCTATGACACTTCACTCTATGCCTCTCTATACCATTTCATTGTATGCCTCTCCATTCTACAACACTCCACTATATGCCACTATACTCTACAACACCTCACTCAACTCTACGCCACTCCACACAAATGTACTCCACTCTACGCCAGTCCCCTCTACTCCATTGTACTCTACCCCACTCTGCAACACATTACTCCACTCTATGCCAATCCACACCACTTTACTCCACTCTACTTCACTCCACTCTACTCCATACTACTCTACTCTAAGACACTTTACTCCACCGTACGCCACTCCACGTCTCTATTCTGCAACACTCCTCTCCACGCCACTCTATCCCACTCAACTCTACTCTATGACACTGTACGCCACTCCACTGTATGTCACTCTATACCACTCCACTCTACTCATTCATTTTACTCCACTTCATGCCACTTCACTCTGCTCCACTTTACTCTACTCCACGCCACTCTATGGTACTCCACTGTAAGCTACTCTACTCTATTCCATTCTGCTCCACGCTGTGGCACTTCAAAGTACAGCACTCAATTCTACTCCACTCCGCTCTATGCCACTACAGTCTATAACACACCACTCCACACCACTTAACTCTACACCACTCCACTCTATGCCACGTCACTTCAGTCTAAGCCACTCCTCTCTACTCCATTTTACTCCACTCTGCACCACTCCACTCTACACCACTCAACTCTATGGCACTCCACACCACTATATTTCACGTTTTGCCACTCCACTCTAAGTCTCTCCACCCTACTCCTTCACTCTGTGCCACTCCATGACACTTTACCCTACTACACTTTACTCTACTTCTCCACTCTATGCCACTCCATGATACTTTACTCCACCACACTCTACTCCGCAATAATCCACTCCAAGTCACTCTACGCCACTCCAGTCTACGCCGTACCACTCCACTCCACTCTACTATACTACACTATATGACACTTTACTCTATTCCACTCTATGCCATTCCTCTCTAACCACTCTACTTTTCTCCACTCCACTCTATGCCACTCCGCACCACTTTACTCCACTCTACGTCACTGCACCCTACTCCATTTTACTTCACTCTATGACATTTTACTCACCTATACGCCACTCCACTCAGTGCCACTCCACTCTACATAATTCTACTCCAGTTTTCCAATCTACTCTACTCCACTCCACTGTACTCCTCCACTCTATGTCCCTTAACTCAACTCCTCTTAATTCTACTCCTCCACTATATGCCAGTCCATTACACTTTACTCCACAACACTCTACTCCACAACACTCTATTCCACGCCACTCTTCACCACTCCACTCTACGCCACTCAACTGTACATTCTACTCCACTTTATGTCAAGCTACTCTACTCCACTCTACAACTCTATGCCGAATTACTCCACTTTACTCTACTCCTCCACTATATGCCACTCATTGACACTTTACTCCACAACACTCTACTCCATGACAATCTAGTCCACACCACACTTCGCAACTCCATTCTACACCACACCACACCACTCACTATACTCCTCTCTATGACACTACTCTACTCCACTCTGTGACACCACTACACTACACTGTACAGCACTCCCCTTCCCCTCACTCCACTATATGCCACTATACTCTGCACCACTCCATTCTTTGCCACTGCACTCAACAACACTACTTCACTCCATTCTCCTGTTCTAACTTTTAGCTATGCAGAGCTGCATCCACGCTGGTGTTCAACCTGGCTAAAACACATTGGCTTTGCCAATATCTATTGCATAGGGAAGACCTATTGGCTTTGCTAATGTTTGTCATTCCTTGAGTTACCTTACTTTTATAGTGCTCTTTAGTGGCCGTTTGGCGACAAACCACTTTACAAAACTTCTTAAATAAATAAATACTATAAATGATTATAGTTTCTGGCAAGGGAATCTCGTTCATATTGTGTCAATCAGGGCCTAACTGGACAACAAAATTGGCCCTGGCAAAAATGCTCAAACCCGTCCCATACTGCAGTAGGACGAAACTAGAATGGGGTCACGAGACACTCCAACTTTGAAAGCAGCTGGGCTTTAGCCTAATGTGCCAGGTTGTAGAACGGCTCGCCGTCTGGCTTCGAGTTCAAGCATCGTGAGCAAAGCGTGTAGGTTCAGCAAAACGAATTTAATTGTGTGTTTTGTGGCAGGTGCAGAGCCGCGCACTGACAGCTCAGCTTTCCGTATGCTTCTGCTGCGTCACCGGGGGTGTGCGTGGCGCTAAGAAGCACGTGCTTTGTCGGAGGCGTGTCCTATGGATCCAAACATGGCTTCTGTCGGAGCCTTGAAGCGAGCCCTTCGTGCGGAGCTGAAGCGGCGGCTCTCGCTAATGAGCCCCGAAGAGAAAGAGCGGCAGAGCCGGGAACTCAGCCGCAGGGTGAGACACTTGGAGAAGAAAGCACGCGGCGGTGGGACGATCCTAGGGAGCGCGAGCCAGGTTAAAGGGGAAAAGCAGGAGCAACTCTGGCGAAGAAGGGGAGGGATGAGTGGGCTGCCGGTCCAAAGGTGGTTGGACTGGACATAGCAGTAGGAGGGTACAGCGAGTGACTAAGAACGTCGTCTCCTGAGAGTTTTGCAACTTGAAGCAAAATCTAGAGTTTAATCCCACAAGTATGTATTAACCACAGTTGTTTTTTGTGTTTTTTTTTGCGTGCCACGCATTCTAACATTTTTTTTCTCCAGTTTAATGGGTCTTCTCATCATCCTTCTTAGGGCCGGCTTCAAATGACTTATGTGGTGCAATGTTTATCGCACCCGTAGTACCAGCTGTGATAAAGTTTGCATCCTTTTATTACATTTTAACATGTCACCCAGGTAGAATCCATCAATTGACAAAGGTACTTACAGGTACATGCAGGTTTGGAACCCCCCAAATCTGCAGGTTATTCTCCCTGTCTACTGTTTAGCTACTGTACAGGATTAAGACGATCACTGCTGAGATAAATGTGTATCCAGCAATGTTGAAGTCCTGATTTAAAGATTGTTAGGCATGTCCATTATTCTGTTATACCAGCTAGTAATCATGCGAGTTCCTCCCACATTTGGAATTACATGGTCAATGTTTCCATGTTTTTCTGCATTTATTTGTGTAAAGCTAGCATCATATTCTTACTGATGCACAGGCCTTTCCTGTAAAGTAGCATTACCAAGTTTTGTTTAGTAACATTTTCCGCTAAATACAAAAATAATCTTAAGTGCATAGAAACCCTCCCTGCACAGTTTGCCTGTTTTTGTTTTCAACCTCTTGATGCGTTGCAAATAAGGTTATCTGGGAGTAATACTATTAGTTTAGCCCAGGTGGTAATGTAGTTGCTACAGAGATGTGTGCAATTTAAGGGTCATAGTTTTGAATAATGCTGAAATGCCCTGGAAGGATATTGTGCCTGCCGCAGAGTACCATGTGTGATGTGGAGGTAGCATGTTACTGTTTCAGATAGCACAGTGAGTTCTGACCTCGTAAGCCATTCAGTGTGTTAAGTTTCTCCTGTTCACATCTGAATATAGCCAGCAAGGCATAGCTTTGAATCCTTGCAGGATAGCTTAAATGTCTGTTCCTATGAGGTTGGGGAAACAACTACCATTTAGTTGATTGGAATTAACGCTTGCTATATAAATATGAATTATAACCGTTTTATGCAAATAGGTCCCCACATTTCGCACATTTTATTTTGAAGAAAGGATGAAATGTAGTCTGCAGTTAAATAATTGCTGCCTTCCGAATTTTAGTTTAAGCCTACTACACCCTGCATAGTCTGTTGCGAGGCATAATGTTGCTTACCAAGAACAGAGAGGGACTTGCAACCCGGCCATTGCTTACCGTTAGTTGGCTTTCCTCTTCACTCTCATTTGCCTGTTTTTAATTCATGTCCCAGCTTGTCTTGTGTTTGTCACTCTCATGGAGCATTGACTCTTTACAGTCTGTTTGGTTGGCTGACATTGCTGCTTCCGCTGCATACTTTTCAAGCACTACTTTTTTCTTTAGTGCGAAGCACTCCATGAAAATGTTTGTGTTTTCGAGCCATCGCAATTAGGTTTATCCACCCCTGATCTCCATGTTACTCTCTGTTGCCCGACAGCTTCTCCCTGCTCCTCTATTTTGCACTCGCTTATGTTCCTTTAGTCAAGGCTTTTCCCCATGCTGCTTTCGTGTCCCCTCACCAGCCCTCCCGCTGTTGCTTTTGTGTCCCACCTTGTTTCGATGTTCCAACCACATCCTCCCCTTTGGTGGTTAGCAGTCTGCCCCCTCCCTCTGGGATGTTGCTTCATGGTATCCAGTGATGCTTCTGCTACCAACACCCACCCCGCCCCTGCCATCTACCCACTTCAGGAAAAAAGCATTTTTGAGCAATTTCTTTTTTTTAAGGTTACCGTTTCAACTCGGATTGGCAACTAAAAAAAACCCAAAGCTGTCTGTCATTTTTTTAGGTGCGTGCATGCGTATTGCGCACTTCTTCAAAAGAATGTGAGTCTGAGTCAAAGGGTTTTAATTTGCGTGTTTTATTTATTTATTTTTTACTGTTTGACTGTGGTGCACATGGAATTTTATTGATCATGAGTGGACCTGTAAAAACAATATTCGCAGAAGGACTAAAAGGAAGCCTAAGATAGTTCGAACTGTTGATGGTGCACCATTAACTTCAGATTTGGTAAGAAAGGCTTCTTTAAGATTACAGGCCTCTTTTGAAGATTGTATTAACCATACTTTTTCTAGATAAACTAGCCTCTTCTAATTATGCTATGGCTTTTGGCATTCCTTGACTAAGTAGACATATTCCACATGTCAGTTTGACTACTGTGATCGTATCTGTCATGATAATTCTGGAGTCTAACTGAAGAGACAAAAGATATTTCATGTCGACTTCTAATTTAATTGTGGCTAATCTCTCTTCTGTGCTACCACAGTTCAGTAGACTGTAGTCTTTGCTAAACCTGAGAACTGCTCCATTCGCCTACATGGGGAATATGATTCCAAGATGCCAATTGAGACTTGCAGTGTTTAGCATTTTGGGTGCATCTGTCCTGTGGCAAAGCATGAGGAAGGGAAAAACTGCAAATGGGTTAATTGTACACTCGTCCCATAAAACAAGAACATCTCTATTTTTTCTTCCAAAGGAACATCAAGATCTTTGAAATTGCACTGACTATAGAGGTTTAAATCAAATTACAAGCAAGGATCGATACCCTTTTGCTTCTTACTATAGAGGTTGTGGATGCTATTCAAGTAGAACAAATATTTACCAAACTTGATTTGCGAGGTAAAAATCTCTTGTGTATAAATAAGGAGGCTGAGCATCTTGGATTCAGAATGAAAGGTTCTAGTCTTTCTGAGGAACCAAATCAAATTTTGCTATTTCTGGATGGCCTTCGCCTACCAAGGTTACAGAAACTTAACTTTGTACTTGTTTACTTTTATCATCAGTTTTATCAAAGATTTTGCAAAGATTACTACTGGCATTAGCTGGGTCTTCAATAAGCAAAATATGAAAACAGGTGTTTAGCTAGGTTGCTCAAGCTGAAACTGTATTTAATTAAAAGAATGCTGTTTTTATCTTTTGTACTGCTTTTATGATATGTGCATATCGAAATAAAGCATCAATCAATCAATCAATCAATCAATTAAAAGAATGTTGACTAAAGGGTACATTTTGTGTCATCCAAATACTTCAAAGAAATTAATTGTAGTTTGCTTAAAGAGCAGCGTGGGCTGTGTTGTCATGAATGCTAGAAAGTGATGGAAGAGAACAGTCTTTTATTTATTTTTTATCGGTCTTATGTTCTGTCTGAGTGAGTAGAATCTTTCAGTTCTTGAGTTGCTTGCTATGAAGATGCCTGCACTGAATGGAGACCTCTATTGATGGGTACCAGAAAACCTTTTGAAATCTGAGTTCATAATCTGAATGTACGATGTATTCAAAATTTTCATTGCAGAAATAGTAGTAGTCAAGCCATATGGGCATTTTTCTTTGCTCGGTATGATTTCACTATAAACTATAACACTGGTTCAAAGAATCCTTTGGCTTATGCATTAGCTCGTCACTATCCAGAGTCTTCATCAAGTTATGAGCAATGTTTATTTTATTTTCACCGTGGGTTGAAATGATTCAGCCTTTTCTGGATACTGTACAGGATTCTCAAGAGTAAACAGAGCCTCAGGAGTTACAACGGTTCATCTTAAGGCACAACCTGCATACTGGAATGAACTATGTTTAAGTCAACAGGCTTTTATTTAATGCCTTGTAAGGAGTTACATTTTGTTGTGATTTGTATATGTCCTGATTCAGCCATTACTGGCCTGAGTGAAATCAAGCCCATATCCGATCGAGCTAGCTCTTCTGTCATTTTAGTAGGCCTACAGTTCATTCAGAGTTCTAAGGAAACAAGGATATGTTCTTTCTTGTCCTGTTTGACCTAAAAAAGTTGTCACATTCCAAACCTTTCAGACATTCGCAGCCCTTAAACAGTGGCTCTGGAACCGTAGTATAGATTGCTACAGAAGTCATAACAGATCATCCGCCCTCAGAGCCCCAGATTGGTTACAGTGGATACTTTTTAAAAATTGATTCATTTTTCTCATTTGTCCAAGTTACCATAAAAAGAGGAGATGGCTCAATATTGTCTGCCGTATATGTTTTCTCTTGATGGTCTGTCACATACAATCATTTCTGGCATATGAACACAATACCTTTCAGGTTCTTAAAAGCTCTTTTTAATGGGTTTTGAACAACCTCTCTCTTCAGATTACCACTCCTTGTCTAATGGGCAAAAAGAACAAACGAATCAAAGTCTGGATCATTCTACTTACCCATTACATAACTTTCTTATAATAATGAGATTTGCATTGCTAAGGTGTTGGCGTTGAAAAGTCCTCCCTTGTGACCCAGAGTGCCCCAGCCATAAAGATATGTGGATCCCTGGTGTTGATTTTTGTTGTCATGCTTGAACACAGATCATGCATGTGTGCCATGCCTAAGGCCTGTCTCGCAGATTGCGGTCTTGTTGGACCGGAAGGGGCACCCAAAGCACTACCCTTACGGTGCTGATAGGATACTGCTTTTACCAGGAATTGGCAGCACAAGTGTGGTGGTGGCAGCATACCTTGTAGTGAGCAGTAGCAGTAATCAGTCCTCCTTTCCTGTGTCACTGGAGAGAGGTGTACAGGCTCACTCATACAGTTCTGCTCCTGAGCGCTTAACTCACCCTTGGCCTACATTAAGTTAGTATGCAGCGATGTGCAGCACGTGTGCGGTTGCATGTATGTGCTGGGTGTATGTGTGCCTGTGAGTAGTGCAATGCATGGAAAACTCTGGGTTCCAATTTGGGAGACCCCGGGCTGACTACAAGAGCCTGAGGAGGTAGAGGATTCCCCCAGACAGATTTGTGGTTTGCTGCATTCCTGAGAGCTGGATGGGACACACACCGGAGGAGGGAAGAGCAAGGCTGTTCAGTACATTTCAAAGAGTGTTTGTGCTTTGATTTGGAAAGAGGTTATTGGGAAGGGACCTCAGTACACCTTGGAGAGGAGATGGGGTTGATAAGGGAATCTTAGAGTAGGGCTGGGACCCGTGGATAACCCTCTGATGCACATATCACTGTGGCTGACATTCAGGTGTGAACCTCTAACAACTCACATGGCCTATGTTGTGGGGCTGTCTGATTTGGATAGCTTCTGCTGTGACAGATGGCCTTCTGGAGGAAGGGCAGGGCAGAGGAGTGGTAGTTTTAAATGGAAACAGACCCCCAATACAATCTTCAAAAACTCAGACCGTAAATCACATTTTGTGTCTGGAAATGGACTATAAGAAGGGGAGCTAGTTGCCCCCAGAATTGTCAACTGCCAATTCAGCCAGTTAGGCTGCATGTCGATGAGGAGAAGCTTTGCATGGCTTATACCTATAACCAGGACTGGGGGCTAAGGTGTGCCACTCTACCAGCTGGGTAAGGGGATATCACCCTGGGAAATACAAGACCACCTGCACTGGAGCCTAGAGCTCCAGTGCCTGCCTGCTTGCTGAGGCCAGTAAGGTAGAGGAGAACACTTGGAGGGAATGAGGTACAGTTTTGGGATCCCCATTGCGAGGTGTGAGGGAGCGGCTGCTGCACTGATCGGGCTATCGCCCATTTGCAGATTCATGCCGGCGACCCTGTATGCCAGAGTGTGGATGCCATGAAGCTAGCCATTGCTGCACCGATCAGGCTGTCACCTGTGTGCTGTGTAAATTCTGTGACTCCGTTTGCTAAAGAGAGATTAGTTGTTGTGAAGAGGGCATTACCGCTGTGCAGAGTGGGCCATCGCCTGTGTGTAGAGTAAAGTCGGTGACCCCATATTCCAGAGGGGACTGCCATGAAGATTGTATTACTACTGTGCTGATCATACCGCTGCCATATGCGGAGTAAAGTCAGCGACCCTGTATGCCAGAGGGGGGCCGCCGTTAAGAGTGCATTATGGTTTTACCCTTTTTAGGTCTCGCCTGTCAATGCGCATGCGCATTGAGCGGAGCGAGACTATAGGGGCTTAAACAAGGTTTAACTAGCTGGCGATTTACTGGCGATTTGATGCAGTGCATGTGCGCTTTTAGCTCAATGCGCAAGTGCAATGAGTTAAAATACGCGTGCACAGCATCAAATCGCCAGTCTTCGCCATCTGTTCCCCAGCTTGGTGCCGCCAGCACCTCCCCTCTCTCTCCCCGCACACAGCCAGGCTCGCATTTCTCCTCCCCCCCTCCCCAGCCGCCAGCACCTCCCCTACACAGCCAGGCTCGCATTTCTCCTCCCCTTCCCCAGCCGCCAGCACCTCCCCTCTCTCTCCCCGCACACAGCCAGGTTCGCATTTCTCCTCCCCCTCCCCCTCCCCAGCCGCCAGCACCTCCCCTCTCTCTCCCGGCGGAATACATGGTTCCTTTTGGACACTTAGACCTTGCCAGCTACCTTAAAGAAGTGAAAGCCTCCTGCCAGCACTTTTTCTTGTTAATCTCTTGGGCTTTCCTTCTTTCCTACATATTTGCCTTCTCGACGAATTCAGCCACCCACTGATGTATTTCATTCAATTTAAATCTCCTCCCCCTCCCCAGCCGCCAGCACCTCCCCTCTCTCTCCCGGCGGAAAACATGGTTCCTGTCGGACACTTTCGTTTGTTAATTAATTAGAGCTCTACAGCCAGGCTCGCATTTCTCCTCCCCCTCCCCAGCCGCCAGCACCTCCCCTCTCTCTCCCGGCGGAATACATTGTTCCTTTCGTTTGTTAATTAATTAGAGCTCTTTGTCTAACTCTTACACGTAGGCTTACTGGGCTGGGCTGTGGATGGCTCCGATGCGGGATTCCAGAAAAAAGCATTAGCGGTGCATTAACAGGCAATTATATCACTTCCTGAGTTTCCGCTCCTGTTTGTGTTTAAATTGTACAAATTGTGTTTATTTATATACATTTGGAAACTGTGCGGATTTTATAGTAACAACACAGTGCCCGCTTCAGGGACGTCGAGCTTTATATTATTGTCTTTCCTCACGGGTGCTGAGGGGGAGGGGCATGGCTGCTTTGTGTACATTCCTCCTGCTACTGCAAAATGAAATGCAGCTCCACCACCGCAGAACACGCTGCTCTTAGTTGGCACTGATTTATCCTGCACATCTCGCTTGTTGCTCACAGTTCACTTTAAGGAGTACAATAAGCTTCACTTCCTCATAGTTCAGCATACCGGCATGTTGAGGGTCCGTGAGTGGAGCAGGATACAGCGGTAAGTGCACCCAGTAAGACTGCAACCTTGCCAAGGCTCAGTCATCAGGTTTTAAACTGATACATATTAGGTTTTGTTATCGCAGTCCCTCAAAATATTTTGTCACGCATTTCAGAGCGCCAGTACTTGCTTGAATTACTATGCTGGTAATGTGCTTGAGGTCAGAGTTATGATCAGCCCTTTACAGGTCACAAACTCTCGTGGCTGCCAGCTTTTGACCCAGCTTTACTTCAATACTCATGGGAGTCCTGGCAGCTTCTTTTCCCCTCCCCTCCTCCTTTCGCTTTTCCTGTTGGTCCAGACAACTTCTCTACTCCACTCGGACCCTCCCACCCCTCCACCTCTCCACCTCCCCCCTATGACGGAAGTCACAGCAGATTCTCTGCATTCTTTCTTTATTACACACGTAAAGTGCACAGCTTACACCATTGAAAATCCTCCTAATAATTAAAAAAAATTAAAAGCCATTATTATTTGTAATATCAATACATCTAAGTCACGTAAATACTAAACATGCTGCATTACAAATGCTATAGGTGTCACATTTGCGAAAGTGATAACTATTGGCATTGTAAATGACAAAGCTATTAATTTAGCTATTTTAAAAAACAACACATAAATAAAAAAAATGTAATTTATAAGACCAATAGCTCAAACTTTCCTAATGAGACCTTTTGCATTTCCAATGCTTGTTCTGTTTGAAAGGTTTCCATCCAAGAGTTTTTCCTACTTATTGCATTGATCCTTTAGTTACAGTGGTTACGTATTATGTTTCTTGTTTATAGAAACAAAGGCAATAAGTGTAGAAAAGCCTGTTCCATTATGAAATCAAGGTGAAAGAATATGCTGAAAAATCTGTGACCCGTAATATTTTTATTGAAGTCCCCTTTGATTCATCGGAAGGTTTCTCAGTCTAGTGAATGCTCTTGGGTAAATGTTTCTTCATCTCATGTCTTGTGTGTGTTTTTTTGTTTATTCCCCAGCGACATCTTCGTAATGCAGGAGCTTTAGGAGGGGGGTATATGGTTACATCTGGACAGGAGACTTCCAATGGGCAGCAGCATTTTAGCAGGACTTCATGTCCCTGGAACTGAAGGCGGCACTTCTCTGGGCTGTGTCTGTCTTGACCTCCTCATCTCCACTGCTCCTTTAGGTGCAGCATTTCCATGGTAGCAACTTGATAGGGGATTTTTTTAATGCCCTGTCTGCCGTGATACTTTTGTGTAGTATTGTGAGCTGTACCAATCAGTCTTGCTTTTATTGCTAATTCTTTTGGGTACATGAGCACTGCTTCCCAGTCTATATCTTCCATTGGGCGAAATTATGTTTCGGACCTCTCTTGGTTTAGACAATTCAGCTTATTGCTTTATAAGAGTTTATATGTTCTATAGTGCTCCTTTTTGTAATTTGTTCTTCAGGACTGCTTTCTATCAGGGTTACATCCTTTAATGCTGTCAACTCTGTATTCTCTGCCAGAAAGGCATGTGTGAGCTGAGCATATCCATCTGTTTCATTCTGCACCAGTTTACATTATTCTTTACTGTTCTTTAACGATGCTAGGTTACTGTTTTCCATAATGTCTACCACGTTTGCTTTATTTATTTATTGTTTTAAGCAGATTGCCTTACAATGGGAAAAACAAAATAATACATCTTGCAGTATTCAATTTAAAAACCTACAATTGAAAATTACTCTTAATACCAATGGATAGCTAACATAGGTCCTCATATGAATAGTTTTACCCTATATTTATAGGGAAAGCGCTGACCAGTACTAGCCCAATAGTGCAAACCTCAGTAAAGTGTAGATGTTTGTGCAGATTGGCAAAAGTCTGTGATTTCTCATCATGTCCTGAACAATTTTTATTAGAATATAGCTGCTATTATTCTGACTTAATATGCCTAACACTATAAACTCAATCCACACTAATAATAAGAGTACTGAACAATACAGGTCTAATAATATAAGAAGTTCAGTTAAGTGCTAAGTCCATGATTTCTCACCTTGTCTAAGACAATTATCATTAAAATAGAGCAACTGTTGTTCAGGTCTAATACACCTGTAGGTATAAACTCGATCAACAATTAATTTTCTGCTGCAATACTAAAGAGAGTATTACAGGTTTCCAGTGTGTGTTTAACTAATGGCTATGCTGCCTATAGATAACATCTCATAGAATTACTTTGTCCTATGACAAAAAACTAAAGAACTCATGGTAGATCTTATCTCATAGGAATTAAACAAGGACAAAATGCATGTTTTACGAGTGCTTACAAACTTAGTGCAAAATATCAAAAATCGCTTGATGTCATATTTCCCCCCCACAAGCGCAGTTGCGCAGTTCACTTCCCTTGGAAAACCTTTTACATTTCACCAGATATTCTCTGTTAGTGACGATCCCCATTCTAAACATAAGGTGCATTTATGTTAGGGCAGATCTGATCCAAATAGTACTTATACCATGGTTCCACCATATACTGAAGATAATCTGCATTCATGCTGCCTGTTAATATCTTGACAAGCTTTCATTTCCACTTTAGTGTCTGATGGTGCTCTTTTCACAATTTCCAATCTGTCAGACCTATCTTGCTTGGATCAGTCCAGAGAAACCCCAGTTGCAGGACAGCAGTCTCCTCGCATGAACCAACTAATCATTACCCTCCTCCCCCGCCCTGCCATAGCTTTCCACTTCCACTACTGATTATAGATTTATGGTAGCTTTCGAATTTCTAACCACCCTAATCCATTGCAACACAGGTTTTATTTCAGGCAGGTCTGAGATTGTAGTGAGACAGAGTTCTGCACATAAGACTAGTAGTGGAGTGCCTGGTCCCAGTTTTAACCACATCGATGCTCGATGAGTTCCAGCCCTGTGCTGGAATATGCAAAAACCCATTATTCATGACGAGCTGGGCTCGTCATGAGCGTGCTGGGAGGCTACTGCATGACGAGCCCAGCTCGTCATGAGTGTGGAAGGGGTTAAGGAACTTAAGAAAATATTTTCAATCTCTTGCAGCGCATGTTAATTGCCATATCCCTGTAACTGAGCCCCTTGTAGGGCAGCAGAAATTGCTGCTTTTGAAATGCCTTTGAGCTTCTGCTGTTTGAAGATCTGTAATCTGCATATTTCCTTCAAAGAGTTTTCCTTTCAGAATGCAGTCACTCGGTGATCTTGGCTCTCTATCCCGTGCTGATGGTTTCCCTGTCCCATCTCCTTCTTACTGTTTGAGTTTCTATTGCACTCCCCCCCCCCCCCCCAGTAAAAGTAATGCAAGAATGTCGATTTTTTTCATCCCCAGTCTATCTGGTCATATAGTCTAGTTCTGTTTCTGAGGGTACCCGGTCATTGACTACTTGCAGTTGGGTGGCCCAATAGTCGGCCCTTAGACCCATTCCCCTGGACTCGTAACCCACCCAGAACTAGAGATTCCCAACTTTTCTCTAGTTATACAAACAGAGATCATAACCTAACTGCTTTCTACTCCAGCAGGGACATCTCTACCCGTTGAATACTTTGTGAGGGATTCAGTATGGATATTGCTGTGCTAACAAGAATTGGATAAAAAATCTACATGTTCTGGAATCAAGATCCATCTGCTCCACATGGTGCTTGAGAGTACTGGGAGCTCGTTAGAGCCCACATATAAGTGGGAAACAAAGAAATTGTGTCTTAGTGCATAAAAGTCACTAGCAGCGCCTGCACACTGGTGGAGTGAATTAATCTGAACATGAGCACCGATAACTAGTCTTTATGTTTCTGAAAGGCAAACTACAAACAAGCATTGGCATAGCCAATAGGTCTCAGTTATCCAGCACAATATCCTTGGTGCAACAGCATCAACTGTTGCATGGCTAAACACTTATAAGGTCCCAAAGGCGAGACCTATTGGCTATGCCAATGCTCGTTTTATTTTATAGTCGCCTTTTTCTTCATTGTCACACATGACAGCACATTCAATTGTGAGTTCAGCATGTCTGCTGTACAAAAAAGTGTTTGAATTAATAGAGTAAATCTTTGCTCCACTTATAATAAGAATCTAGCCCACATACAGGATACACATAACCTCTGACTTGCCTCTGAATTAACTAATAGCATTGACATCAATGCAGGCCAGGAATGTTTGTCAGTTCATTCTACTGAAACCACAACGTTTCTCCAAGAAAAAAACATACAATCGTACCTTTTCAGAAATGGCTCCCAGGATATGGAACGCTCTACCCCCAGAAACGAGACTTAATCCATCTGCGGCCTTTTTCAAAAAAGAATTGAAATCGATTCTCATGTCCAAATTCACTTGAACTCGTATTAGACACTACTGAAGCTATGTGCTAACATTTAATTGTTCCCAGTACTGTATTCATATAATCCACTTATTTATATGTATATGTGTTTATATGCTATTACCTATATTTGATCTGTAAAGCGCTCTGATACCCGCAAGGGTCTTGTTCGCGCTATACAAAACCGCAAAAATAAATAAATAAAATGCTTCATAACTCTGTTTTAATAAATTAATTACTAAAGCATGATGTGGTAGCATACTGTCATTTACAGACAGCACAATTTCCATTGAGATTACAACAATCTTTCTCAATAACATAGTTTTAATGATAAAACTTTATAAGCATACAAACAATGAGTGGAAATTGGGTTTCAGCAAAAAGAAAATAGCATCTACACATCACTAAGTAAAGTGTTCTGATTTGTTTTGATCTCTTCAAAATGTTTGTTTCCATTACACAGTTACAGAAAATGTGTTTTCTTAACTTCTGAAACATATTTTGAAATATTCGTACTGTTCATTTACAAGTTATTTAAAAGTTGTGTGTTAGAAAGAAACCTGTCTTTCTACAGCCTTCCATTTCACACTCGCTGTACACACAATTGTCAAACATTTCACTATACAAAATTCTCTAACTTTATAGAACGTATTGCGATCTCCCTAGGGCCCTGCAGTGCCTCCTGCCATTCCTCCTCATCTATGCCATACAGGTCTTTAGCCAAGGCTTACCTAAGGGCAGTCAGGGGATCCGGCACATTGTTTACCAGTTTACGATATATCGTGGATGTCCGTTTCTCAGTGATGGGGTCGAGTAGCAACCTATCCTCCAACTGGAAATAACACTGAATGGATGTACCACTATGTATGTGTGAACACAGAGCATGCAGGAGTCTGATATGATGATAACCCTGTGACTGATGCAGGTTGTATTCCCTCTGGAGATCTGCGAACATGATGGGGGAATCACCTTTCCATACGTCTCCTAAATATTCTATCCCTATCAGTTTCCACCCCTTGAAACCTGTCAGGGCGGACATTTCGCGCAACTGATCGCCCATCCACAGTGGGGTTCTACCGGTCAGTTTCCCTGCCTACCCTAGAAGTTTATTAGCATCTCACCAGCACTGCAGCACAACCTTAGTGTGGTTGGGAGACTCTGAGCGTGCCCTCCAGGCATATAGGAGGGATTCACAGTTTCCACTCTGCATAACCATTCTGTCTACTCTGTAGGCTGGTTCATCAAGATTTACATAGACCCAATCATTTATCACCTGAAGCTGTGAGGCCCAGTAATATAGCCTGATGTCTGGAACAGCCAGGCCACCATCATACATCCCCTTTTGCAACTCGTGGAATGCAATTCTCGGGGATCCTCCCACAGCAAAGTTCTAACCACCTGTGCTATGCGTTTGAATACATTCGGGGGGACAGGGTATGGAGTATTCGAATCCTACCTTCTTTGATGACCTCTGAAGAATCACAACAATCACCAGAATTATCAGTATTAGCTTCTCTGATTTCTTTGTTGTTCATCTCATCATCACTCATAAGCATAGCTCATGAACATCCATTTTTCTTTTCACCATCCTTATGCCTTCTACATTTCCTCCCCTTCTGATAAAACACCATGTTCTTCAAATTTCACCTCTCACCACCTTCCACTACTACAAATAATTTACAAACTCTTTTCACACATAAAGGCACTTTGAATTCAGACAAACCGCCCTTTACACTTCCTGATTTGATCTTGACCCTGTCACCTTTTTGTGTTTTGCTACACGAAGTCCAATTTGTCTCCGACAAACTCCTATCTCCAGAATCCAACCTGACCTTCAGACTCTGGGCATGATGCCCGTTACGTCACGTGCTAGACGAAACTTTGTGTCACCATAAAGTAACTTGGACGTGCGGGCTGATCCCATCCTCCTCTCCAATTTTCCGTGACAGCTTAGGGAACAACGCACACTCCTCGATATGGTTAAAAATTATGAATCTTAATTCAGCACACAACCTGGCGTCGATCCTCCCTGAGAGCCTGAAGCCAACTGACACTCCTAGAACTCACTACGCTAAGACAATCTAGAACACTAGCAGGTTTACATCATAGCAGATAAGATAGGTAGCTGAGAGTTTAAGTAGGATACCATGAGTTTGTCTCATTCTGTTTCCTCAAGATCGCTAACTTCATTGTCTTGAGGAGTGGGAAACCCATTCTGGTGGTAGACTGAAATTGCTGTCAAAACGGGACAGGGGAATTACCAGGAATTTTTATATATAGAAACCCTTGTTAGTGGAAAGCAAGAATTTTAAACTGTTCTGATCTCACATTTATTTTCCTCAAGGTTATGCTTCGATTCTTTTTATCACTTCTTGAGCAAAAGCCATGAACTTGTTTGGCTAGATGAAGACTAGGAATGATTATCCTACTTGGCCATCTTATATTTTTCGCCCAGACGTTTGAAATGGTATCCTGAACAAAGGTTCAGGCAGGAGTTTCAGAGGGCATCATTTGTGTGTGATTAAGTGCTTCTTCCCCTATATTTTCTTTCCATGGTGTGCTTTATTCCCTCAGGGACACCCATAATTCCACAGCTTTGTTCAATATAGTATGCAGAGTTAACATCCCCAGCAAGCTTGCCCTAAAGTGTTGACAATATGAACAAGTGGATCTGAGGTAGCCATCTTCATTTCTGACCACAAAATCCTACACCTGCTTATTAGTCCCTTTCTAATTAATTTAACTGTGCATATTCAGAGAGGATGTACTGTGCTTGCTATGAAAAACGTCTGTGACTCTTCTTGCCTTTGGTACCAACCGAACTACATGCAGCACCAAACAGAAAACAAAATAGGAGTTGATTTAAAAAGAACCACGTTTTTTTAAAGCCTTGTGAAAAGGGTACACTTGATCAAGCTGATATATGTAGAGAGAAAGATGGAGCATGTACACCTCAAGCACAAACACATCTGAATCTAGGTACCACAAGTTGGCAAGTGTCAGCAGACCTGATGAAGGTGGATATGGAGCATAGTGAGAGAACTTGTACTGAAGATACAGAGGAGTTATAAGTGTGAAAGGTAATACAAAAACGTTTAAACAATCCCCTTTTGGATACAGGCAGCCAGTGAAGAAGAGGCATAATGAGAAGACTAAAACTGCATTTTTAATTATTTGACGCTTGTACATGAGGAGAGCCCAGAAAATGACCATCAGTAGTTCTACGTGCTGAGCACTGTGACCTAAATGACTAACTGGCATTAAGACAGGGAAGGGAGTAGGGGTAAAAGTGTTAGGATTTTGCATAGAGTTTTAAGTAAGAGAAAAAAAGTTGAGGACGGTTTGCTGAATTGGCCCATGAAGAAAGTTTATTATCTAAAATGAAACCCAGGTTCCGTACAGAAATGTGAGGGCCATAAACAGATAAAAGAGATAGTCGGGGCATGAGTACACTAGATGAGTAGGAATACCATCTTCTCCATATTCAGCGTAAGGAAATTCCGACTCATCCTGTTTACCACTGCGGATAAAAGGTTCTTGGGCTTATCTGTATTCTAATTTTCTAGAACGGAGGTCTGGAAACATTTTTGTTCTCCGCCCCCCCCCCCCACTCCACACACCCCTTCTTAAGCAAAATGGTTTGATGTTGGGTCTTCTCCCAAAACTTTCTGGCAAGATTTAGGGGAGCGGGTCGAGCAGAGCTGACTGAGGGGAGGGGGCTTATGAAGTCATTTGTGGGAGACCTTTTCTTTAGCTCATAATCCACGCTAAATGTGAGACTTGGAACAAATACATCATAAAGAAATTAATCAAAACACACTAATCCCCATATTTGGGGTGTTGTGTGCCTCTCACACTCTTGGACCCCGATGCAACTGCACCTGCTGGGCTATTAGCGGCGGCCCTGAGTAGCAGGCGCTCTCCTCTGCCACTTTCATCCCTTGCCCACCATGCCTGAAAATTACTCCAATCTTGAAACAGACTCTCTGTCCCTTTCAAGAAAAAAAGGAGCTCACATATGTTGTCTGCCTCTCCAGAAACGGGTGTCCTCAGGCCTAATGCTAGAAATGAAAATGAGCCACAATGCATGTTTTGTAAAGTGAGATGGTCATAATTGGGATGCAGTGGTCCCCTCACACGTCTGGACCCCAGTGCCTCTGTATCTGCTTCACTAATGAGAAAGTCCTTGTAATGGAATTAAAAAATGTCTGCACTAGGTGCAGCCTGTTTACCTGTAACTAAAATGTATTCTTTTAAATAACTGTTTTTATCTTAAAAACTAATTCATGTTGTGGTAGCCTATCTTCTACTCCGGGTCACTGGAATTATATGATGATGCTGCATTTTTTGCATAATTATGGAGTTTTTGCATTTGCCACATAATCAGTCATCTGCTGCATAATCTGTAGTTTTTAACAAAAAAAATGACACAAATGTATACTATCACAAAATGTGCCACATTATGCAGCATAATTTGCCTTTTCTTTCTCTTCATCTAGTCAACCCTGATGCATAATTTGATCCTTCACTTCCACATAATTCCAGTGGCCCCTAAAATAATTATCTATTTATTTACAGTACTTTGTTTCTGGCTGGGACTTCATAGCACCTTATGTACACACAAACCATTGTTCTGAACTGCACCACTTAGTATTCAATTCTGCGACTCTCTGGTTTTTATAAACAGACATCTTGTATCTTTTTTGGAATCCTATTTTTTTGTTAGGTCTCGAGGAGCGTTGCAGCGCAACACGCTGCTTCGCTTTGCGAGGCATGCTGTATTAGAGTATATTTTAGAAGTGGGGTGGAAGGCCCGCCCCTATTTTTCATTGGCTGGCGTCATCGTCCATGATAATGAGGCTTCTTAGACCCTCCTTGTTTCCGCCCTGTCTCTTTTTGGGACCGCCCATCAGGACTGGATCATTTATTTGCGGCGTTACACTGTCTCCTTCATTAGTCTGAAGGCACTATGTTTTGTCAGTCGCAAGTTGAACAGCTTGAAAGGCGGACAGTGGTCTTAAACACACGTGCTGTTAAACAAGCACCGTCAGAACAATGGCTATCCCCGACAGCCCTTTGCCTCGCATCTCCTGAAAGAGGGCAGGGGCACGCTGTCACATGACCGTGTCTTGCAGCCTGTGCTCCCCGCGGGACTAGCACTTTTTCTGATTTCCCTCCTTTCCTGACAGACTATCTAGTGTCTGCTCCTTGATTCTTGTTATAACTTTTTTTTTTCACAAGAGTAAATTCAACCGCTCACCAGCGAGGCCGCAGATTTCATGGACGTGGTCTGAACTTGCCTCATGCCCCCCCAGCTGTCTTGAAGCAGGCCGAGGGTTGGTATCCTATTCCTTTGCTGTCAATTAGGTGCTTTTCCCAAGCGCCAAAGCCACACACACCCGTAATTCCTCCAGTGCTTCGAGGTGCTATATTTTATAGTGTTCACTTAACGTTGAATCTCTTTTACTCCTCCACTACCGCTATGTTGTGAGCATTTGTATAGCACTTTCTATCACTAATATTTCAGTGACACGCTAAATGAAACAGCTGAAGTGATAACGGACTGTGGCCAGGCCCTGAAACGTGTGTTGCCCTGTAGTGTGCTGTGGAAGGAGGAGAGTGTTGAATCAAGAAGCTGGCATTGCTTCAAGAGCTTTTCTTCTTGATGCTTTCCTCTCTCTGGTGTTTATTCTACTCATTCCTGTTTCTCTTCAGACTTCCTTGATGTGCCAGGCTGCCGTCCATGCAGGGGCGATATCAGATAACGTAGGGGGGCAGGTGACTCGAGTCAAAAATGTTAGCTGGCATCTGTGTTTGTTTTGAGGGGGAAGGGCTTTGGGGGTCTATACTGATTCGATTCGCCCCCTTCACAGTGTTTCACTGACATATCCGGTATTTTTATGTCCAGGTCAGTAAAAAAGAATAGAAAATCAGCAATTTCTCTTTGAAAGATAAAATAAAAAATGCAGACAGACGCAGAAATCGCTTCAGAAGGGCCATGGAGCTACACAAACGAGTGTTAAATGCACTGGCAGCTGCCAGCTATGGGAACTGGGGGGTTGGGAGTGGCTGGGGGAAATATAGAGCAGGAGGAGAAGAAACAAGCAGTTGCAATGCAATAGATCTCACATTTAAGCGAGTTTAAGCTATTGGCAAAAACCAAAACATAAATAAAAGGCATTGTGATTTACAATGCCAATAGCTAAAATTTGCATAAATGCAAGACCTATTGCATTGCAAATGCTTGATTTGAGTTTACAAACAGACAGGAATTTGTGGGCAAAAAACACAGTCAACACCCCCCCGAACAACACATCGCTAACCCCTCTCACCCTACCTCCCACCAGATCATCCCTTAATCAGCAGAGACCGGAGAAGAATGCAGCTGAGAATCCTGAATGTCTACGTTCCAGTCCCTGTTTTGCTAATTAAGAAGGTACTGTCATTCAATGGTGAAAGTCAGTCCAACAGTGATGCAGTCAGGAAGTGAGTTCTGGAAAGTTGGTGTGGCTCAAATCACTATGGTGCACAGTTGTCGTAGCTAGAACCATTCTGCTGCATACTTCTAGAGCAATGCTGCTGCCTTCGTGCTTGCAGAAATATCAGCATGCTTATTGCTGAAGCAGTTCTAAAATTAACATTGGGGTGCTCCTCAGTGGATCTGCTAGTATTGTTCAGTTGTAGAACTGCCTGTTATATAAAGGTGCTGCTGCACTATGGTTGTTGTCCTTAATATAAGGGTGCTGCTCAATTTGTCTGCCAGTTACACGAGGGACTGTTCACGTGATACATGTTTTGACACATCAGAGTTATTTATTCAGAGTAGGTGCTGCCAAAAACAATATGGATGTTGGCAGTGCAGATCCCTTACCAAAAGTTTTGAAATTCTTTAAATGTGCTTGCCCGTGTCTAAGTGCTCTCTTACACTGATCTGCAATTTACCACCTGTATACTGCTCAGCATACTGCCCCCATCATCCACTTACTTCCTGCTTAAAGGTATTCTCACACTGCCTCTTACCATAACCTCTGCATAATTCTGGCCTAAACATCTTATCTCTGCTGCCAGAATATATTGGAGTGTGGGCCGTTACCACACTGGTGACAGAGTGACAGGACCTGTGCCATGGAGGAATGGATTTGATACTGGTGAGAGAGCTTGCAGTAGATACTAACTTAGGGGCTTTGTTGTGCAAAGGGAGGAAAAATGCAATTCAACAAGGTATTTCAACCTGTGGTTTCAATCGTGTGTCCCTGGTGGGGTACAGACGTAGTAGCGCAAATCATTAAACACTGATCCAAATGGCTGAGAAAGTAAATCTTTAGTATTCCACTTTCTCAATACTTTTGACTACATCAAGCATTGGTTGTGCTGTCCACAAAACAGAAAGACATATACAGTGCAATACAACGTAATTTGTGATGGACTAATACAGGTTTACAAAACACAGATACATAAAGGTTGCAATTATTCAAGATTGTCAACTGTCAACACAATAGTCATTAGGCAAAATGATTTCTTTTGTTCCTATCCGACTTTGTACAGTTAGATCTATAGCATGGTACGTCGACGTTTCGACCCTAGTGGTGATGCGCTGACTACGTGCGTCTGGGCCGGGTCTTCTTCAGTACTGGGAAGGGGTTGGACAGCCTTGATTCTATTTCTTCAGTTATGTTTCTTCCGGTGCCTGCCAGCCGACTAGGCCCACTGGATATGGTTGGGACACTGCTCCTTAAATGTATGTAATGGGTTCTTCAACACCAGCCGGTGGGAGAATTACTCGTCGTGCACGCCTTGGCTGCTGCTCGAGTGTGTGAAAGGAGCGACCGTCTCCTAGGATTCTTCGCCATCTGGCAGTTACGGCGAAGAATCCTAGGAGACGGTACAAAAGTTTGAGCAAAGTGATCATAATGAGATTTCTTCACTATTTCCCAGGACTGGTCCACCAGGATCAGTGGTGTTTCATCACAGATTGGAAAATGTAAATGAACATCAGACAAATCTTTTTTACTATGACCGTTTGTGATATCCATAGATTTAGAAAAGGCATTTGACATGCTCAGTAGGTTTTATTTATCTGATGTTTTGAAACAAATGCATGGGACAGGAGATGAGCACCAGATAGTACTGTTGTACAGGCAGCCAGTAGCAAGGGTCTGCAGTGTAAGTGTAGGACAATGGGCCGAATGAAGACATGTCCAGATGGGTCTGTCGAGGGTTGGCTCGAGACACCAGCACAGCCTCACCGGTTGAGTGTGGTAGTTCACTTCGCAACTGGGTACCTGAATGCCAATTTCAGGCTAGTAAGTTCATGCATCTCAAGTAAAAATCGACTAGTAGTCTGGCCAGTCCAGGGGACTTCTGGAATGGCAATTCTATCATAACCCTTTTAATCTATTGAGTTGTTAATGGTGACTGTAAGGTTTCTATCTCTTCTGTCATCAAGATCTCCACACCATTTCATTTTATGTAGTTTTTCACTCTGTCCCTCAACTTTTCTTGTTTCCCCTATACTTCTGAGTAGTATCTGGTGAATAAGCAGAAGTGAGTCCACAACTTTCCTGTTCCAATCTTGTATGCTTGCTATCGGAGAGACCTGTGTTCTTGTATTTACCACTACACCAAAAGCATCCCCGTTTTATCTACCTCAGCATGCTTGCTCTTCATGTATTCACTATAATACACACATTCATTCTTTCAGTGGTTTGTGCATTTATGCATGTCACAACGCTTCTTGGAGCCCTATGGTTCAAGTGTTCTAATGTGAATTTCAGTGTCCCACACTTTCCTCGGCTTTTGTTTCTTCACCTCAAAAGAACTACATATGCAGTTGCCCAATTTACAACCTTACATACCTCCCATTCAATTACAGCATAATTTGCAGTACCGTCATTGTCTCTAAAATAATGCTTAATGTCCTCCTTTATTACACTTCTAGGGATGTACCATCCTATGCAATAGACTGCTGTTTCCATATGGGTATGGTGGGTCTAGGCTTACCCATTATGATGACTTGCGCTACTGGGTTCGGTTAGTAGATGGGGCAGCAAAGATATTACATTCTCACAATCGAGGCGTCGAATAGTTTGGAGCGCAGGACCCTAACCAGATGTATCGGGAGGTAATGCATTTGGGGGGGGGGGGTAGGGGGGAGTAGATAGAATGAGTGTTCCATGGCTTGGTGTTTAATCTCCAAGAGTCAACCAGTTCGAAATTTAACACTGAGTCGCAATAATCATGTGTGGTTTGCTGCAACTAGTGACCCAGTCACCAGAGTATACACGCTATCAAAGTCAAGTACACTTTTGAAATCTCCTCCTTAAATCTTAAGGTGAGTTGCTAAGTGGGCCATCTATCCAGAAACCATATCTGGTAAAAATTTGATGCATAAACACTTAACAACAGTACTTTGGCCCTGTCTAAGTGGCCCCACTACTAACATTTGTCTCCCTTCGCGATCTAAAAGCACCTTTCCTGATCTCATCCAGGTCGATGTTCCCCTGGCATTTGATGAAAAACTCATAAGAAATATCTGACCCGCTGACGTTTTTTCCAGTCTGTTCCCTTCATCTCTTGTAAGATAAGGTTCTAGTAGAAAACCTTTGAGAAATCCTGTTCTTTTGAATTAAGAATGTACATTGTATCACTGAGTGACTCTGTTCAGTCCCCTAATGTTCCAAGTAAGGAACGTCAATACACAGAACATATGTCAGTCCTGTACTTGGTGACTCGTTCACATCCAACATTGTAATGTCCCACAGGCTATCCATTGCAGATGGCATTGCGGCTGCCAACTTATTTCTAGGTGCATGCAATGTTGCGTGTATGATGAAGGCAGCCGGTTAATAACAATCCCAGCTGTCAAACTTCCCCCTAGAACCTCCCCAAACAGATAGGCAACCACTCCCCTCCAAAAAATAAACCACTTCATGCATCTCACTATGTTTTTCCGTATCTCGGAGGAAGGAATATTGAAAGTGTGTGAAGAGCTAACTGTGCTCTGTCGGCCACTCCCGCTTTCATAGAACAGCCCTTGGTATTTGAAAAGCCTGTGCTTCATGTCCTGAAAATTCAGCATATTTCATACCTCATCCAAGTCTTAATTTATGATCAGTGATTGCTGTATGGCATCAAATCAGGTCTGCCGACTGTGGGGTGACGCTCGGGACATTGACACTTTTCCTCTATTGAGTCTTGATCCATCCCAGTGCCATCTTCGACGGCAACAGCTACCTACTGCTCATCTTTTGCTTGTTGTTCTTTTGGCTTAGTAGTAGCAAGGTCTTCTGTATACTCTTTTGACGTTGCCAGTGCCTCTTTTGTGTGTCCTCATCCCCAGTATAATGGTGTTTCACCCTCTCCAAAATCTTCTTCAGGGACTGTGAAGAATAGAGCTTTATGCTTGGTGTGCTCTTGACACTTTCTGGGAACAGCAGCATATATTGCACACCCATGACCCTCCGCTCTCTCTTCACCTCCATAAAAGGAGACCGTTTTTAGGTCTCGTGACCTTAAATGCGCGCAAGCGCATTGAGGAACGAGAATTCAAGTGCTCAAAATGCTCATGAAACCACCAGCTTTTTGCTGGCGTTTTCATGCAGTTCATGTGAACCACGTGTTCAAACATGAACGCACATCAGCCTCCCTCCATTTGCCGCACAGCACATCAAAGGGCTTCGCCCAGCGTGCGCTCTGCGGCTTCTCGGCTTCTCCTCCCCTAACTTCCTTGCATTTCTCCTCCCCCTCCCCAGCCAGCTTCCCCCAGGCCGTGTTCCCTCATCCCTCGCACCCCCTCCTCCTTCAGCTTATCACATTCTTCAAACTAAAAATGCGTCCCCGCTTGTAGCATGCAGGGGCCTAAAGTGATTGCATTAACCAAACTAGTTTTCCTACCAATTTTTTTTTCCCGACAGATAAAGGTAAGTTGCATTTATATTTTCCATTTAAGGTATGTGCGTTGTATTGTGTATGTCTGTACGTAAACATCTACCAAAATCCCCCAGGATCAGAGTTCACTTACTTTTATTTATGCACTTTGACTGCTGCCCAGATCAGTGATGAGTGCTTGGCAAAGAATAAATAGTAATAATAAAATACATTTTCATGCAGATTTTAATAATGCTAATCAGTAAGTGGCCACATCAAAGGCTCTGTGCCACTTTCACCCACACAGCAACACTTACAGACACGCAACGCCACTCACACCCACGCAAGCCCGCTATCATCCACGCAACACCACACTCACCCACGCAACGCCACTCACCCAAACAACACCACTCACACACGCAACGCAACTCATCCACGCAACCCCACTCTTCCACGCAACCCCACTCTTCCACGCAACCCCACTCATCGACGCAACGCCACTCATCGACGCAACGCCACTCATCGACGCAACGCCACTCATCGACGCAACGCCACTCATCGACGCAACGCCCCTCACACACGCAACGCCCCTCACACACGCAACGCCCCTCACACACGCAACGCCCCTCACACACGCAACGCCCCTCACACACGCAACGCCCCTCACACACGCAACGCCACTCACACATTTACAATGCCAATAGCTCAAACTCTCACAACTGCGAGACCTATTGCATTGAAAATGCTTGTTACTGATTGGCAGTTGTGTAGTCTTAGGAAACCATAACTTTGCTATTGTCACCTGTGAAGTGGCAGGCCGTGTGAGCCCTCAGCAGGCACATATCACGACCCCAGGAATTTAGGATCAGACTAGGGAGGGCAACTGTGTAGGAAAAGCCTTGTCTGTACTCTATGTGCTCTTTCAACTACAAAGAATTTCAAGAATTCATGTGGTGGCACAGGCTGAGAAGGCCTTTGTTCCGGATATGAAACTATATTGGGTCTTTGAATTTTTTCGGGAAGGTCAATTACACATACGTTATTCTGCCTCTTAGACCCTCCATATCATCAGACCTGTAGTTTAGGAAGTTTATTTTTTATGTAGTAGGTCTTTGACATTTCCTTGGTGGTGGTTTGCATTTCACTCAGCGCAGTGTTTTTTCTCTTGATCCCGTCGGCATGTTTTTTTTCTGATCGTCTCATCCAAGTCTTATATTGATTGCTACAGAGTCTATCTTGTGTTCCAGCCAGTGACAGACAGCGGCAAATACAACTAGTAGGAGAAATATTTGACCCACTGATAAAAACCAACATTGCCATTAGGCTCAATGCAACTTTATCACAATGCCTGTCAGTTAGTTAAATCAATTTTAAATAAAAAAAAAAAATTTAATTACCCACTGCCTTGGTACTCGGTGCTCCTTTTAGTCTTGCAGTCCGTGGCTCCAGCACAGGCTCCGAGAGCCTCAGCTCACCTCTACCAAACCAGACGCTGCTCTCATGCTATTCAGGCAGCGTGAGTGAAGCACCAGGATCAACTGGAGCGCGCTGGTTCGGCACTCCTTCAGGCACTGTGGGCCTGTGCCTGCTCTCCACCCAACTGTCTGAGACAGCATGGGTTGGAGTGTTTTAAGTGTACATTTCAGGCAGGCCGTTGCAAGACAGCCGGGCAAAGTGACATGCACACTTTGAACCGAAGGGCACACAGTTCCTCCCTGCCACTGCCAGCATGAAAAATAAAATGGTAATACATTAAACTCCATTTTATTTTTCATGTTTGCACTCACAGCAGAGGGGCGTAATAGAGGAACCGCTACTGGTTTCAGATCTTCTCTCATACCTCTATCAGTTTGTTAGGTGCATGATTTCTGGCACTTCACCTGTTGTCATCGACAGGCCTGTACTTGCTCCTTCTGGTAGGCTCATCATTTTGGCCTGTGGGTTTAAGTGCTGCTGGTATGTTTTGGTTAAGTCTCGCCCCCTCACCCCCCCTCCCGACCCACCCGCACACACACACACAATGTCTTGTGACACAGACCCTTTGGTGGGTCCCTTGCACAGCGATCTTGCAGATAATTGAGCCCAGTTCAGGGCTCCATTGATGAGATTACAATGTGCTCCAGCTCCTTACAAATTTAGTTCAGTTTGCGGTCACTGAGCTCTGGTGGGTATTGGCTCATCAAAAGTCAATACCTATTAGTTTACGGATTCCCCAAAGGTTCAAACCATCCTGTCCCAGACCTGTGTTATGTTAGTTTTGAGTCAAGGTTACTTGAGTTTTCATGTCCTGACACCTTCATTTAAAATCTCTACTATATGATGTGATGTTGGAATGCATATTTGTGATTCCAGGGTCAAGATTCTCTGGGTGCTGAAGCAAGCCTCTTCAATATCAGACCCAAGGGTAACTCAGTCCAGACTCTGCTCACGAGGTCCCAGGAAGCTGAAGCCCTTTTTAGGGCTCGCACTGCGACGCAATCGCGAAGCGATTGTTGCTGTGGAGCCCTATTGTAATCAGTTTAGCTTTCGAGGAGTTCAAGGGGAGACAAGAGACTGTCACGCGCAGCCTGCCGGAATCGGATCAGGTCGCGCGCATAAATACGCGCTCCGATTCCGGCAGGCTGATCCCCGTCATGCGCACGTAGACAGACACACACGCGGGCTCACACATACAGACACACGAGCACACACACGCCGCCACCCCCCCAACCCCGCGGGCACACACACACGAGCACACAAAGTGCCGATCTTACCTTGCGCATCACCTGTCACTTGCAAAAACCCATATCCCTCTGTCTCGAGCGCTGTCGTTGGCGGCCTATTGTACCCGGGAGATAGGCATGGCCCGAGCAAAGAAAATGCACCACTAATCCCCTGCCAAACCAAGTTAACCCGTCATTGCGCATGCGCAGTACAGACCCGGCACAGGCGCACTCCTGCCAATTGCTGTTTGATGGGCAAAATAAGAGTCTGGCCTGGCAGGGAACAGGTAAGAAGCAGCCAGAAGGAGGGGAAACACCGGGGTGGCTCAGGGCAGGGGCATCGCATTAGAGGGAGGGCAGTCAACGCTCGTGGCTGGTCGTGCACGGGCAACGATTGTTAAATTAGCAATTACAGCCGACGGTATTCGTTCTGCTCTTACCAATAAGATGCCGACATGTTCTATATTGGTCTTGTGATGTGGCTTCATTCAACGTAAACAAAACAGCAAACTCCTTCTCCTGGTCCTCGGGTTCTCTCGCTATCGAGCTGTGCATAAAATCCATCATTAACGTGCCCTTCTTTTGACCTTCGCCTACAGCAGAAGAAAGTTGGAGTCACTCCCCGAGCAGCGACAGCAGCGGGCAGCCGTTATTAAGAGTCCATTCACGTCTTCGGTAAATAGCGGAGCTGGGCAGCAGCTGGTCCTGGGCAGGGAACTGTGGTTTTAACTTATGGTCACCTCGAAAATAAATATTTGTTTAACAATTTTGTTATTTACTAGGTAACATGTCAATCGCTGCAGTGCCATTTTGAGTCCAAAAGTTAGTTCAGTGTTTCTCTTAATAAATGTTAATCTAGCGGAACTGAAGGAAGTAATTTAGCACACAGCCGGTTTTCAATTTTCTTTTCATGTAAAAATACATCTTGGATTACTGGCAGCTTTCAAAAACAGTTTATTGAGCCGGATCAAGGATAAACATTTAGTATATCATTGAAGGTTGAGGACTGATACCTGCCTGGCACAGTACCATGAGGCAGGGAAATCAGTAGGAATGAAAAAGACAAGACACAATAGTTTAGCTTTAGCTCTTGCGGACTTTGTAGCGTGTTCATTAGGTTGTGCAGTAGAGCATGTAGTGTAGTCCAGCAGAAGGAACATTTGCTCTCCATGCAATGTGCTTATTGTCTATCTATGACAAATTGTGTGCAGATCTGATCGGGCCGATGTTCACAGCTCTGCCGCTGCAGTGTGTTCACAGAGAGCACATCCATTCTTCAGGTCTGTAACTAGTGACTAATTACAGCCTTGGTCGGAGTAGAGAGTATACAAATGTTTTCGAGCCACATTTACGGTGTAATTTATCAACTTACCATGTTTATTACAAAGAGGGGAGATAACGTTCAGGAAATGGTCAACACATTTTCAATAACTACTTGCTAGCTGCAATGATGTCTGCCCTGCCACCATTTACTTCGGGCCCTCACACACCCTCACACACCCTCACACACCCTCACACACCCTCACACACCCTCACTCACACACCCTCACTCACACACCCTCACTCACGCACCCTCACGCACCCTCACGCACCCTCACGCACCCTCACTCACCGTCACTCACCCTCACCCACCCTCATACCCCCTCACCCTCACAACCCCCTCACCCTCACAACCCCTCACCCTCACAACCCTCTCACCCTCACAACCCTCTCACCCTCACACCCTCTCACCCTCACACCCTCACACTTTCACCCTCACACACCCTCACCCTCACACACGCTCACCCGCCCTCACCCTCACCCCTTCACCCCCTCAAACCCCTCACACCGCCACACACCCTCAGAACCCACACCCCCTCACACCCTCACACACCCCCTCACCATCTCACCCCTCAACCTCTCCCTCACACCGCCACACACCCTCAGAACCCACACCCCCTCACCCTCACACACCCCCTCACTCTCACACCCCCTCACACCCCCTCACACCCCCTCACACCCCTTCACCCTCTCACCCTCACCCTCTCACCCCCTCACCCTCACACACCCTCACCCTCACACACCCTCACTCACCCTCTCACCCTCACTCACCCTCTCACCCTCACTCACCCTCTCACCCTCACTCACCCTCTCACCCTCACTCCCCCTCTCACCCTCACTCACCCTCACTCACCCTCACTCACCCTCACTCACCCTCACTCACCCTCACTCACCCTCACTCACCCTCACTCACCCTCACTCACCCTCACTCACCCTCACTCACCCTCACTCACCCTCACTCACCCTCTCTCACCCTCACTCACCCTCTCTCACCCTCTCTCACCCTCTCTCACCCTCTCTCACCCTCTCTCACCCTCTCTCACCCTCTCTCACCCTCTCTCACCCTCTCTCACCCTCTCTCACCCTCTCTCACCCTCTCTCACCCTCTCTCACCCTCTCTCACCCTCTCTCACCCTCTCTCACCCTCTCTCACCCTCTCTCACCCTCACTCCCTCACTCACCCTCACTCACCCTCACTCACCCTCACTCACCCTCACTCACCCTCACTCACCCTCACTCACCCTCACTCACCCTCACTCACCCTCACTCACCCTCACTCACCCTCACTCACCCTCTCACACCCTCTCACACCCTCTCACACCCTCTCACACCCTCTCACACCCTCTCACACCCTCTCACACCCTCTCACACCCTCTCACACCCTCTCACACCCTCTCACACCCTCTCACACCCTCTCACACCCTCTCACACCCTCTCACACCCTCTCACACCCTCACACACCCTCACACACCCTCACTTACCCTCACACACCCTCACTTACCCTCACACATCCTCTCACCCTCACACACCCTCATCTGCCCAGGATCACAGTTTTGTGAATCGCGGTCACCTGGCCAATAATGCAGACAATGCAGTATCCCTTCGTGCCAGACAAAGCACTTTGACTCTGAGATTCCGAGTATCATTTTGTCTTGCTTTCCCATCATGCAATAGGTCTCGCATTTGTGAGAGTTTAAGCTATTGACATTGTAAATGACAATGTCTTTTATTTGTCTGTTTTACAAACTAACACAAATAAAAGGCATTGTCATTTACAATGCCAATAGCTCAAAGTCTCGCGAATGCGAGACCTATTGCATTGCAAAGGCTTGTTTTTTTTTCATTGCTACTGGGCTCCTGCTAGTATTGGCACTTTTGTTAGCAGCCGTAATGTCTGCAGTGATCTCCACAGTACAAAGCCGTTCTTCCCCCCCCCCTCACCCGAAGTCATGCCAGTTTAATATTAACTTTGGAAAAGATATGCTCCACTTTCATACAGACATCTGTCCCTAGCCAACCTCATCCAGAGCACCCACTGACAATTGTGTTACAGAAAACTTTTAATGCCCCACAGTTTAGAAAATTCGACAACAGTCTGGAGCCTTTTGCATTGCCTCCAAACTAACCTTGGTTGAGGTTGTATTTTTCGACCATCTTGCATCATCTCCACTTCCATCGCTTCCTGGGCCCAGTCTACCTCATGTGCTACACCATATTGGCGAGGCCGAGACAGACGCTCCACTCCTCTGCTTTGCCCCACACTGTGATTCAAGGAGGAGGAGGTATTCACCTGCTCAATCAATCAATCAATCAACAACATTTATAGAGCGTGCTACTCACCCGCTAGGGTCTCAAGGCGCTGAGGGAAAAGGGGGGGGGGGGCGCTGCTACTGCTCGAAGAGCCAGGTCTTGAGTTGCTTCCTGAAGGAGAGATGGTCCTGGGTCAGCCGTAGGTGGGTGGGGAGGGAGTTCCACGTCTTGGCCCCAGGTAGGAGAAAGATCTTCCTCCGGTGGTGGTTCTGCGAATCCGTGGGATGGTGGCGAGGCTGGCGGATCTGAGCTGGCGGGTGGGTGCGTAGAACGTGAGGCGGTTGTTGAGGTATTCGGGCCCATGTCATGAAGAGCCTTGTGTGCGTGGATGAGGAGCCTGAATGTGATCCTCTTGCTGACGGGGAGCCAGTGCAGGTCTCTCAGGTGGTCAGAGATGTGGCTGTGTCGGGGGATGCCCAGGATGAGTCGTGCAGAAGCGTTCTGTATGCGCTGGAGTCTTTTCTGTAGTTTGGCTGTGGTTCCGGCATAGAGGGGGTTTCCGTAATCCAGTCGGCTGGACCGTCTTTCTGGTTTCAGTGGGGATCCACCGGAAGATCTTTCGGAGCATGTACAGGGGGTTGAAGCATGAGGACGAGACGGCATTGACTTGCTTGGTCATCGTGAGGGAGGAGTCAAGGATGAAACCCAGGTTGCGTGCATGGTCCGTGGGCTTGGGGGCGGTGCCCAGTGCAGGAGGCCACCAGGAGTCGTCCCAGGCGGAGGGGGATGGTCCGAGGATGAGGACTTCCGTTTTGTCTGAGTTCACTTTCAGACGGCTGAGCTTCATCCATTCCGCAACGTCTTTCATTCCCTTTTGAAGGCTGGCTCTGGCGGTTGCGGGGTCGTTGGTGAGGGAGATGATCAGCTGGGTGCCGTCGGTTGTGTTGGCGTGCGATGGCTGCGAGGGGGCTCATGTAGATGTTGAAGAGGGTGGGGCTGAACGAGGAGCCTTGAGGAACGCCGCAGATTATCTTGGTGGCCGCTGAGCGGAAGGGGGGGAGGTGGACTCTCTGAGTTCTGTTGGAGAGGAAGGAGGTGATCCATTCCAGAGCTTTTCTTGGATCCCGGCGTGGTGGAGGCGGGTTGTAAGGGTGCGGTGGCAGACTGTGTCTAATGCGACCGAAAGGTCGAGGAGGATGAGGGCAGCAGTTTCCCCATTGTCGAGCAGGGATCTGATGTCGACGGTGGCTGCGATTGAGTGCGGTCTCGGTGCTGTGGTTTGCTCGGAAACCGGACTGTGATGGGTCGAGGGAGCCGTTTGTATCGAGGAAGGCGGTTAGCTGATTGTTGACGGTCTTCTCGATGACTTTAGCGGGGAAGGGGGGGAGCGAGATGGGGCGGAAGTTCTTGAGGTCCGTGGGGGCCGCAGTGGGTTTCTTCAGGAGGGCACTGATCTCCGCATGTTTCCAGCTCTCTGGAAAGGTGGCAGATGCGAAGGAGTTGTTAATGATGGTCTGGAGTTGGGGTGCAATCATGGAGTCGGCTTTGTTAAAGATATGATGTGGACAGGGGTCGGCTGGGGAGCCGGAGTGGATGGTGTTCATCACGTGGGTGGTGTCTTCAGTGCTGACGGGGGTTTACCAGTTGCTTGAGTCCGAGGTTGGCGAGGTTGTCCAGCAGGGTGGTGTTGTTGTTGTCATTGTTGTTTTCCAGGTGGTAGTTGAGGTCCCCTAGGAGGATGTAGTCTGAGGAGGTGAGGGCAAGCGGGCTGATGAAGTCTGCGATGGCTTCGCTGAATTGTGTGCGTGGACCCGGGGGGTCTGTAGATGAGAGTCCCTCTGAGGGTGGTCTTGGGGTCAGTGTGTATCTGGAAGTGGAGGTGCTCGGCGGCAGTGAGAGTGTCGTCGGAGTTGGTCGTGACGCGGATGGTGTCTCTGTGGACGATGGCGATACCTCCTCCGGTTTGGTTGACGCTGTCCCGCCGGGTGATCTTGTAGCCATCTGGGATGGCTATGGCGATGTCGGGGGCTGAGGAGGCGTTCATCCAGGTTTCTGTGAGAAAGGCGACGTCCGGTGCTGGTGTGTCGAGGAGGTTCCAGAGTTCGACGGCATGCCTGTGGACGGAGCGGGTGTTGAGCAGGATGCACTTGAGGTGACTGTTGCTGGTGCCTGGTCTGGCGGGTGCGATGCAGGTCTGGAGGCAGGTAAATTTGCAGGCTTGGAAGGTGAAGGGTGCGTTTCGGGGCGGCTCGGTGGCAGGCGGGGGTCCGGCCGGTGTTGAGTGCGTGGAGGGTGGTGGCATCGTAACTCAGTTGGGTGGGCTGGCATCGACGAGAGCCAGGGGTCCTGGTGCTGGGCATGGTCAAGGCGCGGACGGGCGCGCCTTCGGCATGGCCGCTGCGCGACCTCCATATGAGGGGGAGAGGGAGGGAGGTGGGAGCGGGGCGGCCAATGGGTAGCGGGGGGGCGGGGCCACGGGAATGCGATCGGCAGGAAAAGGGTGGCACAGAGGGCAAGAGAGGGCAGGGGGGGAGATACAGCGGTACAAACAATAAAAATACCCAAGGGGCACAAAAGAGATGAGGGAGAAAGGCCAAAACAGTCAACAGTTAGCGTTAGCAGGGAATAGTAGAACACGAGCAGATAACGGCAGCAGCGGTGCACCGGGGGTCTGCGCGGTGGCAGAGGGAGCGACCTGCCTGGTCACAGGGTCATGGGTCGCTCCTGCTCCTGCTCTGCATCCACCATACCTCACTCTAGAACCTGCCATGTCTGGGTCCTTTCCGTTGTAGAAAGGCCTCCATCTTAGATCCTGCCAAGTCCCTGGACTACATACGTTCAGATGCTGTACCGCTCATTCAGATCTCGCTGTCTGCCTACCATTCTATGCACCATGATCGTCACAACATTCGGTCTTAGACCAAGTCAGATGGGTGTAGTAATGACTCCGGCAGTGCTGGACCAACACCACTGTTTTGTAGAACAGCCGGAGAAGTGCTTTACTAGACTGCTCTCAACTCGCACCTCCGACTCAACTCCATATCATGTATCAACGCAACCAAATCCTTATATTCTAATGCATACTGAAAATGACATTCCGCACCAATATCTCTAGATGCCTGGACCTGTAGAATTTTTACAGCAGTGCTCCTTCATGCCGGAAGGTGGCGCTATATCTTTGCATATTCCTTATTCCCCCATAAGTGACGGAGTACGGCCGCACATACGTGCCATCCCTTTACACTGACCTTTGTTCTCATCTTTTTGCCAACTTGGATGTGGATCTGAAGTTGCCCTCACAACTTTGTTGGTTTTATCACGACGTCAGAATTTACGTCCGACGCTGTGCTAGGGACGATATCTCCCCAAAATCAACAGGATTCAAGTCTGGCCGTGACTACAGGAAGCAGATGTCAGTCATGGACCCATGTGATGTGTCCCCTTGGTGCTTGGTCTCCAGTCACTATCCAGTTGTGCAACAAATGTGCCCTTATGCACGAGAAGGCGAAGTGGAAGGTGAAACGACCTCACCGAACCTAAGAAGAGATGAAGGTCGAAACATATGTCCCGATTACATTCCAAGTCACAGGTTCTCTCTCTCTCTCTCTTGTTCAAGAGGACCATCCTTTGTAAAGTCCTGTTTCCAATCAAAAGTTGCTTGTTAAGTCAAAGAAGCATAAAAAAGCTGAGCGAGATTTGACCTATCCCTCCATTCAAGATCAGGCATGAAGGCACAAAAGTATTGTAGGAAATCTGCCTTTTCTGTGTAGTCACCCTAGATATTTCTCGTTTTCAGGGACCTCTATTTTTGCTGGCTTTAGATATCTGTGCACTTTACTCTGCTAACCAGGAGTAGAGTACCTGTGTGCGCCCTTTAAACATGGTTACATTCGCTTATTCCTAATCTAACTTGCCTATAAACGCCTAGACTATGGTGCAGAGAGTGCACCCATGGCATGGAAATTAAATGCCACTGGTGAATTGCAGCATATTTTGTGCCATCCACTACAGTGCAGGGCTCTGTAAATTCAGACTAACCTTTTGGGAGCCTCCCGTTTCAGAAACAGGGGAAGGTCTTGCACCCGAGTCTGTGACCTACACCTCCATGCATGGAGATTGAGCAGTGGCGGTTAAATGTGTTCAGTCTGCCCACCACAGTAGTTGACATTTTTCTTGCTGCCCAGCTCTGTTTGACAAAGACCATCTATGCTGTGCACCAGGAGAAATGAGTTGCCTGGTTTAGGGCTTGTCTTACTGACTCTCTTTAGGGGAAACATTTGGGTTTATTATTGTTTGTTCTATCATTCGCTCAGCAAGACCTTGCAGACCATACAAATAAGGGTCATCTGTCAGCCCTTTTGGCCTTTTTATATTTACCTGTTTAACTCTCTCTGTTTAAATCACCTGTTGAGATGCATTTTATCAATAGTATGACTCGCGTGTTTCCCCAGACGCCCTTCATCATGTCCCAATAAGACTTGAACTTAATGTTGATATTTGTTTTGTGTATACCTTTTGAGCCAATGCTCAGCTGCTCACTGCAGCTATTGGCGTTTAAAACCATTTTCCTGATCACCATCACTTCTGCGCAACATGAGAGGGAACTGTAGGCATTCTCGATGCATCTGCCCTATGCCACTTTCTTCCCAGACAAATAAGTCCTGGGGCCCCAGGCTGCCGTTTTCGCCAAATTTGTGACTCCTTTTCACATCAGTCAATCTATCACTCTGCCAATGTGTTTTATCGCCGCTTCACTCTTGTAGTGAGGAAGGGAGGCTCCACAGGCTGGACTCTTCCACTGACCGCATGAAAGACCGTCTGATGGATGATCAGCTCTTTGTGGGATTCTCTGGAGCAAAGAAAGGGATAGTGGTCTTTAATCACTGTGGAGCCACATGGCGCCAGTTATTGCAGTATGGTTCATTGCGGTAAAAATTCTACAGGTCCAGTCTGGCGCTGGGGGGGATCCTAAAGGTGAGGAATCTGTGATTAGAGTATTCACCAGAAAGAGCACTACCGAAAGTAAGTTACTTGTAAGTTTTGGAGATGTGGCCTCCTATTTGGTTAGCAAAAGACACACAATTGATGATGATGGTATGCAGAACAAATCAAAATATTCACCCCCCAGTCAAGAGATCTGGGATAAATCCATCATTCATTTGCTCACCATTAAGCATGGGCGTAAAATCCGCTCTGCTCGCGGATTTTTCGGATTTTCGGCAAATCCGCAATCCGCGAACGCTCGCGAATTTGTCGAAAATCCGTGAATCCGCTCGCGGCGGATTTTTTGCTTGGTTGCGGCGTGGTGCACGGCGTTCACTTTCCGTCATTTTAGCGTTTGCCGAGTTGTTTTTCTTTGCGAGTGACGCGCCATTTTAGATCTTGCTGCGTGTTCCCGCGGGAGTTTGTCGCCCGCGAATACGTACTCGCGGCTTGCCACCTTGCACAGCACACCTCGCGAGAGTTCGCAATTGCGAACACGTAGTTGCGGCGGAAAGGAACAATCTCGCACTTGCGAAATAGAGATTTTGCAATTTCGCACAAGAAAATCACCAGCAAACAGGATAAACCTTCAGAAAATTATGATTTTTATCAGAATCACTCCTCAGGTTGACATTTGCATGGCCTTTTTTTTTTTGCAAGGAGTCCATTTTGGGGGGGGGAGGAAGGAAGTGCCCCACAGTCTCCAACTTCCTGTTCCTGTCCAGCAGGCTCCTCCCAGTGCTTTGTCCATCTCCTGGTCACTTTCATTTGGATCTGGAGCTGGAAGGATTACTTTTTGTGGGTGCTGCTGGATATTTGGATTTGAGGCCTTTTTGACTGTCTTTGGATCACTTTTGGATTAGAAATCAACTTTCACAAGTAAGTTTGTTTGGGGCATTACAGTTGCTGCAAGTAAAATTTTGGAACTTTTTCAGAACATTAAATAAATTATATTGTGGGTAGCCACAGTATCCAGTAGGACCAGGGTTGGTTAGGGGTGCATGATACAACTGTTTTGTTGAATTTAAACACCATTTAGGCCATGGATGGGCTGGGATTGTGCTGATTTTTGTCCTTTTTTTGGGACTGCTGGTGGGGCCCTTTGCCCAGGGGTGGTGAGTGTTGCATGGGCCTAGTCTTTCTGTGGGGTGTCTTCTTGAATTTAAACATAATTCATGTCATGGATTGGCTGGGATTGTGCTTATTTTATTGTTTTTTGTCGTTTTTGGGGGGCTGCTGGTGTGGCCTTTTGCCCAGGGGTGGTGGGTGGTGCATGGACTGAGTGTGCCTGTGGTGTGGTCTCACTCTCTTTAATGTAAACATCATGGATGGCATTGGATTGTGGTGATTTCTGGCTGTTTTTCTGTTTTTTGGGGGTGTACGGTTGATGTGGACTGGTCATGTGGGTGGTGGTGGTGGCCATCTTGAGTGCTGGCTGCTACAGGCAACATGTGCTTGGGGTGTAAGAAGGGGCCATTTTGAGGAGAGGCAGTGTCTGAGGCCTGCACTTATTTTGCCTACTTTTCATCCATTATGCCCAGGGGTAGTGAGTGTTGCATGGGCCTAGTGTTTCTGAGGGGTGTCTTCTTGAATTTAAACACCATTGAGGCCATGGATGGGCTGGGATTGTGCTGATTTTATTGTTTTTTGTCGTTTTTTTGGGCCTGCTGGTGGGGCCCTTTGCCCAGGGGTGGTGAGTGTTGCATGGGCCTAGTCTTTCTGTGGGGTGTCTTCTTGAATTTAAACATAATAGAGGCCATGGATGGGCTGGGATTGTGCTTATTTTATTGTTTTTTGTCGTTTTTGGGGGGCTGCTGGTGTGGCCTTTTGCCCAGGGGTGGTGGTGCATGGACTGAGTGTGCCTGTGGTGTGGTCTCACTCTCTTTAATGTAAACATCATGGATGGCATTGGATTGTGGTGATTTCTGGCTGTTTTTCTGTTTTTTGGGGGTGTACTGTTGATGTGGACTGGTCATGTGGGTGGTGGTGGTGGCCATCTTGAGTGCTGGCTGCTACAGGCAACATGTGCTTGGGGTGTAAGAAGGGGCCATTTTGAGGAGAGGCAGTGTCTGAGGCCTGCACTTATTTTGCCTACTTTTCATCCATTATGCCCAGGGGTAGTGAGTGTTGCATGGGCCTAGTGTTTCTGAGGGGTGTCTTCTTGAATTTAAACACCATTGAGGCCATGGATGGGCTGGGATTGTGCTGATTTTATTGTTTTTTGTCGTTTTTTGGGGCCTGCTGGTGGGGCCCTTTGCCCAGGGGTGGTGAGTGTTGCATGGGCCTAGTCTTTCTGTGGGGTGTCTTCTTGAATTTAAACATAATTGAGGCCATGGATGGGCTGGGATTGGGCTTATTTTATTGTTTTTTGTCGTTTTTGGGGGGCTGCTGGTGTGGCCTTTTGCCCAGGGGTGGTGGGTGGTGCATGGACTGAGTGTGCCTGTGGTGTGGTCTCACTCTCTTTAATGTAAACATCATGGATGGCGTTGGATTGTGGTGATTTCTGGCTGTTTTTCTGTTTTTTGGGGGTGTACTGTTGATGTGGACTGGCCATGTGGGTGGTGGTGGTGGCCATCTTGAGTGCTGGCTGGTACAGGCAACATGTGCCTGGGGTGTAAGGGGCCATTTTGAGGAGAGGCAGTGTCTGAGGCCTGCACTTATTTTGCCTACTTTTCATCCATTATGCCCAGGGGTAGTGAGTGTTGCATGGGCCTAGTGTTTCTGAGGGGTGTCTTCTTGAATTTAAACACCATTGAGGCCATGGATGGGCTGGGATTGTGCTGATTTTATTGTTTTTTGTCGTTTTTTTGGGCCTGCTGGTGGGGCCCTTTGCCCAGGGGTGGTGAGTGTTGCATGGGCCTAGTCTTTCTGTGGGGTGTCTTCTTGAATTTAAACATAATTGAGGCCATGGATGGGCTGGGATTGGGCTTATTTTATTGTTTTTTGTCGTTTTTGGGGGGCTGCTGGTGTGGCCTTTTGCCCAGGGGTGGTGGGTGGTGCATGGACTGAGTGTGCCTGTGGTGTGGTCTCACTCTCTTTAATGTAAACATCATGGATGGCGTTGGATTGTGGTGATTTCTGGCTGTTTTTCTGTTTTTTGGGGGTGTACTGTTGATGTGGACTGGCCATGTGGGTGGTGGTGGTGGCCATCTTGAGTGCTGGCTGGTACAGGCAACATGTGCCTGGGGTGTAAGGGGCCATTTTGAGGAGAGGCAGTGTCTGAGGCCTGCACTTATTTTGCCTACTTTTCATCCATTATGCCCAGGGGTAGTGAGTGTTGCATACTTGCATGTCCGTAGTCTTTCTGTGGGGTGTCTTCAATGTAAACATCAAGGATGGCATGGGATTGTGCTCATTTTTCTGTGTTTTGTCGAATTTTTGGGGTGTATAACTGAACTGATGTTCCTCTGTCTTCCATTGCTTTTAGGTGCACAAGAAGACTCAAGAGAACCACCAGTGCCAGGAAGAAGTCCTGCAGCGGTGTGTGCAGCATAACGTCACGCGACGTCACGTCTGGACACAGAACCCTCTGCAACTCGTGCAACTGCTGCCTGCTGACCTGCTCTGAAGAGGATGGCCCCAAAAAAAGTAACCCGTAGCTCCTCTAGCAAGAAAGGTGCCAGTAAGGAGCAGAAGAAGCAAGTTACCAAGGAGACTGGTGTGCCGCCCGCCCCTTTTTTTGGGAGTAAAAAAAAAAGTATGCCTGCAGCAGCAGCAGCGGGATCTGCTGGGGACCAAGCTGGCAGCACCCCCCCCCCCGCTCCATTGGGCTCAGTGCCACCACCACCACCACGCCAACTTAAGTCCAAGCCCTTGAGTGCTGCAGAGGCAGCCAGTATAGTTCTTCAATCACCATCGACCAGTGATGTTGGCTCATCGCAAGAAAGCAGCAGCAATGTCCCTCAATCAACACAGGTTGTTGTAGCTCATCTGACGAGTGTTGAACAACCACAGCCGCAACAACAATCACATGTGCAAGTACAAGCCCAAGTACATGTGGAAGGAGAGGCAGCGCAAGGAGATGCGCAAGCAGAGGTGCATGGAGGGTCACAAGTGCCCACAATAGTTGTTCCTCCCGAAGTAGGGGCACATCAGGAAATCGACAATCAAGGCGAGGTATCATTTGAGGAAGCCACTCCTCCTGCTGATCCTTCATTGTCTTCCACAACCCTAGCAAGGAAGAGATCAAGGGTGGTGTCTACATCCTCTTCAAGCACACCTCCTTCTGATGATACGGATCAAACTTGGGAACCAGCACCACAGCCGTCTGAGAGTGAGGCACACCATGATCCAACAAAGGTACTTAAGCGTAAAAGGAAGCTCGTCCAAAGTCTCAGACTTATGGAGTGTGATGAGGCTCAACAAGAAGTGGCGGATACTGCTGCTGATGAAGACTCTGCCAACGACGACCCAGTCATCATAAAGGTCACTGCAGCCCCAGCGGGCATGCAGCAAACAGACATTTTGACCCTAGCCCGAAGAGCTGCTGCGCGTGATGATGATGATGATGTTGTCGATGAGGAGGCAGTGGAAACACCACAATCATTGGAGTTAAGTAGTACACCAACTCGTCCCGCTTCCATATTTCTTTCTGGCAAGAAGAGACCTTCGTCAACCTTGACCTTAATTAGTGGCGGTGAAAGTGGAAAACGTACAAAAGTTGGGCAATCCAGATCCTCCACTTCATCTGGCATTAGCTTCATGACCACCACCACCAGTATCGCCGCCTCCTCCAGGTCCCACAGACACTTCAAGTCCCCAGTTTGGGACTTCTTTACTGTTTGTCCCAAAAATCCAAAGTTTGCCATTTGTACCCTTTGTAAGCTTGCAGTTAGTCGTGGTAAGTCAGGTACCAACTATGGTACCGGCGGCCAGAGTGGTCATCTTGAGAGAAAGCACGCTGTCAAATGGTTTGCGCACCTAGCTGCGATCAAGAAAGGCCAAAATCAAGGAAACGTTGATGTTTCATCTGATGTTGACGAGCAGGAAGAAGACGTGTCAAACACTTCCCTTACACCCAGTACCCCTGTCAGCAGCACACCCAATGTGAGGCACACTAAGAGTGTTGGAGCGAGTGAGACACCAACGCACAAAAGTTCACCAGCGAGCAAAATTGGGTCAACGAAGTCATTATCAGCCCGTAAATGCTTGGTCCAGGGCAACATTAGAACAATGCTTACTTCAGACGTGCCATATGAACGCAACCACCCACTGACGCGTCTGTATAACACTAAGCTGGCTAAAATGCTAGCTGTGGACCTTCTACCTTTTTCTTTTGTAGAAGCGGTAGGTTTTCTTGAATTAGTTGCAACGCTCTCCTAAATGGAAGGTTCCGAGCCGGTTCTATTTTGCCAGAGTTGCGGTTCCAGCACTACATGAAGATGTGCTGCAGGCGATTGGGGCAGCTTTGCAGAAGAGTGCTGTTCACACAATACATCTGACAACAGACATGTGGACCAGTGGCCCAGGCGATGATTACATGTGCATCACTGCACACTGGGTCTCTTTTTCAGGTGTTAAAGCAAAGCTAAACGCAGGTGTTGACCCGGACCAAGTTTTCAAAGCTGCTCGGAAACATGCAACACTAGCCATGTTTGGCTTGGAGAAAAGTCACACAGCAGAAAACCTTTTGGAAGAGTTTGACAAAAAGGTCTTGACAATGCTATCCCCCCTAAAACGCAAGATTGGTTATGTTTCCACGGATAATGGCGCCAATGTAGTTAAGGCCATGTTCCTTGGTGACCATGTTAGAGTGCCGTGTTTGGCGCACTGTATCAACCTGGTAGTTCAAAAATTCTTGAGTGATAAAGAGAGTCCAGCGTTCGAGGTAATGGCCACCTGCCGCAAAATGTGCAACCATTTCAGCCATTCTTTTAAGGCCCGGAAGCATCTGCGGAGACTGCTACTTCAACGTGGAATGCCAGTGAAAGCACTCATCCAGGAGGTGGCAACACGTTGGAACTCAACCTTCTACATGCTTGAGCGTCTGCATGAGCAGTATACGGTACTCGATCACTATTTCTTGACAGAGGCTACATCTCAGAAGGAGGACCTGCGGATGAGTAAGGCGCAATGGGACATAGTTAAAAGCCTGACAGACATGCTTCGTCCTTTTGAGTTCTTCACGCGTGCAGTCAGCCAGGAGGACTGTAATTTGGGAAAAGCTATCCCATTGTTGTGCATACTGGAGCACCAACTGATGGCGGTTTCTTCTGAGTTTGAAAAAGATGAAAAAAAAAAAAAACATTTCATTTTGTCTGAGAAATTATTACATCGCCTACGTGGTGATGAACGTCTTCAAAACATCAACTCAGATCAGCATTACATTTGTGCTACTATTCTGGATCCACGCTACAAAAAGGCGCTGGCAGACAACGCATTCTTTCCTTTCGCTGATGCAGATGTTCAAAAGTACAAACATTGGTTAGCCTGGTCAGCCAAGAGGTTTGAAAAAGAACGGCAGGTTATTGAAGGAGAAGCCAGTACATCAGCATCAGCATCAGCAGGCCATCCGCAGTCACAAGAATCCACTTCTGCACCTGTGGCTGGGGCACAAGTGACCTCTCAGCCGTTAAAGACACCGGCAACTGGATCATCTGCACCACACACAATGACAACACTAACAGTGGCTGGGGAGGAGGATTGGCTAAGTTTGATGGGGTATGGTTCTCGAAAAAATGTCACAGGCACAGCAAAAAGTAAGCAAAGTGGAGGAACAGTTGATGACCTTGAGTCGATGATGCAGGACTATCTGAATGACTCAACAGAGGTCTTCCTTAATGATGAGCCATTGCAGTATTGGCATGGCAAAAAACAATTGTGGCCACAGCTCTTCAACCTGGCTATAAACTATTTGTCTTGCCCACTCGCAAGTGTGTCTTCTGAACGTGTTTTCAGTGCTGCTGGTGGCATTGTAACTCCCAAACGGAGCCGCCTCTCGCCCAAAAATGTGGAGCGGCTGACAATGATCAAGATGAATCAGCACCTCATACCACCAGATTACAAAGTACGAGAAAGCACGCCGCATGAAGACGAGGAGGACAGCAACGTAGATGAGGGGATTTTTTCTCTGTTCGGTGCCACTGACCTCATCCAGCCTGAATTCGCAGAGTATGATGACGAAATCTTGTTCTTATTCCCTGACACCGAGCCCTGAAAATGAGACAATCAATCAAGAACTTTCTTTTTCGTCCTTATTCACTTTTATTCCTGTGTGCTTTGTGTCTCTCTTTCTTTGTTTTGCACAGTTAATTTAATTCAAACTTTAATCACCTAATCCCAAAAACAAGACCATCATCAGAACTGTCTTCACTTGTTTGCTTATTGATTTGAAGGTGCCGCAGTCTACATTCCTCAGGTTCACAAGTTCTGAAGAACATGCTCCTCTATCCTCCTCCTCCAGACTGCGATTTCCCTCCAAGCAGAGTGCTGGATTACGCACAATGAAGAAAGACTCAGCACTTGTGGGGGTGTTGTACTTCTTTGCGGGTGAGTTGACGGTTTTGGGCCCATTGCTGTGAAGCTCTAATAATGGACAAAAGTGTTTTGGACCAAATATGAGGTGGAAATTTCTTGCCGTTTTTGCTGACTTGCTTGCCTTTGAGGTGCTCTTTGGCGGGGTTCCGGGGGTTTGTGTGTAATTTTTGGTGTCTGTCGAAGCACTGCTGCGACAGTCTAATCTTGATTGCATTTGCTTTTCAGGAAATCCGTGGTGGAAAACAGGAGTTATGATGATTGATGATGACGACCTAGCTGCACAGCGCCGCATTTGGACCGAAGGCTGAGAGACATTGTAAGTATGAGATTTAGCTTTTTCGCTGTTTGGGGGTGTTGTGTCGGGTGTTTTTTTGCGGGTGGGTTGGCGGGTCTTGCCTGGGGCATTCCTGGGAAGGTCTAATACCGGATACAAGTGTTTTGGACAAAATCCATAAGGAACAGCCTTTTTTTTGCCATTTCTTCAGACATCTTGCTCAATGTAGCGTTTTGGGGGGCTTCCTGCTGTTCGTGGGTGGGTTGCGGCCGGGGTCTCTGTCGAAGCACTGCTGCGACAGTCTAATCTTGATTGCATTTGCTTTTCAGGAAATCCGTGGTGGAAAACAGGAGTTATGATGATTGATGATGATGACGACCTAGCTGCACAGCGCCGCGTTTGGACCGAAGGCCGAGAGACATTGTAAGTATGAGATTTAGCTTTTTCGCTGTTTGGTGGTGTTGTGTCGGGTGTTTTTTTGCGGGTGGGTTGGCGGGTCTTGCCTGGGGCATTCCTGGGAAGGTCTAATACCGGCTAGAAGTTTGTTGGACAAAATCCATAAGGAAACACCAGTTTTGGCACTTTTTGTAAGTTAGGGTTCGTTAGGGTTAGCCCTAGCAGCAGGATTGCATGTGTTTAGGGGGGTTCTATTGCAACGCGGTTCTGTTGTTGTAGAGCACTGTTGGAGCGATGCTGGCTATGGATACTTTTGCTTGCAGGCAAGTGGTTTGAATACAATCCACGGTCTGTATTTGGGCCTACTGTTACTTTCAAAGTACGTTTTGTAACCATTTTTCTGCTAGGCATCGTTTTTGGAGATATGATTGGGTTCTTCTACATTTTTGCGACTGGCTTTAGTAAGGGTCTTGGTGGGAGCATTGCTGGGAAGGTCAAATTTTGTCCTAAAACACAGTAGTACACCCACCTTGAGGGGAAAGATCCGCTATAATATTTTGGCCATACTTATTGATCCTTAAAAAGGTGACTCAGACAGAGCACGCAATTTCAAAAATATTGTACTGTCTATTAGGGAAATCAAAGTGTCACTTTTTGAACCACACAGCGTACATACCTTTTATTTATTTATCAGTGGTATTGTAATAGCACTTCCTGTTTTCCGTTCAATAATTACAGGCCGGGTTTCAGTCAACATCCGCCAGGCAGGCAGTGGACAGGGTGTCTCTTCTGTCAGTGGTCACCACCACATTGATGGACGAAGCGTCAGCTGGAATGGAGGAGTGCCGCCAATAAGAGGAATTGTTTGCTGCATGCAACTTACTTACCAATTTCAACAGGACAACTCCAACAACATACGCAATACAGATACAGTATCCATTGTTGTCTTTTATTCTATGAGTGTGACTGCATGTGCTTACCTTTAGTTTGTAACCAAAGATTGTCTGTAAACTCTGTATCTTCAATTATTGTTTGTCCATGCTCTGCTTTTTTTTTCTTCTCTCAACAAAACCTACCCAAAAAGAAACCCCCATTCCCATCCATTTTACAAACCCTAACCCTCTTCCCCCGGGCTGTGTTGTTTTGCTTGATGTCTGACTAAAATGACATCAATAATTCCACACACTTGCTGGGGAGGATAAGGTGATAGCAGCAACAGGCTGGTGAAGGAATACGAGGATATCTTCTAGACTTACTCAGCTTCAGTACTATATCTTCTAGTAGTAGTAGCCAATGTCAAATAAATTCAACGCAAGTACTAGTTATACTTGCAAGCAAATACTTTACCATTTGTTAGGCTACATTATGGCACTGTTCTAGTGTACTGTCACCTGCTATTTTCTCGATCGTACCGTAACCGTTGTAATGCTACAGTAAGGAGGACAAACAAGGTTTCGTTTTCTTTTTTTCCATAGGCATGCAACTGCCACTGTGTCACACCACTAGTACCACCGCAATGAGGAAATGTCACCCGCCCAGGATTGACAACGTTAATCCCCATTTCACCTGGAGCCAGCCCTGGGCCTAGCCCTAATTTCTAACACAAATTACAGGTAAGATAAGCGTTTGGTGGGAGGTAGTATAATGGAGTATTATTTCGGAGTAGACCAGAGATTGACGGTTGTACTACTAAAGTCCTACGACTGTTCAGGAAAACAAAGTTACTGTTACACCCCCGCCCCCCACCCACCAGACTGAAAAGCAGTAAAAAACAGGTATGGTCAGATAAAGTTGAAAAATATATTTATTTAGCCCTAACAAAATAATCTCCCTCACCCACCCTAACCCCAACGATTGTCTCTGAAACGTCCCAAAACGATCCCAACTCCCAAATCCCACCCCCCAAAAGTCTATAAAAAAAGGGCAAGGGACACTCCACTACTGGAGGGTGCTGGTGCTGGTGCATGATGCGGCATGGGCATCATACTCCTTGCGGAGGGTGGCAAGCTCGGAGCGGAGGCCCTTAACCAAGTTCTTATACCTCAGGACCTCCTGCTCCAGGTTGGACATGCGGACTCGTAGGCGGCGTTGGCGTTCCTTGCAGCTCCTGTGGGGGGCAGCTGGTATTTCGGTTGCTTGGCGGTGGCGGTCGGCTTTCTTAGCCCGGCTCGGTCCCGCTGGCTTAGTCACGGAGGAGGATGCAGTGGTCACAGTCGAGGATGTTGCCCCGCTCGACTGCGTGTCCTCCTCCTCCTCCAGGGCCACCAGCCGCCGATACTCGGCGACTGTGGCCTCCAGCCTCCGTTGCCGGGCCAATCTAGCCTGCTCCCTCCTTGTTGTTGATTTGGAAGGAGCAACTATATGAAGAAAGAAAGACATAGTCTGTAACCAATGCTCCTTATTAATAACACAAAGTGATTGAGCCGAAAGTTGGGTCACAGAGTACAAGTAGCAAATTGAAAGCACAGTACATAACTATTGAGGACAGTATCTATGTAACCTCCCACTTCTGCATCCTTGCTCTAACAGTAGTGGTAGTTTAATGAACTAATTCTACGACCACTATGGACTTCCATTACAGTCGACTATGACAGTACACCAGTCTTATTCTTCTTCTCTCTTGTTTAGGGAAATGGGTACGTTATCTTATGCAAGCCGGCAGAATGACATGGACACAGCACAGTGAAGTTGCACCCGAGAAAAAAAGTTGCACACCATGATGATTGAGACAGACTTGCGTTACTGTACCGGTCCAGTACATGCAGGTGGTGAAGCTATTACTTTTCTATTACGGGTGGCACTGAGAATACTCTGTTACAAGGGCTACTGCTTAATTAATTTACCTTTCACCCTACAGTGCAAATGAGTACTAGAAAAGGAAACTGAAGAAGCTAACTAATTTGATTATCTATCACTTCACATGGGACGTATTTAATGACAGATGAGATGACTTTAGGTGCTTTGCTTAATATTGAGTGAACAGTGATACACCCACACATGAATGACGTACTACAAGTAAACTAAAGTTATTAAGAGAGGTACGGAGTGTCCACCGTAATAACCAGATATATGCTGTGAATGCAAACGCAATACAAAGTACTGCTACTATTCAGGGTAGTATTGGACACATTTACAATTTCTTTTCCTTGCCTTCCCTGCACTGGGACGGACGTGCGGGTGCGGTGGTACATGCTCTTCAAGGTAACACTTACTTCACCTGGCGACCATCTACTCTCTCTAGATACACATGTGCTATGTAAGAGTCAGAGAATACCATGCTCCAGGCATCCATTCAGTCAAAGTATACGCACACATACAGTTTCTGTTTCACCCACCCAGGCTGCTGTCCTTCCACCCATCCTTGCTTCATCATTGACCCAGCCATGCACCATACCATATTCTTTCCTTCCCAGCCACCTCGGGGGCCAAGCAAACACATATCGTTCTTCTTTGCCAGCCATCATACAAGTTCGCGTCCCACTTACTTACACCCTTCTTTCGCTTTTCGTTCATCCCATCCATCACGTTCGTCTAAGAACTTATTGGGATTCTTCTCACCAAAAACTTCACAGCTAAGTCGAAGTACATTTCGAGGAGGCTACTACCTGGTTGATTTGTAATTGTAATACACCCGTGCAGAAAGCACACTATGCAGTCTTCAATCTCAATAAGTAAGGAATATATAGCTTACCTGTTTCCGCCACCACCGTTTGATCCCCCACAGGAACGGCCACCAGCTCTTCTACCGCCGCCTCCTCCCCAGAGGCCTCCGAGTCCAAGTCCAACACAGCCACCTCCGCGCTGGCCCCGTCACCAGATGTTACACCTACAAAGTACATTTAAGAATGTTAATACACCACTCACTACTATATAATATTTGGTCTAGGAGAAATGTTAAAAAAACAGAATACAAAGTAATAATTTGTGACTGTCTACTCCATAGTAAAAATGTCCCATTTTCCAGGGAAGGCTGTTGTCTTGCTGCACTTTTATGCACAACTGATGAATGCTTGCTTTTGATTTTTAACACGCACCACTTTTTCTCCTAACAGACAGAAGCTTGACTCCTGAGTCCTAAGAACACGACCAGGATCAAGTTCAAACTAGGTGAGAGTTCGGCTCGACCACAAGAAATGTGTCCAATTAATCGTCAGCACTAACCACTTTTCCGTTTACAGTTAAATAGTTTTATGACAAAGTAGATTTTAATAAATGTGTTTACTTTTAATAAAGCTTTTACACTTAAATAGACTCTGTGGTTTTTGTTCCTCTAGACTAGAGTGGATGAGCTAAAGGTTTTGGAATTTTTGCAAGCATGAGTGCCTCTGACACTTCTTGACTGTGCTGTGACTCCGTACTACTCTCTTGTCCTGCGTACGATAATCTAGAGATCATTGGGGATCTATAATCGGTGACTTCGGGAGCTGAATGACTCTGCCACACTATCTAGTCAGTAAGGAGACAGTGCATAGAGGTATTGCTGAATATAATGGGAGTCCAATGGAATTGCCAAATGTCCAATCTTAGTTAGCTACACAGATAGACTAATAAGAATAGTCTAGTAATACCACAGGGAGTCATATTCGAGGCAGGATAAGAATTTATATCCAGTCTACAAGAAGATCAAAGACGATTTAGAAAAAATCGAATGAGGAACGCTAGGAAAAAATAGGTACTGTTTATTAAAATGTAAACTTACTGGGGCCAGCAAAGGAGCCCTCGCCTGCCCGATCCTGGCCTGCATCCTCAGCACCCTCCTCCTGTGTCCTCTTGCCCTTGGGGGGAGCTGATGTACAACATGAAAGAAAGAAAAACCAGAAAACATGGATGAGATTTTTCAACCAAATCAAACATTTCAAAAGAACAATAACAACATATTTTGGAAAAATAGCAAATAGATAGACAACTATTCCACGGGATCTATCTCATGTGGTATACTACGTTATTCGTATTGCCTGATTTGCGGAACGTTGACTTAGAAAGTTCCTATGTAACTCAATAAACAGACTACTAAAGAGGTTTGCCTAGGCCTGGCACTGCAGGCAGCAGTGCGCAACACGTGACAGACAAAGTCCATCCTGCTTGCAGATCAGTGAATACTCAAACTATCAATCCACCCGCCACCACCGCCACTATTTCTTCTGATAGCCATGTGACTGTCTAAAGGAAGGACTGGACTTCAGTCTGTTGGGGATGATTTATAAGTCCCTTGCGGAAGTTGCGGCTGATTTTCCTCCATTGTTGCGTGCCTTTTCTGACGCAGCGGCAGAACAAAAGACTCGCCATGGTGTTGGTGCGGCGTATATATTAAAAAAAAAAACACATATGGGCATATGGGCGATGCATCACGTTGTAAAGCCCTGCGCCATCAGGGGGCGTTCCGGCGCAAGGGAGGGCGTACCTGCGCAGGAACGAATCCTAAAAGTGGCTGAGGGAAATCTACAAGATGTCAATCAGTCACTTTTAGGACAATGATGCATGACTCAAACCCTGCGCGCTTGAAGCCGACGTACGGCTTGATGCAGCATTGGGGAGATAGGGTACCCCAGAGCATTGCTGGAGCTGCGCCATCGTTGGCACGCAACTCCAGCAATGCGCTGCCTTTACGGCACAGATGCGTAAGGCTTCTGTGACGTTTTGGGCCAATGGGTGGTGGTGGCATGGCACACAATTACTGCCGCATCCCTGCTACTTTGCAGGGATGCGCCGGTAATTGAAAATATGACCCTTACTGTCTAGCATTACGCAGTTCTTTTCTTTACAGTACACTCATACATAATTTCTCAGGCCAATGAAATGCTTCTGAACACAACATACAAAACAAAGAAGCATAGTAGCAAGCAAGGCTACTGAGAAGGAGAGCAGTGCACCTGAAATGCATAGAAGATTTTGAAATATAATTTACCTCAATGTAATCGGCAGCATTATTGCTCTTGGTAAAGAACAAAGATTTGCAAATAACAGAGCAGGATAAAACAGAGTAGTAAATGTACTACTACTACTACTACTCACCAAGCCCGGGGACCTCTACGCCGAGCGCGTCCAGCAAGTCCCGCTCCCGGTCCATGACATCGGTCCAGCGGTGGGTGGCCTGGTTATATGTGCGCCGGACCCCAGAGATCTTGTACATGGCCCGGCACACCTTCTCCCACCGCTTGCGACGCTCCCGGATGCCATAGCCGGTCGCGATCTTGCCGCCTCCCAGGATCGTCTTGGGGAGGCGGCGCTGGACGTGGAAGATCAGTGCCGCCACTTCCTCCGCGCTGAAGATCTCCCTCGGGACCACTTGCTCCCCCCTTAAACGCCCGCACGGGAGCCTGGCACGGGGTGCGGGACCCTTCCCCTTCTCAGGGTGCTTCCCGGCTCCCTTTACCATGGTCTGGGCAGAAATAAACTTAAATGATAAAGAAGAAATAGAATAGTGAAGAAGAAAAGAAAAGAGTTTAAAAAAGTAGTTTAAAAGTAACTAAAAGCTGCAGAAAACACAAAAATATAGAGCTAGAAAAATAGAGGGTTAGATAATAAGTAAAATTAGATCAAAAAAACTTCAAACAAGCAAAGGATGGCAGAGATTGAGAGAGGATAGAGAAAGCATGCCCAGAACCATAGCAATGAATGAGAAACAAGATGGCCGCGCCCGTTCACGACCGCGTGGGTAAGTTCGCGCGAGATTTTCCTTGCGAGTACGCGCGAAATTGTACTAGCGAGCAGCACACTTTGCGAGATTACACATAGCGGGCGGAAACGGAATTACGTCACGCCAACAAGATGGCCGCGCCCGTGTACGACCGATAGGGTAACTTGGCAAACGTATAGCTAGAAGCGCCTCGCGAACACGCGCAAGATCACGCGAACATACACGTCTCAACAAAAACAATTTTGTATTCGCACGTATTCGCGGCTTCCGAAATCGATCTCGCACGGATTCGCGCCCCAAAAAACGCGCGAAATTGCAGAAAAAACGATTTTAGCTAAACTGAAAGCAATGAGCAGGTGCAAAAGTTCAAACTTAACATTAGTAACATTCAAGGTAGTGCTTCCTGATGGGCCCCTCCAGAGTTTGCAACTATTCTATGACCCTGCTATGACCCAAACAGCAGGCTCATAGAATAGCACCATAAAGGTCCTGTGAAAAAAAAATTTCACTGCAACAAAAAGCAAATTACAGATAAGGAAGGAAGCAGGTGCCAGCCAGACTGGAACTTTCAAAATTACTGACACATTAATGAAACACAAATTAATTGATGGCAGTTGAAGAAGGGCAGGTGTGCTTGCTTTTTTCAACCACCATAATCTACAGTGATAAATAAACCTAATAGGTGCCAGTGAGGATGTACTAGAGGGTGGCATGGGTGTCCCAGAGGGTGGCAGTGGTGAAACAGAGGGTGCTGTGAACCTGTGATGATAAACCAGACGTAGAAACAACATAGTCGCGGCCGTTGCAAGCCGAAAAGTAAGTTCGCAATTGCGAACTTGTCCCAAAATCGGCGCGAACACGCGCCAACACAAAAAACGGAAAAATCCGCAAATCCGCTAGAGTTCGCGGATCTTCGCGGATTGCGAATCCGTAAATACGCAAGTTCGCGGATTGCCAATCCGCAAAATCCGCCCATACTCACCATGCCACCTCAGTTTAGACCTGGCCATATACAAATCAGTCTTGAACCTGTGCCTCATGGGAACAGTACAGCCCGAATTGCCAAGCAGGTCCTCCATGGACTGGAAACAAGCATCCTAGGACTGATTTTGGGGTTTCACCCCCCATCAGCCAGGATAGCTTGATTCCATTGGCACAGTGAGCCTGGGACCCACGTCTGGGCATACCCAGCGCACTTAGGGCAGGAAAGCAAAAGACACAATTGATAGACGGAATGCCGAACAAATCAAAACATTCATCCCCAGTCAAGAGATCTGGGTTAAATCCATAATTCTTTTGCTCACCATGCCACCCCAGTCTAGACCTGCCCATACGCAGATCAGTCCTGAACCTGTGCCTCCTGGGAACTATTTGGTTACACTGCAATAAAGCCCTCTTGTGAATGTGTCATGCAAAGCTGTGCCACAGTGCAACAACTGCCACAACTGCATGCTTTATATTTTGTGTGGGGTGATACCATTGCTTAATTTGTGGAAAATCATGTGGCAGAGGACAACATCTTCCTTCAGAAGCTGCAGCTGGCATTGCTTGCCCCATCTCCACTTTTACAGCGGGCTTTGCCACTGTCACAGCTGATCCAGCCTACAGCCTCCAATGGTAGCTTTAGAGCATAATAAAGAAAGACTAAAGTGCCATCCAGTACACACATCCACTTGAGTTAAAAATAAATAAATGTGCAGGTGGTCTGACGCAAGAATGCGGAGTTGTATCACGATTTCTCACCTCCACAAACTGTAGGCCAGCAGTTAATCCTACTAAGAGGTTTTGGGCTGCCCTGCGGATTGAACAGTAACTCAGTTGAAGAGCGCATCACATTTTGAAGCTGGCAGGAATGTCGAAGGTCTCGTTCCTGAATTGTGTTCCCTCTTTCAAAGAGTAACACGCAAAACAAAAACCCTGCAAGCTGCCATGCAACCTTACTGTGACCAACAATGGGGCCGTGTCCTTGGGACATGGCATAGAGGCATCTATCACATCTGATATTCAATGTACGTCGGTGGAATGCAAATTGAATTAAAGCCTGCAGGCCTCTGGGCCCCACGGATTTCAGTCTATATTCTGCATGAAAGTGCTGCGCAAGAAAGTCCTCCATGAAAGGCAAGCGAAAGGGCACCTTTGCGTGCACAGAAAATCAGAGCTGCAAGGTGGCTGGAAGGAGCAGCCCATAATAGAGCTGTAAATAAATCGATTATATGCCGTGGAAACATTCCTAGCAACATGTCACACACACAGACTTCTGCAGCTCTAATAACTACTGTGATATTACTAGCAAAAGAGCAGACTGGTGAAAAACAAGTGATACTTGCAAATTCGACTGTCAGCCTAAACGAAATCACAGAAGTGTTTGAACTTTGTTGGGTTCTGTGCATTACAGAAGAAAACCAAATTCATCTGACTAGGGATATGGCGCCGTCAGAGGATGCATGTGTAAAGGTTGCATTCATGAACCAAGGATTTATGGTCTGTTTAGACAACGATGCTATCACCAGAGCATGTCTCTCATTGGAGACAAATTGGCTAAGTGCCAGGGACGTCCTGACCATTAAATAACAAGCATTTGCAATGCAATAGGTCTCGCATTTAAACAAGTTTGAGCTATTGGTGTTGTATATAATAATGCCTTTTTTTAATGTTGTGGTTTTTAAAACATAAATAAAAGGCATTGCCATTTACAAAGCCAACAGCTTAAACTCACGTAAATGCGAGAACTATTTCATTACAGATACTTTTTTTGGTAGGCACAGAGATTACGAGATTTGCCCAGAATCACAGGATGCTGAGCCAATGACGAGACTCGGACCTGGTTCCCCAGTTCCTAAGTCAGCACCTCTGGGCATTACACCAAATCCTTTCCATTTAACGTATACTCCCTGGGATGGCTCTTCGGCACTCACCCCTTCTTCACATACACACAGACTCCATGTAACTGAAACCTACTCCCTAGCCAAGAATGTAAGATTCCATGTGTCTGTATGCACTGCCCCCCCCCCCGGATCTGTTTCAGCACAGTAGCCAGCTGTGCGGAACCCGTGCTCCCCTCCTTGCAGCTCCATTCCTTCACTCCTGGGGCTGTTGGGGGATCCCCCAATACTTACACCTACAGAGCGTCTTGAATGAGTACCGAAGAAGTCTGAAAAGAGCCTCCCTCGCCTAGTACCCAATGGACCATGCCGCCTCATCGGCTCACCTTGACCTGTGACCCTACTGCGCCCCGCATAAGTTTAATGTCATCCTTAGGTACCCCGTGGACACCGCCAGCCCATCGGCTCACAGTGACTCTCTGCACCCCCTTCCTCCGTCCTGCACACGTTTAATGTAATCACTAGTACCGTACCTCATGGACAACGCCGCCCCATCGGCTTACAGTGACCCATGACCATCTGCGCCACCCCCTCCTCTCTCCAGTCCTGCACACGTTTAATGTCATCCATAGGCACTTCACAGCCCAGTGGCACCGGACGGGTGCTGGCCCCCCAACCCCCGCACAGAAAACCCTGGCCCTTCACTGCAGAGTGTCCTTAGTCCCTGCATCAGCGGAAGGATCCCAGTCACTATATCACCGAAAGGACCTCAGTACCTATATCACCGGAGGTGCCCCCGGTCCTTGCATTATCAGAAGGACCCCAGTCCCTGCATCCACTGGAGGTGTCTTCGCATCGCATCTCTCGGACCCTAGAGCTCCCCTCCGCCAACACCGCGGGGGCTAATGTTACGCCACAGGTCGGACCCTTTGTCGACGAGAAGGGCCCCTTCATTCCCAGAAGCCCGCTCTTTAGTCGCAGAGGGAGGTTCTAGGGCCCCACAAGAGTCTATACGGTGCCACTAGCGTACATATTTGCAAAGTTCGAACGAAGCTTGGGTTTGGGGGGGGGGGGGCAGTGCCAACAGGCAGCTGGAGGGACACTTGATACCAAGCAGCCTTGGGATAACAAAACGCCAGCAGCCGTTCCAGAATAAAGCCGTTTTTTTTTTGTTTTATGTTCACTTGCATCTGAGGTGAGCCAGGGACTCCAGTACTTCGAGGCGCCTAAACGTTCTAGTAGTACCTGTAAATTAGGGGGTAAGAACCCATGCAGAGAGTTTCAGCATCAGTAAAGTGCGTCCATAGCGCTGAGGACACATACGGTAACACTGACCCACTGTCTCATCAGAGGGCCGGACTGGGCGCACCGATGCACGAACCGCGACTTTCTCTCAATGGCAACCCGTCCGCCCCCACAAACACCCGGATACGGGTGTCTTTATAGCTCTGAGAGCTTGAGGCCTGACGTTCCCCATCCCTTCCACACTCCTTGGAACTATTGTTCCATACAAGTATTACACCACCCATTGTATATAACCTTTCTGTATTGTTTATTTGTTCCAAAGCTCGAATGAAGCTTGGGTTTGGGGGGCCTAGTGCCAGCAGGCGGGTGGATGTAGTTCCTGGCACTGTTGGGAATTACATTGTGTGTGAGGATGTGGTGCTTCTGAAAGGGCAGAGCGGCAGTGACATCACTCAAAGCGATGTCAGCCATTGGCGGAAGTCTGCAGCTCCATGCAGCATGATGAGGCGCACCGAAACATGACAGACATAAAGACTGATCAATGGATAGGGAGTTATTACTTATGCACCCTAGGGAGCAGGGGAATGGTGGGCACCGGGGAAACGCCTACCAGTGCTGTCCTAGACAAGGAGCCCAGGGCTTCGAACAGTTAGTCCATGAAGAAAATACCACAAACCCCCGAGAGCACGGCTGAAGCTGCTGTTAGTGACCTTTAAACAAACTTGTTTCTACAAAGTATTGACACGCATGGCCCATTACTCTCACTGCTCTCTAACACGAAAAGTAACTCTGTTCAGCCTTGTGAAATGGATGCGATGTCTCACCCCCTCTTTCCCTTAAGAGATGTCTGTCCCTCTGTCTACCTCCCCTCGCCTCCACCATCTGTGCCATTTTGCACGCCGACGAACCTACCTGGTTGTGTCCTCGCCTGTCCTCTTCCCAGAGGTCGTCTGTGACGTGCAGAGATTCGAGCCTCGCCGCTCTCATTGCAGAGTTCATCCTCAGCCGCCTGGAGCTGGGTACACACAAGAGGCTGATTGCACATCAGCACGTTTCCTTCCTGAATGTTTTGTTTCCCTCGTAAAGAAAAGACCAGCACCAGCACAATGGAGAAAGAAGGGGTGGGGACGGGGGGGAGGGAGCGAGCGAGGGGCGAACGGGAATCTGTGTCTACAAGAAAGTGAAAGTGCACCATGCGCGCGTTCCGTGATCAAAAGACGTGAGGCTCGGGATGCAATACAATGCGAAAGAAAGTGAAAGCGTGCCATGCGCGCACACCGTATGCGTGCACATCTCCTGTCCGGCCAGGCACGCCGAGCAGGAGACTGGGAGAGATGCATGTTATTGTCTAAAAATGCAAACAACGAATGCTGAGAATGCTTTTTCATAAGCAGGCACACGTCTGAGCAAATTATCCAGTCAGGGTGGACGGGGCCTAAGGGAGACAGGGCGGACACCAACCTCGCTTCCAGAGTAGCCGGACACAAAAGCAACGACAATAGATCTCGCCAAGGCGATGCAGCGCATGCGCTGCAACGCAGGCGAGACCTTAAAAGAGCCTAGTAAATATATGTGGGTGAAACAAAGGAATGAGGTGTGGGGCGGAGAACACAGGGGAGGTGTGCGAAGACAGAAGTAGTACATGGGGAGAGAGCACAAAAAATGTACTCCAATAGAGTGCTAAAAGCAAAAGAAAACAAGCATTTACAATGCAACGGTTTCGCCTTTGCAAAAGTTTGAGCTATTGGCATTGTAAATGACAAACTTTTTATTTATGTGTTGGGTTTGAAAACAGATAAATAAATGGCATTGTCATTTACAATGGCAATAGCTTAATCTCTCGCAAATGCGAGACCTATTGCATTTTCAATGCAATAGGTCACGTATTTACGCAAGTTTGTGCTTATCAGGTCTACTCACTGGAGCCTTGTGGCCTTTGTCTTTGAGTGACGGGACAAAACATGTAAAATAATTATTCTAATATAGACGGGTGAGCCATTTTGACACGGAAACGAGAGTGAAATTCCAAAATTAAACCTTGTTTGCTATAGTACAATTTTAGGTTAATGTGAAAGAAGCACTGAAAAACTTCACTAGAGTAAGGTAATAAAAGTCTAATAAAGATTCCAACCCCCCAGACATGCTAATGTTGCAATCTGTCCTACCTCTGCGGCTTCTCGGTTGAGCTGCTGTGCTCAGGAGCTTCCAGCCCTGTTGCAGAATCTCTCGAGGCAACCCTGTGATTTAATTAAGATCTTCAATTGAGCATTTATGGTTGACAAGCAGTGCAAAGGTAATCCTGTGTCCCATTCTAAAAGTAAACTAGTAGATAGAAGCTCAAAAGCTGGGATTTCTCACTCCATTTCTGTGCATGTAGGGTAAATGTTACAATACTGTACTGATAGAGGTTTGAAATAGGGTGGGATTCTGCAGAATCAGCCCCATCAAGTTTTCCCCCCCGGAAGTAACCACTGCATATTTGACATATTCAGTGTTAAGCCGCAGTCTGTACGATTGGACGATCAAAGATGTGGGATGAGCTAATTAGTACAACAGGTAAAGACTCAAGCTGGAATAAGACCAAGGGGAAAAAAAAGAGAACTCCTGCACATACGGCATTTAAAACCATAATCGGTGGTGAATGCCCCAAAGAAAAAGATGTGAAAATTCCATCGCTACTAGGGTGTATAAGGAGGGATTTTTATGACGGAGCGTTGACAACCGTATTTTTGATGAGGTTTAGGTTACTTTTCTTGTGCTTGTTTTGGCACTGCTATCCTCGAGTGTAGTGTTTAAGTCTCTGTTAATGGACACGGTGTGAATATTAAGAAGCTAAACTTAAGATGAGAAAACTGTGGAGACAGCGATTTTGAAAACTTGAGGTAGATGTTTCTCTAACCTTGCACTAAGATCTGTAGAGGATAGGTTGGCCTCATGGGTGGTTATCTTAGGGGAATGAAGAAAGTGACCTTTGTCGAAGAAAAGGTTGTCTTGGAAGGTTAGTTAGTCCAAATGTTAAACTCTGACCAGCAGCCAGAAAGTCTTTGCCAAAGTCTGTAGTTCAATAAGAGGTCCTGGACCAAGATGGGATGACTGTCAAACAATACTTGCATATGTGGTAGAATCTGCTCCCAAAATGCTTTTAGCAGTGTGCTATTTGAAGGAAGTATATCTCTTCCAGAGTAGTGACAATATACACGTGTCCCAAAAAGTAGAATATGCAAGTGTAGAAATATATTTACACAGAAGAGGTACAGACAGATGTTGCTTCAATGTGTCAGAGAGAAGGAACCAGCAATGACCTGATGGTGTGATTAAAGGAAATGGAAAGAACTGACGGTTTAGGTATTCTTGAATAGATTTCACACTAAGTATAATGAAATGTGTTCCCCTCGAAAATTGGGAACAATTAATCCTATTGTCAACTGGGTTAACATGAAACAGAACAGGTCATTAACAGTAGCAGTTTTAGTTACTATTACAAGCGCTTCAAAATTTCTTAAGTACAGAAGATCAAATGCCACATTTTAGTCCACTTTAAAATCAGGGCCCTTGATTACGGCCAGTCACCCAAAAGGATACGATGATGGAAATATCCTGAAATATGTCCTGGAGATCCCAATCACAAAGCAGATTGCTGCCAGTCCATATGGATAGCTAAGTGTTAAGCGCGTAGGACGACAAGCAACTTAAAACTCACAATATCAGTACATGCATACCACAAGGAGCAAAAACAATCCGTAAAATGGCCTTAAAGTGGAGTCTGAGTCCTTTAGACAGCTAAGAACAGCAGGATACTGCACTGCTTAAGAGCATGTACCAATGGCCTATTGATTCAAATGTTTATCCCAAAAATGAAAATAAAGGATTTTTTTTTTTAGTCAAATGAAAAGAAACTGATGTCAAATAAAAGGCAAAATTAGACCGAACAAGGTTTGACAGTAAGTGGTTAGCTGATGCATAAGTTTAAAAAAACAAAACATTATAGCTCATTTATTGAAATACAGAGCTAAATAAAGGCTATCAGACTCCTGCTGCGGATACAAAAGTGCATGGTCTCTATAACAGAAGGTACAACCGCTAGCAACATGACGTTTATATGAGGTGGTCACGATCTTTAACATTTACGAATAACATCAGTTAAGTCTTTATGCAGTCAAAACTAAAGGATGTAAAGAAACTGAACTCTTCCAGTGCAGAATTTCCTTACGAAGACCATACGAAAGCCTACGTTATCGTTGCTGTACTTAAATTACAGTACATGAAACGGTTGGAAACAAAACATGCGACACTAGACTGATTCTTTCAGTCCTTACTGTACGCAGTTTTTTTATGTGATGATGGTATTGAGAAGGAAAATAGGTTTACAGGTTTGTTAGCACATTAATAAAAACAGAACTGCGTGCCAGTTTCATGCGGTGATACGTGATAAGCTGTCTGTACCATTACTAGTTTGTTTTTTCCAAAGAAGGTTGTTCTTGCTTATTAATAGTGCCCAACACAATGCACCCCTACCCGAATTGGCTCAATAACAGATGAGAAAACTGAATGGCTATGATGCTGCTGGTAGCTGTGTAGTGATGCTGGATTGTTCGTGTTTTTTTTTTTTAATAGCACATCTACATTTCTGAAAAGGTTTTAATGTTTAACTGGGGGACTTAGACATTCTTTTCTTTTAGCAAAGGACAGCCCCAATTACGTGAAGTCGATCAAAAGCAGAGGAATGGAGTTAGTATAAATATCTTACATTTATAACTGCAGGATCCTTCCTGTAGCTGCCACCTATTTGCAAAGTGCACGTAAGCATGCCTATTTAACTGCTCTAGAGATTACGAGTTTCTACCATGCGTTAATAAACCAGACCTTTACAGAAGAAAAAAGGTCTCCTACCCAAAACATGTGGCGGAAAAGTAGAGTCGTGCTTTTTGAGCAAACAGAAGATGCTCTGTAGTTCCCAGATATGCAAGTAACAAATGAGATTAGCGAGAAATAAGTCCATGAAATCAAGACTTTGTATTGCACATAACATGTACTTCTGCAAATAAATTGAGCTAATGTTTCCTTGATCACCAATTCTGATGGCACAACAGTATTAGAATCATCATGTACAAAGATGTACTTATGCTGTGCGCAGTAAGCAGATAACCAGTGATATTGCGTATTCCTAGTAATAAACTATTCTTGGTATTGTGCATCCACTATTAACCACAGTGTCGCAATAAAGTGACCAAGGGGGATCTACACGGCCCTCCCCAAGCCACACAAGCAGTGAAGGTGAGACATTGCCTTTGGGGAAAACTTCCCTTGAAACTGCATCAAGCATGCAAAGAACAGATACAAGCGCTAACTAAAAAGAATCCTGTGCTAGGCATTTTCTGGCTCCTCTGCAGAATCACTTCAACTATACCGACACTGATGCAATCGTCAGAGGCGTGCTTGAAATGGATATTTAGGCTGAGAACTTGTAGTTGGAAGACGAACGCAGGGATAAGCGCAGTTCACCAAGCTATCTCTACCATGGCACATTTTCCAGAGCAGAGCCGTAAAACAAACTCCGTGACCCGCGCTTCAGATAAAAACCCGAACATTGTTTGAGTGATCCAGTGTTTCTGTCCGATAACACATATCTCTCCCGGCTTCTTTACTCGCGCCACTCTGTGTGAAATGATATGGTTGGTGAAGGACTTATTATGGACCCGACTGGGCTTCTAAATTCTACTCGCCGACATCCTATAAACTGTACAATTTTGGCGTAGTAAAGCCCGTTCGCATGCTCATGGTCGTTGGGTCTTCCGACAGAGGGAGCAAGTTGGAAGCACGAAGAAATGCATACACATTAAGTTCAACAAAAGGAGCGATTCTCAGAATTACCAATTCCGTAACAAGCACACCAACCAGTTAGTCCACATGCGCCTGATAAACATACTCGAGTTTCACTCTCAATTGCGATCGCGGTCTGATCCTGGAAGGAAGAAAGGCTGCGTCAGCCCTGCCAGGAGACGAGCATCCCACCTGAATGAATCGAGTCCAAAACGTTAAGTCAGAAAACACTGATCCACAGCCTCGGTCCTTCGCTCTCGCTCCACCGTCGAGGTGCCAGCGGAGCGCCGCTCGGTGTCTCGCGGTGCTGAAAGCGCCTCGCGTTACTTCTTCCGAGGACGACCGTACACTCTTCTGCAACTCGCTCCCTCAGAGCCTCGCTAACCAGACACCGCATCTTCAGTCAGCCTAAGAGAGACTCGGACCGACGCACGTGCGATGTCTTCGGACTACGCAACACGCTGGAACAAGTGCCTCACCTAGGACGTGCCGAGACTCAAAACACAAAGAAACAGGTCAGATCCCGGGCCGGCCAGCCAATCACAGCGCGGCCCGGGGAATGACGTCACGGGGTGTCCCGGGCCGGCAGCCAATGACAGCGCGGCCCAGGACAAAGGGGCGGGACTTAAAAAACACCGAGAAACGCCCCCGAATCGCGTTTTCACAAGAAAACGTGATTGACAGCATCTGTCTCCCAATGGCTAGCCTCCATTTATGGAGCTAGCCAATGAGAGACTGAGGCGGAACCAAAGCCCCTATGTAGAATCATGAGATTTCGCCGTGGGCGGGGCAACTGCTACGCAGTTGCCAACGCCCAGGGCGAAACCTAAAAATGGTGTCTTGAACGTAGGCAATGGAAGGATACAAGTCAGGCAATCAAAAGGATGGCCGGAAAGCTATGCTCCAGGGGAGGGGCAAGAAGATGAAGGAAAGCTTATGAATAAAAAGCAAACAAATGAGATTGACAAGAAAGTCAACCAGTAAAAAGCGATGGTCTGACTTAAAGCACACTGTAAGTATTGCTATTGTCCACAGTAAGTCTTTTGGCAACAGATGTTTATTGAGCTAATTGCTACGCACATCCTCTGTCGCATGCCACTCCTTCACGGGCACGATGCAACACAACGCTGGTTCCTTCCTGGCAGCTCTACACCGCTCACGTTCACAGTGTGCATGAGGGTACATCCTGTCCGGCCTTATGAGGTTCCCCAGTGTGGCAGAGCCTTTCATTCTTGCTCTGCTTCTCAGCACCTACGTGAAACTTCGCCATAATAGTATCTCCATATTAAAGCAAGTACAACCGCAGCTGGAATTCACATCACCGTTCAGCAAGCCGCAGAGCGCAGGGCAACCATCGAATGGAGCTGAAAAGCATTACATTAGGTCTGGTGAGGGGGAGGCACATGGAAAATGTGCCTGGCCCATTCCACTGCCCATGGCGTTTGCGCCCAGTAGCCACACACCGTGCTGACTGCACTGTTTGGATCAGGGGAGGTCTTTCTCTTCTGCCGGGATGTCTCAGGTGGCTTGGGAGATGTAGGCTTTGTCAGTATTTATGGATCCTGGATGGTGGTGTTGTGTGAGTAGGAACTGAGTAATATTGGGGATGCGAGTATACAGAACAAAAGCAAGAGGGTCTGAAATTGGTGAGCTGGTGAGTGTTGCGAAAGTACTCTATTGTGACCTTTATTTAGTTCTAGTGTGTTTTATAAGGGGGCTACTGTAATGGACAGTGAGGCGTGGGCATGGCTAAGGATGCTTCGCTCACCTGCACAGATTCTTGGAACCTTTCCAACTACTTGTGTAGACTTTTTGCTTCAGGAGGCAGTGGCTTTGAAGCCAACATGCTTAGGTGACAGTCCACAATTTGCGGAGCACCCGATTCCATACAAGTAGAAAATTGGGATACTGTTGCAATCATTTTAAATATAAAGCAAATTTATCTTGTATATCTAAAAACTGAAACACATCTTTGCTTAGTTTTCTTGAACTTATATGTAGTTTTCTCCACTGCACTTACAAGACTGACTCGCTGACCACCTCTTGCTATCTTCTCATCCCTTCATCCCACTACGCACAAATCTGTTCTCTCCACCGTTTTTCATAACCCCTCTCACCGTTTCGTGCTCAGCCACATAATGACTTCCTGTCCAAGTGCTTTTAATTCAAATCCACTTTTTTAACTCCATTCTCACTAATAAGCTGCCAGTAAATTTACCTAACCTATATCGTCTATCCTACACCTACATCCCATTCACACACTCACACGCTTCGTGGCTCTACATCAACTCGTGCTTTCCGTTCTCACATTTTCAACAATCTTCAACCCCATCCTCACTCTTTGTAATACCAAAAGAAAGAGTCCACCAATTTTCTATAATTTATACAACAATATTAAGCTTTAAGGATCAAAGCGTTTTAGAATTGCTAACTTTCTGTGCATTTGTCTTGTCTTGTTCTCCACCCACCTCAAACAGTTCATGAAGCCTCGGAGCCCTTGCTTCCGATATGGAGATGGGTCCCTCTCATTCGGCTGTCTCTCCGTGGGACACATTTGCAGGGGCCTTTCATGCAGTCTCAGACCCCTGCAGTCCCGGGTACTGATAGTTTGTTCACATAAAGTTAGATCCTCAGTTCGAAATAAGTACTCACAAGCTGAATTTGCTGGCAGATATTCAGTTTTTATCCTATGCACATTGGTTCAAAGTAAGTACACAAGGATGAGTTCCCTACTAAAAAGTTTGAAGCCAGCTTGCTAGGTCCCTATTTTGTGGCGTCTGTTCTCTACATCTCTGTTCAAAACAGTAAGCAATCAACTCCCCAAGGTCACCTTGCTGCACAGTCGAGGGCTGTTAGCTGTCTAGGTGGTGATCTCCTCCATCTTTCAGTGCTCTGACAAAGTGATCTCTGTGGTTGACAATCCCTTTCCCTCCATGCAAGTATGTAATAATCTCCTGGGCAGTTCTTGCTCTGAACAAGGACTTCCCTTGATGACCGTCCAGAATGGAGAACTCTCTTGTTGACCAGGTGTTGATGGTCTGTAACACTGCACTTCTTTTTCCCTTACAGCTCTTTTCGCATAGTAGGTACAGAGAGTCTGAACGGGTTGCCATCTATCTCAGTATGCCGGATGAAGTGCAGACAGGAGAGATCATCCGTGACCTGTTCAGGTGCGGCAAAGAGTGCTTCATCCCACGGTATCGTCCACGGAGCAACCACATGGACATGGTGAAGTTGACCTCAGTGGAGGAGATTGCCAGGCTTCCCATGACCTCCTGGAATATCGCCCAGCCGGCCGATGATGAGACGCGAGAAGAAGCCCTGTCCACGGGTGAGTGTGTCCATGGGCCTCCACTGAAGGTTCTCATACTGTGCACTATATTTTTATTTATCCAGTTTAAGCACATGCAACTTTGAGTGTCTGTGTGGTAATGTTTGTGTGCAAACCATGTTATGGGTAATTTAATATGTGAGATTATAACTGTGCATTGCCGGGGAGCATAAGGTATAGTTAACTCTGGTAACTATAACTGTTGAATTTCAATGCTTTTGTGTGTGTAAAATCTGAACCTAACTATAATGTCCCTGTAACTGTTTTCTTCAGTGAAAATATAAATTCACTGAAAAAACATATCTTCACTGAAGAATGAATATATATATATATATATATATATGTTCTCATTCTCTTTTTTTTACTAAAAAAATAAAAGGTTAAAGTAACATTATAGTTAGGTGAATATCTGTGATAACAGAAACGTTTTGAACTAAACACAGAACATCCAGTTATAGTTTACAGCGCTAGCTAGAACTTGCTCCCCCGCCATGCACTGCTTATGACCTCACAAATGACATTACTCATGACTTGTTCTTTGACATCATTGATGACCCTCAAATTGCCTCATTGATGACCTCACTGATGACCTCATCCAAGTTTCTATTGAACACATCACTCTTCAAATGGGTATACCATTAGAGCTAGGAAAGTAAGTTCAAAATAGCTTATAATAATATGAAGCATCTTTACTGCTATTATACATACTTTGTCTGTGTGCGACAGAGGGTTGCGGCAGAGGGTTGGCTGCAGGGCCTGGCCTGTGGCTAGGCCCTGCAACCAACACCCCCCACACAGCCAACCCCACGCTACATGAGCCTTCGCAGTAGGGGGTTGGCTATAGGGCACGGCCCTGGGGACCCCATGCCACAGAGCACCCACCATAGTGTTGTTGGGGGCCACGAGTAAGCCCCAAGGCCCCCGCGCCCCCAGACAGCTCCTACATCCAGAGGGAGCTGGCATTGCTCCTTCCCGCAGGGAGCAATATTTAGATCTGTTGATGCAGGCAGGGAAACAGATCTAAAGTCCACTCCCAGCAGGAGCGAGCATTTTTGAAGCTCCCAACTGCTGGGAGTGGATTTGCTGTTTGCTCCTGCTTGGCGAGAGATTTATAAATTCTCCTTCCAAGTGAGAACAGACACTGGTTTCCCTGCCCGCGCTGCTGCGGGCAGGAAAACCACTATGTCCGTTATAGCCTGTAGACCAGCCCTTGGGGATGGGGTCCCTGGAGCTATTATGGCACTGGGTGGGGTGCCACATGGCCCCCCTCCCTTAAAGGAATTGGCCCTGGAGGTAGGCTCCATAAGGGCTTTAGAGGCTCGGGAAGATAGCCACGTGGACCCCCTGCCCATTTTCTTAAATTTCGCACAAAGGGGTGTGTTCCCCCAGAACTCTCGAAGCACGGGTGGTGGCTTGGGAAGGGGGGCTATGCAGCCCCCCCCATATGAAATCAGCCCCAGGGATATAAAGTAATTAAATGCGCCCACCACCATTATATTTTTCTTTTTTCCAGATTCCTCAGAGTCTTGCGGGATCGTCGTATTTTTGTTTGCCTTTTTTTATATTCTTTTTTTATTAGATTTTCTGCCAAAGTATAGCCAAAGGTACAGGTAGACATTCAAATAATGACATGACATTATTACCAATGTTTGCTGATAAGGAAAGAAAAATACAGTACAACAATATAACAGAGTGCGCTTTGTCTCAGCAGTGCTCCCTGTGCCCACCCAGCCCACATTCTAAACTCCGCCGAATTCTTGAATTGAGAAGAATTTCGTGTGTCCAGGTCATATAGACAGAATTTGGTGTCTAATTACCTGTCAACGGAGGTGTTGGGCTCCAGGATCAAAACTCGGTAGTGGGCCCACCATTGTCAAATTTTGGGATGTTTTTGTGGGCATATGCCCATACAAAAATCCATGCCCTTCTTCCATACACCTAGCAGGCCCTCCTCTTGCAGGCAGATTAAAGCCACGTGTTTGGGCATAACAGGGCCTAGGCCCTTAAACAGACCTGAGGCAATTATCTTGTAGAAAAGTTCCTCTAAGGATTGCAATTACAATGAACAACATAGAAAATCAGCAAAAAGGATATATAACCTCAACATGCTAGAAAAAGCAATCTTGCTGCACAGAGAAAAAGTTGTCAATTTTGTACATTTTGCTTAGGCTCGAGCATGGCCTAGTTTAGAATGAAGCTCAAACAGTTCTCTTTTAAAAAAAAAAAAAAAATACCTTTATTTACCACTTGTAAAAAGTACACAGCTTCTGGCCTACAACCTCTGGGGCCGGCCGCCACCATTTCTCATGTATGTAGTATTTTCTGGATTACACAGCCCATGTGCCGCCATCCCTGAGGCGCGGCGGCGTTATACATTTATGTGTGTAGCTGGTTCGCGTTCAGAATGCGGATTTGTGTAGGTCTCATTTTTTAACATTAAACAGTATTAACATGAAGTTACCACATTCGGTCCAAACAGTTCTCTTTTGAGGAAGCACTTTGCACAGGCTTAAATAAATCCTGAAATTAACACACACACACTCACTCATGTTGTCATATTTAGGCCTCTGATCTAAAACAGAGTCCAGTCAGAATGACCTCCAGACTACAGCCAAAAGTAACTAATTAATATTCCTGGCATATGGAAAAATAAGTCCCTTGTCTGCATTTTGTATGAGGCTTTTAAAATAGAGCTAAAAGGGGGAGCGTGGCTTGGACGGTGATGAGGACGGGTGCCTGAGTCCATTACCTCCGCCACCCCGAGAGAAATAACGGCGAGCAAAGTATCCTGCAGGCAGAGGAAGCAGGAAAAAAGAGAAGGAGCTGATGTGTGAAGACACGGAGCATAGTTTGAGCGAAGTGGGTTCAAGACAAAGAACCAGCTGAAGGAGAAATCAATAATTATCGGAACACAGAGTAAAGCTGGGAGGAGAAGTCCAAGATGGCCGCACGTGAGTGAATCGCAAATCAACGGAAAGCAACGGAAGCCCCGGAGCACACTACACAGAGAGTAAGGAATGAGGGAGCGGGCAGCGGGCAGCATAACAATAAGCGGTGCGCACCTCGGCCAAAATAGCGGCAGCAGATAAAAAGGAACTATATAAGAGGGCAAGTGAACTAAATTGAACAAAACCGAAACTGAAATCTACGTAGGCTGATAGCGATAGCGGCCATCTTGGGCCCAGCCCCACCCCTCCTCTCATTCACAACACAACACTGCCGACTGCCGATCACAACCAAGTGCGCGATACGCAGCAACGAAAAGACCGCGCCCAAGACTGACCAACGGAAGGCAGCGCGAGGGAAAGGAACGGTTCTGGGGCGTCGACACAAAACGGGAGGCGAGCGATCACCCTCACGGCAAGAATCGAGCACGCCTGAACGAAAACGAAACCTAAGTACAACGCGAGCGGCCATCTTGCGCCACTCAGGAGCCTCACACGCAGCAACGTCATAGGGAGGAGAAGACCCCAAAAAACAAGACAAAGTTGGAGGCCATACATCGGGGGGGGGGGGACAGTCACCAAACAATCGGCTTCACAACGCCTACAGCCTTAAGACCTCACCTGCCCCTTGGGGGAAGGGGAGGACACCAAACAGCAGCGGCACATCCAAGGCACGAGAGGGGAAGAGTACAGCAGCGGCTAACATTCAGAGATAGACGCCATCCTGCACTAAATAAGGCCAGATGCTGGAACGACATCGCTGCCAATGAGCGGCCCTCAAAACAACAGGCGCACTAGGTCGGAGAAAAGGCGAACACACTGACCAAAAGGGGCCTAGATCACTGCAATACCTGCGAACCATCACCCACAAGTGGCGCTGGCGGGAGCCAAGACAAGGACAAGGACAATCAGAGAGCCCTACAGGTTCCGACTTGAGGGACCAGGCGCAAAACAACAAAGGGTTGACAGGCTCCATACATATCTAGCCAGAAGAGGAGTCACAAAAATGGCAGGACAAGACGGCAAACCCACCAACGACACCAAGAAGGTGCGGAAAGACACGCTGGAATCCCCGTCAAAGCTCAAGATCAATCAGAACAGCGAAACTACTCTAGATACACTCCTTAAAAAAATAACCGAAGGAAATGAGCTCGCTAAAGCCACGAAGAAAACAATAGACAATATGCAGCTGGAATTGGCGGCCATAACAGCAGATCAAAGTAAAGCCAACGATAGGCTGACGGCAGCAGAAGAAAGGGTCAGCAACCTAGAGGATAAGAGCGGGCAAACACGCAGGGACCTGGCACAGGTAGCAAAGACTACTGACCACCTCCAAAAAATGATGGCGGAGCAGGATGACAGGACTAGGAGGGGAAACATACGCCTTCTGGGAATCCCGGAAGGAGAGGAAGACTGGGCCGGATCCTGCGTGGCACTACTAGAAACACTACTGCCACAACTAACAGGAGTTAAGTTTGACAGGCAGTTTGAAGTCGATAAGGCATACAGAATACCAACCCACAAACCCCAGCATGGCCGAGGACCGCGTCCAATCATCTGCAAACCGCTTCGCAGCCACCACACAGAAGCAATTTACGCCATCGCAAGGAAGAACCAAAATTTGACATGGAACGGGAATAGAATCATAATTACACAGGACTTCTCCAAGCTAACAGTGGAAACCAGGAAGGGCTTTCTGGCCCTAAGAGACAAGATGAGAAGAGAAGGCATAACTTTCAGCTTCGCAGGTCCGTCGAGAATGAAAATCACCGACAGGAGGGGGACCACGCTGTTCGACGACCCGGGGGTACTCAGGAAGTATCTGCAAGGCCCCACTACGGAGGAAATGGAGGCCCAAAGCCAAAGCCCCGGCACAGGAAAAAGACGGGCCCCATCGGACAAAGGCAAGGAGGACAGCAGCGCCATATGACCACGAATAACTCCACTAGCTTAACTCAAGCCGACACTACCTCGTGGCCCTGTGCCACACTCTAAACTAAGAAATACTCAGGAAGACTCCTCTACCTCAAGACTGTTTCTGCTGCTCACTGAGAGAACGAGGAAGCCACACGCACACACAGCCAACATACCTACCTCAGCACTGTAAACGAACAGACCGACCTCAAGAGTGCTCCATACCAGAGACAGTCCCAAGGGGAAAAAGACTAGCATCCCCTGCCCCCGGACGAGGGGTGCAGGGATGTATATCCTTTTTAGGTCGAAGCACGACCTGCTTCAATGCGTTAAGCATTGATAGCAGAGTCTGCTTCGACAACTATTGTGATCCGTTTCTGGGAATGTGGACAGGAAAGGGTGCACGAGCGCAGAGTAGCTCAGTTTTCACCTCGTGAGCGCGCACGGCGCCGTGCCCCTCTCCTGTCCACATTCCCTTGCGCAAACACTCTACACTCACGCATGCGCACATACACAGGCATACACAGGCACACACACACTGCATACACACACGCAAACACACACGCATACACAGAGACCACTCCACACACACCAGCCCCTCTCCTCCCGGCTCCACTCACCGGTGTCTGGCAGGCGCTCCCCGGGTCTCCAGGCTCCTTCCCTTCCTCCGCAGCTGCAGGCTCTCCCCACATCACGCGGGACTCTCTCTCCACATGGGAGCCCCGCCTCCTCAGTGCGCCCGCTTCGCCCCGCGGGTCTTCACCCGGTCCCCCATCTCGGGACCGGGACTTTAAGGGAAACAGTATCCAGGGCTCCTTCCTGGTCACGGGAGCCCCGGGGCCGCAATGCTCACGCCACTTCCTGCTGCCTGCTCCTCTTCCTGGTTGCACGTCAGGTCCCGGGCCAGCAGCCAATCAGAGCGCGGCCCGGGAATGACGTCACAGAGGTGTCCCGCAGTACCGCCCCCGGCCTGCCTGACTTCCTGGTCGCAGGAGAATTCTACTGCTGAACTGGGTGTTATAACGCAGTCTCCACATGTAACTGTCTGCAAAGGTAATGCAACACTTTTCAGTTCTCAATTACTTTATTCAGGCACTGAAGTGGGGAAAAAATGTAATTAGATTAAGTTGGCAGCCCTAAAAGATGTACTTGTTCTTTAGATTTACGTGATTCGTTCACGTCTATTACACGGCTTTTCATTTTATGTAACGTAGTCTTTCCTATGGAGACCTACAACCGGAACCTGGGGCTCGAATCAGGAGTTAGGGGAAGAATTAGTCTGGTGTACACCGGAAGTCGCTTGTTTGAGAGCGGCGATCTAAACTCAGTGCATTGAAAGAAGGTTTACGGGCAGCCTCGGAAGCGAATTGACCGGGACGGGTGCTGGAGCCCTTCGGAGGCGTAGAATGTTTTCCGGGCTGCAGGACCTGGGTGTAGCTAACGGAGACGATCTTAAAGACACCCTATCCAATTGCACAGAGCCACTCAAGACCATCGAGCAGTTTCAGGTACGGGACTTCGGGATAGCGGACATCCAAGTGTATAAGCCAGCGTGTGAAGTCGTTGTGTACACTGGTGACGGGACAGCTGATAGTAAATTTGCTACCTTTAGTTTTAGATGCTCTTTTGGGAATGAGAACTGAAGGTATACAGAATCACTTTTTAAGCGAAGTTGTGAACATTGTATTATTTGTAAACTGGCACATGTTCTGCTTGTTAATTATTGGGTTTCAATTGTTAATTCTAATTGTTGCCAACACCGCTCTCTAAAATGTAAACATCCGGAAATGGTAACCACCTATGCTATATAGCCGTGTGCGCTGCTAGTCTTTTTGCATCCCCCAATATTTTCAGTAATGAGGCCAAAATCGCATGTATGAATCTTCTTCCATTTATTTAGTCCCTAAAGCACGCCTCAGAAGGCAGTGTGCATTTAAAATAGAGAACATCTGTTGAATTGCAGTTCATATCGGTAGTGCCACGAATTGATATCATATTTGTAGCAGAAATTCACAGTAAAATAATTTGCCGGATTAAACACTGGATTCCTAGATAATAGGGTTGCACGTAGGCCACTGGTATGAATCTCAGCATAGCCGATTCAACCATTCTCCCTTGTGAGGTTGATAAAAGTAGTATCATTCAGTTGAATAGTAATCACAGTGTAATTGTGAGAGAAAAGGATACTTGCACTCTGTAAGAATGATCAGGTCATCAAAATGTTAAGTAGCGTTCTATTTCCTGAGGAGGGTATTGGGGAGGTTTGTGTTGCTGAAGAGTTCCTACTTTTGCGATTGTTGGTTTCCGTTTGTCCCCTTCAAAGCCTGCATTATTAGCACCCCCCTCAATGTTAATTACCCAGCACCACTTACACCGACCCCCCACTCTACTCCCAAACCCCCTACACTCCATGTTGTTTATTTTTGCGCGTGTACGTGCCGCTCCTCAGATCCGTCCTTTACACAGCGTATCCCATGCGTGTCCAAAAAACACAACCCGAAAAATGGCCCGCTCCCGTGGGACCTCTGAGACAGCAAGACAAAGCAGCAGCTGTTTGGCAACACGTCTCACCCCAAAACAGCAACTGTGATGTGACTGCATTCCACTGAATATGCAGATCTCATTCTGTGGCGGGGAAACAAAAGGTTCGGCTTCCCAGAAGGCTGTGACAGCCACGGCATCGATGTGGGCAAGAAATGCCAGGCTTTTGACATGCCACGTGGGGAACGGAAATATTCTAAAGTGTTGGATTCATCGCTTTATAATATACTGAATCGATAGTATGAGCCGGCACTATATCACTTAAAATCGCATTATATCATAATAGAAATGTGAGTGCAGAGTGACAGTGAGTGCAGAGTATAGATTAAACCAAAAAGGGAGGTAGAGCTAATTGTTGGATTTGCGCTCCACTATGATACTTAAATAAACAAAAGAAATCCAACATCAGGGGGGAAAAGGGGAAGAGTGATCAATGGGTATTGAAGCACTCAGTGTTTGATAAAATACCCCTCACACACCAAAAGGCCCCTTGGTGTCATGCTTCATCATTGGGGTCTTCGCACCCCTCTATCGGGATGCGGCGTGCTGCGACCTACGGATACGCGGGAGCACTTTCAGGTTGGCTATGTGTTGTGTACAGTGTGTGGTCTCTGGTGTGCTATGTTGTCGACATGTTTCGGAGACAGGCTCCTTCTTCAGGACAGGGGCACAAACTCCCTTCTGGACACTCTGATCACCGCCTTACCCCCTCGCCCCTTGGTGTGTGAGGGGTATTTTATCAAACACTGAGTGCTTCAATACCCATTGATCACTCTTCCCCTTTTCCCCCCTGATGTTGGATTTCTTTTGTTTATTTAAGTGAGTGCAGAGTGACAGTGAGTGCAGAGTGCGTGCTGAAACAGTGAGTGCAGAGTGCGTGCAGAGTGACAGTGAGTGCAGAGTGCGTGCAGAGTGACAGTGAGTGCAGAGTGACAGTGAGTGCAGAGTGAGTGCAGAGTGACAGTGAGTGCAGAGTGAGTGCAGAGTGACAGTGAGTGCAGAGTGACAGTGAGTGCAGAGTGACAGTGAGTGCAGAGTGACAGTGAGTGCAGAGTGACAGTGAGTGCAGAGTGACAGTGAGTGCAGAGTGACAGTGAGTGCAGAGTGACAGTGAGTGCAGAGTGACAGTGAGTGCAGAGTGAGTGCAGAGTGACAGTGAGTGCAGAGTGCGTGCAGAGTGCGTGCAGAGTGACAGTGAGTGCAGAGTGACAGTGAGTGCAGAGTGAGTGGAGAGTGACAGTGAGTGCAGAGTGTGTGGAGAGTGACAGTGAGTGCAAAGTGACAGTGAGTGCAGAGTGACAGTGAGTGCAGAAACAGTGAGTGCAGAGTGCATGCAGAGTGACAGTGAGTGCAGAGTGCGTGCAGCGTGACAGTGAGTGCAGAGTGCGTGCAGAGTGACAGTGAGTGCAGAGTGAGTGCAGAGTGAGTGCAGAGTGAGTGCGGAGTGACAGTGAGTGCGGAGTGACAGTGAGTGCGGAGTGACAGTGAGTGCGGAGTGACAGTGAGTGCGGAGTGACAGTGAGTGCGGAGTGACAGTGAGTGCGGAGTGACAGTGAGTGCGGAGTGACAGTGAGTGCAGAGTGACAGTGAGTGCAGAGTGACAGTGAGTGCAGAGTGACAGTGAGTGCAGAGTGACAGTGAGTGCAGAGTGACAGTGAGTGCAGAGTGACAGTGAGTGCAGAGTGACAGTGAGTGCAGAGTGACAGTGAGTGCAGAGTGACAGTGAGTGCAGAGTGACAGTGAGTGCAGAGTGAGTGCAGAGTGACAGTGCGTGCAGAGTGACAGTGCGTGCAGAGTGACAGTGAGTGCAGAGTGACAGTGAGTGCAGAGTGACAGTGAGTGCAGAGTGAGTGCAGAGTGACGGTGAGTGCAGAGTGAGTGCAGAGTGACGGTGAGTGCAGAGTGAGTGCAGAGTGCAGAGTGACAGTGAGTGCAGAGTGAGTGCAGAGTGACAGTGAGTGCAGAGTGCGTGCAGAGTGACAGTGAGTGCAGAGTGACAGTGAGTGCAGAGTGACAGTGAGTGCAGAGTGCGTGCAGAGTGACAGTGAGTGCAGAGTGAATGCAGAGTGACAGTGAGTGCAGAGTGAGAGTGAGTGCAGTGAGTGCAGAGTGAATGCAGAGTGACAGTGAGTGCAGAGTGAGAGTGAGTGCAGTGAGTGCAGAGAGTGCAGAGTGCGTGCAGAGAGTGCAGAGTGCGTGCAGAGTGCGTGCAGAGTGCGTGCAGAGTGCGTGCAGAGTGCGTGCAGAGTGACAGTGAGTGCAGAGTGCGTGCAGAGTGCGTGCAGAGTGACAGTGAGTGCAGAGTGCGTGCAGAGTGCGTGCAGAGTGACAGTGCGTGCAGAGTGACAGTGCGTGCAGAGTGACAGTGAGTGCAGAGTGACAGTGAGTGCAGAGTGACAGTGAGTGCAGAGTGACAGTGAGTGCAGAGTGACAGTGCGTGCAGAGTGACAGTGCGTGCAGAGTGACAGTGCGTGCAGAGTGACAGTGAGTGCAGAGTGCGTGTGCGTGCAGAGTGACAGTGCGTGCAGAGTGACAGTGCGTGCAGAGTGACAGTGCGTGCAGAGTGACAGTGCGTGCAGAGTGACAGTCACTCAGCACCACCACATTATCACTCAGAACCACCACAGCATCACTCAGCACCACCACAGCATCACTCAGCACCACCACAGCACCACCACAGCACCACCATAGCACCACTCAGCACCACCACAGCATCACTCAGCATCACCACAGCCCCATTCAGCACCACCACAGCATCACTCAGCACCACCACAGCACAAATATGTTCTCTCAATGTTTCAAGCTTTATTACAAATGTCACAAAAAGATGCTAATATTTCACTTCTGTTCTTGGATTTCGTTACAATAAAATGCACTGAACATAATCTTCACAAAATTATTTACAAAAGTTTAAGCTATTGCCATTATAAATTACAATCACTTTTATTAAGTATTAAAAAAAATTAAAAGCCATTGTTATTTGTAATATCAAAACATCTAAGTCACATAAATACAAATGTTGCATTACAAATGCTATAGGTGTCACATTTGCGAAAGTTATAACTATTGGCATTGTAAATGACAAAGCTATTAATTTAGCTATTTTCAAAACCAACACATAAATAAAAATATTGTCATTTACAAGACCAATAGCTCAAACTTTCATAATGCGAGACCTATTGCATTGCAAATGCTTGTTGAATATGCAAAGCAATTATTATAGCTGCTGACTATCGGACCAATCAAGGGGCTCCGAATAACTGTACATTTCGCCGAGCGGGACTATTTCAAAGCCTAATCTCGGGGGTGGGGGGAGGGGGTGATCATCACTGTCGCACGCCTACAGTACGAAGCACGGGGGGGAGGGGGGGAGGTGGGGGGCAGGGGAGGGGGGCTCTAAGAGTACGGTGGTACACCACTATTGATTTCTATGCCTATTTTCTCTTTTTTTTTCTTTTTCTTACCCAAGACTTTCTATCCTTACACCACTCCCATCTCAGAGACAGTACTGACAGCGCAGCCACTTGGCCCAAAAACAGGGGGCATAGGCCTAGAACGCTGAATCCAGGGACAAATAAAAGGAGGTGGCACAGACTGGCAGGACACACACAACCAGACCGCGGGGAACACTCAAATACATGGCAACAATAACACAGTCACCTAGCCAGCTGAACTCAGACATCAAGGTAGTGTCCCTAAATGTCAAAGGCCTTAACCATCCCGTCAAACGTAGGAAAACACTAGAATACCTGGCAAAGCTCAGGGCGGACGTGTACGTCCTTCAGGAGACTAAACTCTCGGAGGAAGACGTGCTGCGCCTCAGGGCGAGCTGGATAAGCGGCACCTTCTGCTCACCAGCAGTACGTAAAAAGTTATCACACTGATTCATAAGAAAAGTAACTTAGCCATACATGGATGCCACAGTGATGCAGATGGTAGGCTGCTGATAACGAGCCTTAAAAAAGGGGATGAGACCATACACATAGCCAATGTCTACGGACCTAACGCTGAATACAAGGAGTTCTGGACTGACATAGAGAGCAGATTAGACAAATTACCCCACGATGACCTGGTACTACTAGCCGGAGAAATGAATGAGGTACTAGACCAAGCCATCGACAGACACCCAACCAGGCAAAGCCACAGACCTCAAGAGCAGAGCACCCTGCAAAACCTATGCGCAAAGCTCCACCTTAGAGATCCCTGGAGGTTACAACACCCAGACGCGAGAGAATACACCTTCTACTCACACCCCCACAACTCATACAGCAGAATAGACTACATATTCATGTCAGCCACACACACGCACCTCATTGACCACACAGACATAGCACCCATAACAATCTCAGACCACGCACACATCAGTCTCTCCCTCAGCGGCAGGCACAACGAACGCCCAAGCCCTAGATGGAGACTAAACAATGACATACTGCAGAACCCCACACATGCCGCAGAGATTGAGGAAGAGATTAAGGAATACCTGTCCTTCAATGACAATGCAGAGGTGGACAAGGGCGTCATGTGGGACGCCCTCGAAGCCACCCTTAGAGGGAAGTTTCTAAACATCAAGGCCAAGATGAATAGAGAAAGGAATAAAAAGATCAAAGACCTCGAGAGCCATTGTGCAAATCTCGCAGACGCAAACACGTTGACTGCCCTTACAAAAAAGAAATACGAACTAAACAGAATCCTGAGCGAGAGGGCAGGCACGTGGATAAATAAATACAAAGCAATTAACTTATGCACAGCCAACAAAGCAGGGAAAGCACTGGTGTCTTACCTAAAAGCTAAACAGAGGCAGCACTCCATAGCCACAATCACAGACAGGACGAAAAAGACCCACACGGCCAACAAAGAAATTTTGGAGACATTCAAAGACTTCTATAGCAATCTGTACAAGGCGGACAAAAACCTATTAGCAGACGGCGGGGGGGCAGATCTACTAAGTAAGCTAGACCTACCCACCCTAACACATCACCAAAAGTCGCAACTAGATCAGAAGATAACAGGGGCGGAGATTGAAAAAGCGGTGGAGTCCCTCAAGGTCAATAAGGCACCAGGGCCAGATGGGTACACAGCGAGCTTCTACAAACTCTACCTCCAACAGCTGAAACCAAACCTGGTAGAAGTATTCACACACTGTGTGCAGAGGGGACAAATGACAGACACCATGGCGGAGGCCAACATTATAGTTATAGCAAAAGATGGCAAAGACCCACAACACCCACAAAACTACAGACCAATCTCGCTGATTAATGTGGACTGCAAAATGTACGCTAAAATTCTAGCGAGCCGACTGAATAACTATCTCCCCCACCTCACACACAATTCTCAAGTAGGCTACATCAAGAACAGACTATCCCAGGACAACACAAGACTTCTTTGCCATCTGATCAACTGCACGGCCAACAGTACAGACCCAGCGGTCATGATAGCACTGGACGCCGAAAAGGCCTTTGACAGAGTATCGTGGCCATTCCTAGAGCAGTGCATGAAGAAGTTTGGACTAGGTGAGGCCGACAGAGGGATGGTGATGGCCCTATACAACAAACCCAAAGCAAGAGTGATAATCATTGGGGGAACATCGGAGCAATTAGCACTAGAGAGGGGAACGAGACAAGGCTGCCCACTGTTACCAGCCCTCTTCCTACTGGCAATAGAACCACTCCTCAGCATGATCAGGATCAACCCTGACATTGCGGGGATAGAAACACACGGAATGACACGCGGACGACGTCTTGATAATAACTAAGAAACCAACAGAATCTATTGCGGCACTAATGGAAACCATTGAGACTTACGCAAAAGTCTCGGGGTACAGACTCAATAGAGACAAGTCTGAATGTAAACCTATGAACGTCCATACAACTAGAGAGGTCCTGGGAGATTCAGGTCTGGCCTGGCAAAGGAAGCTGCTTAAATACCTAGGTCTATACTTCGGGAGGGACCTCAGAGACACCTTAGAAAACAATGAGAACACCACCCTAAAAAAGGTTAAAGAGAAACTTACCGCCTGGTCCCCCAAATATATTAGCTGGTGGGGAAGAGTAGAATCCATTAAAATGATAACCCCACTAATAAACTACCTGGTAGGAATGCTTCCACTCACGCTCACAATAGACTTCCACAAACAACTAGACGCCATGATCAACAAATTCATATGGAAGGATAAAAAGCCCAGGATAAGCCTGCACAAAGTAAGGCTGAGTAAAAACCTAGGTGGACGCAACATAACCAACTTCAAGACATTCCAAACCGCATGCTTAGCCAGACAAGGGATTGAGTGGCTAGCCCCTGATGAGAACTACACACCAGTATGGCTAGAGCTAGAGAGAGCCATGCTAGGAGGCCTGGACCCCATAGCATTGCTGACGGCGAAAAAGCACCCAGAGGCCGGCAACACCGTCCTTAAAAACACTAAAATAGCCCTATTAAAGGTAGATAAAAAAATGGACCAGTGCATACGCTACACGAAATGGGAGTCCATATGGCACAACCCCAAAATTACCAACAAGGTGAAACCCCTAGCCAACACCACCTGGGCTGGGAAGGGCATATCCACCCCCCAACAGCTGGAAAAGAATGACACTCCCCTGACCTTCGAGGCCCTAAAAAACATTTACAACCTAAGGGAGGTAGACTTCTATGAGTTCCTCACAATAAAGGTTGCCATCACGAAAGCCAAGCTGAACAAGAACACACCCTCAATCATACAATACATGAGAAACCTGAACAAGCTAGGCCACCACACCTCCCACATATACAAACTACTTAGTCCCACAACGTCAAAACTCAACGACAAGACAATCGGATTCTGGGAAGAGCTCCTTGGAAGACAACTAAACGAGAGAGAGAGAAAAGGCGCTTGTGGCTGTTCACATCCCAAAATAAAATAACACCCCAACTCGCACAGACAAAGTACTGGCTGATACACAAAGCTTACTGGACACCTGCCAGACTCGCAGAGGTAGGAGTCAGTGAAACGGACACCTGCTGGAACTGCAAGAGAGAGAAAGGTGACCTTGCTCATCTAATCTTCCACTGCACCTGTGTCAGAACCTTTTGGGCCAGAATCACCCATTTCATTACAGAAGTGGTAGGCAGGGACATACAGCCAGGCTTTGTAGGACTAGTGACGGCCTTCATGGCCCCAGACATCCAATCAAAAGAGGACGGCGACGAGGGAGGAGCTTCGCGTGTAACCAAGATGGTCGCGTGAGCACAGGGCTCCCCGGACCCTCGCCGCCTCCACCGTCTATCCTGACTTCTATCCTGATTTGGACGACGGGTTGTTACTGGCACAGCCCTGCTGATCAATTATCAGTTTACAGAATTTGATTTGGACTTTGGGAGCCGAAGATACGGATCTCTGACTTTTTCAGGCCTGCTCCATGGCATTGCCCCGGGCTTTGTTTCTTTGCCAGCCGGACAGTAATTGAACAACAACGGACCGCCCGAGTCCTGTCGGCTCGGTTGTCTACTTTCGGTTTAGTTTCGCGCCCGAGGACCTCCTTGACTCAGCCTGAGTGGCCTGTCCCGATCGTCTTCCACTCTACTACTTCTCGGAATTGTGACTTTGGCCTACTTTGGTTCCCTGCCTGGCGAGAGGTGCTTATCTCACCCTTCTCATTGACGCTGGAGACTTGGTTGTAGCCATTTTTACCCGGTACCAGGCTTCCCTCCGGGGCTCCAGATCTAAAATGGCCACCAAGCCGGAGGGTGAAAAACGCAAGACCAAGCCGGGTGTCCGAGGGAGTTCCGTGCAAACAAACGTCATGGATAGATATACCCTCGCTAAGGGCTCGCCGGGAGGACCGACTAAATCCCCAACTACTGCTACAGATGACTCCTCGACTGGTGAGGACCTGTCGCTGCGAGACGTTATGGGCGCAATTTCTGCAATGAAGACGACATTGGGGCAACAATATGAGGCCCTGTCTCACGGTCGCTATAGATGTTAATCTGATCAGGGCAGATCTTGCGAAGACCAACGAGAGGGTTAAGTCCCGTGATCTTAAGACATCTAGCCTCACGACGATGTCTCTGACCTGCAGGCCGAGGTCGGTAACCTGCGATCCGCCCGGGATTATTTCTCGAGACGCCTGGAGGATTTCGAGAGCCGTGCCCGGCGGAATAACATCCGTCTGATTGGTGTCCCGGAAACATCTGGGGCCTCTTCGGTGGACCTACTGGTGGAGGATCTTGTATTGAATCATCTCGCACCCAAGGGCCTTAGCAAGTTCTTTGCTGTGGAACGTGCGCACAGGATCCCTGGAGGCACGCCGAAACCAGGTGCCACTCCGCGTCCTATCATCGCTAGGATTTTCAACTTTCGGGACAGGGATGCGATTCTACAGGCGTCACGCCAGTCTGGCCCGACTGCTTTAGAGAATACTTCAGTCAGTTTTTACCCGGATTTCACCCAGCAGGTCCAGAAACAGAGACTTGGTTTCCAAGGGGTAAAAAAGAGGCTGAGAGACAGAAACATGAAGTACGCTATGCTCTTTCCGGCCAGACTGCGTGTGGTCTACAACGAACGGACATTTTTCTTCGACCATCCTGGGGCCGTAAGTGACTGGCTGGACTCGCTGCCTATGGGGCAGGATCACTCTGAGAACTTTGGATCTTCCAGAGGTGCGGAGGGCGGCCCGGCGGAACAGGAATAGGGATCGTGGCCGGCCCCTTGTCCATCGAATTGACTTTTCACTTTGGTTTGATGCCATGATTATTGCTGCTGACACCTGGTCACTTTTGGGGGTGGGTGGGGGGTAGGTGCCTCTTCCTCCTCCGGGGTTCTTTTCGTAGATTAGTTGGGTACTAGGGCGACAGGCACACTGCAAGTTGGGGTGGCTTTTTAGTCTCACGCAGGGGTGCGGGGATAGGGGTGTGATGTACCGGGTTTTTCGGGGAGATGGGGGGGTTGAAGTTCATGTTTTATAGTTCTTTACAAGGCACAGTAATGACGAGCTTCTGTTGTACGTTGTTGCATTGGGTGTGGAGTGGGGGCGGGTTTCACTGTCGGGATGGGGGTAGGGGACTTCGACTGTTGTGTTGGAACGTTAACTGGTTGGGGGATAGGATTAAATGGGGTGTGGTGTTGCAGCTGCTGCGACGTCTATCCCCTGATGTGGCTCTGCGTTGAATAGGCGTGGTTATCGTCTCCTGGCGCACTCGGGTTTCACTTCTGGATCCAGGGGGGTGGGCATATTGGTCCGTAACTCCCTCCCTCTCGCTATTGACGAGATCATCCTTGATGATAGGGGACGGTACGCCGTCATTGTTGGGCGCTGGGAGGGGAAGGTCATAACTATAGTCTCTGTCTATATACCACCTGGCCTCCAGACTACTACTTATGCTGATCTGGGAAGGGTGCTTCTGGGAGTCCCGGAGGGTCTGCTTGTGGTGGGCGGGGACTTTAATTTTGTAGTTTCGGGGATGTGTGATCGTTATCCTCCCCGGCAACTTTCCAAAGCTCAGTCCTGGTTGGGCAAATTCCTTGAGACTCTGGGGCTCACCGATTGTTGGCGCTTGCTTCACCCGGGGACATCACAGTATACCTTTCACTCTTGGGCACACGGCAGTCTCTCGAGACTGGACTACGTGCTGATGCCCTCTTCCCAGGCTTCCGCTATACGGGAGGTGAGACATCTAGCTAGAGGTATATCGGATCACTCCCCGGTGTGGTTGGTTGTGGATGCGCAGCTGGGGACGGAGGGTCGTGTGGCCCCGATTAACTCATGGTACCTCCGTGATCCCAAGGTTAGAGTTGAATTGATTAAGACACTTGACCACTACTTTGCTGACAACGTTGTCTCCGTCTCCTCCTCGGTTTCGTTGTGGGAAGCATATAAAACTGTTATCCGAGGCCAGGCCCTCTCTCTGATTAGTAACATTAAGAGGAGTAACCGAGCGTAGATTGTCCGTATCGAGGGTGAAATTACTGCCCTGGAGGGGGAACTGGAGTCCGAGGTTACCCCGGACGGACTACATCTGTTGGGTCTCAAGCAATTTGAATATAGAGCGTTGGTCACAGATGCTGCGAAAGTAATGAGCAGGGAACAGCAGGGACGCCTGTATGATGTTGGTGATAAAGCTGGGAAGTTGCTTGCCTGGCTGGATAAGAGGGAGAGTGCGAGTCGGGTGGTCCCTGTGATTGTGGATGTGAATGAAGTGCTTCTTACTGATCCTGTTGAAATAGTTGAATGTTTCGCTGATTATTTCCGGGGAGTTTATTCCCCTGTGTCAGATAGAACTGAGCAGGACTCCCACTTGCTTTTGCGTGACATTGCGCTGCCCTGTTTGTCTGCTCCTGAGAGGGAACTCCTCTATGCGCTTCCCACGGTGGAGGAGGTTTCGATCGCCATTCGTTCGGTTCGCTCCGGGAAGGCCGCGGGTCCTAATGGGCTTCCTATTGAGCTCTACAAACTCCGTCCGGACACGATAGCCCCGTATTTACGATCGATGTTCCTGGAGTCGCTAGAGATGGGTACCCTCCCTCCTGAACAGAGACTAGCCTCCATAGTGGTGATTCCTAAAGAAGGCAAGCCACGCGACCGCTGCGCCTCCTATAGTGCCTCTGTCCCCCGGTGTGTGGGGGTGGGTGTGTCCTGAATTACCCCCCTCTCCCCCAACCAAGCCTTGACACCCATTTCCCGCTCAGCTCAGCACACAGCATGTTGGGTAAGCACTACAAGGGGCCTGAGGTTTGCTGCTGCAATAAAAGACAAACAATGCTGCTTACGCTCTGACGGTGCACATTGCACCAGGCTTTCTAAGCTTTAAGTCTGCATATCTTGACAAAAGGAATGCACTTCTATTGGTAAACAATGACTGCTAAACTTCCAAAAGGCAATTTAGATTCAAGTCAGAGGGCTATGAAGCTGGTGTATCATTCAGGTGCAGCACAAAGGTAGTGCCCACAGAGAAGGGTGGAATAACTGTATGCAAGCTTGCAACTTTATCAGTTGCTGTTTGGCAAAAAAAAACAGACTTTTAAGGCGATTTCTCGACCTTCACAAACAGATTCCTTGATGCAAGTATATTTTGTCCGGATCCTTTTCAGCTTATGAGCCAGAGCTTCTTTCATGTAAAAAATTAAGTCCCATTTCCCGTCATTCTTATGCAATATATTTGCTGACTTTAATTAAGTGGGTCACAAAGATGCGGCATTTTAAGATATCTTGTAGTTTTAAGGCATATGCTGCAAAGATTTGTGTGCGCCCAGCAGTTAGTTTTCAGAGCATATTGATAATGGCAAGCTAGGATTAATGTTCTTTTCATTAATCTCAACATAGAGGTTTAGTGTGCCTTCTGCAAAGCGCAACTTTGAACATGCCTGTCACAGATTTGTATTTATTTGTAGATAGGTCAGTGGGTTTTGACACAGATGTTTTTTTCGTGCCAGCAGTTCACAATGTGCAATCCTTCCAAAATAAAACCGTGATTTATGAACTGGAATCAGAGAGCTGCAAGCAAACTGTCAAGCACGAGTTTAGGAAGTATTTTTTTCTCATTCTTTCCTCATTCTAAGGTTGCTAAAACTTTCTTTAGGTAGCTATACACTCTTATTAGGATATACAACCCCAATCACTGTGTTACATTTGAAACCCTTAGTGTGTGTTTTTTAGGTGAGAGAATCTGTGCAAAATGAGGTCATGGGGGGGGGGGGGTAGGGTGTGCAAAGAAACATTGTAGAACCAGCTGCCACCAATGTGTCAAATCAGATACAGGGTGGCCGAGGTGAGAATGGCTCGAAGGCCTGAGCAAAACACCTAGCCCCCAGGGAGGCTGATTTTTCACGCACAATCTCCCGCTCCCCAGCCCCCCTTCAGGACGATTGCTTGGCAAGGCAGGGGGTCAAGGAGAGGCCCTCACTGATCCTTCCTCGCCCAAGGGCCATATGACACGGCCCGCCAGCGAGACTCCTTTACTCTCCCTGTCCAGAGCCCACTGTGGGATGAGAGAGAAAAAAAACGGCCCTCAGAGGGCACTGAGACACTGGCCCTTTGGCCAATGCCCGGCTTCCCGCTGGGCCAATCAGTTCCTGGTGGGTGCCGTGATTTAAATGCATCCATTGTTTACAGCTCACCCGTGGAGGGCACCTGCTTTTGGTTTTTTAGGTCGAGTAATTTATTACTCGAAACCTATTACATCTGAACAAAACTCTCTTGAACAAGCCGGATTTGCTACAATGCATGTTAACTTTTCAAGCGTGACGCTTGGCCAGGCGCGCGCTTGGCCTCACTCACACTCCATGCTGGTTCCCTCCACTCACTCGCTCGCCTGCTGCCCCCCCCACCCCCATCCGGCTCGCACACCACATCAAAGGGCACACCACATCAAACGCTGCTGCTTCTCCGTCCACCCCCCACCCCCACACCTACTCGTGTTGCTGTTTGCCTTGTGTTCTTCTCGTTTTCCCCATGTTGTCTCCCTTGTTAGATATGCTGGAAACGCTAGTTCGTCCTACAACTCTTTTTGTTTTTTTAATGTATTTATTTATTTGGTATTCTTGGTATTGCGAACAATTGTCACATTTCAAAGTCGCATTCATCCCACAATAATTACATCAGCAATTTTCAGAATTATCAGATCCAGTTCTGGCCCCTTCTTTTTCAAATCAATGATCTGCTGTCTCGGTCTATTGGTCAATTAAAAGGAACCAGGACCACAACTTCTAGAATGCACAGAACTCTTAAAAGAAAATCCTGGACCACAGCATTGTGCTCTTGCTGGCCAGGCGTAATCTATGGACTTAAACAAAGGTAGGAAAATGCACGTGCACCACTTAGGTCGTATATCCTCGAACTTGCTGCAAACTTGTGACCGAAGAGCTCCTTCCACCTCAAAAAACGTTTCTAATTTCATCTGCGTCACCTTTTTTTTCTTCTTCAAATTAACACTGACAAACGTGTAGTTTTGCAAAATGACTCCATGTCACAGCATCCCCACTTGTCTAGTCTCGGAATGCCATTTTATTGTCATCGAATGCCTTAGTCCGTAAAGACTATTTCAACCGCACCAAAACTACATTTCCCAGAAAGCGGTGGTATCCCAAACAGAAGAACCCCCAGGAACGGAAATTCCGAGTCTTTGTGACATGGAGAAGTTTGATATCACCCAGAGCCCCAGGGGATTTCAGGTGCTTGCTTGCCCAAGGGATACAGTGGCACTTAAATACCTACAATCGCATAATGCAAACCAAACTCTCTTCCCCCAAACAGCCAGGGAGCTGAGAGCTTTGCTCCTCCCATCATCTGCGCGAGGAGGAGGGGAGGGGAGGGGGCAGAGGCCTGGCTGCTACCTGCTGACCCGACAGATAGGCCCTCTCTGATGTAAATGTAATTATAAAATTCAGCCCGCTCCCATTGGACACACTTTCACCCTCTGCACCTCCCTAATCCCCCTCCCCTGGGTGCTGCCACCTCGGGTGTGCAGGGCCTGACCTACACTTTATCTGACTGCGATTGAGCTGCTAATTGCCGAGCCCGGGAGATCAGAAGATTTGGGGGCCATCTGCCGGAATTTAATTATTCCAAAACTGTTTGCTTTTTCCCCTTTCTGCCCCTCTTGCTCCCTGCTCTCCCAGTCCCCGCCCCCCCAGTCTTTATTCACCAGGCCCCCCATCACTGGACCTGTGTCTCTTTGGCTTTGCATGCGAATGGCCTGCTGATGGCAGCAGCTCCCCCGGGCCTCCGTGATGCCTTGTAGTTTCTGATCTGCAGAGGCTTACAGGGATCCGAGAGGCTGGCTGGCTGAGCCGGGATCGGATGCCAGGGTGCTCGTGTCACTCTGTTGTTTGACGCTTTCCCCTTCTACTTCCCATGGGTGAATTTCAATACAGAGTCAGGGTATTTATATGGACGCTGATACTCCTGGCCCTATAGCATGTGTGTCACCTACAGCCTTGAGACCCTAGTGGGTATGTAGTGCACTTTACAAACTCCACCCTCCAACTCCAACTCCACCATCCAACTCCAACTCCACCCTCCAACTCCAACTCCACCCTCCAACTCCACCCTCCAACTCAAACTCCGACTCCACCCTCCGACTCCACCCTCCGACTCCACCCTCCGACTCCACCCTCCGACTCCACCCTCCGACTCCACCCTCCGACTCCACCCTCCGACTCCACCCTCCGACTCCACCCTCCGACTCCACCCTCCGACTCCGACTCCACCCTCCGACTCCGACTCCACCCTCCGACTCCGACTCCACCCTCTGACTCCGACTCCACCCTCTGACTCCGACTCCACCCTCTGACTCCGACTCCACCCTCTGACTCCGACTCCACCCTCTGACTCCGACTCCACCCTCTGACTCCGACTCCACCCTCTGACTCCGACTCCACCCTCTGACTCCGACTCCACCCTCTGACTCCGACTCCACCCTCTGACTCCGACTCCACCCTCTGACTCCGACTCCACCCTCTGACTCCGACTCCACCCTCTGACTCCGACTCCACCCTCTGACTCCGACTCCACCCTCCGACTCCACCCTCCAGCCTCTGACTCCACCCTCCAGCCTCTGACTCCACCCTCCAGCCTCTGACTCCACCCTCCAGCCTCTGACTCCGACTCCACCCTCCAACTCCACCCTCCAGCCTCTGACTCCGACTCCACCCTCCAACTCCACCCTCCAGCCTCCGACTTGTGCAGGTCACCATTTGCCGCTAGCTCTTTCACCCCCCCCCTCTCCTACTTCCCCTCCCACCTCCCGCCGTGACTGAAATAACTCTCAAGCCCCACTCAACGCCACAGCACCACTCAACGGCACAGCACCACTCAGTCAGTCAGTCAAAAAAGCTTTATTCGACGATTGTCATAAAACAATACATTATAACATTTCATGCAATAAGAATGAATAAAATTCACAGAAAGACAATAGAAAAGCTAAAATTCATCACAACGGGAAAATATCATCAAGTATGAGGAGTTCAAGGATCATAGAAATAATCATAACATTACTTATTCTGTAGAAGTTTTACTTCTAATGATTACCGTAAAAACAGAACATTAGACAATTCTTCCTATAAAAATAGTGATAAAATATTCTCAGAAATACTACAAAAGCTAAAATACTATAAAAGCTAAAATCCGTCCATATAGTAATGCTTCATTAAGACTAGGGGCATTGAGTCATAAAGTTGATCATAGGATTACTTATCCCTTAATGTGTTACTTCTGATGACCCATGCCCAACCCAAGAATTTGGCAACTGCTATGTAAATTGGGGGGCTGGGATTTGTACAAATAATTCTAAGGGCCAGTTGTCCACTCCTAGTGCCCAACAACTTGGCCATTGGGCGCAACCAAGCTCTACGCGGTGGAGAATATGCTTGACATTCATTTTAAAAAAAATAAATATTTTTTTTATTTTCACCATTGCACAGTTCGCACATTTCATTGTACATTCTCCAAAGTTACATTTAAATTCATATAGCGTATTACATCATACACAAAATTCTTCAAAGCATCCTACATATTACAATAAATTAATATCAACACAAATTAATACAGCAAATGACACATATATTCATCCAAACTTTCCTAGCCTAATCCCTCAATCCCAGGCGCTCTCTCCATCTTCTAATGGGGTCCCATATCCTTAACCCTAATCTCCTCCCTTTTCTACCTTTCCGGACGTAGATATTTTTTTCCAAATTATAAGTTGATAAAAGATTAGACAGCCAAACTTGCATTGCTGGGGGTTTTTGTCCAGCCAAGCCCTGGCTATACATAGCCTAAAAACTGCCATTGCGACAACAATTAAACTCCCTCTGATTAACATTAGTATCTGTGACTATCCCTAGGAATATTTCTGGTGGTTTTAAGGTAATCTGGATATTCAGGGTTGCATCAAAAAACTTCTCTATGTCTTTTATCACTGTTTGTATCTGCGGGCATACGGCAAATAAGTGTATTAAGTCTGCATCAAGGGAACTACATCTTGGACATGTAATGCCTACGCTACCCCCCCATTTTGCTATCTTTGCAGGGGTGAAGTACAATGAGTAAAGGGTTTTATACTGCTGTGATAGCAGTGGTGCTGAACAGAGGAGAGTTTGCCCTAATTCCAGTGACTCTTTAAACCAAGTAACCTCGCCTTCCAGCTTGTCTGCCCACTTTTCACTGTACTTGTCCATATCATCTGGTTTCCCTGCTAGCAAGTTTGCGTAAAAACACCGTATAGAACAGTCTCCCCCTAACCTTATTTTCTCCAGTATTTCTACCTTAGTAAACCCTACACTCCCACCCTGCTTATTCCCCAGAAAACTTCTTAACTGGAAAAATTTAAAAAGATCCCTCCTATCTAATCCGAATCTGGTTATTAGGTCTGTAAATTGGAACACCCCCTCCGTATTCCTCACATCCCCAATCTGTACTATCCCCTTCTCCATCCAACCCGCCATTGTACTATCACCAAAAATCTGCGTTTGGAGGGACACATTTTTATACATCCTTGTATACCAATTATATCGGCCCAATCCAATTCTCTTCATTACCGCATTCCAAATCTTAATTGCGGTTTGAACTGTCTTGAATCTAGTTCTTTTAAAGTATGCGAAGTCAATACATTTGAAAAAGGAATTCTCTACCTCCGGTCCCAACACAATAGAGTATATCCTGGATGAATCATTTGCTGTTCTAGCGTCTAGGCCGCCCCCACCTATCAATCCCCGCATATATTGCAGTGCAGATGCCCAGTAGTATAATCTGAAATCGGGTACCCCCCAACCTCCCCTCTCTCTAGGCAGAGACATAAAGCGGTATGCCCTACGGGTCTTACCATGGGCCCAAATAAATCTGTTCAGCATTTTTTCAAGATCTTTAAACCATTTTATCTCAAAAAATAACAGTATTGTCCTATAAAAGTACAAAAATGTTGGCAATATTAACATTTTTATAACGTTAGTGCAACCCACTAACGACAAATGCAGATTGTTCATTCGATCCAGATCTGACTTAACCTTTGACATCAGGGGCGCTAGATTATTCTGTACCAACGAGTCTAAATTAGCTGTGATCGCTACCCCCAGATATACCGCTGAGTCCACAACTCTTTGATCATTGAACACAATATGTTGGTTACATACTATTTGAGTTTTGGAACTATTTAGACTGTACCCAGATATTTGCCCAAATCTTTGTGCTTCGGACTCGATTTCGCCTATGGCCATGCTGGGATTGGGTGTTAAAATGGCCACATCGTCGGCATAGGCGAGAGTCTTTACCTCACATCCATTCAACCTTATTGGAGGAATCCTTTCATTGCTTTCCATTTTCCTTATCAATGGGTCCAGATAGAGAGCGAATAGTAATGGGGAGGATGGGCAGCCCTGTCTAGTCCCTCTCTCAATCCTAACTGCTGCCGATTTACCTCTATTAACTCTAATCCTTCCTGACGGATTCTTGTAGAGAGTCTGCATTGCGGTTATAAAACTATTCCCCAATCCATTCCATTTTAGTATTTGCCATAAGTATTCCCAGGAGACTCTATCGAACGCCTTTTCGGCATCCAAAAAAAGTGCCGCGATGGAGTCCCCCAGGACATCCGCTGCGTCAAAAGTTGTAATCACCTGTCTAATATGCTGCGTAGTGCCTTTTCCAGGGATAAACCCATGCTGAGTATGGCTTACTAATCCCTCTATTACCTCTGCCAATCTTGTTGCTAAAATCTTGGAATACACCTTAGTATCTGCATTCATTAGTGTAATAGGCCTATATGACTCTGGGAGTGTCGAATTTTTCCCTTTTTTTAAGATAACAATGATATCTGCTTCCCCCCATGACTCAGGTATCTTATCCCCCTTCTGCGCCTCCAGCATGACATTAAACATTTCAATTCCCACAGCTTGATAAAATACTTTATAAAACACCGCCGGGAGCTGGTCTGGGCCAGCTGCTTTACCCGAGGGTAACATGCTTAATGCTGTAAGAAATTCCTCCAGAGTGAAAGGGGAGTCCAACCTAACCTTTTCTTCCTCAGATACCCCCGGAAGGATAATATCACTTAAATAGTTTCCAACCTCACTAGCTGTTCCTACACTACCTCTAGTATATAATTCTTCGTAAAACTGCCTAAACACTTCCCTTACTTCAGTTGTTTCAGTGACCATAATTCCATTCTCATCCATAATCTCCACAATGTCTGATGCTGCTAGTCTCTGTCTGGTGCGTACTGCTAGTAAGTGGCCTACCTTCTCGCTAAACTCGTAAGCGGCTTCCCTCTTAGTTAGATAGTTCTCTGCTGCTTTTTTTTAGATACTTTCCGCCGCCTCCGCCCTAAGAGCCACTATTTTTAGCAGGTGTTCTTCTATTGGTGCCCTGTTTTTTAAATCCTGCGCCAATTTCTCCTCAACTCTTATCAGCTTTTGATACACTTCATTGATTTTAAGTCGTGTCCTTTTCTGGGCTGAAAACACAACTCATTGTCTCACCCCGTGCCCCAGCCTTAAAGGCATCCCACACCACTCCCACAGGGGCTGTACCTTTATTAATTTCCCAGTAGGCCCTGATCCATTCTGTCATGTAAGCCCTATAGCCTTCATCCTTCAAAAGGGCTCTATCGAATGTCCACTGCATAACTTTTTGCCGTGCTTGGCCCAATCTAATGGTTAGAATCAGAGGACTATGATCCGAAACAATTCGAGGTTGTTTTTCTATTTGTGCCTCTGATAACAAGGGGGATGAGATCAAGAAATAGTCCAGTCTAACAAGTACTTTGTGGGGGGCCGAGTAGAATGTACTACCATCAATACCTGGGTTCAGCTTAACCCATGGATCCACTAAGGAATTATTTGACACCATATCTGACAGTGCCCTATGGGTTCTCTTTTTTCTCCCTGCATATACCCTCCCGTCTGTATAAATGAGCTACTGGGATCATGAATATTAAAGTCTCCACAGCATATGATTGGCTCGGACCATAATGCCAACTCAGTATCTAAAAATTGGAAAAGATCAGGATCATCTTCTGTCGAACCATACACAGAAACTATGGTACATTTTTCTCCCTTAAATTTTATTTCCAATATTACCCACCTTCCCCATTTATCCTCCGATTTCCTTATTACCTCTACGTCAGTGGGTCTTCCTAGTACCGCCACCCCTCTATGCCTCGTCCCTTGCTTAGTATTTGCCAGTACAGAGAACCCTAATTGGTCCATAAGATAACCCTTGGAAGCTTCAACATGCGTTTCTTGGAGGCAAACCAAATCCAACTTAAGAGTCCTAAGTAGTGCCGCCACTCTCAATCTTTTCCCCGAGTCGTTGAGACCGCAGATGTTAATAGTTGCAATCCTACAAGTCATTAAAATATATCATAAGTTTTGCCCAACTCTGCATACCCTATCCAATCTAACACTTTGCTTTGATAATGAATCCAATAGTTATCGTGTATCCTCATCCTTCTGGCTAGTACATACTGAAAAATGTGAATTCCCTGCGCTCTGAAATGTGCTTTCCTGTGCTGCTTCTTACATCCTCCCTCACTTTTTTTAACGTTTTTAACCCTCTTTTTACCCCCCATTCCCCTTGCTCCCACCCTACCCCCCCTTTGGCTCCCTCCCCCCTCCCCCCCTTTACTGGCAAATAGGTCCATGAGACCTATGTGTAGCCGCAATAGCTTGTGGGGATCGCTCCTCTCTCCCCCCTTCACCCATCACCCCGTAGAATGTATGTCCCCCCTCTATGTCTTCCACTTGTGTATTTCGCTATTTTGCGTGTGCTGCCCCCTTAACAATAATTCAAACAACGGTGTATCAAGGTCTAGCATCTTCCTCTAGCCATGCTTATCCCCTGCATGTACTCCTTCCAACTCCCTGGAGTTTAACAGTTCTATATTTCTCAGCCCCCTTTCTGTGACTTGATCTCCTCCAAGAATTGTTGAGCTTTAATCTCGGACAAGAAGATATTTGTTCTGCCCCTTGTAACCACTTTTAGCCTTGCAGGAAATAATAAAAACGCCTCAGAGCCTAGGGCCTGGAAGGGTTTAATAAGCTGCCTCAGTCTCCATCTTCTCTCCACCGTCACGTGGCAGAAGTCTGGCCTGGCGAAGAAGGTGATTCCCTCAAAGGATCTTTTCTTGTCAGGTCTGGCCTTGTCCATTATTTCCTCCCTGAGCAGGTAATTCCCAACATAAATCAAGATAGCCCTAGGCAATGCATGTTGAGCTGCCTGCCCCTCGCCCCCTCGACCTTTTCTGATGGTAAAGGGAAATCTGTGGGCTCGTTGAATCTCTCTTTCCCACTCCCACTGTGATTCGGGGAAAGCTCCTCTTAGCAAGTTAACAACAAAGTGCATGATATCATCCCTCTCCGCTCCTTCTGCCACACCCAAAATACGAATGTTATTCCGCCTCTGGCGGTTTTCGAAGTCCTCCAGCTTCCATTGCAGATCACACGTCAATTTTTCCTGCTCCAGTTTAAAGTCCTGCCACCCCCTGACATTATCCTCTAGCTTCCCAGTTCGCTCCTCGACCTCAGTCACTCTCTCGACGACACCTTCATAAAGCTTGTTAACCTTCCTGAGGGTATTCTGGATCTTTTCTGTGGCTTACCTAGCCCTTCGGCTTTCTATCCTTGCTTCTCCTTGCATCTGTTTGAGCGTGGAGCATATCATGTCAAAGGGGGCCTGATAATGCACTGGCATGGGGGTATTGCCTAAAGACTGAGAATTGCCTTCCTCTAGGTAGGTCTGCGATGTTGCAGAATAGTCCCAGTCTAACTTCTTCCCTACTGCCGAGGGTGATTCCAATACTCCTCCATGCCTTCTACTCTTTACCCTTCTCTTTTTCTGCATGGTTTCTTTCATTGATAAGCTTGATCCAGAGCTTGTTTCTCCTTCTACCTCCCCCTCTTCTGACGTGACATCGCTTGACTGGGTAGTATCAGTTTCTTCGTTTACTGAGTAGAAGCATTCCCCTTCTAATGAGGATCCCTCTTTTTTCTCCAAACCCAAGGTTTTTTCTACAGTCAGTGAAACACTTTTTCCTGGTATGTTGGTTTTGCTGGCCTCATTGTTTATTTCTTTTTCTCTTTTGCTGCTCATTTCAACTTCTAATTGAATTAGCGCGTCCATCATGTCTGCACTTCCCGCTGCCCCGGGTCTGTATGGCCCCCCGCCTGTGTCTGATGTTAAAGAGTTATTACTCGGCCCTTTGGTCTCCTTCACTCCGCTGTTGTTGCTCTGCTTTACCTTAAGAGCCGCGGCTTCAGTGTTACCTCCGCCGCCGCCGCAGCTACTGGTGAGAGTTTCTGCCGAGTCTCGGGGTTGCCTAGCGACCGCTGCCTCCTGCGCCGGGAGCGTCTGCTTTTGCGTCCTCGAGGACGTCTCTGCTCGCGGTTAGCTCCGTGGCTGGGAGCTTCTCCTGGGGGTAAACGCTTCTATCAAGGTAGGCTGCCTTAGTGCCGCTTCTTTCCCTTTGGTTGAGCCCTGTCTTGCATTTGTAGCTGTGTCTTCGGTTGGGTGACCCGAATCTTGCCCAAGCCGGGGACGATCATTTCTTTCTGTTGGCGCTGGCACTGTAACTGGTTTTGGACGCACCTCTGCCTTCTCAGTTTTCCCAGTTTTTTCTGTTCTCTCGACTCTCTTCCCCTTTTGAACCGGGGGTATTACTTTCCGTATGGCGCCAGGTCCCCGCTGTTGTAATCCCGGGGGTCCATCATTTCCACTCCCTTTTGCGCTTACATGGTCACCTCTGCCACTCATTCCTTGCAGGTTTGTTATCGTATCCTGTTGCGCATTTGTTTTTTCCTTGTCTTTATCTTTGTCTGTCTTAGTTACACGTGCCGGCATCCTCACCAGTTGTGCACAAAGCTCTGCTCTCCACTCGGTTAATTTTAGCAATAACCGACTGAGTTGTGCTTTAGTTGCAGGGTACTTTGAGTGAACCCTGAACAGACCTGCCTGCAACCAGATTTTCAGATCCATAAGGGGGTATGTAACCCTATTCAAAGGCCATCAGGGTGTCCGGGGGAGAGCGGTCTGGAGCGCCTTCTCACCACAACCTCACGGCGGCCATCTTGCCCCGAATATGCTTGACATTCAAAAAGTAAGTGGCTAATTGTTTCCCTGGAATTCGGGCAAAATGGGCATAAGGGATTACCACCACTAGACCACCTGGATGTAAATGCTCTGACAGGAATACTGCCAAGTCTCAATTGAAAGTAAAGCTTTCTATCCAGCGGTTTAGTTATGTCGTCCCAGAATGGCTCAAATGATGTCTCATCCTTGAACTCCATAAATACCCCGGTTAATGAAAGTGGGGGGGTAGACCTGAACAATTTAGAAAATATCATTTCAAAATACATGTCCTTTAGTGCCTTTTTTAACGGGAAGGTAGCATTCGCCGGGTCCTCCCAGGTCTCCACCAGACCCAGCGCTCCAATTCCAGAGAGCCACCTTATCTGGTGAAAGACATCACTTTTAATAATATCAAGGAGGCCTCTTGCAAATATTTCCAGTTCTGGTGTTACCCATATTCGCCTCCAGTATAATACCGGGCGAAGGTTTGCAATGATTTTTATCGGTATCAAACCTAGGTCCTGGAGAATAGGCCCCATAGGGGTGCTCTGTGGGAGGGTGATAAGTTTACGCAAAAAGCTGTTTTCAGAACATGGTAATTTGCCCAGGTTTCCTTGCCCCCAAATTTCTACACCGTAAAGGGCGGCACCCATAACCTTCGCTTTGTAGACCATAATTGCAGGGGCCAGTGGTTTGGTCGGGGACCTAGCATGTTCTCTATTCAATACCCCGGCAAGTTGCCTATGTTTTAATACTGCAAGGTCTATCTGTTCATTCCATCGCAGGTCATGCTGGATGGTCACACCCAGGTATAAAAATGATTTTACTTGGGGTTGTTTATTCATTAGTATTTTCCCTTTAAATGTCTTGTGCTGATTAAAAGACATGAATTTCTATTTTAAAACGTTAATTTCGAGCCCCTGATCACTACAGAAGGCTTCAAAGATTCCAAGTGCTTTTTGTAAGCCGCTCGGAGTCTTTGAAATAATAAGACAATCGTCGGCGAACGTTAAAATAGGTATTTTGGCGCCTGCTAGAATTGGTGCATCAACGCTTGCCTCAATCAAGGCCTTTGCCACATTATTAATGTAGAGAGAGAAGAGCGTTGGGGCTAGCACGCAGCCTTGGCGCACACCTCTCTCTACTGGGAACTGGTTGGTGACACTACCAGGGGGTCCCCATCTTATTTGGGCATAGTTGTGTTCGTGTAATTTCATAATCATGGATAGTAGGGTGGGGGGCATGCCCATGTCTTTCAGTACAAGCCAGAGATTTGTGCGTGGGACAAAATCAAAGGCGGCCCTCAGGTCAATGAAGGCAGCATACAGACTACCCCCTCCCAATTGGACAACCTGCCAGTGGAGCATGGCAAAGTGTAGAACTTGGTCCACTGTACTTATACATGCCCTGAACCCTGCTTGAAGATAAGACCGGATTCGCATCTCACGCTCCCAATCGAGAATTTTATTTAATACCAGTCTGCCATACATTTTGTGGATGGTATCGATTAGACTGATAGGGCGATAATTGCCTGGGAGGGTCTTATCGCCTTTTTTGAAGAAGGGGATTATTTCTGCCCCCTTCCACGATTTTGGTATGGGTGATCCTTTGGCTATTGAGTTTGCCAGTAATAAGATATACTTTCTCCATTGTTCTCGCTCGTGCAGGAAGATATCAGCTGGGACGCCGTCTATTCCTGGCGCTCTACCAGGTGTGACGGAGTCCAGCGCGCATTCAATGTCCCCAATAGTGAACGCATCTTCCACCCAGGGGGTATATTCTATTCGCTCTCTTCGCTCTGAAGGTAGGTCCTGCCCTCTTGCATACTGGGGCATGAAGTAGGGCACCCAATCTCCTTGGGCTACCCAATTTTGGGGCTTTTCCGGAGAACCTCCTGATCCCCATTTTACTAAATCCCAGAATTGCTTAGAAGTCTTAATTGTGCTAGCCTCCTTAAGCTCCCTCCATCTTTTTTCATCCCAGGCACGCTTAGATTTTTGGATTACGGTTTTGTATGTGCTCCTAGCTAGACGGACACCGTCACTAGAACCGGTTTTGATAGCCTGTCCTAAATCTAACCTGGCCTTTCTACAGTCGTTATTGTACCACCTGGGGGAATAGTTAGTTGGGGTTTCATTCGAAAAATGGGATTTAACAAATAGACTCTTTATTTGGGTGAAGAGAGTTTCGTGCACCTTAACCGCACTATCACTCCCTTCCATGGAGGCTTCATGAGCCGCACAGGCGCTAAGTTCCTTGGTGGCTCGCTGTAAATTTTTACAAATAAAATCAAGGTTTGACTGACTTTGCGCTACTTTTGCCCACTTCAAATGGCGCATATCATTTGTGAGGAGGGCAGTTTGGGGAGCTAAGATACTCAAGTCCTCTGATGCGACTGGCACTTTCCAATATGCGAAAGTCATACAGAGAGGGTTGTGATCGCTCTCGACACGGTCAACGACCGTCATAGCAACTACATATTTCCACAGCTCTAAGTGGACTAGAATGTAGTCTATTCTGCTTTCTCTTTTGCCACTCTTAAACGTGACAGCGCCCATCTTATCTTTGGGGGTTCTGCCATTGGCGGCCCTTAGCCCTTTGTTTAAGCAGATGGAATTGATCTGGATGACCAGATCAGTCCACCTCGTTACTGGGATCAAATCGAGTTTAGGGACCCCCATTGGCTGTCCTGTTCCTCAGCAGGGTAAGTATCGTCATGTGATAGCGGTTCGAAATTTACATTAAAATCTCCTGCAACTATTATCCGTGAGTGAGAGGAGTATTTATCCATAAAATCATCAAGTGCAACAAAAATACCAGACTTCTGCCCCCCTGTACTTCTAGCGTAAACATTATAAATGTCCAATGTTTCTGACTGATTATAGGAAAGTGAAAGGATCTGGATGTCCTTGTGACTCTTCGGGAACTCCTTTATAGTGATTCCGGAGTCCTGCTTGATCCAAATTGTAAGGCCACCAGAGGGTCTTCCACGTTCACTCTTTTCTGCGGGGATGCTAAAGTTTAAAAACCCCTGAAAATACAGGGGGGCACGGAGCCAGGTTTCCTGGAATATGCAAATGGTAAACTGACTAACAAACAAAGCCCAGTCTGGGCTTTGCATCCTGGCACTCAACCCCGCAACGTTCCAGGATATTATAGAGCCAAAGGCATCAAAACCCGCTAGAGTACCTGCTTCGTAGGTCAAATCTAGCGGCCTAATGTCCCCCATACCCATTTCGCAATCCGATGTTATAGGGGGAATACTCATAAAGGGGCCTTGGGGCATAGTTGGACGGTCTGATACTATATAATTACAGGGATCAAATTCTGGCACATCTGGTAGAAGTCAATCGTTATTGTCCAAATCAGACCTAACCGTATCTGTTCTTAGTAGTTGGGTTCCCCTGGGATTTAACCAGTTTTGAGGCAATGAGGATCTCATTTGGATAAGTGAGTGATCGGGGGAACAGGATCTAAACTCCAGCAATGTAAGATTGTAGGCTAGATGTACATGTTTTAGCGTAAGTACAATACAGTCAGGTTTAGATCCTGAGTGTGAGAGTCTGTCAGCCCTGACCATATCTTCCCTTACCACAGAGCGACATCCTCTTGTGTACCTGATCCAATGTATAGCTTTGTTTGTCAGGGAATCTTTGGTTTCAATATCCTTCCCTGAGCTCAGTTTTGGGACATTGACCATATATACTTTGGATCGGTCGGGAAGAATGCGGTGGGATAATACGGGGCCACTACCTGTGGTTTTGTTAGTTATTTTACCAATGTTTTTTGCTCTTTCGAGTGGCTTATGAATAGAAGTTTTCATGGGTATAGGGTTGGATGGTGCCTCTTTACCTCTAACAACTGCACTATATGGTGCATCCGCCTTCCCTCTCATACTACCCCTAGGGTGTTGCAGTGATGGTTGTATAGCTAATGATCTTTGTTTCTCAGGGGGTACAATGCTCTGCTGTTCATTATCTAACCTACATCTAGAGCAGGTGTTTGGTTTAGAAATTACATTAAGTACTTGGGTAGTTAAGTTATCAACCTTGTCTTGGATGCAATGGATGAAATTACACAAACGATTCACAAGGTTGCATAGATTAGTAATGTCGCTGCTAACACCCAAGTCAACTGCAATCGGATTCGTTTCTGATACACTTCTCCCCTACCTAGGCCCATCAGAAGCTGTTAAATCTATGTTGCACTGGGAATCCACCTTGGTACCAAGAAAACTGTCAATATGAGCAAGGCTAGAAAGTCTATTTGTGCAAAGCACAATGGGTCAAGCGGGGTTACGCTAGACGTGTCAGGCCCGCGTCTGCACGCATTGTCGTGGGGCTTTCAACCATCCCATGTATTGCATCGGAGCTAGCCCTGTTTTTTCTAACCATAAACATTTGAGGAATAACAATAGGACCCCGTTTGTCACAATTATTTGCACGGTCTATGTCATTCTCCCTCTCAATAGTAACCACATTATGTTCGATGGGGGATTTAGATGTAAGTATGTTATTACAGTCTTCGATCAGTTTGTCAATACGGGACATGACACAGTTCTCTCCTGCATGCCTAACTACTTTGCTAACCTTCTTTGATTTTCTCCTCTTCGCACGAGTGGTAGAACAGTCTGCTTGCCCCTCCGTATTTTTCCTCTTCCCCATATTATTTGTATCTCGGGTACAGTACCTGGATGTGAGGTGGGCGAAGGTAGGTGTTGGTGGTGGGGCCCCACCCAACCACGTTCAGACACGGACTGTCACAGACTGTCCGCCCTTTGTCCGGGCTTCATCCGGTTCGTCCCGCGCCGCGTGGGCTGGCTGATGTTAAGTGGAGCTGGGCGGCGTGTGGGCGGGCCTCCGTTCAGGTGAAATCACGCACGGACTCCTGGACCCTGGAGTCCCGTGCGTCGTGCCGGATTTGTCCCCACAGGTGAAGGATGTCACAAGACCTTGAATGCAAAGCCCCTCCGGGGGCGTCAACAGCTCTGCAGTCCGCGTGCTGAGGGAAGCAAAACGAAGCGGGACCCGCGGTAGCGGGTCCGGCAAGTCGTAAAGTGGAGCTGGGCGGCGTGTGGGCGGGCCTCCGTGCAGGTGAAATCACGCACGGACTCCTGGACCCTGGAGTCCTGTGCCGGATTTGCCCCCACAGGTGAAGGATGTCACCAGACCCTGAATGCAAAGCCCCTCCGGGGGCGTCAGCAGCTCTGCAGTCGGCGTGCTGAGGGAAGCAAAACTAAGCGGGACCCGCGCCAGCGGGTCCGGCAAGTCGTTAAGTGGAGCTGGGCGGCGTGTGGGCGGGCCTCCGTGCAGGTGAAATCACGCACGGACTCCTGGACCCTGGAGTCCCGTGCGGCGTGCCGGATTGGCCCCCACAGGTGAAGGATGTCACCAGACCCTGAATGCAAAGCCCCTCTGGGGGAGTCAGCAGCTCTGCAGTCGGCGTGCTGAGGCAAGTCGTTAAGTGGAGCTGGGCGGCGTGTGGCGATTGTCTGAGAGAGACGGCTGGGTGGCTTCACAGAAACTCCCTCCAGTTCAACTCCTCCAAAACAGAGGTTTTGTTTTGTGCTGGCACCACTTCACCCCGTCAGTTCCCAAGTGATTTCTGGCCTTCAGAGACTGGAGATAAACCTCTGCCAGTCTCCTCGGTCCGCAACCTGGGAGCCATGCTCAACAATAAGTTGAGTATGGAAACCCAGGTGGCAAAAACAGTGGGGATTTGCACCGCCTTGCTACGCTCCCTCCGTAAAATCATGCCACTCCTCCCTGCACAGGCTCGGGTGTCGATAGTCAGGTGCACAATACTCAGTCGCCTTGACTACTGCAACGCCCTGCTCCTCGAGTCTCCAGTCACGCTGGTGGATCGACTCCAAAGAATTCAATCTGCCGCCGCCAAGCTGGCTCTTGGCTGGACGAGGAGGTCTTCAGCCACTGCGGCCCTGGCCGAGCTATATTGGCTCCCCTTAAAGCAGCGTGTGGCATTCAAGTCCCTCTGCATTGTCTTTAAGGCTCTGCACGGACTTGGGCCCAGACCCCTGCAAGCTTTGTTTTTGTGGTACATCCCCACCAGAGACTTACGATCTTCATCTGCGCGTCTGGTAAAAGTGCCCAGATTCAACAAAGCCAGAACTGGGGGCAGATCCTTCAGGGTCGCGGCGGCCAAGTTATGGAACAGCCTGCCCTCTGACATATGCCAGATCTCACAACTTCTTCCATTTAGGAAGCGCATCAAGACCTGGCTATTCCCCTAAAAATTCTGCTCGCCCGCTAACTACCCCGGTTTTTACTTCCCTTCAGTAGAGTATTCCCCAGCGCCAGGAAGCCTGCAAGGTATCAGCTGCGCTTTACAAATACTTAAAATAAAATAAATAAATAAAGTGGGCGGGCATCCGTGCAGGTGAAATCACGCATGGACTCCTGGACCCTGGAGTCCCGTGCGGCGTGCCGGATTTGCCCCCACAGGTGAAGGATGTCACCAGACTCTGAATGCAAAGTCCCTCCGGGGGCGTCAGCAGCTCTGCAGTCGGCGTGCTGAGGGAAGCAAAACGGCACAGCACCACTCAACGCCACAGCATCACTCAACGCCGCAGCATCACTCAACGCCGCAGCATCACTCAGCACCACAGAATCACTCAGCACCACAGAATGCCACAGCGCCACTGAATGCCACAGCGCCACTGAATGCCACAGCGCCACTGAATGCCACAGCGCCACTGAATGCCACAGCGCCACTGAATGCCACAGCGCCACTGAATGCCACAGCACCACTGAATGCCACAGCACCACTGAATGCCACAGCACCCCTCAACGCCACAGCACCCCTCAACGCCACAGCACCCCTCAACGCCACAGCACCCCTCAACGCCACAGCACCCCTCAACGCCACAGCACCCCTCAACGCCAAAGCACCACTCAACGCCACAGCACCACTCAGCATCACTGAATGCCACAGTACCCCTCAATGCCACAGTACCCCTCAACGCCACAGTACCCCTCAACGCCACAGTACCCCTCAACGCCACAGTACCCCTCAACGCCACAGTACCCCTCGACGCCACAGTACCCCTCGACGCCACAGCATCGCTCGGCGCCACAGCATCGCTCGGCGCCACAGCATCACTCGAAGGCCTCAGCATCACTCAGCGCCACTGAAGGCCACAGCATCACGCAGCGCCACTGAAGGCCACAGCATCACGCAGCGCCACTGAAGGCCACAGCATCACTCAGCGCCACTGAAGGCCACAGCATCACTCAGCGCCACTGAAGGCCACAGCATCACTCGGCGCCACTGAAGGCCACAGCATCACTCGGCGCCACTGAAGGCCACAGCATCACTCGGCGCCACTGAAGGCCACAGCATCACTCGGCGCCACTGAAGGCCACAGCATCACTCGGCGCCACTGAAGGCCACAGCATCACTCGGCGCCACTGAAGGCCACAGCATCACTCGGCGCCACTGAAGGCCACAGCATCACTCGGCGCCACTGAAGGCCACAGCATCACTCAGCGCCACTGAAGGCCACAGCATCACTCAGCGCCACTGAAGGCCACAGCGCCACTGAAGGCCACAGCATCACTCAGCGCCACTGAAGGCCACAGCGCCACTGAAGGCCACAGCATCACTCAGCGCCACTGAAGGCCACAGCATCACTCAGCGCCACTGAAGGCCACAGCATCACTCCGCACCACTGAAGGCCACAGCATCACTCCGCACCACTGAACGCCACAGCATCACTCTGTGCAACCATTCAACAACAATTGGTTCTAATATGTTCTCTCAATGTTTCAAGCTTTATTACAAATGTCACAAAAAGATGTTAATATTTCACTGCTGTTCTTGGATTTTCAACACAATAAAATACAATGAACATAGTCTTCCCAAAAGTTATTTACAAAAGTTTAAGCTATTGCCATTATAAATTACAATAACTTTTATGTAAGTATTAATTAAAAAAAAATAAAAGCCATTGTTATTTGTAATATTAATACATCTAAGTCATGTGAATGTAACACATATTGCATTACAAATGCTATAGGTGTCACATTTGCGAAAGTTAAAACTATTGGCATTGTAAATGACAAAGCTATTAATTTCGCTATTTTAAAAACCAACACATAAATAAAATATCTGTCATTTACAATACCAATAGATCAAACTTTCTTAATGCGAGACCTATTGCATTGCAAATGCTTGTTTTAAGTGGCATTTATTTATGCTTTCTCACTGGTATCGGTACGAAGTATAATGGCAGACATCCACATGACCCGGCTCAGGAAACAATTTAGACCAGTTTAGAGCATACCTACAGTAATACCGCATGGCTCGGTGTACAGAGTCACTGAATTGCACACACTGATCTCACACTATATGCTCAGACACATGCGCGTGCTTTTATATTGGGCATGAATCACATACACCATGTGCGGGCCTCAATGTATTATCGGTTAAGGCCAAGTTGGCATTGCAAACATTTTTTATTTCAATTCGTACTATGTCTCTTTCAGAATTCTTTGAAAGAGTTTTGTGTATCTAAGGAAAAAGAGTATTGGGTGAAACCCCATTTTACACACCTTGTGTACCCCAACTGGGGACCATGACGACCTGAAATATGCCTTAATACTTCACAAGATGCAAACTCTGTGTTTCTGTATTCTTCCATTGGAGGTGAATGACTATTTAGGAATCCACACCTCCTCTCCTTCCAACCACTGTACATAGAGTGCACAACACTAACAATAGGTATATATGTTTTCATCGGCTGTCCTTTTGACTTTAAAGTCCTGAGGAAGACCCGCTTAGATGTATTATGACTAACCCATTACCAGTGTGTCGAACGGTCAACGTGGATGTCCTATGTCCTGCGTCAGCAATCCTACAAATATAAAAAGAAACAAATCAAGGATACCTTGAACTTCTTAAGTGTGGACATATGTCCTTTATGTTTTCATTTTTGTATGTATTAACATTGTGAACTTTCTCTTCAGAATGAACGCCTAAATTGGTTGAATTATACAATGCAGCCAAGGCTTCCGGACTCTACTAGGGAAGCAGTAATAGTCCCCATCGTAAAACCAGGTACACCAGCCCATGATCGGTCACCGTATAGGGTCCTTTCCATGCTAAACGTCTATTACAAAATCCTGAGTAGAATTTTAGTTATTCAGCTCTTGCCCTCATGCCTAAATTGATCCACCAAACCAAGCTGGGTTTATCCCAGGGCGCAATATGGCAGTTAACATCCAACGCCTCCTGGCCATTCTAGAAGCCGGGAAAATGCCACGGGGTTTTCTTGTCAATATTGAAAAAGCATTTGACAGCCTTGAATGGCATTATCTATATGAGGTGAGCACTTTATAACATGTACACGGTTGCTTTAAACTAGACCAAGTGCCAGAGTCCGCACGGGACGAACAGTCTGCGAGTTGATTAGTGGAGCGGGTAATGCGAGAAGGGTGCCCCCTGTCTCCACTGCTGTTCGCCATCTCCATGGAGCCTTTGGTGGCTTCTGCTAGGACTGGAAATTAGTTTGGGGGACTCTTGATTGGGAGGTATTATCATCGGATAGCGCAGTATGTGGACTACTTCTCTTCTTGTAGAACATGGAAGAGGAACTGAGGGTAGCTAGATTCATTCTGGAGACATTTGGTTATTTTTCTGGTTTGAATCAATTAACAAAAGTCCAGGCTCTTCCATGTAGTGCTGAATGACGATCCCCCAGAGGACCAGACCCACTTGCAATTCGAACCCTGATGGTTGGCATACCTGGGGGTTAAGGTCTATCATGATAGGGTTGACCTATTGGACGGGAATGTAGGACACGCTATTAGGTCCCTGAGCTCTTCTAGAACTTTCTGGAAGACACTACCACTTTCGGTGACAGGCAGAATAGCGCACCTGAAAATGGTTGCTCTTCCCCGCCTTCTTTATTTCTTTCATCTACTTCCAATATGGATCCTGAAAGCGCTATTCAAAGAATTGGACTCACTGGTCACTCTGATCATCAGGTGGTGGGCAACAACGGCGGGCGGTCCCCAATTTTGAGACATAATTACATTGCATCCCAATTTCCGTGGCTGAATCAATGACTGGCTCACAGACGCAACCCAGACTGGAACCCGTGCCCCTTTATGTCATTATTGTCTGACCTCCTTAAAGTGTTCCTCCAAGTGAGGCGGTCAGTGCCAACAATTCATAAGAGTTTTGAGTGATGGCAAAATGCTGGAGCAGAGGCATATAGAAATACGCACCAGAACTCCATACTCCATGGAACTGCCTATGGAGCTCCTGAGGGTACTTCTTCATGGAGGAAACTGGTGGGACCTTGATCATTGGATAAAAGCAGGGGCAGAAAAAGTGGGAGACCTTTTAGGGACTCAGAGCTGCTCTTGTTCGGGGACTTCAGGTCAGAATTTGACCTACCCCAGGCACATTTTCTATTACATAGAGCGCTCACAACAGCAATAAGGAAACACTGGGGCACAGGGACTACTGAACCTCAAACATCAGAGTTGTTAATATATGGCTACCTCGGCAGGCACCGTCAAGGCGGTCTTCTGCCTATAAAGAGCGCTGCAGGCAGATCAACAGCTGCCATTAGAGAAATTACGAACTAGGTGGGAAAACGTCCTGGGCATCTTGATCACTGCTAAGGATTGGGACAATATCCTGGACAGAACACCTAAGGTTTCTTGAAACGCACGCTACAAACTCATTAATTATTATGTGCTCCATAGATCATACCTGACCCTTGCACGCATAGGTACTTCCAGATTTCTGATGCGTCATGCCCTAGATGCGAAGAAGAGGGGAGCGCACATCCTCTGCATGTTCTGGTCATGTCCCACACTGAACATATTTTGGGAAAGGGTTATACACACGGTTGAGGAGGTCATTGAGAGGGAGATCCCGCGCACCCCGGGACTCTCTCTTTATTTGGGTGGGTCTCGCACCCGGCGAAGACAAAGGTTACAAGTAGGTTCCAAGATTTAGCTTTTTATCATTGCCAAGAGTGAGATTGCCAGAAATAGGAAGGCACCGTGGAGAGTCCTCGACTGGTGGTTTAGAGGAGAGAAATGCTAAAATGGGTGAGGGGAGGATACTTCTGAGGGAAGCCCATCATGGCGTAGGTAAGATTGACATTGCTCGAGTCTTGGGAACTATGGTGGATCGCTTATCCAACCCTGAGCCAGATACACCCGCAGTGACTCCTGAGGGGCCGCCTTGAGTATTTCCACAATCCGCTATATTACTCACCCTTCTGGGAATCCTACGATACCCGCTAGGTGATGACATCTAATTGTAGAATGCCTCGAGTCCCCCTATCCAGCGTGCTGGAGCACTTCATCGAATGTGTTGCAGAATACTTTTTATGTAGCCTCGTACTGACTCATGAGGGAGAGGAGGGGAAGGAATTGAATATTGTCTGATTACCTGTCATCATGACCATTCTTTTTCTATCTACTGTGAGTACCAGACGTATGATAACGCTAATTCGGTGGTTAAAAAGGAAGAGATTCTTCCTGTACTTAGCTTGTTAATTAAGTGCTGCTAAATTGGGAAGATCATTCAAAACAGGAGGTTAAAAATAAAATCTGTTTGGCGGCACAACCAAGGTGCCGACGGTCCCGAGCTGGAGTTAATCCCGCGGTTTGGGACAGGACTGCTTCAGTCACCGCTGTGTTCGTGTCTGGGCTCAGCTCTTCGCAATTTAGCAGCACTTAATTAACAAACTAAGTACAGGAAGAATCTCTTCCTTTTTAACCACCGAATTAGCGCCAGCCCCAAAACCACGCTGACTTACTATTCCAAAGATTCATCCTCTGACTGTCTTAGAAAGAGAATCGGTTTCTCCACGACGCAAGCATCCATTATATATATCTACGCTTGCCTGCACACTCATATCCATTCCCTGGAAAACCACCAAGTATTCTTATTTCCCCTACGCAAGCATCACGTACTTCCGCTTCCAGGGACTTACACAAGCATATTTCAGGAAGCTCATTCCAGTCCTGATGATGATCTTAAATAAATAAAGATCGGAACGTCGTCGACCCCCTCAAGGAAAACCACCCTCCTCACTGTATATATTTTTGTGGATAACTCCTTGTTTTAGTGTTACTTTTCACCTTATTCACTCATGTCACCATATGCACTTTTGCCACTCATATGAGCACCTGGAAAGCATCTTTACATGTTGGAAATATGGAATAAATATTTTTCCACGTTACCCTACATGTTTTGCTCCTACAATTAATTTGTTACTAATTTATTGCTTGCTATTTTTGGACCTACTTAGGCCACCTTTGAACCTCTGTTTTCTTTAACATATTCTATAACCCCAGGTGGGCTTCGCACTGCTTTATTGTTCACTTGCAGAGTACATGATTGTAACGTGGCGCATTGCATTGTTTCTGTATCTCACAGTATCTGATTATAACGTGGGGCAGTGCATTATTTCTTCCTTGCACAGTACATGACTGTAGCGTGACACATTGCTTTGTTTCTTCCCGGTATAGGGCATGCTGGTAGTCTAACGCATTGCATTATTCCTTCTATTGCAAAGTACATGACTGTGGTGCTACATATGGCATTGTTTCTCTCTTTTACAGTACAAGAGAATATCGGTACGCATTGCAGAATTTCTTTTCTTTTGCAACGTGTGTGATTCTAGCAATACGACTTGCCTAACCTTTTGGAAACATATAGAAGTGAGCTTAACTGTTGGTTAGAGGCGGTGGTTGGGATTAGAACCTACCAACCCACTGGAAGGAATACTACCCATTCTTATATGTTGATTTTGTATCGTATGGTCATATCTTATAACTTCTTATATAAGGATTATACTCATTTTATAAAAACTTGTGTAGAGTCTTTTTGGTGACATCATTGGGTTGCTGTGAGTGTGGTTGCACATATTGTACACTTGTGCCTTGGAGATAACCCTGGCTGCTCGTGCCATGCTACTAAGGGGGTGAGCAGGGCTATCTCAGGTGGTGTCCCTACTTAGCTTTACGTTGAAACGAGGGAACAGGGATGCCCGCCTCCAGCATTTGGTGGCAGCAGTGAGAGATAAGGACCCCCACTTCCAACAGTTCCCAAATAGGAAGATGTTTTGGGTCAAGCATAGTTAAGTAATTTTGAGCAGCATTTCATTATGGCAGGCGAATTTCAAGTTTCTTTTGTTTAAAAAGTATTCACATGCTGTGACACCTGTTTCATTTTCAATGTTAGTATATGAAGAGATCATATCGATTGTTATTAGTTTGTAAGTGTTAGGAAACTGAGGGGGCGGGATGTTAGTCCCTTATACGATTTATATCAAAAACAATAGATTTCTCAAGCACAGGGCAAGCGCTGTGCAGGCGAAACCTAAAAACGTTTAGTCTATTCCTAAGTGTTGTTCCTAACTTTACCGACCTACTAGGTAATGTGTGTGTGTGTGTGTGTGTGTGTGTATGTATGTATGTATGTATATATGTGTGTATATATATATATATATATATATATATATATGTGTGTGTATATATATATTACCTACTGGCGGTCGCCAGTAGGTATATATAGTTAGGATTTTTTCTCTATGGGTTTTTTGAAAATTCTATGTCTAATAACTTTGGCGTTTGTGGACGGAATTGGCTGAAATTTTCAGGAAAATGGCACATTTTGTTTCTGAGCAGCCCTTGAAAATTTGGGGGGGGTTCGTCAAGGGGGGGCCGAGAAAAAAGGGGGGTCCCAAAACGTGTTTTTAACATTGAGTTTTCCATAAGGCGGTTGGCCTCACTTTTAGCCCGAACGGCTGAATGGATTTGCACGAAACTTGGCAAAATTGTAGGGACTGGTAGCCCGATGTGCCTTTTGTAGGTCTCAATATATGTGCTCCAGTGGATTTTGAGAAATTAACGTTTAAAAAAAGATATATATCTGTAACAGCGGACCGGGCAGCGCTCTGGTTCGCGGACTTTTCGCGCAACGGAGCTTTGTGAAGCGAAGCTGATTGGTTCTCCGGCGTCTGTCAACATTCCAAACAGTCCGTAGCGGCCGCCATCTTGTCTCTCGGTAGGATCGAGAGACAAGAGGAGGTCAAAACAAAGGGGGAAATAACTATAAGGGGGCATAGTAGATCCTCGCTGACCCCCTAGGTTTGATGTGGAGGTTTTAAAAGGGCCCCGCGGGGCAAAAAAAAAACAAAATAATAATAATCGAACGGCTGAATGGATTTGCACGAAACTTGGCAAAATATTAGGGACTGGTAGCCCGATGTGCCTTTGCTAGGTCTCAATATATGTGCTCCAGTGGATTTTGAGAAATTAACGTTCAAAAAAAGATATATATCTGTAACAGCGCTCCGCTTCGCGTACTTTTCGCGTTACGGAGCTTTGCGAAGCTGATTGGTTCTCCGGCGTCTGTCAACATTCCAAACAGTCCGTAGCGGCCGCCATCTTGTCCCTCGGTAGGATTGAGAGACAAGAGGAGGCCAAAGCGAAGGGGGAAATGACCATAAGGGGGCATAGTAGATCCTTCCTGACCTATTAGGTTTGATGTACCATTTTGCCAAGTTTGGTGTAATTCCGTTCAGCCATTCAGGCTGTAGACGTATGTAAATGTCCTATGGAAAATTGCATGGGGAAAACACATTTGAAAGTGTTGAAATTTAGAACCAATTAAAATGTTACTTTGGTTTTGTATTTGTGTGTGATGAAAGTTAATTGGTTATGTATATATGTCAAATGAGAGGAAACCACAGCCATTTTGTGATACTACTGTCTGAGGTACATTTGTGAGGAATTTTTGGTGGTGAATTTCTGGTGTTTGATTTACACAGTACTAACACTTCTGCTACTTTTAAAAAGGTGAGTTGTTAATTTGTAAGGGGAACTATGTTGTACACTTGAAGATAATTTGAAAAATGTTTTCTGTTATTTATTTGCAGTCCTTCTGTTATACTAAATACTTGATAAAGTTAGTTTTATATTATGTATTACTAAAAACGATAAATGAAAGTGATTATTTTTTTCTGCAATTTACAGCAAGCAATTTCAAAATAAAATGGCTCACAATGAAGAGACCGTGGCAATTTCTTTTGAATTGTCCAACACATTGATTGAAATTGAGAGCACCAATAATGAAATATTGTCACAAGGAGGACATGACTTGTATGATTCCATTAGATTGATTGAAATGGACAGCACCAAGAATGAAATATTGTCACAAGGAGATGACTTGAATGATTCCACTACATTGATTGAAATTGAGAGCACCAATAATGAAATATTGTCACAAGGAGGAGATGGCTTGTATGATTCCATTAGATTGATTGAAATGGACAGCACCAATAATGAAATATTGTCACAAGGAGGAGATGACTTGAATGATTCCACTACATTGATTGAAATTGAGAGCACCAATAATGAAATATTGTCACGAGGAGATGACTTGAATGATTCCACTACATTGATTGAAATTGACAGCACCAATAATGAAATATTGTCACAAGGAGGAGATGACTTGAATGATTTTTTTGATCAATCTCTTGATGGCGAATTTATCGAGTGTTTGGAGACCATAGAGTTACAAGAATCATCATTGGAGACTTTTAATGAGGACATTGCTTATGAGGACATGTTACTAGTTCTTTCAAATTTAGAAAATTCTGAAGAATAAATTTATATTTAGAATTCAAAAATTGTTTGAGACATTATTCATTTTTATTTTTAATTTATGAGGTTGTAGCGAAGTGATTGTAGTATAAAATGAGACTTATAGTATAGAGTGCAACATTTTTATGTTACATGGTAAGTTTACTCATATTTACTTCCCTTCTGCCACTATATTATCTCCAATGTGTATTTGACATGTCTTCTTCATCTCCGGCCTCCTTTCTCTCACTGTGTGTCTCCGATGCATCTTATCGCTGCTATTTTGTGTAATTACAGAAGAGAGTAAAATAAAATAGTTCGGAACGTGAAAAGGGGGCAAAGTAGAGTACTCCTCACCCCCTAGGCCTTTTTAGGCGGTCCCAAAAGGATCAGTTTCTGCTTTCCTGAGAGATTATGGTATGAGTTCCATATACCACAATAACTTGCATTACAACATGCAAGATATCTATCTCATATTACCAACTTTTGGAGATATTCGCGCTAAGCGCGAATATCTCCAAAAAGTAACACCTGCCCTGAGCAGTTCTTAGCCATGTTATCCAATGGGAGGTGGATAACATGGCTAAGAGCATTAGCTCGGTAATGCATGAATATCGCTGAGTTTTTAGCGATATTCATGCATTGCGGCCGTTTATTATCGCATTTGCGATAAACCTTGATAATAGTAAGGTTTATCTTCGATAATTTCTGACGATGCTTAGTGGTAAAAAATTGGTTGGTAAGCATCGTTAGCGATAAATATCGCTTAACTTTGGTAATATGCCCCAACGTCTGTTAACGTTCGATTCGAAGGAAATGAGGAAGTGTTGAAAAACATTGTCTGCGCCATCTTGCCTTTTTTGAAATGCCACACTTTTGTCGTGCACGGCAGCCATTTTAGATGTCTTGACCAGACCCACTCTCTGCACGCTGTCGATTCGTAGCATGGCTCCTCACCCACGCAAGCATCTTCCCTAGGCACTGGTCACCACCGCTCTCTGTCTTATGCATGGGCAATAAACCTCCCCCCATCTGCGCTGCTCTTCCCTGAGAATCACACTCTGTGCCCGCCCGACACCTCCCTTTCGCCCTATTCACTACCGCACCCTCTGACACTCCTCTTTCTCTGTGTCCGATTGTCCAGGCTATCAGCTAGCCCTGCAGATGTAGTTTATGGCCCCAGCTGTAAAGAATCACCCCTCTTCAAAGGAGTTATAGTAGATCAAGGCCCACACCCGATGAGATCCGTCACACCACAGGTGTTCCTACTATCTGAAAACCATCCTGTATTGTGATTGGGGAGGGGACCGAGCCTGAAGCGGAAGATTCCAGGAATGACTCTTTGTACATCAAAGTTTTTACAATTATGTGTCACATTAAAAATATATAGCACTCCAACAAAGTAGTAGGAATATAAAACTTTAATAACATATAAATATATACAACAAAACAAAAACAGTAAAAACATTTAAACAACGAAGAGACCGTGGCAATTTCTTTTTAATTATCCAATAGATTTATTGAAATTGACAGCACCAATAATGAAATATTCTTGTCAGTAGCGGTCTGTTGTGCGAATAGTTCCAAGGCAGCAGAACGCGCTGAAATCTAGATGGCACGAAAGTGATGTCTAGTAAGTTGCCGCCCAGCAAAAAACGGCGTGGGGCGCCGCGGGGGTGAGTGAGTCCAGTAGGCACCACAGCTATTCTTACCGGCATTGCAGAATTACTGCTGGGGACAATGCCTGTGCTGTAGCAGGGTCACAGCAGAAACAAAAAGGATTCTGTTGAAGATGTTGTTGGTTTTCAATTTGAAAACAGTTCTGGTGTCAACTGCTATGCTAATGTAGTGGTTAATGTTTTGTTTTCTCTAGAAAATGTAAAAGAGGGGGAGGCAGTCCAAAGTTCCGTTAAAAGGGCAAAGGAAAGGATCGGTGGTTTGAACTATCAGTCAAAAAGGGGAGGGGGTGCAATAATTTTTCCTACCGGGTCACACTGTGCTTTCACCGGAAGTGAGGTCTGCAGGATGCTAGTAATTCAAAGTGAGGCTGGCGCCAGCATGGGAGCGCCGACGTCCCGCGGATACAGTTTCGTCACTCCACGGGCGATCATGGCAGTCATTCCCCATCGGGGGTCGGAGACTCCCGCGGCTCCTCTAGAATCTTCAAGGTCGTGGAGGACTACGGTGGTGGAGTCAACCAGTGACCGGGCCATTTCTTTATGCTGGGCCCGCTCTTGCCAGGTCGACCGCCATTTTGAGAGTTCGGCAGCTACCGGCGATCGCGGGGTCACATGAGCGGACGGGCTCCACCCTGCCGGGCGAGACGTTGCAGCATGGCCACAGTGGAAGAACCGTTTTCCGGGCGCCTGGAGCGCTGAGGGTGCAGCTGGGAAGTCTCCACCTGGGGAGGCGGGAGAGGCCTGTTCGCACCGTCTCTCCCTCCCAGTGCACCCCACGGCGTCTCGCTTGAGATTTGTTATGGCCGGACCAGGCGATGAGGACGAGGGGGGGGTCGGAGGCATGTGCAAGACATCCCCCCCCAGTGTTGTCGCAGCCATTATAAAAGAAAGAAGTGTCCCGTCCGTCTTCGGGCCGGGCTTCCGGTGGATGTCGGCCGGACGCCCCTGGCTCTGGCCCCATGAACGGGTTTCTTGGTTTATCGGCTGCAGCCGGATCCCGTCGGCCTCGGCCCCCCGACCGTTGGTGGTCGGACCGGAAGAGCATGTGGCGGGACTACCTGCAACTCTCAAGGGCCACCGCGGCCGGACTGGGAGAGAGAGGGGAGGGTCGAGGAGACATTCCCCCCCCCTGCAACTGTTCAGCGTTGTAAAGGCAATCCCCTGGCCGGGTCCCGCTGGCCTCGGCCTCTCCTTCGGCTACACCCTACGTTAGGATCTCCTGGCCGAGGCGTGGCAGCAGGACCTGCCTTATATGGGCTGCTCCCGGCTGGGCGTAGCCGGAACCCTGCCCCACCTTGGAAGTTTCCAGAGTGGGGGTGGATGTTCTACTGACTTGCATTTTCCCTAGTCTATCGATTTTTTTGGCGTGGCAGGCGGTGGGACAGCGAGGGGTGATTTGGTTTCTCTTACTGTTTTTCTGGTCTCTCACCACTGGCATATTTTAACGTTTTCTTGTTTCTAGGACATTAATAGGTTTTATCATTACGTTATGTTATCGTTTCTTTGTTCGTTGTTTAATAAAAGTTCATGTTCATCAGTGGCCTACTGATTTTCGTTTTCCTATTTTTTTCTTTCCAGGTTGTTTCATGGTAAAGTTTCTGTTAACAGGATACAGTGATCACTTCGTTATTATTGCATATGTCCTTTTCACTAGGGGTGCTCTCTGGTCGGGCCAGATGACGTATCTCTAGTAAATGGTCCGGGTGAAAAAGGTGCATCAATCAGTGGGGAGTAGATAGGCATGACAGATTACAACGGGGGAGAACGGTCCGCATTACGTACCCTTTCACTACTTGCAAAGATTTTCCTACGTTTATTTGCAAACAGGGAATACCTCCAAAAAGAACTAATTCCCAAACAGTCAATGTTCGGACAATCAATCAATCAATGAGGAATGAAATAGGTACGACGTGTTAAAGGCTTGCGTTACCTACCCTTCACTATCTGCAAAGGGAGATAGAATATTCCTATTCTTCCTCGTTTGCAGGTAGAGAAGATCCTTAAGAGAATTAACTTCGAACAATTCAATGCTCGATTGAAACAATCAACAAGGGGTACTGTGAACACAAATGAACGCCGCTTATATACATACGCATTGCTATTTTCAACAGGTTGTTCCTAATGTTTCTATTTTAGCGAGGTCAAAAGAGATCCCATTAGTGGCCTACTGATTTTGCTCGATTCCTTTTGTTTTTTTACACGATTTTTCGCTATCTGCAAAGACTAAACAGAGTATTGCGACTCTGTGCTTGTTTGTAAATAGAGAATGAACCAAAGAGAACAATCAATCAAATGGAGAGAGAAGCAGGCACGACGGATTACAAAGGGGGCAAAGGGCTGCGTTAACTACCCTTCACTATCTGCAAAGAGAGAGTACTCCTAATAGAAATGAGGGGTGGGGGGCAGCAATCAAAGCAGATCAGTGTGCATAAACACGAAAATGTTTTTACTTACCACGTACTTGACATTCGACAGCTTATGATATTTGCTATTAAAAAACCATTGAAATTCACTGAAAAAACCATAGGTTATAGACCATATATAGTTAGGAATTAGCATTTACAAAACCTTGAAAATTCACTGAAAAAACCATAGGTTATAGACCATATATAGTTAGGAATTAGCATTTACAAAACCTTGAAAATTCACTGAAAAAACCATAGGTTATAGACCATATATAGTTAGGAATTAGCATTTAGAAAACCTTATTTTACTCACACAAAACCATTGAAATTCCATATATAGTTAGTTGCACTAACTATATATCGCGCACCCGCAATCCACTGCTGATGATGTCACATATTACATCATTCATGACATGGTCAGTGACATCACTGATGACATCACTGATGACATCTCAAATGACATCACTGATGACATCACTGATGACATCTCATTTGACATCAATGACCACATCACTGATGATATCATTCATGTGACAATACAATGCATCTCCTCACACTTTAATATAACCTCTGTTACACCCAGTGTTAAATACAGAGTATAATTTTTGAAACCATTGACACACCAATACTAGTTACTACATACGCACTCAGTGATTCCTATGTTTACACACACATTCACTCATTTACCCATACAATCATTCATACATACAATCACTCATCTTTACAACACTATCATATGCACTCATACACCTATACAGACTCTCACACTCTGTCACTCATCCATGGAGTTACTCACACACCTAGTCAGTCCTGTAAAGAATCAATCACACTTCCATTTTCTAATCTATACAGTTAAACATAGAGCACCTTACATTTTGAAACATATACTAACACATAATTACTCTCTTATACAATCATTGATACAAGTACACATTGATCTGCACAGAGTCACACACCTCCCAGCCAGCCACACACACACTCAGTCTCCCATACAAATACTTGGGCAATCAATCAATAACCCATATAGTTACTCATATAGCTACTGATCAACACATGCAGCAGTTTACAGAACAACAGACATAATGATGCACAAATTAAGACAGTTTAGTCACTAACCCATGCACTCAGTGAGACACATTTAATCACTCACTCATACAGTCAGTCACGCACCTACTAAATCCTTCATCCAGACACTTCTACATCTACTCATTCTTCAATATGTAAAACATATTTAAACTTTACAGAAACACACAGTCACTGGATGATGTCATCAGTGATGTCATCAGTGATGTCATTTGAGATGTCATCAGTGATGTCATCAGTGATGTCACTGACCATGTCATGAATGATGTAATATGTGACATCATCAGCAGTGGATTGCGGGTGCGCGATATATAGTTAGTGCAACTAACTATATATGGAATTTCAATGGTTTTGTGTGAGTAAAATAAGGTTTTCTAAATGCTAATTCCTAACTATATATGGTCTATAACCTATGGTTTTTTCAGTGAATTTTCAAGATTTTGTAAATGCTAATTCCTAACTATATATGGTCTATAACCTATGGTTTTTTCAGTGAATATATATATATATATATATATATATATAATGTGTATATATATATTTTACAGGTGGGCCGTGGTAAAGGGTGGTTAGTGTAGTTTTAGGGTTTAGGGGTGGGTAGTGGTAAAGGGAGGTGAGGGTAATTATACGGTGTGGGGTGGGCAGTGCTACTTTTAGGGTTTAGTGGTTGCAAGGGTATTTAATGGTTTAGTGGTAGGCAGTGATATAGGGTGGTTAGAGTAATTTTAGGGTTTGGGGTGGCTAGTGGAAAGGGTGGTCAGGGTAATTATAGGGTTTAGAAGTGGTACAGGTCATTTTAGGGCGGGGTAGTGGTGAAGGGTGGTAAGGATTATTGTAGGGATATGAAGTGGGAACTGGTTTAGTTTAGGGTTTGCAAGGGTAATTTTAGGGTGATGGGGAGGATAGAGATAAAGGATAGTAAAGGCAATTTTAGGATTTAGGAGTGGGTAGTAAAGGGGCCTGGCCGCTGATCCAGCTCCAAGTGTTTTTTCTGTCTGCCACATCATTGTATGGGAAAGGGGAGGCTACACCAGTTTGATCCTAGGCTGGCCCTTAGTTTTTGTGTTGACAGGAAGGACTTGGGAGTTGTAAGCAGGCCTCAACTTTTTGTTGGGTTTGCTGATGCTAAGAAAAGAAAGAAAGTTTATAAACTGACCTCATCAAGATGGACTGCCCTGTGTATTAAGCTACTCTGTGCTTTGTCCAAAAAGGATCCTCCTGAGGGCCGATGAGCTTATTCTACCAGAGAAAAGGTACAATTACGTTCCTGACAAGAAGTGGTCTGTTGTTGGACATCTACCAAGCTGCTGCGTGGGCTTCTTTCCATATCTTCACCAGGCACAACTGTTTCGAGACTCGTGTCTGTAGGTAATTTTGCTCACCTGATCCGGCAGGCTTTCCTGTTGTAAATCCGAGTCCTCAGATCCCTCATCTTTTGGGAGGCACTTCTTTGGTATCTATTAAAAGATGAGCAATCTGTGGTCATACATGTCTAATTAAAAGAATAAGTTAGCTTCGGGAACACTCTTTCTGGTGGATACTGTATCTCACAACTTTGGATCCCCATTAGCCTAGAGTTTGTTGACTCCTGAGGAAAGTGCTTGCTTCTCTAATTGGAGGGAAATGTGCCTACAGAGCACTGATCTGGGCCAAGGACTATCTTTGCTAGGACAAGCGACTTCGTGTCTGTGGCTTATGATAACGGGTAGTGGGTAACAATGTCCAGGGCCAAGGACAACGTTTACCCTTCCATGGGCCAACTGGCAGAGAACAATCTGCATTCACTTGTGCTTTCTGTCATTTCTGGGACAGGATGTCAGACATCCTGATCAGGGGTTTTTCATTATCTAAAGTTCTCCCAGAATCTACATATTTTTCTTCTGATCTGCCAGAGTAATGGTGCCCTGTCCATTGTCTTCTTCGCCTCCTGTACTGATGTCCTTCTACCAATGTATGGTTCAGGATCTCAGACCAGGTGATGTATGGGGTAGATATTGAATCCAGTGGGCCAATTGTTTGAGTGACTAACCCAGGGGTGTCGTGAAACCCCCGTGTTAGCAGTTACCACAGAGGTGGAGCTCTTTATGGCCCTGTTATGTTTGTTACTAGCTCGGTAATAGCGCTATTAAGAAGAAAAAAGATGGGTTGATAGAAAAGGGTATGAATGGATGAGTGAGTGAAAGAATGGGTTGTTAAGAGGATAGATTGATGAGTAGGGGAAAGGATGGCTGGATGAAAGGATGGCTGGATGAAAGGATGTGTGTGTAAATGAGTGGATAAATGAGTAGGTAAAAGGATGGTGGGTGAAAAGCTGGATGGCTGAGTAAAGGTATGCATGGATGGGTGAGTGAAGGAATGGGTGGGTGGGTGAAATGAGTGGGTGAAAGGATGGATGGGTGAGTGAAATGAAGGGGTGAAAGGATGGATGGATGAGTGATTGAAAGGATGGATTGATAAGTGGGTGAAAGGATGGGGAAGAATGAATGAATGAATGGGTGGCTGAAAGCATGGATATGTGGGTGGAAGGGTGGGTGAGAGGATAGGTGGATGGGTGCGTGAAAGGATGGCTGAGTAAATGTAGATTTGAGAGGGTGGCTGGTTAAATTAGGATGAGAAAATGAATGAGTGGGCGCGAGAATGAGTGGGCGAGAGGATGGATGGGTAAATGGATGAATGAGTGGGTGAAATGATGGCTGTATGAAAGGATAATGAATGAAAGGATGCATGAATGGGTGGGTGAAAGGATGTTTGGGTGAAAGGATGGGTGGATGAGTTGATGGGATGATAGGTGGATGGGAGGGTGAAAGGATGGAGAGATCTGGGAGGATGGATGGGTAGGTGAAAAGATGGCAGAAGTAATGAAAATCTGAGAGGATGGGTGAAAGGATAAAAGAGTAAATGGAAATCTGAGCGGATGGATGGTTGGACAAAAGGATCAATTGATGGGTGAAAAGCTTTATTTATAGTTGTGTACGTCAAATGATTGGTTGATGGATGTATGGATGGAGGCCTGCATAGTTGATAAATGTGAGAACGAATAGATGGATGGATGGATAGATAGAATGTCAGAAGATGGGTGGTATGGTGAAAGATAGAATAATAGATGAAAAAAAGAATGGCGGACAGAATCCAAAGGTGAAATGGTGGATATCAGCAGGTGGATGGAAGGGTTAAAGGATGAATGAATAGATTGAGCAGATGAGATAAGAGAGCTCTTTTAGGTAGGGTTGGCTCAGTTGCTTAGTACCATCAGAGCTTTAATTCAAAGGGGGGGATTTACATTTTCTGGCTACTACCATGGTGAAACCTTCCTGTGGTACAGAGAGTTTAGCTACCAAATTATAAGAGGGGAGTGACAGTGATTGAGATTGTTCTTAGGCTGACCTACTAGACTTTTATATTCCACAACTTTCCCAGAGTTATTCATTCCACTAGAGTACCAATAGTAGCCCTGCCACTCCCTGCTGCGGATGTAGTTCATAGCCTGGCTTCTGAACATTCTGAGCTGTGGTTGTAGAGTCAGTGAATTTTTCAATAATGGTCTTATGATGACATCCCTTGGATTGCAGATGGTTGCATTATTGACTTCAGCTAGTTTGCTTCAACCCTTTCAAATATCTATCTGTGTGTCTGGTACAGGACTCCTGCTTGGGATAACCCATTTGTTCTGCGGCCCAACCACCAGACTCCCTCCAAGCCTCTTTGAAGTGTGCCCATGAATCGCCTTCTGGTCAAAGTTGTCTGTGTGGTAGCGATCACCTTCCCACAGCACTTGTGTGAACATAGAGGTGATTCTGCCTGTTTTGAGCCCTACACCTCTGGTTCATCATGGTGGTTTCCACACCCTTCTTGCTAGCTGATCAGTCAGGTTTTATTTGTAATGCATTACTCACTTCAGATCTGTTGTTGCTGTTGTTTGGTAGAAACGTGTAAGAAGGCATCCACTATGATTTAATGGGTATGTTAAATCATTTCGGTGGCCTACTGTCAGGCAGATGTCCCATAGCCTGCCTCAATTGAGGGTAGATCAATAGGAGGCACAATGGTACATTGGACAGTGTCCAGTGGATGTACTTGACATCATTTTGCTCAGCTCTTCGTTTTCTTGTTAAAATCCTGTTCCTGTCCTGTTGATTGTTTCTAGGAACCTTTGATAAAGAGTATCTGCATGCTTGTTTGCACAGTATGAGCCAGGTACAGTGTGCCTCAGTTTACTCTTCACTGGTTGACAGGGAAGGCGTTCAAAGTTGTTATTGCGGTGATTTGTCTGTCCCAGAGAGCTGGTTACCACCAATGTTCCTGGCCTGTGCTGTGGAAGGTTAGGATTCAGTGCAATGAAGATTACTGGGAAGTAATAAAAAGGCTCAGTGTTGGCACAAAAGGTAGAGGTAGGCAAGTCACTGAAGAGTAAAGTGGGCGGCATTTAAGCAAACATTCAGGATTTGTTTTATTTGCTGTGTGGGTAAAGCCAAGCCGTGTATGGAGTGATAAAAATCTTATAGACCAATAGGGAGGTCAGTCTGGTGTCCTTGAGTTATCAATAGCCTCCTTGCGTGGTTAAATACGTGTTACATTTTAAATTGAGTAGGTTACATGATCATTCTTTTACCTGCCATACCTTTATCTTCCGCTTTCACACACATTTACCTTACTGTTTGCGCCATCGCAAACAGTGCTGCTTTGTAGTTCTTGGTTCCTTCTCACACTTCCCTGGAGGGCATATGTTTACAAAATAATAGTTTCTATTCGTGTAAGTTAATGCTAGCCTTTTGCATCCCATCCAGCTGAATCTTTTTATGGTCTGGCTTGTCAGCGCAGGAGTCGCAAGACAATTATGTCAGTATTAAGAGGAACTGTGGCTCCGCCCACATGTTGGGATCCAGGAGTAAATGTTTTGATTGGGCAGAAGTTGTGTACTTTCACAAAAAAGTGCTTGCTCTCCAGGTAGCTGTGGTCGTTTTCTTTATTTATCCAGCTGTCTAAGCTTGAACATTTAGGGGCACACACATCAGAGTGCCTTAGATATTCCAGCAGCACAGATGGGAGGAGGGTAATCCTTACCCTACATGGAATTTTGGGTCTGGTTTGACCGTGGGATTGTCACTTGACTTTTTAATCTACACCAATATTATTATATAGTTCTTTGCTTCCACACAAATACATCCCCATGCCATTTACTTCTAATACTTTACTTTATCATACAACATTCTTTGAAATCCAGACCTATTAGCATTGCCAGTGCTTATTTTTCATGGCATTGGCACATTTTTACACCTTGCTTTGCAAATCTTTAACCTGATTTAGGCATGACGGAAGAGGTTGGCCTAAGGGTTCTGGTCACTTTCTGTAGCCATTCACCCTCTAGTCCAGTTTCTCTATTAGGGAGTAGAAGGACAGCATTTAAAATGTGAGCTCCATGTTCAATATTTACATTGCATATCTCCTCTTCTCAAGGTCAAAGTTTCTCAAGGCAAAATATCCTATAAAGAGGTGTGTTTAGCTCTGCACACATGTTGGTAGCCAGGAGTACGTTTTGATAGGGCAGAAGTTGTGTGCTTCCACAGAACAAAGTGCTTCCCCTCCTCGCAGCTGTGATCATTTTGTTTGCTTATTTTGGTTTAGACAGCTGCCTGAGCCAGTAGCAGTATGGCTGCCTGAGCCTGAACTTTCAGGGCCACACATATGACACTGCTATGTTGTTAAAGTGCCTTAGATTACCAGATAATGTATAGTGTGTGTTTTTTTCTCTGAAAGCAGCACAGATAGAAGGAAGGCAGTCAGTCATGAGGAATATATTGCAATCCCAGCACCCTCACCTTTTATCATCAACTTGAGACGTCAGGGTGCAGTTTTGTATTTGAGAGCAATATTGAATGCCCACAATTGGATTTGAAAATGCAACTGTTGCTTGACTTTATATGATCAACAAAAAAGAGCTTTCAGACTACTACTGAGAGAGGGGCTAAGGCTCCACCTTCATGTTAGTTCGCCCGAGTACAGGATTTGATTGTGTGCTTCCTATAAAAAGACTGCTTGTATTGCACTTTTTGACTTATGGCAAATGCTGCATACAGCAGGATTGAGTTGGTTATAATGGCAAGCCTGTGAGCATAGCTATAGGCCTGACCTGTTTGTAACGAAATGTTATGATAAAAGCACTAATTCTGACACACATTTATTGAGCAAATCGTATATTAAACTCCATAGGTATGTAGTTTGGATTGCTATTACTCTGTATTAAAGCCTACAGATAGTTATTTTTTATTACATAGAATCTCACAGATTACCATAGTAAGCAATGGTTTTGATGTTTGTTGCCTAGTGTGACAAACCATCGATTTAGAAGTTCTGTTCTCTAAGAATCCTTGTTTGAGCCATCTGTAATTTTATATACCTTTCTAATTTTATGACTTTGTCTCTGATCAGCTCAAAACTGTAGTCCTGAGTTTGTTGTTGGGACTATTGAAATTGGCAGCTGGCTGAGGGGGTGAATCCCTGCTAAATTAGGAACCACAATCTCTGTCAGGATGAAACACAAGCAATCCCTACATTAACCTGTGCTTAACTCTCTGGGAGTTTGGCACAAAGCAGTCAGGCTTAACTTAGAGGTGATGTGTAAATTATTGATGCAGCAATTCAAACAGTAATAGCTTGAAGACACAACTCAAGAAAAATCCCACACCAATTTAGGAAAAATAGGGTTACATTTAATAAAATATTTGAGACAAACACAAAAAAAATCCAATCAGTAGAACCAGAGATATGCAATTAAAAGGATTTAAGTGAAAATCGTGCCTAGAAGCACAAAGTGCCAACTGTGGCTCCCAAACTATGGGTCCTGACCCACTGGTGGGTTGCAAGCCATTTTGATGGGGCACACAATTCATAGCATTAAATAAAGATGCCTTTGAATACTGTATTTATCTTCTCACATTTTCTGCACATAGCCTGACATTTGACAGTGGTCAAATTTCAGGCTATGTCTTCTGCTGCTTATTTTTTAACATGGGGACTGGTGTTTACAATAATGGGCGCGCAGTATCAGTCAAGATTTTTTTGGCAGACCCTCGAGTACTGGAATGCTCCCTAGAATCTCCTTCTGCACACTTGTAAAAGCAAACTACCTACCAATTTCTTTTAAAAAACAACAAAAAAAACTTGTAAAAAGCACAGTTTGATCCAATTTGTCAACAAATTGCCATTAACGGTTTGGCACTTCTGCCCTACATCCTCTGGAAAGAATTTGACGTGCTGTTCATTACAATATTTGTGTGATATTTATGCCTAACAGCAAACTGAATCCATTCTAGGGATATCCAGTTATGCCAGATAAAGAAAACGAAGTACAAGGAGTTGGGTAACTTGCTTAGGATCACACAGTTTAGTGAATCATGGTGAATTGGTTTGACCTTTGACACCGAAGAATGAAGATCCTCAAAGGGTAATGGAATGGACGACCTTTCAGTACTGCCTTCGGTGACCCACGATGTACCTGTGGTTTAAGCATCCTGAGGTTTGTAACCTCAGCCTTTTCTCAGGCCATCGGTTACCTCATGTGAAGCTTGCCTCACCGTCCGGTCAAAACAAATGATGCGCTAATAAACAAAGAGGCATTGGGCGCACTACAAGATGCATCAGCAGTCCGCTGCCAACACACCCGATATCTTTGGCGCACAAGACCCCTTTGGTGCTTAGGAAAGTGACAATGCCTGCCTTTCTGGCATTCTCTGCAACAACCTACTCCCAGCATAGGGGCCATATTCCTCTGCTCTTCCTACCCTGAGGAAGAAGATGAGGTCCCATCGACCACCAGGAACAGTGGCCCCTGGTTGAAGACCTCACCCAGGGTCATAAGTACGGTTGGCTCCAACATCCATTCCAAGCCTCCCAAGAGGCCTCACGGTGAGGCAAAGCACTGCTCATGAGGGAGTCGGGCCTCAAACCCTATGCTGAAGTGATTGCTGCCTCCAGGGCCTCCATCATCTTCGAGCTCCAGTTTGCACAATGCAAAGGCACCCGACCTGAAGAAGGATCCAGCCCAGGGAGTCTGCCCTTCCCTGCCGTCAAGCCCCATGGCCACCAGCAAGCCTTGACTGCACTCTAAGCTGAAGGTTCCTTCCACACGGGTGCCCTAGTCTTTGTCGACTCCGAAGTCATTGTCGACGCTTAAAGCACCTTCATTCGTCTCCGAGGATTCAGAGCAGCCAATTCTCTAAAGATTCTAGGAGGACTTCAATACAAGGCAGAAACACCTCTTTATCCATACCCTGAACAGGAAGATTTCGTCTAAGACTCTTACCCTGAAGAAGGGGCCTGCATTTGAGGAGGACCGTGCATCGGAAGACCCTTAAGGGCCATGCCCAAAAAGCATAGATATGATGCAGTCAGTCTTCCCCTTTTGCTCCACCACTGCCTCCACCTCAGTCACCAGAGGGATCACCTCACTCCTCTTATGGCTCAGGCAGTCCCTTTGGCCCTGCTGATCCCTATGATGCACCTTTCGAGCCAGGGCCCACAGACGACCCTTGGGAAGACTAAGACCCCTCCCAGGTGACTGCTGCGACTATTACCCCCTATGGGCATTTTCTTCTGACTATACCACGACTTCAGCAAGGAAGATGATTTCCCCAACGAGACGCCCTCGAGTTGGAAAAGCGACGTCTAAGGCTATGCTGAGGGGCATGCTCACGTCCACCCATGAGACATTCAAATAACCTATGAATGTCAGGGTTGTAACACCCAGGGTGGATAAAAATATATATAAGCTATCCCCCAGTGACCGTGTCTATATCAGGGGTCATGTCCTCCCCAACTCTTTGGTAGTGCATACCCCTCTCAAGCAGGCCTCTGCTCAAGCCGAAAGCCATCCCTGCCCGCCTGACAAAGAGAGTAAAAAGCTGGATGCAGCAGGTCAAAGCATGGCTATAGGGCTGTGACTTTCTGGCATATAGCTAACTCCATGGGGCTCCTTTTCTGCTACGATAGATCCCAGTGGAAAGATCTGCAGCAGCTGGTGAAGCATCTCTGTGAGGAGTTAAAGAAAAGGGGGGGAGATGGTGTCCAAGCTAAGACCATCTCCAACACTCATTCTTTTTTGCTCCCTTGATGCAGCGGGCACAGCCTCCAGATGGGTTAACACCAGCGTTCTTTCCAGATGCCTTGTTTGGCTCTATATCTCTGGGTTTAAGCTGCAGGTTCAACAGCATCTCCTTAATCTACCCTTCAATGGGAAACTCTTATTTGGGCCACAAGTTGATAAGGCGCTGGAAAAAAGTAAGCAGGACGCGGGCATTGCAAACTCAATGAGTACCCTTCAAGCCCTAGCTGCCAAAGCCTCCTTTCGAAGGCATCAACTTCAATGAGGGGCCAAGGCCACTTTCCCTGATCCCCTGCACACATACCAGAGAGGGAGCACCAGAGGTGCCTATAGAGGCAACAACAATAAAGGTAGGGGGAGAAGCAGCTCTAGCATCGAGGCCTCCATCTCTAAGCACTTACTTGCCCTGCCTCCCCACTGATCATGTTACCTGTTGGGGGACATTACAGGAGTTCCTCTCTCGCTGGGAGAAAATCACTTCAGATCAGTGTTGCTGTGGTGGTTCGCCATGCCTACTGCCTACATCTCCTCACAACTGCTTTCAACATCCCATCCCAAAACATACCCTCGGCAGACAAAATTGCAGCCTTCTAGAGTAAAAGGTTCAGACGCTCCTTCACAAAGGAAAGAGTGCCCCCTCACCACTGGACTTAGGGCATCTACTCTTTACTTCCTCATATCCAAGAAAGACTGCTCTCTCAGGCCAATCTTGGACCTCAGGCCCCTAAATCAATACATCCTATCAAAGCATTTCTTCATGACAACCCTGCAGGTTTTCATCCCTCTGCTCCGATACGGTGACTACATGACCATACTAGATCTGAATGATGCCTACTTTCACATCCCAATCAATCACTGCCACCTCCTTTACCTCAACTTTTGATGAGTGCTCCCCTTTGGGGTGACCACCACTCCAAAGGTCTGCATAAAGTGCCTAGCAATGGTAGCCGTTTATTTAGGGGAAGAGAAAACAGCCACTTTTGATTGGCTGATCAAAAGAGGAGGCAATCAACAATGCCTCGCTTGCACTCAAGTTGAGAACTCCTTATTTCACAGCCTGGGGCTCACTGTAAATTCCACCAAGTCTCACCTACAAACGCTGCAAATACAGCCCTTCCTGGAGTCTATACTTAGGGCTCAATTTTAAAACTTGGTGGTCAGGCCGTCCTCCGCCAGGGCAACTAAGTAAATTATTCCATTGCCTTGGCGAGAGATCCCGATGACCACATTTTGAACTATCCATCTGGACGGCGGACATTTCAGCCATTGACAAGAACCACAGTCATGGTGACTCCTGCCAATGTGTTGTAACTTTACCGTATGGCTCCATCAAACATAACTGAGATGTACAGTAGAGTTACACTTTTTTTTCTTCAAAAACAAAACCCCAAAGCAGGTCTTGTTTTTGAAAATGCATATGATAAAGCAGTGTATAGTCCCTTCCTATGACCTGACAATATAGGAGAATGCCCCCCTTATCACTCGGGCAGCAGCCCCCCTTATCACTCGGGCAGCACATCTCAAGCTGCTGGCCATCTTGTGTGCTCTCAAGGCCTTCCTTCAGGTAATTCAGAGCAACGTAGTCTTTACCTAGACAGACAGCTTAACTGCCATGTATGACGTTCAGAAGTTGAGCAGCATACACTTAAGCGCTCTCATCGCTAGTGCAGCCGACCTGGCTTTGGACTATCTGCCACCCTACACACCTCATGGCAGAGTGCGATCTGGAAGTGGACCATAACCTTGCAGATCTGCTCTGCAGGTTGCTTTAACCAGTCCATGAGTGGAAACTGTACCCGCAAGTCCTACCCAAATACTCCCAATGCTAGGCCGCTCCACAAATAGACCTGTTGCCCAACTCCGAACAGGCAAATTGCCTAAACTTCACATCCAGGTACCCAGACCCATAGTATGGGCAAAACACTATGGATGTACTTGTCAGGGATCTTTTCCTACCCTTCTCCGTCCCTCCCACTGCTTCTGTATCTGGTACAGAAGATGCAGCGGACATCAGAAAGGCTTATCCGAGTAGGTCCCAAGTGGGCCAGGCCGCTCCGGTACTCTACTAGACTCAACATGCCCATAAGCCCATCACAAGAAGCTCCCCATCAGGCCGGGCCTTCTCACATGGAACAATGGCCTAATCAGGCACCCAGACATCTCAATGTAGTGACTTGACACCCGAGGTCCCTGAGTTTGGTTACCTGTTTCTCATGCAGAAATGCATGAACATTGGTTGCAAATCCTGTAGGCCTACTACATGGGCCTGCTATGCTGCAAAGTGAATGATGGGTATCCACTATTTCATCTCCAGTCACCTGTGCCCAGGACATCATTTGTTATCTTCCCCATCTACAGAAGTCAGGCCTCGCCTACACCTCCCCACAACTAAATCTTAACAGCCATGGTCGCATACATGCAAAACAGGGAACACTTCTATTTTGCATTCAGTAAATCAAAGCCTTTCTCGAGGGCCTGCAGAGGGTCATCCCTCCCTGGAGACCCCTCATCCCCTGTACAGAAAGTCAGTGTGGTTCTTATCAGGCCCATGGGTCTGCCCGTTGAGTCCTTGCACACTTGCCCTTTATAATTCTGTTCCTGGAAAGTGGTTTTCCTCATAGTACTAACCTCTCTGAGAAGCATTAGTAAGCTGCAGGCCCTTACCCTTAAAACCCTTCTTTCAGGTTGATATGGACTGGGTCATTCTTACAGCCAACCCAAAGTTCCTCCCCAAGGTGGTCTCTCTTTTCTCAGCCAGACTATTGAACTTCCAGTCTTTTTCCCACAGCCAGACTCTTTCGCGGAGAGAGCCCTTAATACCCTAGATGTCAAACACTCTCTCATGTACTACATCAACAGAAGCAAACCCTTCTGCAGGACCGATCCAAAACCTCCCAAGAGCCACTCTTTTTCCAAGGCTGATATTGCCCGATGGATAGTCAAGTGCATCCAACCCTGTTACCACAAAGATAAAAGAGCCCTCCCTGTTACCTGTAGGCTTCAATCTACACGCAAGAAAGCAGCAACCATGGCTTTCTTTGGTAACATCCTGTTAGCTGACATATGTCAAGCAACCAGCTGGTCAACCCCACACACCTTCATTAATCACTTTTTTGTGGATATCTTGGCCAGAAAGCAGCCTATGATTGGCCAGACAGTCTTGTCGGCTTTGTTTCATACATCCGCATCATCCACACGACAGCCACCACTTGTAAGGATATGGTTTTATAGTCTATGGAGAGCATGTGTATCTATAGCAACACATGCTATGAACAGAAAATGTTACCCTGTAAACATCTATTTCTAGCATATAGTGCTATAGATTTATATGCGCCGACCGTCCTCCATGTAAGGGTGTGTCTCCACTTGTAGATTTCTTTGCTTATTACCTAATTTACTTTCACAATACACATGGTGCACCATGCTATGTTTACTCACCGTTCCATGCGTACTCTCTCCCACTGTGCGAAAAACAATCTATCACAGTGTCCGCCCACTAAGGGTGGAGTTTAGTGCATCCCGTGACTCGAAAGCCTTAATCAAAGAAAAAGAACTTGCAAACGTCCAAGCCCAACACTAGCTAGTACGAGTATTCTCATCATGTCGATCTACGGCAGGGCTCGCTGTGAATGGATGCCAAAGGGGTAAGTAACACGTTCCATGAGTACCAGGTGAACTATTCCCTATGTAAAACAAGCATTTACAATGCAACGGTTTCGCCTTTGCAAAAGTTGGAGCTATTGGCATTGTAAATGACAACATTTTTATTTATGTGTTGGTTTTGAAAACAGATAAATAAATGGCATTGTCATTTACAATACCAATAGCGCATGCATTTGAGGCACGGTCCAGGCACAAATAAACCTACGCTCACATAAGCACCACGCTCTCACAGGCCCACGCATGCTACCTCATGTCAGTGATACACCCCATGGTCGGCTAGGGCACATGTACATTAGGGCCTCGAAGGGCCAGCCTGGTTCTATGTGTACGGAACCAGGCACCATGGTATTGCGTCCACACCCCCCATTCACACACTGCTTTTCAAGAGCCGGTCACAAAGATAACCAGCACGTTCAGGTCCCAAGCACGAATGCCTTGCCCCTGCACAAGTGGACCCACACTCATATTACCATTCGCCTGCCCACTAAATTCTTTCATACTGCCCACTAAACAGCTTGCTCCCCACGGGTCAGGGCACAAACCGTGGCCACGAGGCTCGGAGATATACACACACCCATCCCCCCCAACAGGGCCCGGACGAACATCCTGTCGTCACGGGACCCAGCCACAGGGTGCAGTGTCTTACATCAGCCTTAAAAACATTTCAACCTTTTCCACAGCTGCCTGGCCGACCCAAACTTCCACCACCGAGAACTGAATGCCTAGTATCCGGGGCGAGCTCTGGTTACCCCCGCAAGCGGGATCGCATAATGCCTTAAAATAGCAGGGAGCACTCACTGTAAACCCCACTAACAACACTTTAAGAGCGATTGCGGCAATTAGCGTCCTGTGTGCATATTTTACAGCCCCGAAATGTGCACCTCGGTCATAAATCACCCAGGAACAGAGAAACCCAGCAACACAGCCGGTGCTCACATCCACAGATACTGAAATTCACCAAAGCCCTCTGTTAAACACAAGTGAAAGGGTATATCAACGCTGGTCACTTTCAGTGCACACCCACACCCGCCAAAAGAAGAGAAGGCGAGAACCTCAATTCACCTCCATTTGCCGCAACATTGGTTACGGCTGTGTCGAAACACTGCAGCGCTGTATTCACTGGTCCCACATCCAATCCAAGAATGTACCGTGACAGACACTGAGAAAATGCTGCTCGTGTCCGCTACTAAATTGCAATTCTAACATTAATTTCCCTCCATCTGTATAGTTCACAAACACCAACTAGTTAACTAACCAAGTACGGACAGCGCTTGCGAGGCAGCCATTCCCATCCAGCCATCTGTTACTCAGAAGAAGGCCCAGTGCAATGAAGGGAAACTGACTTTGTTTAGCTTCTGGTTGGATTTTAGCAATATTGATCCTGGATAAGATAATCAGCGGAAAGCCTCAGCTATTACAATCTGTTCCCCGCAAATTAGCCGAGGGGGAGCCATGCGTGGCCATTGGCTTCCTAATATTTTGCAGGCCAGCCTTATTACAGTTCTATATGCATATTTTACTCAGTTGGCCTGCGCCTGGCTGATACATTGTGGGTTTAAGCTGTCCCGCAGTGAACATTCCCAATTCACTCTGAAGCTCCACTCTGCACTCTGCACACCAGCAGACCCCCGAGGCCCGGCTCGTGTCTGCACGTACATGCCGGTGCAGGGAACTCCCCGGACAGGGCTCCACCTCTCAGGCCTCCAGAGCAGCAGCCGGGAGCCCGGCCGGAGACGAGGAAGGCGGGGAGGACATGACGAGTGAAGGTAGGAGACAGGGGGAGAGAGGTTGGGGCAGGAAGGCAGGGGAAGAGAGGAGGGGAAAAAAAAATACAAAAAAACCAATCGACTCACCTGCACCTTGCGACGGCGGCACTTCTCCGGTCTCCCTCTTCGGCATGGGAGACCGGCAACGTCGAAAATCTCTCTGGCACTTCTCCGGTCTCCCTCTTCGGCATGGGAGACCGGCAACGTCGACGGCGGCGGTTCCCTCCAGGCCACGGGAGCCCCGCGGGCGCCGCCATACTGCTTGCCGTCTTCCTTCTTCCCCCGGGCTGCGGGGGGCGGGCACTTCCGGCCGGCCGCGCTAGGATTGGCCGGCCGGCCAGTCACGGGGCGGGAAACGGGGGAGAAGAGACGCAGTAGTGCCGGCAATGCCGGACCAGACTCGGGGGCGTTCCCGGCGTCGCGTGACGTCGGCAAAAGGAAAAGAATCTCGGGAACGCCCCCGTGTCTGGTCCGGCATTGACGGACAGGCCCCTCGTCCAATGGCAAGGCTCCGTTTACGGAGCCAGCCAATCAATGACGAGGGCCGAACCAAAGCCACACTACAGTTCTCATAAGATTTCTCCTGCGCAAAAGCTGCTTGCGCAGCTTTTTGCAGTCGAAACCTAAAAAGCATGCATTTCTGGACACAAAACAGTTTTTAATTAAAGGGTGAAGTAGTGATGGTAACAGTGTAGTCTTCTTTTTTTTAATGAATTTAATTTCCATCTACACGCCCCTCACAAAGTAATCTGATGGAGACTCTTTTCTTAAGGCCTCCTTTAGGGTGATGACTGTTCAGTAATGGTATGCAGAAAATGTACGTTTTGCTAGGCCAGATACGGACACAGACCTTCAACCCCTATTTTGTAAATCAAATTTTATTACCTGCTGTCGTGACTATATTTATGCAGTTAATTGTATCAATCGCCTGCTGCCGGGTTGTATAGGAAGGAACTTGAACACATCGGGTGGTAGGGAGATTGTATGTGGGTGGCAGGGAGATTGTATGTTGGGGTGGGTATCTCCCCTGGCTTTACGTGCAGCGTGTTTTGTTATGCCACTGCCATCAGGCTTCCATTTACTTGAAGTGCACGTGATTACAAAAAGCGAGTGAAGTGTTGCCTAATTTGAAAGAAATACTAAACTAATGCTCAGCCCAAATAGAATGAACACGGGCTGCCAGCTGGTGTGTGCACTGGCGCCCCCAGAAGCACCAGTGAGGGAGAAGGCCTTGCACTACGCTAAGGAGAACCACCCGACTGAGAAATAATCAACGGAAGACGCGTCGTGATAGGTTTCTGCCAGCAGAGGGCAGCTCGAGACAGAGGAAGCGTTTTACAGCTGCATTAGCATGCATGGAAAGTACAAACTGAGAAAGCTGAAGCGTTCACGCAGCATTCAGAAAAGCAGTGATTCGCAGTTATTTATCATCACAGACAGGCGCGCGGGCGCGAACACATGCCACGCACAGGCAGACGCACACAAGGCTGGGGTCGGAAGTAAAAGCGTAAAGAGGGATAAGACCGCGCAGGCAGCAGTGGCGCACAAAGGGTGACTGAGCCCAGGGCAAGGAGAATGGCACGCTTACTCGCAGCTGGGAGAATCTTTGATTATTGGTACAGTAGGCCACACATACCTGGCCCTGGTGCCACTGGACCTGCTGCACTAATGATAGTACGTGTCTGATAAGATGACCACAATGGTCTTTCACACTAGCAGTTGCATATGGGGGGCGGCAGTACGAGTTTTGGGTGCACTGCTGTCTTGCTAATTGTGACTGGTCATGCGTAACCAAGAGACCACCTTATTGTGCAGATTCCTGATCCTACGGTTGAGTGGTTAAACAGTAGACACGCATTAAAGGGGGGGGGAGGTTGATGTGAAGTCAGATAAGCCAAAGGCAGTGAAATTGGTTAATGAATCCACATTTTCAGCTTCTTTTTTATGTTTTATAAAAGACCCAGCATTTTAGTCACTCAAAGAAACAGCACATCGTTTGAAAACGCCAGGGGAGGAGGATACTAAGTTATAGTTGACCTCGCCGTCTTAAGGTATGGCTTCTTAGGAAAAAAAGGTGTTATTCAAAAGTGTGGGCTTCCTACATGCATAGAAAACAATAATACAAGTGTTATCCAAGGCAGTAATGTTGTTGAATTGGATTTTATAGTCAGAATACTTGAGGTACATCCAATTGATGGAAGTGTTTTGAGTGAAGATTAAATAGTTAAATGTGTCAAATGAAAACACCCCCACCCCCATCTGCTTCCACGTTTGTTGCAAGGGCAACACTTGAGGCAGCATCGCATCCCCATCAGCGGTACCTATAGACCTATCCATCCACATGGTCCTCAAGGAATTTTGAGTAAGAAGCATTTAGTGCGCAGACAGCAGGCTCTTGGCTTTAAGGTGCCCTTTAACAGGCATCTTTGCTCTCCTGCAGATGTCTGAGCTACCCAGTAAAATAGACACTTAAAGCTCGGTTAGTGCAGATTCTTTGTCCAGAACCAGAAGTAATGGATGTTGTTGGAGGTGAACTCAGTGCTACCAGATAGGCACTTAGTTACGCTCTGCAGAGCAAAACAATTAAAAACAGCCATTGGCAAAGTAAAGGCTTATGACGCAAACACATCTGAATTGCACTAAATGAAAGTTACCAGAGGAGAGTCGCTTTCAGCAGGAGAAGGCTGGGGAAGTGCAGCGGGCAGGGCAGCAAAGCTCCAGTGTGAGACTCACCTGTATATAGAAGCTGCTTCTGTTGGATTTGCACTCGCTATTTTTGCAGTAAGAAACTGTTTTGCTGCATGTGAATAACCATAATGTAAAGACCGTGGCACAGTGTAACCCTTCAAAAAGCTGTGGTCCTGTATTGATCACATGAACTCTTGCTACAGGCAGCTACAGTTATCTGTAGGCAGTAGCTAATGCATGGAAAGGGTTCATGCAAGCAATCACCTAGGCATTAACCGCATCGCTGCGGCGGCTATTCCGCCGCAGCGCTAAGGGGGCGGGGCTGCCGCATGCTGGTGACGGAACCGCTCCGTCACCACCCGCGGTTGGGCTGTGCTGATGACGGAGCGGTTCCGTCATGGCCCCGCCTGCTCAAAAGAACGCCCAGCGCAGGCGCGGAATCCGCGCCGCGCAGGTGCGGCGGCCGGACCATGACGGAACCGCTCCATCATCAGCACAGCGCCACCGCAGCTGATGACGGAGCGGTTCCGTCATCCGCATAGAAAAGGTTAAAACAATTTTCAGGGACAGGCTGGCCTTGTCTCCATTAAGATACTGACATTGAAATTTACCAGTACTCACATTTTCATGTTTCTAAAAATGTAGGTCTGTGTGGCCCACAGAATGGATTCCTATACTGGCTATAAACCAGGGAAATGCATGTCCAGCAAGGGGGCATTCAAACATTTACATGCCGTACAATAAAACCGCATTATCAGTCCTCTCTCGCCTGTAGGGGTAGAGTGCAAAACTATAAGTGGAGATCATCATTGTGGGTGATAGAAGTCTGGAATTAATGACTGTAATATACACCCTACATTTCCCTCTCTCAGCCACTCTACATTGCAGTTTAATATCGAACTCCTACTATAATTTCTTGGGCCGGAAAGAATATGGAAAGGAGGAAATGCTGGCATTCTGCACAAGGGCTGCTATGCTCATTACTATACCAACAAGACATGCAAGTCATCCGCACAGTGTCTGAGTACAATACTGTAGTGTGAGTATGATTGAATGTGCATCGTCTCAGCTGTGTAAATATTATGTGATACTTTCTTTTGTGTGGTACACTCAAGTAGTACATGCGCATCACTTTTTGTCCTGCTCTACCTGAATCTTGGATTATTTAATAGTCTCTGGCATAATCAGTACTTAAAACACCCTGATCCGGAAAAACAAACACTTGCTTGTAGTGTAGAGCATGTGAGCGACAGTGGGTTCGGTGCTGGTGGTAGCACATACAGTTAAAGAGCGAGTCTTGTGGTACAATTCATTTGTACCCCTCATCTCGCCCCAAGCCTCCTTGAAAATTGTATTTATAAAACAAACTGTTATGGGGAGCCAAAACATACCTTTCAATTGGTGAATGATGTATAAATTACATAAATGGATTTCAGTCTCTGGTAGCTGTGGTAGAAATTGCCTAGTAATCAAATTCAATAAGCTTTATTCGATAATCACAAGGATATCATAAAAGCACACATTACAATAATCGAATTACAATTTAAAAAAAAAAAAAAAAAGACACATATAAATCTATAAGATGCCAGAAAAACATCACTTCACAGGAAACAGAGGAATTAACATTTTCAATAAAAAAGATATTAAGAAGACTATATAGTCAATAAATAATTATAAAAAAAATTCATGTATCATATTGACTTCCTGAACCTTAGCAGCAATTTTAAAAACTTTTCGACAATAAGTATCACTTCCCTATTCTCCAATTGTTGTAGACGAACAAAAGCATCCTTACAAGACCGCAGTCCCCAGGTCTTCAGTAGAGGTTTCAATAAAAATGTTCTAGGTACTTGATAATATTTGCAGAAAAGTATGCAATGTATATTAGATTGGGATGCAACATCATCACAAGGGCAAGGGAGCAGGTTTCGAGACCAATCATTGCAAGAGGGGAAAGTAATTAGCCGAAAAAAGGAGCCCAATCTAAATCTGGATAGGAGCATTCTTGAAAAGCAATTAATGTCAGTTGCCAAGTATAATTGAAAACCCTGGGTCATGGTGATCCTTTGGAAAGCCAAAACAGTTTTATTGTCCTTTTGAATAGACCATCTTTTGGCTTCCAAATGGTCCATTAAGAGCCTTCTCAGAGCTTTCCTCGATATTTGCTCCAGGCTCGATGGATCAATAAAAAACTCAGGGCGGCCAATTTCCATACACATACTTTCAACGAAAGACATCCATTTTATGTGTCTTGCCCCCTCCAATTTTTGGCAATCAGCTATTACTTCACGATTAAAAGCCGTTTCTGGGGTAGTCCAAAGCTTATGCCATAAGAGAATGGGCTCAGTCTTAATTGTATCAGAAATAACCGGTAGCCCCAACTCTATGTGCGTCAAATAAGTAGACGTTGATTTCGGCAAACCTAGGAGGTATCTGAGGAACTTGTTTTCTTCCTTCTGGATTGATGTTATTGTATCGAACCCCCAGAGCCCTGTCCCATAGATTGCCGTTGATACGCACTTTGCTTTGTAAATGGTGATAAGCTGCTTGACTGGTCTCCCCCCAATTTTACTAGCAAAATCTCGAAGTGCGCCAATCGCTCTTGAGAAAGCAAGCTTCCTAGCTTTTACAGCGGACTGCCAGGACACCTTTCTATGAAAGCAAATACCCAAATATGGGAATTGTTCTACAGTGTCTATCTTTTTTCCCTCAATAAATATCGGGCATGGGGTTTTCTTTATTCCCTTGCTACAGGCCAGGTAAAAGGTTTTAGCAATGTTTACCTTCAAACCCTTTTCTTTCATAAAGAGAGTAAATTTAGTGACCGCCCTTTGCAGCCCCAACCTTGTTTGAGACAAAATAGCCGCATCGTCTGCGTATAACAAGATTGGGACGGCATGACCCTCTACCTTAGGATAATCACATTCAACACTCTGCATGAAATCACCAACGGCATTTATGTAGAGCGAGAAAAGCAGGGGGGCTAAAATGCACGCCTGCCTCACACCTCTGCCAATGGTGAATCTTGAGGAGCACTCCCCTTTCTGTCCGTACCGCACCCTGGCCCCTGCATCCCTATACAAAGCAATAATAAAATTAAGAATAGATAAGTTCAGTCCTAAGTGCTCTAGAACTCTCCATAACTGGTTGTGGTCGACACAGTCGAAAGCTGAGCTTAAATCTATAAATGTAACGAAAAGGTTACCATGTTTAGCCTCGACATATTTAGAAATGAAAAAATATAGATTTAAGCTCTGCTCGACCGTACCCCTACCTGTTCTAAAACCGTATTGAAATCTAGAGAGGACATCAGCCTCCTCTGTCCAGTTATTCATACGTTTAAGGATAATACGTCCGCAATTTTCATTAGGGCATCGAGCAAGGAGATAGGACGATAACAAGAGGGTATGTGCCTATCCCCTTTTTTATATATAGGTACCACAATGGCATCTAGCCAGGTTGGAATTAGGCCATAAACATTTGCACAGTTCATAACAGAAGTTAATAACGGGGCCCAAAAATCTATTTCAGCCTTATAGACATCCACTGGTATGGCATCTGGACCGGGTGCCTTGCCAGGTCTGCTCTCCTTAATGGCAAGGATAACCTCATCACATGAGAAAACGATATCAGGGACACACTCTCTCAAGCCCACTGTACTAGTAGGAGAGGGAAGAATGTGATCCGTTGGAGATGTCCCTAGAAAACTTGGGTTGCTATACAGCTGTTGAAAATAAGCAGCCCAAGTATCTCCATCAATGGCCAGATCTAACCTATTCTCCGGGATTTTAACCCACGGAAGTGGGGCATTGACTAGCTTCCAGAAAGCCGAGGAATCACGGCTTTCGGAGGCTAACAACAGTGTCTGCCAGGCCTCCGCCTTCAATGTTTTAATCCTACTTTTGATAGCATAGCGATAGCCACATCTAGCCTGACGTATCTCAGATAAGGACTTCGGGATGGAGTGTAAGGCCTTTTTCAATGACTTAAGCGCTCGTGTGCAATTATTATCGAACCATCCTCTAAATATAGAGGGTCCTGTCTTGAACTGGCGGGTAAGTAACTTTTTTAGAGTTTCTTGTATTTTAAAAAAAAGATTCCAAAATTTTTTGAGGGTGTTCTGTCAAAGACAGGCATATATGCACATCTTCCCACCTCGTCTCTATTAAGTTCTTAAGAAGGCCAGCAGGCTCAATTTTTTCCCATTTAAGAGTGTAGCCATTTACCGCCCCTATTGAGATTGGTTGGTCATACCTTACCAAGTGAGTACGATGACTTATAATATGGGATGGTAAGGAAATAGAAAAGGCTATGGGGTAATGGTCACCATATATATGATCTAACGTATCCCATGAGGATATCAAGGAGGCGTGCATCTTAGAAAAGAATAGAAAGTCAATGGTGGAATTTAACCCTCTTCCATGAAAAGAGGGTTTAAAAGGTATCGGGGGTGAGCATAGCTCATTCGCAAAAGCTAAATTAAAATGTGCTAAAAAACTATTTAGTGCCTCCCCTGTTTTCGAATGCATAAAATGATTTGAGGTATCATCATTATTATCCGGGGAGGAGATAAAGTCGCAAAGTCCCCTTGAAGCATACTGGCAGGTGTGACAATTAAAATCGCCCATAAAGGCCATGGCCCATTCCCCCCCAAGCAACTCCTTAACAGAAACAACAGCGTGAAACAATTCATCTAGTACCCTCTCCAAACCATGTAATGGCATATTGTTGTAAAAGTTTATTATTAACAAATGGAAGGATTTACCTGTTTGAATGGAGATAATTTGATAAGACTCCGTGAGAGAATGTTTCCGTACACTCAAACCCCTAGCAATGTTAACATAAACACACAGCCCACCCCTATTTCTTCCTTGTTTACTCGGTAACGCCGGTGAATGCAATGTCTGAAAACCCAGGAGATGAACCGGGGTTTGTACCCACGTCTCCTGGAAGCAAAGAACTGAGAAAGAACTAACTAAATCAAGCCAAGATGATAAGCCGATTTTTGTGGAAATGCCCGCCACATTCCAACTAAGTATCTCAATTTTGGAAAGTATGGCACTGTTCATAGGATGATTATAGGATACCTCTATGTTATTCTCCTGGATAACCCAAAGTTGTTTGATTGAGGATTCCGAAAATTCTGCCCGACTAGCTGAACCACTAGCATCTATCATGGTACACGGAGAAACGCTATTTAAAGGTGCTACGTCAAAGCTAGCACCAGTTACAATCCCTCTCCCAGGGCTATCCACCCTTAATAACGCCAATGTGCTACCAGAAACTATTGTATCGAGCTGTGATCCAACTATAGTAGGGTCTGCATTTTTGTATAAGTTCAAAGACTCGGAAAGAAGTCCTTTCTTCGGGATACTGATTTTACACGAAGGGGACCTTACACCCTCTCTGCCATTTTTACTCCCCCAAAAAGTTTTTGTCCTCAGGTTTTTGGAAGGTACAGTAATCAGATTTTGATAGTTGGAAAGATGCTCAAAATGATTTGTCGAGGATGCATCTTGGATGGAAAGTCATTCAATATCATCCAGGCCGGAAAGAGGCGCATAGGGGTTGAAACAAGGAATATTCCACTGAGGCGTTGTAGGTGGCAGGGAATGGCCATAGCCAGAGAAAGCATGTAGATAGGAACGAGGAAAGGTGTTTTCCATATATCTTGGCCTTGAAGGATAGAAATTATGTGAATATCTATATTGCTGGGAAGAAAGATAGTTTTCACAGTGCTGTGTTGGACAATATTTCTTGCGAGGCATCAGGGACTCAGGATAAAAATAACTCACATTTTTGGGAATAATCGGCCCCCTACTAGTGTCTGTAAACCAATCCATGATATGCGAGATGACTCTGTGATCTCTAAAAGTGACAATCACGACATCGCCCTCAATGTCCTTTGGTCGCATTCCCACCCAATTTGTTCTTCGCACAGAAATTATGTCACCATTAAGGTGAGGTGGCAGTGGTCTGTTGTTGCATAGCCAATAAATAATCTTATTTTTTAGGCTGTTATAATTTTCAACAGAGCCTGATGATAAGGGCGAAACCCCTGTTAGAATAATGACATATTTGGAAGCGTCTGGGGGTAAATCCACATTTCTTTCACGAGGAATCTGGGTTGGTTTAATTTTTTCCCTGTTCAGCTGGGAGTAGGTCTTTTCATTCTCGAATCTTGCCGATTCCACGAGTGCTTTTACTTGAAGAGACTGTGACCCTTGGGGCATCTTCTTAGTGGCAGAAGAGACCTTAGTGTTCGCTAAATTTAATTTTGCAGAAGGCATTGGCACAAGAGCTGTTTTTACAGCCGATGTTACTGTAACCTTAGTTGTCGCTTTTTCAGCCTCCTTCGAATTCGATGATTTTATTTCATCCTTTTTAATTTGAGGCGTTTGTTTAGCACCTTCGACAAGGGTATCTAGTTGAGCGCCTAATCTCTTGACTCTCTCTACTATTGGTAGCAGAAAGGTTTTCAGGAGCTGTTCCATCACCTCAGTAAAATCTTTCAATGATGGAGGCACATAAGGAGGGATGGTATCAGATAGATTAGTCGAGGCCAAGCTTGGGACCCTTTCTACAATTCCAGCTAATTCCTGTCTCAGGGAGGCTTTAGATGGCAACAAGTTACGAGTAAAGCTCGCTATTTTTCCCTCGCCTCTTTTCCTTCGTTTTTTAGGAGGTGAGCGGATAATACCACGTTTATTTTTTAAGGAATTGTTTTCAATTAGTGGTCTAAATTCTATAGGAGGGGGAAGTCGTGTTTGCACGTGATAATCAACCCCTAAACCTATTTGAGCCACGGGGAGACTTTGACTAAAATGTTCAGAAGCTTTTGGATCTATGGGGGTATTTAAATCAATTAAAAGGTTGGTAGGGGGAAGTGGGTCTGACTGGGTGACAACAAATATCGACTTGTTAGTCGGCTTTGGGGTAGAGCTGATTTGGAAGATCAAAGGGATATTCTCTGTATTAAACAGATCCGCATCTGTATTTTCAATTGTGACGTTTTCTATGTGTGGTATATTTGTTTCCTTAGAGATTGGAGCAATGACAGTGTTTTTTAATAATTCAATAGAGAGGCGACGTTCCGCACGTCGCTCTGCCAGAGCTATATCTCTATCTACATCAGCAATCGCTCTCGAAAAATATTTATCCAAGGGGCCGAGAATGGATACTCCTACCCTGGATGGGAAATCATCAGCCACAGAAATAGACATTTCTAGTGATGCGAGGTCGTTTTTAAAGAGTTTTACAAGCGTAGAACTTAGAGGAATGCCCAGCCCAGCCTTGTTTGGCCTTGGAGGGCCGTAGAGGGCCCGCCCTTTGCCCGGGCTTAGCCCGGCGCAGCTCCCGTGCGCTCCCGCGACGCGGGGGGCACTCTGCTCTTTAAAGCGCCTCCTGGCGCGTCACGATCCCCCGGCGGCGGCTGGGAAACGCAAGGGCACTTGGGAGATGTAGTTCCTCCCTGCCCCTCGGTCTCCCCCCCCACTGCGGTCGCGCTGATGGCAAAGTGCTGCGACGGCAGGGAGAGACCGGGCGTTCCGCAGTGTTGCAGCCGCGTGGATTCACCAATGTGGATTGTAGCGTCACCCCACAGCTGGACCGGCACAGGAACAAGTCGGCAAAGGTAAGCTACGATAAGAAAAACGTCCCCTAAATAAAGAAGAGGCTTTAAAGTTGCGTCACTCTTTTTATCCTGTTGAAATTTTTTTCACTATATTCATATGGTTTACAGCATTACACAATTAATAGGCAATTCATACAAATCACAGGTGGCGCTAGGTGTTCCCTCTCCCTCTCCCTCTCCCTCTCCCCTGCCCCTCCCCTCCCTCTCCCCTGCCCCTCCCCTCCCTCTCCCCTGCCCCTCCCCTGCCCCTCCCCTGCCCCTCCCCTGCCCCTCCCCTGCCCCTCCCCCTCTCTCTCTCTCCCTCTCTCTCTCTCCCTCTCTCTCTCTCTCTCTCCCTCTTTCTTTCTTTCTCTCCCTCCCTCTCGGTAAGCAGCCATGACAATGCAGGCTTTATCCCGCGCTGCCATTATGACGCTGCTTTTACACGCAAGTCGTTACAACGACTTGCGCTGTTGGAAAAGGAATAGTTTAATTTTCTATTCCAACACCTTCCCTACTGTAACGTGGGCTGGAGTTGGAATTGAAAATTAAACTATTCCACTATCCAGCGCCTACAGCGCAAGTTGTTCTAACGACTTGCGTTGTGAAAGCAGCGTCGTAATGGCAGCGCGGGGTAAAAGCCCGCGTTGTCATGTCATACATCCTCTGTCTCTCTCTGTCTGTCTCTGTCTGTCTCTGTCTCTCTGTCTCTCTCTCTCCCATGATGTACCTGTTGTTCCTTGACTTGCTTTCTACTGTTGTTGCAGATGGTCTGGATCTCATTCTGATGCCGGGGCTCGGATTTGACGGGAAGGGCCGGCGCCTGGGAAGAGGCAAGGGGTACTACGACACATACCTACAGCGTTGCTTGTGCCACCCCAGAGGAAAACCTTACACCATCGCACTGGCCTTCAAGGAGCAGATATGCGACACTGTGCCTGTGTCGGACCATGATATTGCAGTGGATGAAATCCTATATGAATGTGAGGATGGTGCTACGGACGGCCGGTGATTCTCCTGCTGGAGCAAAGTGAAGTGCCTGATGTGGCTGCATAACAGTGATACTGATGCTCCCTCCTGGTGAAATCCTGTGAGGAAATCCCTATTGCGACACTCAATTTTTTGTGTCCTTCATGTGCCGTGGACTATCCAAGTGTGCTGAGGATCGTGCATCATCCAACGGAGATCTTGTAATCTTATAAAGAAATAATTGAACAGTTAAGCCTTGACCTGTGTTTGTTAAATAAAATGACTGTGATAACTTTTTTGAGCATATTAATATGAAGAGCTGTACCTTTGGCTAGTCTTTAAATGTAAGATCACATTGATATGAACCCTTTATGTTAAATGGTGATGGATGGCAGGGAAGATCTGCAGACAATTATTTTATCTATTTTATGTCACAACTATGTTTTAGAAATTCCAGTACATCATTTCTCAGATTCTGGCATGCCTACTTTTACCTTTTCTTTATGAAAGCCACATTCTACATCGGGCTGGGTTGGTGCTCTCTTGAGACTAGTTCCTGAGGGTGGGTTAAATGCACATTTCCAGTTGCAGAGTGTCTAAGACTGTTGACCAGCCATACCCCTTTGAAGTGTTAGATTTTTCCCACCAAAGAGTATCCGAGCCCAATTCCCATCTCAGCGTGGCGTGTCCTGCCCATCTTGAAGATTAGTTATGCCTCCTGATTGTCTCAGTGATATCCTGAGTGTATAAGTCCTTTTCAGAGTTATGGACTTCCCCCTGTTAAACAAGTGTGAATAGCCACTGGATTTTCATATTTATTTCCTAAATGTTGGCCTTCAGTCACTCCTATGATAATTCTGGGTTTCTGAGTCATCTTGCTTGGTTCATGAATCGTGCTATTCTTTCCCTACTCTCTTTCCAAGTTTCACATTCTTCCATGTGCCTCAACCCCCCCATGTACCTCCCCTCGGGCAGGACAACACAAATCCAAGAAGCACACCAGGTGTATGTGAAAAAGGCTGCATGAGATGGGTGTGCATCCCAATCTGCAAATCCACGACCAAAGACATGCAGACAGTGCTTAATCTGAGCCGGTGGTTTCAGATGCTTGGCACCGGCACTTAATTGTTAAACCGGCTCTTGTGACAGTCTGCCACAAGGTGGCACTGTCTTGCTAATTTAGAGATGACCACAACAACAGTCCATTATTAATTCAATATACATTATAAAAATTACTATCTGCCGCCCAATCCATTTTGTCTACCTTGGGGGCCGTGGAATAGTCTGAATCGTCACACTTGTAGGGTTGTGATGGTTAGTATTTGAGTTCTTACCATCATTGGCAGCAAACCCGCCAAACCAAGCAAATCCTCCAAACACGCTAGCTGGTTCACCCCGGAACTCAAAGCAGCAAATGACTGGAGAGAGAATTTGGTGCACCAGCGAATCACCTCACGAATGGGCATTTTCCAGGTGTTGCTGGTATTCGTTGAGGGTCTGCTTGAAATAGGCTAAGAACTCCCTGACTACCTGCCTCAAAGCCAGTTCCAACCACAGCAAATAACTCTTCAGCATCATCAAAGAGTTCCGCAATCCCTCAGCATCTGAGAACTCCATAACCCCCCTCCCAGGACATATGCAACACCCTCGCAGACTTTTACATCAAAGTCACCATAATTTATGAATACTTTGACCCTCCCCCCAACCTCCCATTGCCATCATCCACAGCCCCACAACCTCTCAGACACCAACTCAAATGCAAACATTACTACGTGGGACCAACTCACCATTCAAACCACCAACTCCATCATGAGCTCCATTCACTCAGGAGCACCCAGGGACCTCTTCCCCACCACATGTTCAAAATGGGGAGCAACACCATCAGCAAAGAACGTACCACAATCCTCCATCACCTCCTCCTTCTTCCCAGGGGCATGGAAACACATGAAAGTCAAATCACTCCTCCAAAAAGCCCTCCGCCAACCGGGAAGATCTCAAGAACTACCAGTTCATCTCTCTGCTCCCGTTCCCTGCAAAAGTTCTGGAGAAAGCTATCAACCACCAACTCACCAACCACTTAGAGAACAACAACCTCCTAGACTCATCCCAATCTAGTTTCCGCTCAAATCACAGCACAGAGACCACCCTGATCCTAGCCACCGATGACATCAGGTCCCTCCTGGATCAGGGAGAACCCACAGCCCTGATCCTCCTCGATCTCTCTACAGCCTTCGACACTGTGTCACACTTCACTCTCCTACAAGGACTCCACCGAATAGGGTCCAATGGAATGCTCTCCAGTTGACCACATCCTTCCTCACCGGAAGAACCCAGAACATCTGGCTCCCATCCTACAACTGAGCCCCTAAAAACATAATTTGTGGCGTTCCCCAAGAATCTAAACTCAGCCCCACCCTGTTCATCACATACATGGCCCCTCGGGCCACCTTAGTCGGTTGTATGACATGACAACACGTGGTATTACCACACTTGCCATTACACCGCAGGAATTACAACGAAAGTCGTTAGAACGACTTTCGCTGGAGGGCGCTGGATAGTGGAATAGTTAAATTTTCTATTCCAACTCCAGCCCACATTGACAGTAGGGAAGGAGTTGGATAGAAAATTAAACTATTCCCTATCCAAGAGCACCCTCCAGCGAAAGTCGTTCTAACGACTTTCGTTGTAATTCCTGCGTTGTAATGGCAGTGCGGGGTAATCCCCACGTTGTCATTGCTGTTCACCCCTTAGTCAGAACCCATTGTATGAAAATCATAGCATGTAAGCATAAGACGACGACACCCAGCTCATCTTGTTCTTGTCAGCGGAACCCACTAACACCAAAGCCAATTTGCACAGGTGCATGACCAGCCTAGCTAGCTGAATGCCAAAACAAAACATCTGCTTCAAACTCAACACCGACAAAACAGAAGCACTCCTTTTCGGGAACCACACATCCCATGGGACAACTCTTGGTATCCAGAAGAACTGGGCCCCACACCCACAGAAAACATGCTAGGAACATCAGCATTTTACTTGACAACAGGCTCACAATGAGGAAACCGATAAATACTGTGTCATCAGCTTGCTTCCTCACTCTCTGCATACTCTGGAAAATCTTCAAGTGAATCCCAATCAGCACCAGACGCACAGTCAGCCAGCCCCTCATCACCCGCCGCCTGGACTATAGCAATACCTTATAAGCGGGATTCAGTGACCAGCTGCTCAACCAACTTCAGACAATTCAGAATCCAGCAGCATGGCTCATCCTCGTTACCCCCAGAGGAGGGCCAACATCACCCCTCACCTCAGAACTCTTCACTGACTCCCAGTCCACAAAAGATGCCAGTTCAAGATGCTAACCCACGCCTTTAAAGCCCTGCACGACAAAGGACCTGCCTATCTTAACCATAATGTAAACTTCCACCACCCTTGCAGACAGTTACGCTCGACTTCCCTCTCCCTCTCCCACACTCCCTGCGTCCGCTGAAGCAGGAGCAGAACCTGTACGTTCTCTTGTGTTGCTGCAGAAACTTGGAACGGCATCCACCTCCGTACTTCGCCCACCCTGCAGAAGTTCAGAAACTGCTTAAAACCAGGCTGTTCAACTGACCACTCCCAGCAGCAGCATTACACTCCCTCCACCCCCACCACCTGGATACCCTCACAAGTGATAAGTAGCACTTTACAAATCTGTATGTTTTTTATTAATGGTAGGGGCAATATGTGGTGCAAGCTGCAATGGCCTTCCGACAAGAGCCCTGGCACTTTTTTTGTTAATACCACCTTACTAAACACACAATATGCCTAACCACAAATTACTGCCACCCTTAAACATCCCATGAACCTTTTAGTTTGACTATTCCCATCTTGATCCTCCTCCCCACCCCATCTCAAAAACTACTTCCAGTATCTATGGGTGTCCTGGCTCCCTGCCCTTACCCCTTTTACCAACCTTCTTTCTTTCAAGTTCTGATTCCTTCTATCTAAGATTACTCCATCTTCTCACCATCTGGCCCCTTGAGTTGGTCCGCCCGATCAGAAGCCTGTTCAGCTCAAAAAACCAGTCAACACAGTCTACAAAAGCACATGTGCTCGTCGGAGACAAACCATAACAACTCAACGTTGCACATCTGTCCACTGAAGCAGCCTTTTTTCCCCTTACCCCACTACTACCGGACAAGACCTATACCATGAAACAGATGCCCCATCAAAAAAAGAAAATGCGACCCTTCAAATACCAAAAATTACAAGTAGAGTCAGGATAATATCCTGCCAAACCGAAGTGACAGATCTGTCGGTAGCTAAAGCAAATTTAATGAGTCATCTGTGTGTCGCAAAATACAAAGCCTTACAGACTTCACCAAATCAATAATATGCCCAACCACTACTCGCCACCAATCTTAAAGATTCCTTGTACCTTATAGTTTAAAATTTCCTGCCGTGAACCTCCAATCCTCAAAACCTACCCCGTACCTACCAATCCAGGCTCCCCGACCACTAGCCATTTTACTAATCTGTTCTTTCAAATTTTGATTCCTTCTAATTCAGATTTCTCATTCTTCTACCCCGCATCGCCTCTTCCTACCTACGAGCTGGCCCACCCTTTCAGTAGTGAGACCTACTGTCACTCCAGCCTAATGAGCCCCAAACACTTGCAAGCCAGGAAAAAGCCTCCTCCAAGGAAGTTCTGCACCCACCCTCTATGAAAAGGTAAAGTACCTGCACCTAGCGCCAAATCTCTTTTCCCAACGTGTACTTTCTTCTGTCAATTCCAAAAGATAAAGCTCTATCCCTATTAAAAACACAGATGCTCTTGCGTCTCAAAAGATAGTGGTACTACGGGAATTAAGGCTTACCGTGTCTATTCCTATAAGTCACCCACACAATAATCCTGCATATCTCTACTGACTTTCCTTCTGATAGGTTTCCACACCTCGCCTCACCTTTAGAATATGTCCAGGCCCCAGACTGGATCAACAGTATTTTCCAGTAATGCTCCAGCATGCCGGTAGGTGGCGTCCTGTGGCTCCGTGCTGACTCCTTACCTAACTGGAAGTGACAGAGTAGGGCCACTTATAAGAATAACCCTTGTGCATTGAGCATCCAAGCCGTTTGACAGTTCCTTTATTTTTGCACCTTCCAATGTGGATCTCGACCTCTACTTCCAACTTTGTGGGTCTTCCGATGACTCCAGAAAATTCTTTACAGTGTGCTATGGAACAATGTCCCTTCTGAAGACGACAAGATTCAAGCCATGCCCTGACTGCATGAAGCAGATGTCTGTCATGACGCACACAAGGCGTGACTTTGGTTCCTGCGCTCTGCCCACAAATCTAAAGTCATGAGACCAATGTGCTGGAATGTTCCCAAAGTTAATTGAGACCAGGAAGTGAAGCTGTAAATCACCAAGCATATGAAATTGCATTCTACACACATGTTCTTCTACCACTCCAAGTCATGTGCCTGATCCCAGTCATAAGACCGTACCTGCAACTACTACACTTCCTGTGCTCAATTTTAGGGCAAGTAAAAATCAAAGTTCAAATGCAAGCAGAAAAAAACACCCCCACTGCCACTCTAGTTCCAAAGAGAAGGGGAAAGGGTGTCAAGTGGCACTCTTTCAAGGTCACAGGCTACATAACGGATTCCACGCACCCCATGTTCTCTGAGATCTCACCGACACCTCTGTAAATTGTGACCTTCTAAGTGGCCATGCTGCAAATCATTAGTGTGTTTCCATCTTCTGTGGACTCATTTTATGGTCACATAGAACCCCAGTGGTCTGCAGTCGTTTAGTTACTGCTGTTGGGCCCTCCACTGATGGGGTCTTTACAGGATACTGATGGTTATGGTAAAGGGAATGGCTTGCTTCCCGCTGATTATACTGGTTATGCCTTATACTTCCACTTACAAAAAATGCCAATGGGCTAGATACCTCCTCTGAAACGGAGCTTGACTCTGCCCATGTACCACCAACAGAGGAAAGTGCCTAGTTCGGACCTTCCTTACCGGATTAGCTGTTTCTTTGCTGGCCATTTGACTTTGTCTTTGTGGGGAGCCTACACCTCGCCGGACCCGCTTGGCGGGTCCCGCAGCGTCCCTCATCGAAGCGGAGCCGACCTGGGAGAGGAGCTGGGCTTGCTGAGGTCCTTGGGGTGCGTGGAGTTGCCGGCAGGGTTGCGAGCGTGGAGGCAGGGACTCAACCTACCAGGAGTCCCTGCGAGCCCAATTCACAACACCTGGGCTGCTCTCCCTGCTGGCCCCGCCCCCCCGCCCACTGAGTGAAAAGCGGGCTGGGAATCTGTGCTGACGGGACCTTCCTTACCGGATTAGCTGTTTCTTTGCTGGCCATTTGACTTTGTCTTTGTGGGGAGCCTACACCTCGCCGGACCCGCTTCGCTGGTCCCGCAGCGTCCCTCATCGAAGCGGAGCCGACCTGGGAGAGGAGCTGGGCTTGCTGAGGTCCTTGGGGTGCGTGGAGTTGCCGGCAGGGTTGCGAGCGTGGAGGCAGGGACTCAACCTACCAGGAGTCCCTGCGAGCCCAATTCACAACACCTGGGCTGCTCTCCCTGCTGGCCCCGCTCCCCCACCGACTGAGTGAAAAGCGGGCTGGGAATCTGTGCTGACGGGACCTTCCTTACCGGATTAGCTGTTTCTTTGCTGGCCATTTGACTTTGTCTTTGTGGGGAGCCTACACCTCGCCGGACCCGCTTCGCGGGTCCCGCAGCGTCCCTCATCGAAGCAGAGCCAACCTGGGAGAGGAGCTGGGCTTGCTGAGGTCCTTGGGGTGCGTGGAGTTGCCGGCAGGGTTGCGAGCGTGGAGGCAGGGACTCAACCTACCAGGAGTCCCTGCGAGCCCAATTCACAACACCTGGGCTGCTCTCCCTGCTGGCCCCGCCCCCCCGCCCACTGACTGAAAAGCGGGCTGGGAATCTGTGCTGACGGGACCTTCCTTACCGGATTAGCTGTTTCTTTGCTGGCCATTTGAATTTGTCTTTGTGGGGAGCCTACACCTCGCCGGACCCGCTTCGCGGGTCCCGCAGCGTCCCTCATCGAAGCGGAGCCGACCTGGGAGAGGAGCTGGGCTTGCTGAGGTCCTTGGGGTGCGTGGAGTTGCCGGCAGGGTTGCGAGCGTGGAGGCAGGGACTCAACCTACCAGGAGTCCCTGCGAGCCCAATTCACAACACCTGGGCTGCTCTCCCTGCTGGCCCCGACCCCCGCCCACTGAGTGAAAAGCGGGCTGGGAATCTGTGCTGACGGGACCTTCCTTACCGGATTAGCTGTTTCTTTGCTGGCCATTTGACTTTGTCTTTGTGGGGAGCCTACACCTCGCCGGACCCGCTTCGCGGGTCCCGCAGCGTCCCTCATCGAAGCAGAGCCGACCTGGGAGAGGAGCTGGGCTTGCTGAGGTCCTTGGGGTGCATGGAGTTGCCGGCAGGGTTGCGAGTGTGGAGGCAGGGACTCAACCTACCAGGAGTCCCTGCGAGCCCAATTCACAACACCTGGGCTGCTCTCCCTGCTGGCCCCGCCCCCCCGCCCACTGAGTGAAAAGCGGGCTGGGAATCTGTGCTGACGGGACCTTCCTTACCGGATTAGCTGTTTCTTTGCTGGCCATTTGACTTTGTCTTTGTGGGGAGCCTACACCTCGCCGGACCCGCTTCGCGGGTCCCGCAGCGTCCCTCATCGAAGCGGAGCCGACCTGGGAGACGAGCTGGGCTTGCTGAGGTCCTTGGGGTGCGTGGAGTTGCCGGCAGGGTTGCGAGCGTGGAGGCAGGGACTCAACCTACCAGGAGTCCCTGCGAGCCCAATTCACAACACCTGGGCTGCTCTCCCTGCTGGCCCCGACCCCCGCCCACTGAGTGAAAAGCGGGCTGGGATTCTGTGCTGACGGGACCTTCCTTACCGGATTAGCTGTTTCTTTGCTGGCCATTTGACTTTGTCTTTGTGGGGAGCCTACACCTCGCCGGACCTGCTTCGCGGGTCCCGCAGCGTCCCTCATCGAAGCAGAGCCGACCTGGGAGAGGAGCTGGGCTTGCTGAGGTCCTTGGGGTGCGTGGAGTTGCCGGCAGGGTTGCGAGTGTGGAGGCAGGGACTCAACCTACCAGGAGTCCCTGCGAGCCCAATTCACAACACCTGGGCTGCTCTCCCTGCTGGCCCCGCCCCCCCGCCCACTGAGTGAAAAGCGGGCTGGGAATCTGTGCTGACGGGACCTTCCTTACCGGATTAGCTGTTTCTTTGCTGGCCATTTGACTTTGTCTTTGTGGGGAGCCTACACCTCGCCGGACCCGCTTCGCGGGTCCCGCAGCGTCCCTCATCGAAGCGGAGGCGACCTGGGAGACGAGCTGGGCTTGCTGAGGTCCTTGGGGTGCGTGGAGTTGCCGGCAGGGTTGCGAGCGTGGAGGCAGGGACTCAACCTACCAGGAGTCCCTGCGAGCCCAATTCACAACACCTGGGCTGCTCTCCCTGCTGGCCCCGACCCCGCCCACTGAGTGAAAAGCGGGCTGGGAATCTGTGCTGACGGGACCTTCCTTACCGGATTAGCTGTTTCTTTGCTGGCCATTTGACTTTGTCTTTGTGGGGAGCCTACACCTCGCCGGACCCGCTTCGCGGGTCCCGCAGCGTCCCTCATCGAAGCAGAGCCGACCTGGGAGAGGAGCTGGGCTTGCTGAGGTCCTTGGGGTGCGTGGAGTTGCCGGCAGGGTTGCGAGCGTGGAGGCAGGGACTCAACCTACCAGGAGTCCCTGCGAGCCCAATTCACAACACCTGGGCTGCTCTCCCTGCTGGCCCGACCCCGCCCACTGAGTGAAAAGCGGGCTGGGAATCTGTGCTGACGGGACCTTCCTTACCGGATTAGCTGTTTCTTTGCTGGCCATTTGACTTTGTCTTTGTGGGGAGCCTACACCTCGCCGGACCCGCTTCGCGGGTCCCGCAGCGTCCCTCATCGAAGCAGAGCCGACCTGGGAGAGGAGCTGGGCTTGCTGAGGTCCTTGGGGTGCGTGGAGTTGCCGGCAGGGTTGCGAGCGTGGAGGCAGGGACTCAACCTACCAGGAGTCCCTGCGAGCCCAATTCACAACACCTGGGCTGCTCTCCCTGCTGGCCCCGCCCCCCCGCCCACTGAGTGAAAAGCGGGCTGGGAATCTGTGCTGACGGGACCTTCCTTACCGGATTAGCTGTTTCTTTGCTGGCCATTTGACTTTGTCTTTGTGGGGAGCCTACACCTCGCCGGACCCGCTTCGCGGGTCCCGCAGCGTCCCTCATCGAAGCGGAGCCGACCTGGGAGAGGAGCTGGGCTTGCTGAGGTCCTTAGGGTGCGTGGAGTTGCCGGCAGGGTTGCGAGCATGGAGGCAGGGACTCAACCTACCAGGAGTACCTGCGAGCCCAATTCACAACACCTGGGCTGCTCTCCCTGCTGGCCCCGACCCCGCCCACTGAGTGAAAAGCGGGCTGGGAATCTGTGCTGACGGGACCTTCCTTACCGGATTAGCTGTTTCTTTGCTGGCCATTTGACTTTGTCTTTGTGGGGAGCCTACACCTCGCCGGACCCGCTTCGCGGGTCCCGCAGCGTCCCTCATCGAAGCAGAGCCGACCTGGGAGAGGAGCTGGGCTTGCTGAGGTCCTTGGGGTGCGTGGAGTTGCCGGCAGGGTTGCGAGCGTGGAGGCAGGGACTCAACCTACCAGGAGTCCCTGCGAGCCCAATTCACAACACCTGGGCTGCTCTCCCTGCTGGCCCGACCCCGCCCACTGAGTGAAAAGCGGGCTGGGAATCTGTGCTGACGGGACCTTCCTTACCGGATTAGCTGTTTCTTTGCTGGCCATTTGACTTTGTCTTTGTGGGGAGCCTACACCTCGCCGGACCCGCTTCGCGGGTCCCGCAGCGTCCCTCATCGAAGCAGAGCCGACCTGGGAGAGGAGCTGGGCTTGCTGAGGTCCTTGGGGTGCGTGGAGTTGCCGGCAGGGTTGCGAGCGTGGAGGCAGGGACTCAACCTACCAGGAGTCCCTGCGAGCCCAATTCACAACACCTGGGCTGCTCTCCCTGCTGGCCCCGACCCCGCCCACTGAGTGAAAAGCGGGCTGGGAATCTGTGCTGACGGGACCTTCCTTACCGGATTAGCTGTTTCTTTGCTGGCCATTTGACTTTGTCTTTGTGGGGAGCCTACACCTCGCCGGACCCGCTTCGCGGGTCCCGCAGCGTCCCTCATCGAAGCAGAGCCGACCTGGGAGAGGAGCTGGGCTTGCTGAGGTCCTTGGGGTGCGTGGAGTTGCCGGCAGGGTTGCGAGCGTGGAGGCAGGGACTCAACCTACCAGGAGTCCCTGCGAGCCCAATTCACAACACCTGGGCTGCTCTCCCTGCTGGCCCCGCCCTCCCGCCCATTAACTCTCCCCCTTATTATTAAAGGAGCTAATTGTGCCGCTGCGCGGGAGCGCGCAGGAGCGCGCCCGGGAGAAGCCCGGGACAAGGGCGGGACCGTCTGTGGCCGTCCGTGGTCGACCGAGGTTGGGTTGGGCCAGGACCCCTGCTAAAAACACCTCCTGACATGAATGTACATTACTAGTGCAGGACCTAAAGGTATATTATCATCATTGACTGTTATCTCAGGGGAAGGTTATAGACAGTTCTGCAAAGTACGGAAGAAAATTCTAACTTGTATTTCATCATGACATTGAGATCAGGGAAAGAACGTCTAGTTCAGCTGCAAACATCAGAGGGTGTAGTTTCAGGCCCCCTAGATGCTTTCATTACCAGAGCCACTGGGATCCTTGAAAAAGTAATTGAAATGGTAGAAAAAAGGCTGTCGCTAGATTTAGTTTCTGGAAAGCGCTCTTCCATAGGTGGACTAGCATTAGTGAAAAGCCCTGTTCCTCATGCAGCATCTAACTGCATTTATTCCATCGAGACAGAGGCAATAGTCCATGTAGATGGAGAAGGGGTGTTGCCACCTTCACCATTGGATTGCGGGGCCCAGAAACTTAGTGTAAATCTGTCAAGGGATGGGGATGATTGCCCAACAACAGGGGAAGACGAATATAACTTGGTTATCCCACCTCAACTCATCAACTTTACCCCACCTAATTTAACGGAGGTGATTCAAATGAGCCAAAAATTGATATCCCGAAAGAGGAAACATGTTTCGAGCCCCCAGGGGGAAAAAGATCAAAAACAGCCCAAACTGAATGATAATTGCAGCAGGACAATACCAGCCCCACAATCAACCCATGGTTTTCCTAATGTGTTTTGTCCATCATACGCTTCTCTGGGGCCTTCTAATACTTGTCCAACCTGCCTCAATAGTGACGACATTTTGTTGGTCAAGATTGAGGCTATGCTAAAAACCATTTTGCTTCCAGTTTTGGAGAGAACCAGGCCGATGACCTCCAAAATCGACGCAATGGAAACAGTGGTTAACACCAATATGGGCATTCTGCAAAAACTATCCACACCTAGTCCTGTGGTGGGGGCACGTAATTCGACATTAGGCAAAACACAAATGGCTAGTAATCCAATTGTGAATCAGGCAATCAAGCCCGTACCGTCAGGGGTAGCTATTAATAAACTGATAGCTGGGGCTAGGACCACCAATACTGCTACCACTGCTAATGGAAGTACCTCAACTAACGTACTAGGGAAAAAATACCCACCCAAATCTCACCCAGACAAAGTGAATCCGTCCATGTTAGATAGCAGGCCAAAGCAATCTGACAGTACCCCAGCTCAGACATTTAGTAGGGGAAAACCCAATCCTCTGTCCTCTAGGACACCGTTGGAGGGTAAACAAAAGATGCGCCCAACACCCCGAGCAAATTTGCCCCCAGAAGCGGCCCAATATACCATAGTCTTAACTGGTGTAGCGCCCTTAAGAGACGGTATTAAGGAGACGCAAGGGGAATTGCGCAACAAAGCAATATATTGGTTAAATAAAAACCGTCCCCTACCACCATCATCACCAACAGAAATTCTATATGTGAGAAGAGTAGACTGGGTGGGTTATGGTACCAAAGACTTGGAAGGGGACTGTATTTTGATCTCATTCAAAGACCCATGGGTTGTGGAGCTCATACGACGGAAAGCTAGATTTGCCCGTCAGGGCGATGTCCAATCCCTAGACCTTTCCTATTTTTACCCTCATACAAATAGTAATCGCCCTACAGGTCCAAGCCAGTGGAGAGTGAGAGACGGGAGGTACAAAGGACCTAGAACACCTCACCAATTTCAGTACCCCCTACTCTTCAACCACTTTGGACCATTGTCTGACCTGGAGATGGTAGATTGACGGTGTTCTCCCGGTTTGACGAGTGGCCCCATTGTTGTTGATGAGAGGGAAGTACAAACTCCACACCAAATTCCATTGATATCTGAAATAGGTGATCAGATCGCACCAGACAAAAGAGCAGAAATAGTGGCTATGGTACAGGGGGAATGTTTGCAAAAAAGTAATGTAGATGCAATAGGGGATAGAAACCTGTCCATTAGGCCTACCCCAACAAATGCCCCCTTTTCGCCCATTCCATGTAACAATATTGCAGAATCTACAACAACATTTAATATTGTGTCCTGGAATGTTGCGGGAGTAAAAGCTCGCATGGTTTCGGAGGATTGGCTGGACTTTATCACTAAATATGATGTTGTGCTATTACAAGAGACATGGGCAACCGAACCTGTACATATAATTGGTTTTATAAACTTCTTTAAACCAGCAATTAAAAGTAGCAAAGGGCGAGCATCAGGGGGATTGTCAACATGGGTCAAACAGGCATGGGGATTTAAAATCACAGAACTCTATGAGGACAACCCCGACCTATTGACCATCAAGCTGAGCAAGGAAGGTGGTCAAGATATGCTCATCTGTAACATCTACTCCCGTGGCCTCCCTGGTGGTCGGTGTCCCCCGATTGTGGATGTTCTGGATAGACAATTAGCGGGATGGAATAAAGGATCCTTAATCCTTCTAGCTGGCGACTTGAACTGTACCATAGAGCCGCTCTACGTTGCAGGGGACAGTTGGGGGTCCGCGGAGGATGTAACATGGAATATTCCGGACCTACTGACTAGTAAACCGGTGAAAGCAACGGAGGCTGCTCTGAACTGGACTGCACTATGTCTTACTTGGGGGCTAAGGGCAGTAAATGGACGTTCACCCTCTGACCTTGGTGCCAATTTTACTTTTGACAACGGACTAAGGAAAAGTCGTATAGACTATTTTCTTTTAAAAATGGAATTTTGGTCACTGATGGTCGATATGGAAGTCGTCCCCCGCCCAGAAAGCGACCATAACCCGCTGTCATTGAAATTAAGGATGGATGGTTTGGTAAGAACGGAAGATCCTGTTCCAACGGGGCAGGGGGTTGTAATTCTATCGAATGACCGTAGGAGGCTGAAATGGTCCAACATTTCAGGGGATGAATCCCTCCAGACTAATATAGAGAAAGTGGTTATGCTTGCACTAAACAAAATGCTTACAGATGACACTGGGAAGGGTATCTTAGAACCAAACAAAATCCTGGACATACATGAACAATGTTTTGATGAGCTCAAGTTACTTCTCTCGAAACCTTGTCAGAATGGAACTGGACGACCACTCGCCATTCGGGCAAAGTGGTACAATAAGGAATGCAGGGTGGCTGACAGTAACCTAGTAGATAAAGTTAAATCTAGGAATATGTGTGATGTAAAGGAGGCCAGGAAACGGTACAAAAGAGTTCAGTGGGAGGCTAAAAGGACGTGGGAGGATGGTTATTGGGCCGATCTGCTAGATGCTACTAAGTCAAACAACCAGGCTAGATTTTGGGATATAGTTAAATGGGGGAAGGATGTTGATTCCCGCACCCCAACTAATCCTGTGTCCCCAGAAGCCTGGATAACACACTATTCGTCCCAATTTTGCATGGTGGGCACTGATCCCCTTCCCACATTGAACAAGCTGTATGCAACGCCCACTTGTGGAGAAACTCTGACCTTTACTAACACTGAGACAGAGTTTGCCCTCGGCCTGACTCAGCGGGGGAAAGCCCCAGGGTTGGACCAAATACCAGCGGATTTGTTTAAATCAAACACAGATCTCTGGGTGCCATACATAACTAACATAGCCAACGCATTGGAAACACGCTTGGTCACATTTTAAGATAGAGCTCAGCACAGAGCGCATTGCGCTCATTAGGAGCCTTCGCAGCCTGAAATTTTAAAATTTTCGTTTTGTGTTCATGAATGTTCGATTTTGTGTACATTATTTTTAAAATTGATCCGCTTACTTGCACGCAATAACACACGCAATACCGCGTTGGGGCGGCTGCTCCTGATAATCGAGAAGCCTACAGCTTCATTTTACCTTCCTTCACTGAGTGCCATAGCGGCAGACATCTTGGGTGGGGGCTGAGGCTCGGCACGGTCTAGTCGTCACAAGGACGCTAGACCGGTATTTAAGACGAGCAAATTAGGCGGCCTGCTGCTTGGAAACACGCTTGGTCACATTTTAAGATAGAGCTCAGCACAGAGCGCATTGCGCTCATTAGGAGCCTTCGCAGCCTGAAATTTTTAAATTTTCGTTTTGTGTTCATGAATGTTCGATTTTGTGTACATTATTTTTAAAATTGATCCGCTTACTTGCACGCAATAACACACGCAATACCGCGTTGGGGCGGCTGCTCCTGATAATCGAGAAGCCTACAGCTTCATTTTACCTTCCTTCACTGAGTGCCATAGCGGCAGACATCTTGGGTGGGGGCTGAGGCTCGGCACGGTCTAGTCGTCACAAGGACGCTAGACCGGTACTTAAGACGACCATGCTTACGCGCAGCGGGTACGCGCTGCGGGATCGCCAGACCATCGCCGGAGTCACGCCAGAGTCCAGCCCGTCTGCGCCCGTCCGCGCACGGGCGGGCTCGGGGGCTCGAACTCCTGACCATCGCTATACGTATACGGCGGAAGAGCTTCGCTGTTTAGATAACGGTCAGTTGCTACTCGATATAGGTGCTATTGCTAGGCTAAAAAGTCTTGCCATACTGCGGCCGTACAACAGAAGCTCTAGAATCCAATACCCGGTACTAAAGATAGCTAGTCTGAATACTAGGTCCCTTCACAGTCATCATGTAGAGATCTATAACCTACTTCAGGATAGAGAACTCGATGTCCTGACACTCTCAGAAACCTGGTTGGGTGAAAACTCCATGCCGGATATTATTGCTGCCCTCCCTAATGGCTATGACGCAATTTGGCAGAACCGTGCAGGGTCGGCTCGGGGGGGTGGGGTAGCGATTCTATTTAAAAAATCCTTATCTGTGAAAGAGATAATTTCTGAAACAGTGGACCTAGCTGATCTAGTAGGAATAAAGATCTCTTTCAACAATTCCTGCTGGGTGATTCTGTCAATCTATCGCCCACCCAACTCATCTCCACTTTTTAATGATTTATTTACACCTATTATATCAGATTTATGTACAAGGTACAAAAAAATTGTGATATTAGGAGATTTTAACTTGCATTGGGACAGCCCCCAATGGGACCTACCAACACGTCAATTGGACACTACCATGTCCGCTTTGAGTTTCAGTCAACTTGTGAAAGTACCCACACATATTAAGGGTCATACCCTTGACTTAGTATGGTCCACAGACCCAAATGTCCTTCTTAAGGATGTGGTTCCCTGCATCTGGACTGACCATTACCTAGTGATCTGTGAGGTAAACATAAAAGATCATTTAAAGCACCTACCCCGAGGTACTAGAAGGACCCGCAAATGGGCCGAGGTTGATTTAAAAAACCTGACCCCTGTGCTTCCGGAAATGACTTCTCTGACGAATCCTGATAGAAGCCTGGACGTAGAATATACAGTTCTAACTCAGAGCCTGAACACAGCTTTCGATCACATAGCACCGGAAAAAACTCAGTTAATTAAGGGTCCTGGTAAAGAGGCTCCATGGTTTACCCCATCACTAAGGGAACAAAAAAGGAAGCTCCGAGCTCGGGAGAGAATTTGGAGGAAAACCAAGCAGGATACTGCAAGGAACCAATATAAAGACTCACTCCACCTGTATAAAAAACTTATTTCACAAGCCAAGGCGGAGTACTATGAGTCTCGCCTACAGAAGGCTAGGAATATCCAGAAGGAGACTTTCCGAATCCTGTCGGAGCTGAGTAAAAAACAGGAGAACTCTGTGTCTCCCATAAACTCTAACACCTTTCAGGAATATTTTTTGGAAAAGGTAAAGACCATTATCCAGGACATCAAGAGTAATGTGGTGAATGATGACACTATACAGCCTGAGGTTCAAAATCCTACTCACTGCTCTTTAGTACAGTTCCCTGAGTTGGACGAGCTGAGTCTAGAGCAGCTAATGGGGAAAACTAAATCTGGCTCCCCAGCGGACCCATGTCCCCCGAGTATCTTCCGTGTGGCACGCCCGCTACTGGAGGATCGGATCATCTCTCTCCTAAATTGGTCCCTAGAAACAGGGTATTTACCCGGTGACCTTAAGGAGGCGAGAGTTAGACCTCTATTGAAGAAACCAGGCGCAGATCCGGCTGTTCTGAAGAACTATAGGCCGATCTCCCAGCTGCCTTTCCTTGCTAAGGTCCTAGAGCAACACGTGCTGAAGTCTCTATCACTGTACCTCGAATCCCATGGCTTATTGCATGAGCGACAGGCAGGGTTTCGAGCGCACCACAGCACCGAGCTAGTGATGCTCTCGTTGTTGGACGAACTGAGAGGCATGGCTGACGGCAAAAGGCCGAGCGCCCTGATTTTACTAGATCTGTCAGCGGCGTTCGATACCGTCAGTCATGACCTGCTCCTGGGAAGGCTGGAGGCCTTTGGGATCAAAGGCTTGGCCCTCAAGTGGCTGCGATCCTTCCTTCTGGGAAGGACTCAGAAGATACAACTTGGGGAGTCAATATCTGAAGTGGGCCACTTAGAGTGCGGAGTCCCACAGGGCTCCGCACTGTCCCCACTTCTGTTCAATCTTTACCTGCAGCCTTTGATTGCATCCCTGGCTGAGTTGGGCTGCAGAGTCTACAACTATGCTGACGATACTCAGCTAGTGCTGAGTATCGATAATACAGGGACAGCACAAATCCAAGCCCAAAATATCCTGAGGTACACCGTAGGCTGGATGACGAAAAACCTACTAAAGATCAACCCGGATAAGACCGAGGTATTGGTAATTCCATCTACCACCTCACCGTGGAGTGATCTGTACTGGCCTGCTGAGCTTGGATCAGCCCCAAAGCCCAGTGCCAACGTAAAGAGTCTGGGGATTAAATTAGACTGCGACCTGTCAATGTGCAGTCAAGTTTCCGCTGTTGTTGGAACTTGCACGAACATCATCAGACAACTAAGAAAGATAGCCCCCTTCCTCTCTCACTCGATGATGCGCTCAATTGTAGCAGCAACTGTCATCTCCCGGATCGACTATGGGAATGCCCTGTACCTCGGCCTCCCAAAAATGTCGATAAACAGACTCCAGGTCGTAATGAACGACGCCGCACGGCTAATTTTCAGAGTGCCCAGACGAGCAAAGGCTTCCCCTCTTCTTCAAAACCTTCACTGGCTCCCTGTTAAGGAGAGGGTTGAATTCAAGAGCCTCTGTATAGCGCATAAGGCGATTTACGGCCATGCGCCGGCCTATATCAAAGCCCGCCTGGAAGTGTACAACCCGACAAGAGCACTCAGATCATCAGACGCTCAGTTACTGGTCTGCCCCCGCTACAAATTAGTGACTAAGGGAGGGAGAGCCTTCTCTGTCCTGGCCCCCCAATTATGGAACAAGCTGCCTGAGGGGCTACGCAGGGAGATGAATCTCCTACGGTTCAGGAAGTCTCTGAAAACCTTGCTGTTTAGAAGAGCCTTGACCACAGTGTAGTTCTGTAGCTGCATCTCTCTCAGGAGTGAACCAAGTTATTGTATGACATCGATTTCCAAGCGCCTAGAGGCCTGCAGGTGATTGGGCGCGCTATAAATCGAAATTAACAATAACAATAACAATTAGCAAAGGGTGCATGCATCCCTAAAACATGGAAGGGGGCTGAGATCATCCCTATATATAAAAAAGGAGACCGGTCTAATCCGGGCAACTATCGCCCGATTAGCTTAATTGACTGTCTCCAAAAAGTTTTTGCCCGAATGATCTTGGCCAGAGTGCAGGGGGGGATGGACTCAGAAAATATATTGTCTCCAATGCAGGCAGGTTTTAGATCTGGGACGAGCACCATCGACCAGGTGTTTCGATTTTGTATGATCTTCTGGAAGGTGGTTACGCTCGGCGGTGGTACCATTTTCGCCGCATTTATTGACCTGAAATCAGCCTTTGATTTGGTACCTAGAGGCAAATTGTGGCAGGTATTGAGGGATTTGGGGCTACCGGTAGAACTACTAGAGTTAATTATTAGAATGCATGAAGAGAACCATGCAAGGGTAAGGTGGGGAGGACAAGGACAACATACAGACTCTTTCCTGGTAACCCGTGGAGTTCGCCAGGGTTGTGTCCTCGCGCCCACTCTTTCCCTGCTCTTTATAGATCAGGTAGTAAAATTTTTATCGGATACCCACACTGATGCCCCATCTCTGGCAGGGATTAAATTCCCCATGCTCATCTTCGCGGACGACACCTTACTCCTATCTAAGACACAGTCAGGCCTACAGCGGGCCTTGAACCGTTTTGAGGAGTTTTGTGTAAATAATGATCTCCAAATAAACGTGGGTAAAACCAAGTTCATGGTTTTAACCAGGAATAACTTTGTACGTAGTAACGTAAAAATGAGTGGGGTCAACCTGGAACAGGTTGAAACCATGACTTACTTGGGGGTCACTTTGGATCGCCGTTTGTCATGGAAAGAGCAAATCGCGGCCCAACAGCTAAAATTTGCTGTCTTTTGCGTGAGCAGAAGAGATCAATAACTAAACGGGTCATCCCTGCCATGAAAATTTATGATACCAAAATAAATGCAGCTATACTTTATGGGGCTGACTTATGGGGATTTATGGACCTGTCAAGTCTCTATAAAATTCAGTGCAAATTCCTTCGAAACTTGGTAGGGTTACCACAATCCTCTCCATCGATACCTCTCTGCCATGACATGGGAAGCCTTCCTATTAACGATATGGCAAAATTCAGAGTAGTGGCTCTCTGGAGGCGTTTGTGGACCTCCCCGGATCTTACATTATTTGCAAAAGAGTTAGCAGAGGTGAGGGCGATGGGGGGTTCAGAAAGAATCCCATGGCTTCATTCAGTGAAAAAGAGTTTACAAGATATGGGGCTGAATCATCTTTGGGTTTCCCCAGGCACCAACACATTCCCCTCTAAAAAAGAATTCAAAGAACTAGTTTGGGCCTCAAGGCGTCAATCTTTGGTAATCGCTTCCAGTTCTGGTAGCCTAACAGGAAGATTCCTAAGCTTTAAGCAGGACTCTTCCCGGGAGACTTACTGGGATATCATCACCCGATCACTGGACAAGAAACTATATCACCAGTTTCGAGTAGGTGCCCTACCACTGAATTCATTTACATCATCTTGGGGAAAACATCCTCAAGTTCTTGTTGCTGGTGCCCAGGTCAAAAGGAAACAGAGGGCCATCTATTGTTTGCTTGCCCGCAGTACTTAGAACCTTGCATTACATGGCTAAAACCTTTGTTCCAGCGCCTATCCTGTAAAAGGTCTTCAGAAGCAATATGGGTCTTGAAAACTAATACCTCGGAAACCGTTGTGGTATGCTTGGCTAAATTTCTGGGCTGGGCGTGGGCAATAAGGGCAAGAAGGAACTCTCACTAAACTGCTCTAGGCAAGAGCTTACTAATTTGGTACTTTGAAATGTGTAAACTTAGTTTATTTTTAGGTCCAGGTTAAATTATGTCTTTGTATATCCCGATGGTTTAATAATTTGTTTTAGCTGTGATTTTAGTGTAATAACATGTTTAATGTTTTTTTCTCCCAATTTATTGTATTATGGTTGAAATGTTTCGTATTTGTTTTTTAAATTTGTCTTTTATGATTTTATTATCGAAATAAAGACATTAAAAACCTGACCTGAAAACCTGCCTAGTTCGGAGTACAGCTGAGGTACTAAATTGCGATGAAGACAAATGTTCTGACAGAGATTCTCCAAACTAGCCCAGCGACATTGGTGCCCTTGCTCCCATTCAGTGATGCCTTCATGCTCAAAACCATGTTCTTGTCCACCAGATAGTTGGCGAATAGCCAGACAACACAGGCCTGCACCTGGTGATCAAGAGTTCCGCACCAAACACCCAACTTTGAAGAATCTCATTAAACAGGCTTCAACCAGTAAGGTCAACCCTGACGTCTTACCGACCAATCCTTTGGGCAGAAAATCCCAGAGGATTGATGCTTTCTGCAAGCAAATGTTTTTTTCTGCCCGTTTGGCACTTAGGTCCATAAAGGCTGTTTGTCTGTTAGGTGCCATAGACATGCCTTGTGGGGGCTTGGCGGGCGAGAGTTTACCAGTGATCCCGGAGGACCTCCGGGCCTCCTTCTGTAACATTCCATGGTGAGCGGGATGCAACAAAATTTAATTTGCAGAGGCTTAGACACGTCAGGTTGCATTGGCAGATGGTTGGTACCAGTGTTATACTTCGATGGTCTGCTGAATGAGGTCAACTAAATTTTCTGGCGATGTCCCTCTTTCCTCCTCCACCAAGCCACATTGCTCATGCACCTCAAAGTATTTTGGTGGAGCATCTGTCTACCCTGCTGTAGGAGGTACACCTCTTAATTTCCAATGGTGCGATTGAAAATCAGACTTGTAACTTCCTTGCCCTTTTAAAAGAGGCCCCAGACCTTTCCTAGACCTTCGACCCCTGAATGTCTTCCTGTGGATGAACACATTAAAAATGTTCAGATCCTATGTGCATTGGACAAAGAGACTGGCTGGCGTCCTTGGACTTTCAGAATTAATATTTTCATTCACCTGTACTGCAGTCCTACATAAGATACCTGCACGTTATGGTGGGCCAGGAACATTTTGCAATTTGCCATGCTCTTCTTCGCCTTTACCTCTGCCCAAGTGGCTCATTGCAGTCATTCATAGACTGCATCAGGATGTGGCAGAACTAACATCATTGAGTTTAATCATCAGTGAGCCGAAGCCCCACCTGCTTCATCACAGAGGCTTCTATTCATTGGGGTGCTTCTGTATACAGAAAGGTTCAAGACTTTTACAACGCTACAGTAAGTCCTGGTATATTCGGGCTATGATCCTGATATTTCGCACACGATCCTGGATCGACCCAGAGGCTTCTTGCCATACTAACCTTGTGCATCTTCCTTCTTAACTATGCAAGGTGGCACATGCAAGCCCTGCAGTGAAACCTGAAATTCCAGTGGGCCCAGCATCAAGGCTACCTTTCTGACTCCATCGAGGTCTCAAGGGAGATGGCCCAAGATCTGCAGTGGTGGCTGACCCATCCCACTTTGTCATGCAGCAGACTGTTCACTCTTCCCTACCTAGAGCTGGCTGCGATGACTGATGCACTCCAGTGGAGAGCCAGCTCCACATCAACCTACTGGAGCAGCGGCCATTCATCTGGTTCCAAAGGCTGTCCTCCCTTAGATCAGTGGGAGGGTGGTTCAGTTTCTCAAAGAGAACACTGCTACTATATGGTGCTGCAACAAGCAAGGTAGAGTGAAGCCTTCAAGCCTGCGTCAAGAGGCTTTGCATCCCTGGAGGTGGCTGGAACGGAAGAACATCTTTCTAGTCACCAACCACCGGGCGGGGTCCCTGAATGCCTGAGCAGATGTTGGTTGGCATGGCAGATCAAAAGTGGTGTCTACATCCTGAGGTGACTGGCATATTCAATCAGTAGGGAGAACCCTGGCTAGATTTATTCACCACTGTTGAATGTGCAGTGTCAGTGGCTTTGTGGTTTGTAGTTTCTGTGAGAACACTTGTTAGGAGATGGATTCTGGTTGAAATGAAAAAAAATCCCTGTACACATTTCTGCCTCTTCTTCTGCTGCCCAGTGTGCTGAAGAAGACCAAGAGTGCTTGGGGGCAAGTCATTTTTTTAATTGCCCGAATGGGGCCAAGAGAGTTTGGTACCTGGAACTCCTCATCTTGAATATCTGTCCTCCGATCAGACTACCACTTTGACAAATTTCCTGTTTCAACAACATGCCAAGGTCCTTTATCCGAACCTGTGCAACTTACATTTCTGTAATTCGCAATAGAGTGACAGCTCACGTGAGCATACTGCAGACACTTTTAGTGCATCCACCCTACACTACCCTCTTCCTGGATGAATTGGTACTGAGGATTCAGGTGGCTTTTTTTTACCCAAGGTTGGAACTTTTTTTACTTTGGGCAGTCAGTCAAGCTACCAGCATTGTTTGCTTTCCCTTACCCCGTCGGTTGAACCCCAAAGTACTTTGAGTTTTTTTATTGATTGGATCAATGCCCACTGAGTGGACAACAAGCTTTTTGTTGTATTTTCTGGATCCAAGAAAGGGAAGGCTGTGCAGAAGAGGACCTTGCTGAGGTACATAGTCCTCTGCATCAGGATCTGCTATTCACTAGATAAGAATATACCTCTAAGGGTCTGATAGGCCATTCTAACAGGGCGAAGACTACTGAAACGATATTGGCATGAGGGGTCTCAGTTTTTGTTATCTGCCAGGCTGCAACAGTGTCCGCGTTAAATGCATTCACAAAACACTACTGCCTTAACAGCCAGGTATGCCTAGAGGGTCATTTGGCTTGCTCTGCCTTGCAGGTTCCTACCCCAGAACTTCCAACTTTGGGAGGTAATGCTTTGATATCTATTATAAAGTGGAGGAATCTTCAATTAGAAGTAGCCATCAAAAGAAAAAATTACTTACATTAGGTATCATTCTTTCTGAAGGATACACTGTGTACCCACGGAATCATCACTGATCTCCCGACTACCCTTTCTGTGGAATAGTCTCTAGATGACTTCTAAAAAAGTCCCAAGTTATAAGTCTGCACATTGTCGCTAAAAATCTGAGGGTGTGGAAAGGGAAGAGAAAAGAAGTTGATATCCGCGTGCAGGGGAGGTGCTTATGTCTGGCAGTTCTCAGAGTGTGGAGTCAGCATGGATGCATGATGCCACCTTAAGGTACATAGGAGCATTCCTTGAAACTTCTTCAGATTCAATCTGGTGCCTGATAATTATTCTAAATATGAGGCATCGATCAAAAAAAGGATTGCCATAGGCACGTAACTTGTTCACCAAGCTTTATTAATGACAGATGGCATCATCACTCCACATTACACCCGCTCACAAGTGTTTGGCTACGCCCATAAGACCTGCCACAATTGTTTTAACTCCTTCATGTCCCTCTTCCTTACGACAAAACAGTATTCAGCAAACTAAATCATTTCTACCTAGTGAACCACTAACACATCAGGACATTTCTTCACTCAAAATAAATCTGCCAGTGTTGGAAGGAGCTGGCCCAACCGCATCCCCCCCTCTACCACACCATTTAATCTGAAAATAAGCCTCAGCAAAACCCAGCTGCTTCCAAAAAAGACTTTGCCTTGACTGCCTAGCAGACTATTTCACAATCAAGTGACCCCCAAATCACTGCAGTAAACTCCTCAGCAGGATCACAAACACAACCAAAAAATAGAACAAGTCAGTGAAAACATTCTTGAACATCCAACTCCCACTAGGGTCTGATGTATCTCTTTAAGCAATCTGACGTCCGTCTTCCCAGTCCTTTAATCTGCACTTCCAGTAACCCCCTCCTGTCTGCCTCCATCAGTGTTCAAGGAGTGAGTACCAAATTCCTTCCCAATCTCACAGGCAAGATCATTTTATTCACAACTCAACTTGGTGCAAAATCCTCAAAACCTGAAAGCTAGACACTGGGATACCTTTGGCATGTATAAAAACCCATGTATTACACCCTAAACCTGCCCCTTGAAAATGGTGCCACAACTCAGTCAAATCGACCCTACCCAGTTACCTCGTAGCCATACAACATTCTCCTTTCCCCTGATTTTTTTGATTTTTTTCCCCCCACCATAATTAAATAACTTCCCCATTATCCACAACATCCTCACTCTAAAACCAACCCGCCCTTTATTACCTAGTAAGCCCAAAATCCTGAAGGCCTCAAAGTACAACCTAGACATGCATTGGCAAGAAGCGCCTGTTCCTCACTGCTTAAACGGCCACTATGCAGAGACCACAAGATCATCCCCAACAGCGATAAAGCCACCTTGTGCCTCACTCTCGCCTGCCACTCTCATTCTCTGGTCCAACCTTTCACTCATGCTCCCCCATTCGTCCACTGAACATTCATAACCCTAAAATAAATTAACTTAAATTGCTATAACAGCTATCTTGTATGCATACTGACGACAACCCTTGTCCATCAATGACATTATAAAAGCCAATGCCTCTTCTCTTATCCTCGCAAACTGTCCCCGGCTACCCATCCTCCTCTTTGCTAGCCATGAATTCCAGCCATGCATGCCTAGAACAGCACCTGATAGATGTCTAAGAATCTCAGTAAGCTGCAGCACCCTCTTCTGCCTATCTCCCACAGCTCCTTTGGCATCCCCGTCTTGCAAATATCCACTCATGGTGTTAGCCTAGGAAATCTCCATTGTACCTGAGACAACACATCTGTAATATCACTACTAATTCCTGGCAGATGTTCCACATAAAGCACAATATTGTAATGCAAGCAGGCCAACACAAAAACTGCCAATCCACAGTCTTCACAGACTCCGCATTCACCAATACTGCATTATAAACATTAAAGGTAGTGAGTATGAAAATGTGAATTAAACTGATAAGGGAGGTCACAAACTATCCTTTAATAACTGGACCACCCTGTCAGGAATAAAAGCCCTTCTACAGGTGAATGCTACCAATGCGATTTTTGAGGAACCCTCGTCCGTGTACTACAGTTGGGTCAAGAAAAGTGCCCTGCAGTTGTGAGTGAAAAGCCTCCCTATGGTCTCACTTGGAGTTATAAGTCGTCAGGTTTCGCGCCTTTCTACTGGTCAGAAGAATACATCATTCTACTTCCCTCCACTCCACACCAGACAGTGTCACTTCACTCCACGACACAAAATGCCACTCCACTCGATGCCACACAATACCAGCCCACTCCACTCGATGCCACACAATGCCACTGCATAAGGTGGTTTGTGGAATATTTGTTTTTGGTGAAGATGTTAGATTCATACATTGCATGCCATTTGAGGTGACTATTTGTGCATTTTCCGATTATTAATGAATTTGGGTTATGTAAACAACTTTGGAGGCTTGGCACACCACTTAAGAATCACATTGTGCATCTCACTCTGGGTGGTTATGTCTAGGCTCTATGCTGCTACTCCATGGTGGCGTGTTTTACTACATGGGGGTATTTTGCCCTGATGACCTGTTGAAATCAAAGTTCATTTTTATCTTCTTTTTTGGTCAATCGTTTCTTGTGAAATGGATATTTTTGTTGAATGTGTTGATTTGTGTACATTGTCTGTGTTGGGTTGCTGTATATGTATTTTGTAGGCCACTTTGTAGTGGTTTATGTTTGTTTCACTCTTGCATGGTGTAGGGGACATGATCTGTTCTTCCATGTTATTGGCTTGTATTTATCTAAGTTCTGTGCTGTGCGTATTTGCAAAGGTAGTTACATTTGTTGCTCTGTGCTTGTACTATTTGAGATTAACTTAATTTGCTTTCTTTGGCAAAAAAGTGGAAGTGTGAGGTTTCTGTTTCATTTATCCTTCTGTAGCTGTGTCTGAAAGATGTCAGAGTTATGAGAATATGTGACAAATGTAGAATTTTAGGGTTGTGAATTTCACCGATGCCAGTCGAGTGAGCTCATTATAGAGTGGGCTGAGCTGGTGTCATTATGCTCCTGCAGGGACATAGCCAGGAGTAGGCCTTAACATTCAATTTTACGGGTTACCTGTAAGTTGGCTTGGACTATGTAGAATAAATTCATCTGGTACACGAGTATACTTTGCAACTTAGAAGAAATATTGATATAGACTGAGTGTCTTGTATGGGGAAAGGCTCTGAGAACATTAATACATTAATTTATGCATGCCCTGTCTCTCACGTCTGCCCTCCGGTTATGAAATACTGCAAGATGAATTTATTGGCTCCTTAATGCCCAGCTGACTATATTTTTCTGACCTGTTGCATCTCAAGAGGAAATCCCTTTACCGGATTCTACAATTTTCTACCTTTGTCTTCCTGCTATACTCAATGGAGTCTGGCCCACCAATGCTCATCTATTAATTTTTGAAAGAATTTAATGTATTTAAAGTGATTAAAATGCAAATTACAAAGCACTGGTATATAACCATCTGAGACTCCATCTCTGGGAATTTGAAAAGAACACTAACAAACTATTGGGCTGTCACGTTAACGTTCTATAATATCCAACAATAAGGCCAACTCCTGCAGAGCCAAATTAGCTACCCTTGCAGTTCGTAGAAAGACTAATAAAAAATGCTTTTGTTACAAAATAATTTTAAAATATTGTGATTGGCTTCACCTCCTGTACCCGAGGTGCCTATCTCCTTTAGCTCGTAAGACTTTTTAATTCACGGCTTTCAGCACTAGTAAATGGTGATCTAGAAGACAGTCTTTCAATCAGGATAATAGGTGTACCAGTTTTCTCTCCTGGCGAATCCTGTATGACTTATTGCAAATTACAAGATCTTTGCAACTCCTCCTTCCTACTGGCGTTTCAAGTCTATGAGCATTTGTTTCTAGTAGGCAATAGTATGTATAACTATGTACATGGTATTTCTATAACACAAACCTAGCCAAAATGCAGAGGAACGCACGCAGCACATGGTCAATGGAAGGTACTAAGTCAAAGAGTAATAGGAGAGAAGTTAGGTTGGGGATGGTTAATGCATTGTGATGTAGAGTTCTTGGAAGAGGCCAGTGTTCAACGCCTGATATGGTGACGTTGTTCCAGATCCTGGGTGCATTGATGGGAAAAGCCTGCTGTTTTTTTCTCTTATTTGCACTTCTTAGTCTTGTGGTATCCTGACCGTGGGTGTGCCAAAGACCACCAGAGATAGTGAGCTTGTCTACAAGACATGCAGGGGTGCTGCTGCTGATAGTTCTGTAAAGGATCCAGCTGGTTTTGAAGATTGTGTGAGCCAGCAAGGGGATCCAATGGAGTTCCACGAGGATGGAGATGATGTCATCATATTTCTTCATGCTCAGTATGAGGCATGCATAGATATGTAGGATACCCCTAAGGGACACCAGTGTGGAGTCTGAGAGGCCATGGATTAGGGCATTCGCACCAACCAGATGCAAAAGTAGGGTAGGGTAGGGTAGGGCTTGAACAGCAGTTTGGAAGATGCTTTCTGGTAGAAAAGGTTTGATTTTTTTTTTTTTTAGAACAGAGCTGGTACCAATCCATCATTGTTTCATGGCAATATGGTCCTTGACGGTGAGGTTGGTGTCCAGACTGATTCCAAGTGACTTGGCATTCAGTGAAAGTTGGGGTTTAAAGCAATAAACGCTCATGGCATACAGCCAAATTTATTCTGCTTTGTACTGTATCTTCTTTGTTGTTCCCGACAATTAACAGAAATTCTGTCTTGGTTAGGCTCAGTTTCAGGTATGCGCTGAATATACTGGTCTCGATGATGTACAGGCAGTGTTTGAGGGGTTGGATTTATGGAGCAGTGGAGACTTTCAAGTAGAGTTGTGTTTTATTAGTATATTGGTGAATCTTGAGGCAGTTATCGGATGAAGATAACACATAGGGCAGTCCCCTCGATTCTAAATATTTCAAGACAATAGAGGAATTCTAATCCGAAAGGGTATCTAAGCACATATGTCCCACAACTGGCATGGTACACTTGTTATCTCCAGAGTAGCCAATTGGACTCCACCAAAGCTTTCTGTGAGTACTAGACCCTGAACGTTGGTTCCAAGTGACTTGGAACCGACAGATGCACAGTTGGGCAGGTTATACCGAGGAAAATATTTTCCTCTGCAGAGCATTATTTTGCCACCTCACCGTGCTTCATTTTTAATGGGTGCTTTACAATTTTCCCACCATCCGGAGGAAGGGGTAGCATGTACTTGCTTCCTCCTCGAACGAACTACGAGAAGTGTGGCTCACTGGTTAGAGGAGGCAGACCTGGAAGCAGAGGTCAGCCCAGGACCAGGGTTCAATTTCCGGCTCAGCGGGGTCTTGAGTCCTAAAAATGTCCATTGGCTCGACAATTCTCGCTCCAGTGCCTACTTGATTCACGGGTTTACACTCTGCGACTCTGGGCAATAGCTTGCTTAATCTCCACAACGGCCCCTCGCGGCGGGATGCCTGGCTTTCACCTTGCGGATACCCTGCCGGGGTTATCTCACAGGGGAATACCAGGACGGGTTCCCTAAGCAAGCGCTTAGAAACCGCTTGGTGATTTGCGCTATATAAATTCCTGTACATTTACATTTACATTCCACCGCAGAGACGGCTTCAAATCAGGACACGGACCACACGGCAGGTTCCAATTTAAAGTGCTTTATTCTCCCTTCTCAGACAAACATGACGCGTTTCGTCCGGTAACACCGGACTTGATATATACATATTATATATTAAAATAAATAACCAGAGAGTGACAAATATAGTGGGCATGAAAGATTATATGTCTTCAGAATCAATCAGGTAACTGAATAGAAATTGATTATCGCATATAAACAGATGTAGTAATATTCCTCAGCATAAACTCATGCCTTGGGGCAGGGCTTTAAGTGGGTTGGGTCCTACCTGTGCTCAGCACCAGAAGTTCTAAAAAGCAGGTGCTGAGATGGGCCCCTATCGGGCTCTGCATTTTTACCCTCATCCTGAGTGAAAAAAATAAAACTTAACTCTGCAGCAGTACCACCCTTCACTGCCTTTGAAGTAACTTCAAAGAGACTTGTTATAGTTCTTGCACAGTCTCATCATTTGAGAACACACACATTTTCAATATGCTATACAATGATGCCATAGTTGTTGCTTATTTATCGTATGCAACTAACAACCATTGCCAAAGCCAATAGTTCTGGGTTGTTGAAGGTGTAATGTTACTTGTATTATATATCCGGATGTAAAGACAGAAGCAGAAAAATACCACTCGGGCGGCACACTATGCTGAGCACAGATTTTCAGTTTGCATGTTTTTAAGCCACATCCCTAATACTCTGGGCATGCCCCTTTGAGAGACCTACCCCTCCAGTTTTTTATTCGACTTAATGCCCTGCCTTGGGGTTATGGGGCTCCCACTGAGTAATGCACAAGTCACCAGTGTCTACATTGCCCTCAAAAACAGCTGGTTGGTTTCACATAATTGTTCTGTCATTATTCCCTCAGGTGATCCACATTACCTGTAACCACAGCAAAACAGTTATTACAGGATGCTCTCCAGTTGACACGGGTGGAGTGATAATGGGCTTACATCTCTATGCTACTCTGCATCATGAAGCCAGCATGTGCGAACAGTGATTATCTCCCTTTATCAATAAAATTGATATTTTTCACCCATGAACTGAGTTTCCAGCAGTAGCATCATTAACATTCCAAGATGGGGTCTTCTGTGAAGGTTGTAAGACGACTGAGTTTCTAGCCTCTGTCCTTCCAGTATTGTATTGTATTGTAATTGCATTTATATAGTGCTTACTACCCCTGACGAGGCGTCAAAGAGCTTTTTCGGCGAGTAGCACACTACACCGGGACCATTGAGGATTAGTGTTGAATTTGTATAGTGAAACATGCAAGTGCATTTTAAGTGGTGGATGGGTTAGTCAGTTATTTGGATTCGGAAGGATAGCAGAAGGATAGAAGAGGAAAAAAAGGTTTGTATTTATATAGCCCTTGTTACTCCTAATGGGGTGTTGAGGCACGCTACTCCGGAAACCCATAAAAGATCAGTGCTGAATGAGTATGGTGAAATATGAAAGTAAATTGAGTGGTGGATATTAGTAAATTATTTGGAGTGAGAAGGATAGCGGAGGGATAAAAGGGGAAGGAAGGTTTGCATTCATGTAGCACCTGTTGAAGCGCTTTTCTGGTGAGTAGGACGGTACTCCGGTACCCATAAAGGATTAGTGTTGAAAATTAGTATAGTGAAATATGAAGTAATTTGATTGGTGGATATGTTATTCAGGTATTTGGATAGAGAAGGGTAGGTTGTGGGATAGAAGAGGGAAAGAGGTTTGTATTTATATAGTGCTTGCTACCCCTTGATGGGGGTTTGAAGCGCTTTATTGGCGAGTAGCACGCTACTCTGGAACTCATAAGGATTAGTGTTGAATTAGTATGGTGAAACATGAAAGTAATTTGAGTGGTGGATATGTTAGTCAGTTATTTGGGGAGGAGTAGAAAAGGGAAAAAGGTTTGCATTTATATAGCGCTGTTAACCCTGATGGGGTGTTGAAATGCTTTATTGGCGAGTAGCACGCTACTCTGGAACCCATAAAGGATTAGTGGTGAATTAGTGTAGTGGAATATGGAATTTGAGAAGTGAACATGGTAGTCTCTTATTTTGTTTGGAAAGGATAGTGGAGGGATAGAAGCGTGAGGTCATAGCAGTAGGAGGAGGCTTTTGGACCAGTAAAAAGGGTTTTTGTGGGGAAAAGTCAGAGGGAAGTGTTTAGAAAGGTTTGTTTTGGGGGATCGGTATAGTAAAAGAGGTGTCAGATGATGCAAGGAGGGGTAGAGTAGGAGAGAGTCTGAAAGGGTCATTTTGGGGATCATAGTAGTGGTATGGGGTTTGGGATAAAGGAGAGAGTGGATTTAGAGGATATATTGATAGATGTATAGGGTGAGAGATAGGGTAGTGCATTGGAAAGAGTAGTAGAAAGAAGTTTGAGATGAGTTGGAAGGTTGGGCTAGTAGATATATTGAGAGAAGTATAGGCTGAGAAATAGGATAGTGCATTTGAAATGCTAAATTAGAAGAAAGTGATAAATATATAGCTCCATAAGTACATTGAAAGTATATAGATGCATAAAGGATGTAAGTATTTGTAGATTAAAGATATTGATTGAGGTACAGGATGAGAAATAGGGTAGTGCATTGCATATGCTTTTTAGGAGAAAAGTAACTAAGACACAGATCCAAGTACATGGAAGGTACATAGATGCACAGTGGAAGTAAGTACATGTAGACCAAAGATGATTTGTATTTATTTATTTTCAACAAAATCATTATTCTACATGTTTATACTAAGTAATACACAGAGATAGGTACATATCTATAGTGAAAATAAATGCTTATATACAGAGGGATATGCTGTAAATTTCTGTTTGTGTATGGTGCTTATGTGGGGAAGAGCCACTTTTTGAGTAGTTTTCTGAAGATATGGTGGTTGAGGGTGGATCTTATGTTGGGAGGCAAACAGTTCCATAGTTTGGCTGCTTGAACAGAGAAGGATGTGCCTTTTTTTAATGTGTTTGGTGAATTTATTTCTGATGAAGAGCGGTCCCATTCCATGTATTGCTTTGTGGGTGATACAAAGTAGCTTGAACGTGGATCTTCTGGCAACCGGTAACCAATGCAGGTTTGTCAAGGCAGGTGAGATGTGGTCTCGCTGTTTGATATGCAAGAATAGTCTGGCAGCCGAGTTCTGTTGTAGTCTTTTCATGGTCGTTAAAGGTGAAATTGAGTTTGGACAGAACAAGGGAGATGGTAGCTAGGACCTTGTATGGAAATCCCAAATGGGGTGAAATTTGTCGCAACGTTTTTATAGTGCAAAGCTTGATCTTGCTAGTTTGTCCACTTGGGCATTCATCGACAGCTTGGAGTCCATGGTCATTCCGAGGTTTCTTCCTTCCTTTGATACTTTAGGCGGTGATCCCAGTTCATCAGGCCAGGCGGCAAGCGGGTCGTGCATCGATTTGGCCCAGGCCTCCTCCTTGATTCTGGCAGGCCTGCACTTCTGGCCCCCTCGGTGGCCTCTCAGAGCAGTTTTTGGGACCCAGTTAGTTTCAGATTTCACTTGGCCCGCCAGTGTTTTACAGGTTTAGGGTAGGATATTCAAAGGATGTAAGTGGCAGTGAGGAGATTCCTCAGCCTGCGGCTGCCATCTTCAGGCGCCAAGCCATGCCCCCACTCACCCAATTTTAAGATTCCCACCTCTGTGCGCCAGAGAAGGCACTGAACTTTATCTGTTATTTTATTTTCAATAAACTCCCAATGCGTGGTTTATTTCTTGGAAAAACATAATGGACCAAATGTGCAAAGAGCTTTCCCTTTTTATATAGGGGTCAGTGCAATTTTTCCCTGCTGGTTAGAGCCATGCCATGCCACACCATGAATATGGGTAGTGGCCGCCAAAGTAAATCTTTTACCAGCTGAGGTAACTTAGCCTCCACTGGTGTAAACTAGTGTTTCCTCGACTCTCTATAGAGTGGAAGAACTGCTTATTTGCTGCTGTGTTCTAGCTCTACCAACCAGTAAGAGATTGCCTCAGTCTAGTTCAGCTATGAATGTCTCAAAGCAGTACATAATGATGTTTTCTTATTTTCTGATATGATTAGTAAGATCTTATGTGAAGCCATGAGTGTTCCAAATGTGACAAAGCACAAGATAAGGTGATATGGTTGTGCCTTCTCTGAATTGATAATGCAACTTCACTCTGTTGGAAATCTCAAAAAAATTAAATCGCTTTTTTCACCGCTGGTGAAGCGACCTGCTTTCAAAACTGCACATTTTGAGACTTTAGAAAATAGCACTGTTTCACCAAATAAACAGAGCTCATTGAGCATATATTGATAGAGACAACTTGTTGTGCCAGACTTTGCTTTCCATGTATCCTCAGGTCCTCATATACACTTTGCCAAAGTGGGAGCACTGCTGTAAATAGGCAGCATGCCTGTTCAAACAATCTTGTGGTACCATTGTTCTATTTAGAGTTGGAGTATAAACCTCTAACCCGTCAGCCTGTCTGCCAACACATTGCCAGGTCACAGCGACAGTCGCCCAACCCATTTGATGCAAGGTGGACATTGTTATCGAAAAGCTCATTGGGCAATAGGGGGAGCAGCACAGTCCGCTGACACCGGATTTGTATAAAAAAAGGCGATTTTTTTTCTAAACAGGTGTGTAATAAATTCAACAGGAACAAAGTAATCCTTAAGAAGAGATTTATTGACAGCGGCACAGCAACACAAAAGCAGCTTCACTGGCAGACAGAAACAGTACAACTGACCTGGTGCCTAGCAGCCACTTGAGTTCTATATGAAACTCAAACAATAATAAAAGATGCAGAATACTTAAAGTAACAGTGGAGCATTAAAGGAAAATATGGAGAATGTAACACACCTCCCTTCATTGCAAAACAAAGTTGAAAGAAATGAAAGAAGTGGAATAGTTAAGAAACATAGTCAGCAAATCTTCTGGGCACACATTTAGGTCTAACAGAAGTCTTTACCCTAGAAGCAACAGACTCTTTTGGTACAAGGTGTAAATCAGGTACAATGGCTTTGTAAACAGGACACTTAGCAACCCTTCTGATATTCCACAACTTGCCATCCTGAGTGATAACACTATTGCTAAAAACTTTAACCACTTTCATAGGTTTACCAAACTTGTCAGAACATTTAGTGAGAAAACCAGGCCTTTTAATCCTTACCCAATCCCCAACAGAGAAATTGGGTGATTTGACCTTCCATTTGTTATCATACCACACTTTTGTTTTTGCTTGTTTACACTCAACTTTATGAGGCACATCCTTTAGCAACTCATTAGAAAATTGTTTGTTAACACTTGTCCTTGAACCACCATGGACAAATTGTGGAAGCAGGATCCCGCCCTTTGAGGAGGCGGAAAGGACTTACTTCAGTTTTTGAGTGCGGTGTAATGCGATAAAACCACAGTTTTCCCTTAATAAATGTTTCCAATTACCACCAGACTTGACCACCTCTGAAACAAAACCTTTCAAAACCCTGTTGAACCGTTCTACTAAACCATTTTCATGGGGTTCATAAACAGAAACTGTATGGTGTTTAATGTTCTGACGTTTAAGGTAATCTTCCATTTCTAATGATGTAAGTTGTACTCCGTTGTCTGTGACAAGTGTCGACGGACAACCCTCTCTAGAAAACACTTCTTTGAAGAATTCCATAACCATATTTGTTGGTGCAGAGGACACAAATTTGACTTCGGGCCATTTAGAGTGGTAATCGATGAGAACAAATGCATAGCGAGAATGAACAGGAAGATACATGAAAGGACCAGAAATATCAAAGGCTATTTTTTCCCACGGTTCTGTGGGCCACGTTACACTCTTCAATGGTGGGACATTGACTCTCAACATTTTCTCGCTACCCACACAAACTTCACACTCTCTCACTTTGCGATCAACAGTCCGATCTAAACCTGGCCACCAAAAATAATTCCTTATCAAACGCTTCATGGCAGACATTCCAGGATGAGTTTTATGTGCCAGATCCAGGATGGCATTTTGTATCCCAAAAGGTGGTACACATTTACCCGCTTTGAAAACCAAGTCACTTTCCAATTCTAATTCATGATAAACATTAAACATTGGCATAACATTTTCTGTTAAATCTTTATCAGGCCAACCTTCTAAAATATATTTCTTAATGGTCTGTAAAGAAAGATCATGGTTATCTGCAAGTTTCCAGGACTCCTCAGAAATATCTTCAAAAGAACCAACCAACACATCTTGTAAACAAGTGACCACATCAGAATCATACAAATTGTCATTATATGAGATTTGACAAGGAAGATGAGACATAAAGTCTGCGATAACATTTTTCTTACCTGGAACAAAATCAGGTGTGAAACAATACTCCTGTAATCTAGAAGTCAACCTAGCAATGCGAGCAGTTGAATTCCAACCACCACCTGGGGATAGGATGTTAACTAAAGCTTTATGATCTGTTCGCAACACAAATTTACTGCCCCAAATGTAGTTCCTGAAATGTTCAATTGCCCAAACACAAGCTAGAAGCTCTTTTTCTATTACTGCATATCTCCGTTCAGTTTCATTGAGGGTGCGAGAAGCAAAACAAACATTCCATTCTTCTTTACCACATGTTTGTGACAAAACAGAACCAATACCATACATGCTGGCATCCACTGTAATGATACAAGTCTTATTCATACAGAATGGCCTGAGCATTGGGGCATGCAGAATATCAGATTTGATCAACTCAAACGCAGACTGCTGTTCTTGTTGCCAAGCAAAAGGAATATTCTGTCTAAGAAGTTTCCTAAGGAGCTCCATTTTGGATGCAAAGTTATTCACAAACTTGCTATAGTATTCGCACATGCCTGCGAAAGATAGTAACTGTTCTTTATTGTTAGGGGAAGGAGCATCAGTAGTGCCTGCAACATTAGACTTTTTTGGCACCACTCCATCACCAGATAACGTGTGGCCTAAATATTCTACAGAGTTCTGAAACAATTAACATTTGCTCGACTTCAAAGTTAGACCATTCTCCCTTAACTTCTCACAGATGCAGCGTAAGTGTGAAAAATGTTCTTCACGGTTCCTTGAATAAATTAAAATATCATCTTGGAATCCCTTACAAAAATCGTCAACGTCCCTGAACATTTTGAACATGACTCTTTGAAACACTAATGCCGCCGAGGCTAAGCCAAACGGCATTCTAGTTTACTGATACAGGCCTTGGGGAGTATTAAAAGCTGTAAGGCATTTTGAGTCATCTGTAAGGGGAATCTGATGATAAGCCGATCTAAGGTAGAGTGTGGAAAACACCTTAGCTCCCTCCATCATAGATACAACTTCATTATTATTGGGAAGGGGATGACAGTCAACAATAATGGAAGAATTGAGGGCTCTGAGATCAACACACATTCTTAAATTTTTATCCGGTTTCCTCACCAAAACTATGGGGGAAACCCATTCCGCAGAATCTATAGGTTCAATGATCCCTTCTGAAACTAATTCATCTAATTTATTCTTTAGTTCCTCTCTAACATTTATCGGTACTACCCTTAACTTTTGTTTGACAGGGACAGAACCAGTTTTGAGTCTAATCATATGCGAGAAGTTCTTAATCATGCCCAACTTATCCGAAAAACATCCTTGAACTCAGATTTAATTAGCATACCTTTCTCTTCAAACTTAACTAGGGAAATATTATCAACAAAAACAGTTTCATCTAACATTACTGGTTCTGGAGTACGAGGGTTAAGAACAATTCCAAACTTTTCCCTCGTCTCTCCAACCTAGGACGTTCACACCCTTAACTGCTACATACAATTTTACCGCCAAACATTTAGTTTTAAAAATAAGATCCACACCCAAAAAAAAATGTCAATTTTGGACCCATCAAAACTCACTGCATTTATGTCAGTGGGTAAAATCTCCGATAAATCCAATAAAGATCCTAAGCATCTAACAAAATAATCCTTAGAAATGATCGTCCAAGGGGATCCCGAATCAGCCATAAGTTCAAGTTTGACACCCAGAACAAACACCTCACATAAAGGTTTCCGTGTCCAAAGGCATATGGAGGAATCATTAACATTTGAAATCTCTTCGGAAAGGTAGACCACAAAACCTTTTTTTATCATCCTTGCACCCATCCCCTCCTCCACAATCACACTTGCAAACTTTGGGAAACTCCTCAGACACAGAAGATATGTTCGCCTTAGAATTTTGAACACATTTCCTGACATCCCTGCCAACTGTAGAAAAATGTCCTAACCTCCCACACTTCCTGAATTCTTTATTTATTGCCGGTCATCCAGGATATGATGCCAAATGTGACCTACTACCACACTTGAAACATATGGTGGATTTATCAAATTTCCTAACATACCCAAAATTGTTGGACCTGGAGGAACTTGGACCAGTTTGTACATTTCCATTAACCTGTACATCCGTACGTTTAACAACACAAACCTCATCAGAAGATTCATGTTTATGCTCACTGTGATTCTTCACAGTAAGCATCCATTTTTCTGACTGCTCTAGAGATTTAGCAATGGCAATGGCTTTGGACAACTTGGGATCTCCAAGCTCCCAAAGACGTTCTTGTGTTTTCTTATTTTTAACATGAACAATAATTTGGTCTCTCAACATTTCATCACACATGTTTCCAAAATTGCAATTTATCCATAAAGCTCTTAACGCAGTCATAAAATCATCAAACGATTCTGTATCATGTTGAGCACGTGTATAAAACTTATACCGGTCGAGGGCAATATTGGTAACTGGTTTAAATCTTTTCTCTAGCCTAAGCAACGCTTCTTTATAAACATTACCTCCCTCACCTTCACCTTCAGAAGGCGGGACTTGTGGTAATGCCCTAAAAACCATCTGTCCCTCTGAGCCTATGCAATGTAACAGAATGCTTTTTTTTCTCTCCGCACCCTTGCGTTCTCCATCAATAGCATTCATGTAGTTGAAAAATTCCTCCTTCCATCGTGACCACGGGCTGGGTGTGTCCCCTTTATTCTGTAAAAAAATTCTGGTGGATCAAACTGCATGCTGAGATGTTGTAAGACTAAAATGTTCCTTGAAAACCAAAATAAGTAATAAATGAATTTTAACCCAGTCTATAATCAAATGTGCAGCCTTGTAGTAAAACTGTGTGATTTTATAGGCTCCAAAAACGAAAAATTGTCTCAAGGAAAACAAATAGAACTAGACACTTACTTTCAGCCAATAGAAATGATTATGCCCTAAAAGTGAAGCGCTTGTCAAACTACTTAACGAATAACTTTGCGAAGTGTTCCTTGTTAAATAAAATCTTCATAAATCCTCCCCGTTGCGTTATTTTCCAGTCGGAGTTACCGTGGTAACAACATAAACAAAACAAAATGGCCTCCATGTCGTGCGTGATGACATCGACGCGTCCTCCGTGCCTCTCACTTCGCGCTGCTCAGAAAACTCACAGCTTCCGTAGATTCCGAGGTGCAATGACGCGATGATCCGAAGCTCGCTCTGCACTTCACATCAGAGCGCGCTCCTCACCTCATTCCAATGCCGGTAAGCTCTTCATGCGTACAATTCAAAAGTAAATCAAAGTTGATTTTCCAATAAATCTTTAAAAATATGCCATTTGAAGATGGAACACGTCCTCCACACCAGAACTTCACGAGGTGAAATGTCGTTCTTCAGAGCAGATATATTCTTGCCTCACTTGTTCCTTCCTAGTAATTTAAATGTTTCTTCATGGACACACGACCCGTGTGCCGCACAAACGTTGGTAGGGTGTCCAAAGGTCCTGTTTTCCCTCGTCGCCAAATTTTGTAATAAATTCAACAGGAACAAAGTAATCCTTAAGAAGAGATTTAATGACAGCGGCACAGCAACGCAAAAGCAGCTTCACTAGCAGAAAGGAACAGTACAACTGAACTGGTGCCTAGCAGCCACTTGAGTTCTATATGGAACTCCAACAATATTAAAAGATGCAGAATACTTAAAGTAACAGTGGAGAATAAAAGGAAGATATGGAGAATGTAACAAGGTGCAAATCTCATTTGTAATCCCTGAGCCTTTGCCTTACAAAACTAAAACCTCACTATACGATTAGGTTACCTATGTTAAACTACCACCGACTTTAAGTGCCCCTTTCCCCCCAAAACTTAAACCTGCAAGTCTCTTCCGCCTCCTGGGCTACCGTTCAGCAATTGAGACCATTAACTTCTCCAACAGTTTTACTGCAACTATTAACCTCTAACTAAATTATTATCCTAATGAACCTTTAACTTTCTGTCTCATCCAGTCGTGAGCTTGTTTACCCATTACCTTTCAGCCTAGATTGCTGAGTCAACAATAATAAACTTTTCTAACACATGCAAACGTCTTGTATAAACTCCGCCCAGAAAAAGGCCCTGTCCTCCGCCCTGCTAGACCACTAATGCATGTTGAGCACCTTTGCCAGTGTGTCCTGTACTTACAGCAGACAGAGCTCCATTCCATAGTAAGACAGATGAACTCAGCCCCCCTGAAAAAATTCTACAGCATCATACTTCAATTCTACATGCTGCACCTTACAGATACTTCTCTCCCTACAGAAAGATCTAATTTCTTTGTTAATCTACCTTCTTGTTTTCTCTGTCTGTACCATTTGTTTAGCTCCACACCACACTCTTCTAGCTATAAACTCTGTCCACATGATGTAGCACCCCGACCACTCTCTTTGTACCTCTTGTATATCATCCTTCATTGCTCGCATCAGTGCCACCCCTTTCTCTACCTCCAAGTCGTTCTTCACTAAATGCAGCAACAAAACATCTGCGGTACAAAAGGGGGTGGTGATGGACGGAGCATCTGAATCAATCAAACACTCACACCCAGTCAAAAGAACTCGGTTTAATCCATCACCGTTTTTTAGTCCACTCTGCCACCCCAGTTCAGACATGGCTATGTGCAAATCAGTCTGACCCTGTGCCTCATGGGAACAGTCCAGCCCGAACTGCCAAGCCATGTCTTCCCTGGACCGGAAACAAGCTTCCGAGGACCGGTTTCTGGCATTCCAGCCGTCTTCAGCCCGGCTTGCTTGAATCCAGTGGCAAAGTGAGCAAGGGACTCACGTCTGAGCATACCCTGCCACACTTATAGCGGCCAAAAGCGGTACAAAAGGAGGTGGAGATGGACGGAGCATCTGAATCAATCAAACACTCACACCCAGTCAAAAGATCTGGGTTTAATCCATCACTGTTCTTTAGCCCACTCTGCCACCCCAGTTCAGACATGGCTATATGCAAATCAGTCTGACCCTGTGCCTCATGGGAACAGTCCAGCCCGAACTGCCAAGCCATGTCTTCCCTGGACCGGAAACAAGCTTCCGAGGACCGGTTTCTGGCATTCCAGCCGTCTTCAGCCCGGCTTGCTTGAATCCAGTGGCAAAGTGAGCAAGGGACTCACGTCTGAGCATACCCTGCCACACTTATGGCGGCCAAAAGCGGTACAAAAGGGGGTGGAGATGGACGGAGCATCTGAATCAATCAAACACTCACACCCAGTCAAAAGATCTGGGTTTAATCCATCACCGTTCTTTAGCCCACTCTGCCACCCCAGTTCAGACATGGCTATATGCAAATCAGTCTGACCCTGTGCCTCATGGGAACAGTCCAGCCTGAACTGCCAAGCCATGCCTTCCCTGGACCGGAAACAAGCTTCCGAGGACCGGTTTCTGGCATTCCAGCCGTCTTCAGCCCGGCTTGCTTAAATCCAGTGGCAAAGTGAGCAAGGGACTCACGTCTGAGCATACCCTGCCACACTTATGGTGGCCAAAAGCGGTACAAAAGGGGGTGGTGATGGACGGAGCATCTGAATCAACCAAACACTCACACCCAGTCAAAAGATCTGGGTTTAATCCATCACCGTTCTTTAGCCCACTCTGCCACCCCAGTTCAGACATGGCTATATGCAAATCAGTCTGACCCTGTGCCTCATGGGAACAGTCCAGCCCGAACTGCCAAGCCATGCCTTCCCTGGACCGGAAACAAGCTTCCGAGGACCGGTTTCTGGCATTGCAGTCGTCTTCAACCTGGCTTGCTTAAATCCAGTGGCAAAGTGAGCAAGGGACTCGCGTCTGAGCATACCCTGCCACACTTACGGTGGCCAAAAGCGGTACAAAAGGGGGTGGTGATGGACGGAGCATCTGAATCAATCAAACACTCACACCCAGTCAAAAGATCTGGGTTTAATCCGTCACCGTTTTTTAGCCCACTCTGCCACCCCAGTTCAGACATGGCTATATGCAAATCAGTCTGACCCTGTGCCTCATGGGAACAGTCCAGCCCGGACTGCCAAGCCATGCCTTCCCTGGACCGGAAACAAGCTTCCGAGGACCGGTTTCTGGCATTCCAGCCATCTTCAGCCCGGCTTGCTTAAATCCAGTGGCAAAGTGAGCAAGGGACTCCCGTCTGAGCATACCCTGCCACACTTATGGTGGCCAAAAGCGGTACAAAAGGGGGTGGTGATGGACGGAGCATCTGAATCAATCAAACACTCACACCCAGTCAAAAGATCTGGGTTTAATCCATCACCGTTCTTTAGCCCACTCTGCCACCCCAGTTCAGACATGGCTATATGCAAATCAGTCTGACCCTGTGCCTCATGGGAACAGTCCAGCCCGAACTGCCAAGCCATGCCTTCCCTGGACCGGAAACAAGCTTCCGAGGAACGGTTTCTGGCATTCCAGCCGTCTTCAGCCCGGCTTGCTTGAATCCAGTGGCAAAGTGAGCAAGGGACTCACGTCTGAGCATACCCTGCCACACTTATGGTGGCCAAAAGGGGGTGGTGATGGACAGAGCATCTGAATCAATCAAACACTCACACCCAGTCAAGAGATCTGGGTTTAATCCATCACCGTTCTTTAGCCCACTCTGCCACCCCAGTTCAGACATGGCTATATGCAAATCAGTCTGACCCTGTGCCTCATGGGAATAGTCCAGCCCGGACTGCCAAGCCATGCCTTCCCTGGACCGGAAACAAGCTTCCGAGGACCAGTTTCTGGCATTCTCCCCCTTTTGTACTGCTTTTGGCTGCCATAAGTGTGGCAGGGTTATGCTCAGACGTGAGTCCCTTGCTCACTTTGCCACTGGATTCAAGCAAGCCGGGCTGAAGACGGCTGGAATGCCAGAAACCGGTCCTCGGAAGCTTGTTTCCGGTCCAGGAAAGACATGGCTTGGCAGTTCGGGATGGACTGTTCCCATGAGGCACAGGGTCAGACTGATTTGAATATAGCCATGTCTGAACTGGGGTGGCAGAGTGGGCTAAAGAACGGTGATGGATTAAACCCAGATCTTTTGACTGGGTGTGAGTGTTTGATTGATTCAGATGCTCCGTCCATCACCACCTCCTTTTGTACTGCTTTTGGCCGCCATAAGTGTGGCAGGGTTATGCTCAGACGTGAGTCCCTTGCTCACTTTGCCACTGGATTCAAGCAAGCCGGGCTGAAGACGTCTGGAATGCCAGAAACCGGTCCTCGGAAGCTTGTTTCCGGTCCAGGAAAGACATGGCTTGGCAGTTCGGGATGGACTGTTCCCATGAGGCACAGGGTCAGACTGATTGGCATATAGCCATGTCTGAACTGGGGTGGCAGAGTGGGCTTAAGAACGGTGATATATTAGACCCAGATCTTTTGACTGGGTGTGAGTGTTTGATTGATTCAGATGCTCCGTCCATCACCACCCCCTTTTGTACTGCTTTTGGCCGCCATAACTGTGGCAGGGTTATGCTCAGACGTGAGTCCCTTGCTCACTTTGGCGCTGGATTCAAGCAAGCCGGGCTGAAGACGGCTGGAATGCCAGAAACCGGTCCTCAGAAGCTTGTTTCCGGTCCAGGAAAGACATGGCTTGGCACTTCGGGATGGACTGTTCCCATGAGGCACAGGGTCAGACTGATTTGCATATAGCCATGTCTGAACTGGGGTGGCAGAGTGGGCTAAAGAGCGGTGATGGATTAAACCCAGATCTTTTGACTGGGTGTGAGTGTTTGATTGATTCAGATGCTCCGTCCATCACCACCCCCTTTTGTACTGCTTTTGGCCGCCATAAGTGTGGCAGGGTTATGCTCAGACGTGAGTCCCTTGCTCACTTTGGCGCTGGATTCAAGCAAGCCGGGCTGAAGACGGCTGGAATGCCAGAAACCGGTCCTCAGAAGCTTGTTTCCGGTCCAGGAAAGACATGGCTTGGCACTTCGGGATGGACTGTTCCCATGAGGCACAGGGTCAGACTGATTTGCATATAGCCATGTCTGAACTGGGGTGGCAGAGTGGGCTAAAGAACGGTGATGGATTAAACCCAGATCTTTTGACTGGGTGTGAGTGTTTGATTGATTCAGATGCTCTGTCCATCACCACCCCCTTTTGTACTGCAACAAAACATCTGGGCAGTGTTCCCTTACCACTAGAGGATGTAGCCTAACGGCTAGAGCGGTTGACCTTGAAGCTGGGGAACCAGGTTTGAGTCTCGGCAACAACGCTCAACATCCTGCGATTCTGGGCAAATCACTTAATCTCCCCATGCCTAACAAAAATTAGTGTGCCCTCATGTAACGAATAAGTGCTCTGATACCCAATGTCTCGGGTCTAGTTTGCGCTATATAAAAATCTACCCAAAAAAAAAATTATTCAAACAAGGCAACAGTTCTTTCCACTCCCCTTTCCATGTCAGCACACTTGTATCCCACTGGGTTCAAGAACCAAGTTGACACCCTGTCTGCTCTTCCGCTCCTGCCATTCAGCCTACTTAATGGATGAGTGCCCCACTATCCAGCCCGTAGTCCAGTGACCCCCCCCCCAGGGCCCAGAACAGAACTTGGAAAAATTATTGAAAAGGTGAAATGGTTGACAGTCCCCTTTCCCCTCCCTTACGTAGTACTAAAAACATTCTTGTTGTATCTGGTTTATGGTATAATGCTTCTTTCCTGCTTCTCTGCCCTTGCTGCTCAGCCAGTGTGAATGTGCTGTGGAATGTTGGTGTGCATGGCGATGTAATGGAATGTGAGGATACCTGGATGTGGAGAGTCAGTTGGAGTATGGGCTGAGCAGCAGGGAGGCTGCTCCTCGTGGGCTGAATACAGGCATACTTCAAGACCAACTAAGAACAATAAACCTTCATCTTTCACATACATCTCGGCTACTAGACTTATTACATTACAACATATTTTGGCGACGATTTGGGATTAATCTATAGAAACTACCCGTGAGGATCAACTATAAGCAACGATAAAGGAAAGGTAACTGAAGAAACAATTGGAGAACTTATGATAAGAGCCTGCCTAATGATTTTACTCCCTGCTGCCCCACCAGTGTCCAGCTTCATTTGGACAGCCCATAAAACAGGGTGTGTGTCTTTCCGCCTGATTTTAATATTTCCAAGCTTCTGGTTACATCCACCACAGGTCAGGAGGCACTTGTACTTCAAGCATACTATAAGTGCGGAATTTGACTCGTGCTACTCCGCAATTTTATTGGATGGACAGAGTTACATTTGGTACTGTACATCTGGCTGTGGAACATTTTACATATCATCTTTGACGTTTTGGTATTTTTTCAGTGAGGCAAATTGGAGACTTGTATTTTTGGGCAAGAAGTTACGAGTGTTTACTCTTTTCTCACGTTGATTTCAATATGCGACATTTGCATCGGCTTACTCAGCACGCACCCTCACCGTTACTATAGTGCGGCATTCAAATTTTTATCCGGCTGAGTGGAGAAGTCAGCCACATGAGGAAGATGCCTTGTGCACCCTTACCTTGCTCATGGGGTTGCGTAAAAGCACCGTAGAGAGCTAGACGTGCATTTCAAAGGAGTTGCAGCAAGAGGATATATGACGTCTCCTTGTTCTTCTAGATGCCACGCGTCTTGGATTTCAACATTGTGAGCACGTCTGTGGCTAGAGCCACTCTGCACTTATTTCAGTGCATTCCGCCATCTTGACTTTGAAGGAAGCTCTACAGTATGGATTCTTTATGAGCTCATTACTGTTTTTCCTTCAGTTTAATTTAGTTTCCAGTACGTAGTATGCAAGTTTCCAAATGTGGGAATTACTACTTATATTGGTATATTTTGAGATTGCTTGTTTCAGTGTGATGTTCCACCTGTGCTCAAATCCTTATACGTGGACTTGACACCTTTATTTTTCCTTCATGATAGTTTAGTTTCCAGTACTTAGTTTGCAAGTTTCCTGTGCGTGGGATTTATTTCTGTGATGTTGCTACTTTAAAGGTTTATTCTGTCAGTGTCTATTCTTACCTGTGAGCAAGGATTTTGTGCATGGAATAGTCATTCATATTTCTGGCATGTGAGTTTGATTTTATTTGTATTACTTGCGCGCAAGAACTTGATAATTTCTGCTACATTATTTAGACGTCAAACGACAGTGTGCATTTTTACCTATGCGCATGGTTCTTGTGCGTGGATTCTGCACTTATTTAGTGTCATGTTGGTTTTATTTTTAAATCTAGTTTATACACTAGTGGGGTGTAGTTATTTCACCCTTCTATTACTTTTCCACAGTTGCCCTCCTTCTGGGATGATGTGTTGGATTTTAGCCAACCTTTTCCTTCCTTTCAGGTTAGGTGTCGTTTGCGTGTGTGAGTAGGAGAGTCCTGTTTGGTGTTTTATTTAGGGAGTACCTTTTCTCGTGTTTTAGGTTGTGTCCCTTACTTTTCATTGGTTGGCGTTCTGTGTTATTTCTCACCTCCATGCTAGTCTGGCCAGCTGGTGTGTTTGGTAATAACTTGGAGTGTCAGGTCTGTTTGTATGCGTGGGCTGAGCAGCAGGGAGGCTGCTCCTGGTGGGGCTAAATACAGACATACTGCAATGCCATGTAAGAACTAAGAACAATAAACCTTCATCTTTAATATAGTTCTCGGCTACTGGACTTATTACATTACAACATCCAGTGACCCCCATGGCCCAGAACAGAACTTGGTAAAATTATTGAAAAGGTGAAATGGTTGACAGTCCCCTTCCCCCTCCATTACGTAGTACTAAAAACCTTCTGAAGCCCATCTACCCAGTCACATGATGGCCACCCTGCTCCAGGCCCTCCTAACAACCTCTCTCGCCATGCCTATGCTAATTTAATGTGTCCTGAAACCTTTCGCATCCACTCCCAGCTGGGTCAACAATTTTTGCAAAAAAGTCAAGAGCTGAAATGTGGTGACCGGCCTTCCATTCATACTCAAAAAAACCTGACCTGTCTCCTGGAAATCAATACCGCAGTGAGGCAGCCCATCTTACTGGGCAAAAAGTGGCGACTGGGTACCTATGCAGCTGGACCGATCTATCTTGACCCTTCTGGTCCATTTTTGACTTATACAGCCTAATCTTCAGGCTCCCGTCACACTTGCAGACTCCCTCCCAAATTACCGCAGTAGTCCCCCTTCCCCACAAAAGCTCAGACACCCTAAACACCCCAAAAACATCCAGGTCATCCAAGTCATCAATGCTGTGAACTCTACCCTTTCATCCTCGTTGATGCATATCCCCCACAGGGTATGGGGTACTTTTCTAAGTACTTTACTAAGTAAGCCCCAAGTCAATGGCCTCCTCTACTGCCCTATCCCCCTTAACCCTCTATTCCACCCCTCTAGCATACTGGTTCCAAGCTTTCCTGTCGATGGGGTGTAGCCCCACTAAAGCTTTCCCATGAACCCAATGCCTGCTAATTTCCCTGCGATCGTAATTCTGGACGGCCCTTTCACGACCAGCCCTAAAATGAACTGGACCACATGACGTTCCTTCTCCTCGCACCACTGCCTAGAAACTCCCCCGTGCCTGACTCTAATCCCTCCTTGTTGACAAGGCCAGTGATTTTAACACCAGCTGGAGCATCCTCTGTCACCTACTAACCATAGCTCCTAAGGCATCATGGTCCTGACTCTGTCCGCCTCCATGGCCAGCCCATGGAATCTCTCCCGCAGTGAATGAGACAAAGCATCCGCAATGCCATTGTCCACCCTGGCACATGGCACGCTCATCCCATTGGAGACAATGCAACACAAAAACCTGCAGCAACTTCAAAGCTTGGGCGTCCCTTGTAGACTGCCTGTTAACTACCTTTTTTTTTTACTGCGTTTTATATAGCGCAGACTTGACCCGAATTGGGTATCAGAGCGCTTTACATAGCACCAGTTGCATTACATTAGGACACATTCAGTTTTTTATTAGGCACTGGGTGATTAAGTGATTTGCCCGGAATCACAGGATATTCAGCCAAATATCCCCAGGGAGGTCGTCACGTTGGACCCTGGGGGAGTGATGGCGCCCCGTTAGTCCACCAGGCGATTGTGGACCTGAGCAACCGGGGGTTGCCTGCAACACTCTGCCCCCCCTTAGCTGGGGGTGTGTGAGTAAGGGGGTGGACTGGCGGTCCACCGGTGGGAGGGGCTATCCCCTCCCCCAAATCTAACAAACACCGGTTGGCTAGGGCCACGGTGTAATTTGGCTAATCAAGTGGGCAGGGGGTGAGGGGCTACCTGCCCTGGGATCGCCCGTAAGATAACCCACCAAGTTGTCAGTATGGAAGAGAACCTTTCTGTGTGCTAACTGTGCTCCCCACAAGCAAACTGTTACCACCATTCGGAAGAAGTCCTAGAAGGCTATGCTCCTGCTCCCATGCTTCCATTCTGTGGGCCATTCCTCTGCGCGCCATTTTCCCTGCCATTATAGCAGAAAACCTATACCACCGCAGCATCTGAGTAAACCTGTGCATCACACTGAAGTTCTGCCATAGCCACCAAGGGTACTCCATTGAATGATTCCCAAAAATAGTACTACATTGTAGAGTCCTCCTTCGTTCCCGCTGACCATCTGATGGGGTGATTAGGCAAGGCCAGGCCAGGCAATGGCATCCCAACTGCCTACAGAATATCCTCCTCGCTCTCACCACCCTACAGGCAAAATTCAAATGCCCCAACAGCACTTGAACCAACATGGCATTCAGCAGCAATTGCATCATTAATTGTTTCTCCAGTGGTAGGTGAGCCTCCATTGCCGCCGAGTCCATTTCAATGCCCAAGATTGACAGCGCCTACTGGGGTCGACTGTCTTATTTGGTGCCAAAGGCACCCCGAGATCCCCCCTGGTGTCCTGAAAGTTGCCCAGAATTCCTTGTAATCCAGGATTTCCCACAAAAATGAAATCATTGAAATAGTGTGTCACTGTACGTGACCTGTGCACAAGGAAACACCCATTGCGGAAAGGTACTGAAATGCTCAAATAGCGCACATCACATAGAACACCCAACAGGGAGCTCTTTGTCCACATACCATTGACCCTCAAACTGAATGTCTTGAGCTGAAAGTCATCCGGGTGAACCAGACGTAGGTGGAAAGCTGACTTGATGTCGCTTTTAGCCATAAGGGCCCCTTTCCTAACTCTTCAACTATGGTCAATGCTACATCTACAGAGGAGTCTCTGACTGACGCTTTGTCCTTTGGGATGACATTATTAACCACTGTGCCCTCTGGCCACAACAGATGTTGAAATAAGCCTGAACTGACCCTTTTCTTTTTTTGAAACCACTCCGATGGGAGACACAATTAATTGCCCATTGGCCAGTCCTCAAATGGGCCAGCCATTCTCCCTTTCTGTATTGTATTTCCTTTCTCAGTAAAGAAGCTGGCAGGTTTGAGATTACTTGCCCACCTGCGCACCCTCTGGTATTGGTATCCCAGGCTGAAGCCCCATGTGAATCCCTCTCTCAAAAACCTGGCATCCTCCGTTTTATCATAGTGTCAGTCAAAAATTCAGTCGGTCTATCTTAATGGATGTACAAGCTTTTACCACCAGGTACCTGTGCTCCCCATCGACCCCTGAACCCGGACGTTTGCCCATACTGCTGACGGCTCTTAGGCCCTGCTACTGTGGCCCCTTGCCTGAGGAATTCCTGGGGTATCCTTCCGTCCCATAGCAATTAGCAAGGCAGTGTTTACTGGCCCATTTTTTATATTCATGCTGCAACTTGCAATATTCCCTGCTGCATACACCTTTGTTAAAGTCCCAGCAGGCCTTGAAAGGGTTGAGACACAAGGGGTAATCCAATGGCATAAAGATTGTCTTACCAAACTTTGCCGGTCCCTTGGTATGGTGCCATAGATCTGAGTCCACTTCCCCCCACTGTGCCTTGGAGTCCAGTACCATGTGTGCCCTAAACTCATCATCATAATGGGCCGACATGTAACTCCCATAATTGATTTGCACCTTCCGCATCGTGTCAATGTACATGCTGGCATTAATTAGAAATGCTGATATCCAGTTCTATATTGTCATGGGTACTTTAAGGCACTTGGCAAGCTCATATTCTTCTACCTTTGAACCCTCCTTAGTCCTCAACTCCCTATGCAGTAATTTCAACATTTCAATGTATTCCCCATTGCCAGCATTAGGTATGCTCTTAAGGGTTTAGACACTCCTATTTTGGACAGTTTCTTGATCTATAAATCCTTGCTCTTCTTCCCTTCTGCTTTTTTCTCCCCCCGCCTCCCCACACGCTTTTTTCTGCTGCTTTGGCGTGTGCCTCTGGTGTCCCACCATCGGAGCCTGCAACTGTCTCCATGACCTCTGGTTTCTTGTCCCCAGCCCCCTGTTTACCATTTGCTGCCTCCATTGAGCTCTGCTCCTCTGTGCGTACCCTCATGTCTGCCACATAGCAACATTTACGCAAGCATATCCTGCTCCAGTCCTGTGACTCCATCGCATCCACACCCATTGATACCTTTTAAGCCGCTGTGATTTTGCTTCTGCGATCCTTACCTGGCCCCAAGGCCGGTGTGTGTTCTGGAGCCCACTGCTTCGCCACTCTTCCTCTCCTGTCTGACCCTCCATAACTGCTGTGCTGTGCCTGCCCAGTGCTTACCCTCTGTAAGACAGTATAAACAACTTAATGAGTTTCACTCCTCCGCTACCTCTCACTCCGTGTTGACACCACTGTGATTCATCCTCCTGCTGTCCGTCGTCCTCCACTAATTTCCCTTCCTCCAAGCTTTCGTCGTCATAGTCCAAAACCATGTCCTCTATAGCAGTGACCTCAACCTCTGTGGCAGTGTTTGCTGCCTCCCACCGTGGCCTTAGCATTTGCTGGATAGCCATGCTGCATTCCTCTCCGAGTTGAGGTTGCCCTCCCAACTTCACCTCTAATGCAGGACACCAGGTCACGTGCCGTCTGTCACTAGATGTTATCCCTTACTCTCTGGTCTGTCGCACTGCCAACGTTGTTCTGGAGCTTCTTTGAGCAGAGATCATGTTGGCCACTGCCACTGTCCAGCTGGCCATACTGGGACAAGCCACTGAGCTCCTCCGAGTCTGCCATGCTACTGAGACGACTGCCCTGCAAAAAAGAGAGGCCTGGCGTACTGGTATCTACATTAGTTCTCACTGTACTCAACCCTACTTCTGGCAACCAACCACTACCATATACCACCATGCTCTTGCCTGTTGCCCTCATATCCCACTTTACCCCTTATCAACTGAGCAGTCGCACTACGTGGGTCCCTCTGCCTATCTGAGGGTCAACCCTGGCATACATTCTAAAAGGTCTTCTCTCCACTGCCCCCATTAAAATGCTTCTACCCACAACCATCTGGCCCTCGCCTTGCTCTGCCTCCTACCTCTCCTCCTCTCTGTCGCTCCATTTTCATTGTGCATCCTCTGTCACTGTAAACATGCCCTGTGACGCCTCCAGCGTATTCCCCTGTAGGCCTCCTCTATTTCCACCAAGGTGTCCCTCTATTGCCCCGCCTCCCACAAAGTCTTATCCCTTAACACTTCCCATGCCAAATACTTCCTGGCTGCATCTGGTGCCTGCTGCAAAAATCCCCCCTTTACTACTACTGAGGAGAGGGGGGCCTATACCCCACTTCTTGCTTTGTTCAACTGTGCCTCCCAGGGCTATTGCCCCCTGCCTACAGCATCTGCTACTTTAAATGAGAGCCTGGCCTACCTGCTCTTTCCCTTCCAGCCAGTAAGTACCTGCCACTGCCAGGAGCCCCTCCCCTCTCCAGAGCCCCTCACAGACTCCCACAAATGAGGGTCTGATGCAGCTCGGCCCCCATGACTTGCCCCCGAGTCCGTCTGCCTCTAGATGCACACACGTTCGAGAGGCCCCGCCCACTGCTCCTGTCAGCCCTGCCAAATGCCACGCATTAGACGTTAGTGTAACACATTGTAGTGGGTGCCCCCGCATCACCACACTAAATTGTGTTGTCAAGGATATTTAGCTCCTCTGCAGCACTGTATATGGCGCTTTTCTCTCCTACAGGAGGTGCCCTCAACTTCTGTTCCGGAAGCAGTGCGCGCTTGGGCAGTGTGAGCTGGGCCCAGAGACCTTACTGTGGTTGCCATGGAAAACAGCTCTTTGGCCCGGCATGTTACACTTTATTAAACAGTGTCTCGACACATAGCCTGCCGTCTAAGTAGCATTCAGCACTCCTAGAGCAAACTTAATATAAAAGTACTGTTTTTTTCGGCCTGGGAGCAGGAGGAAACTGGCTATGGTTCGTATATATCAAATTTTTCCTGTTTTGTTTGCTATGTGGTGAAGAGATTTTGTCACTCATAGTCACTGAAATGTCACTCATAATTACACTGAAATTATGAAAATGTCGCACATAGCAATCTGAAACCTTGGCAGCTATGTCCTGACAATTGTGCTACAACAAAGCCGTCAGCTGTTTTCTTAAGGCTGTAGGCTCCTGTGCATCAGCATTTACCCTCTGGGTTTCCCATGTGTGTATTCCCCCCCCCATGTTGCTCAGCCTAGCCGGCTGCCCGGGCACCACTTATGCCCTGCGTGTTATGTGCGAGGTAAGGGCCTCGCACGTGGTGACTCAGGACCGATAGAGGGACACAGACACTGGTGGTTTGCTGGTATGCCGGAAAGACCCCGAGCGGTCTTCCGCCTGTTTATTTTATACCTCGGAGCGAGCCCGCCCCGAGGGTGTATGGATGCGTGTATCAGTGGATACATTGTATGGGTGAGGCCGGGTGGCTCTCTACATCCCTCCTTCAATTTAGTCCGTTGTATCGATCACTCGCTAGCTAGGGTGAGGTCCAGGCGAAGTCTCTTAGTCTCTGGCTCGGACCTGGATTGGGCCTCAGATGGTATTGGCTGCTGCGGCACACGGGGGAGCCAGCAACCCCAGCCGGGGTTGCGTTGGCACTCCTCGCTGGAGACGGAGGGTTTGCCACGGTGCCTTGAGATGTGTCCGGTTGATTGGCCCTTTCGTCCAGCCCTCTCGGACTCGGTTGAGGGGCGGGAGCCCCCGCCCCCGGTCCTTCCTCGTCTTGATTGTCCATCTCAGTGTGTGATGCTTCAATGATGTTTTCGGGATTGCCAGCCGGCTCTCTCACCTTCTTGAAGCAGGATATATTCCGGGTGACTGTCTGGTGGCCTCGGCGCGCTGTCACCATGGTCCCTTGAACTTTCTCCACTCTCCACCTCTCTGGTTCATAAGGAGTCCGGAATTTCCACCCTGGATGACGTCTTGGACCACCACGCAGTCTCCTTCTCTTATGCTTGGTTGCAGTGCATGTCGTGTCGCGCTCGCTTTCTGGTTGGTAACGATTCTTCGTGACTGAACGGCTTCACTGTCTCTCGCTTCGGGTGTCCAGGTGGATGCTGCCGGTATATTGCCTCGGGGCGCCCTCTTGAATAGCACGTGGGCCGGGGCGCATTTGGTGGTGCTATACGGGGTCTGTCGGTAAGCACTTAGAAATTGGTCCAGGGCAGCCTCTGGGTCGGTTCCACTGTCTACTGCGATTCGGAGTGCTCTGTTAAGGGTCCTCATGCGTCTTTCCACTTCCCCATTCACTTGAGGCCATAACGGTGTTATCTTTCGGTGTCGTATTCGGAGGTTGTCTAGGTAGGCTTGGAACTCCCGTCCTTGAAACGGTGGTCCGTTGTCCGATTTTATCTCTTCGGGGAGTCCCATCGTCGCAAAGATCCGATCCAATGCTTTCCTGACTTGGGGAAACGCTACCGACGGGATGATCTCCACCATGGGGAACTTCGAGAATGAATCCACCACTACCAGTGTGTGTCGACCATCGGGGAAGCTTCCAAAATCGATGCTCAGGTGAGTCCAGGGGGTTTGGGGTGCGTCCTCTGTGATGACAGGGGCAGGTGCCGGATTTCCCCCTGTGATGGCGCAGGCGTGGCATGATCGCACCATTTCATCTACCATGTTGTCCATGGCCGGGAACCAGACTTTGTTCCTTAGCCTTGCTTTTGTCTTGGCCATCCCCTGGTGACCTACGTGCGCTATGGTCAGCATGTGTCGCTGGAGGCTCTCGGGCACGACAATGAGGCGTCCTCGAAGCACGACCCCTTCATCTCCTACGCTGAACTCGTTGCGGATCTGCCACATCTGTTGTCGGGCATGGCTCACTTCTGGTCTTAGGCCCTGGACTCCATCGAGGACTCTTGCCCAGCTGTTGTCTACGAGGGCCCGTTTCACTCGAGTTAGCGTTTCGTCAGCGGCGGTGGCCTCTCCTATCTTCTGTAATGTGAGCGAGTCTGGGCACGCCGCTTGTGTTACCATGTGTACGAACTCTTCCACTCCTTGTCCATCGGCGAGCGGGAGTGCCTTCTTTGTCACGTCTGGGTGTCGGGACAGATAATCAGCCGGGTTGTGGGCCCCTGGGCGGAACACCAAGGTGAAGTTGTAGCCTTGGAGTTGGACGGCCCACCTCTCAATGCACGGGGGCACGAGTCTGGAAGAGCCTGTGAAGAGTGGCAACAGTGGCTTGTGATCAGTTACCACGGTAAACTCTTGTCCGCATAAGTACAAATGAAAGTGTTGGCAAGCCCACTTTATGGCAAGGGCCTCTCGCTCGATCTGAGTATATCTGGTCTCAGTGTCCGTTAACGCCTTGTTGGCGTAGGCCACAGGTTTCCACTCATCTTTACCATACTCTTGCAGCAGCACGGCTCCCAGACCGACTGGGCTGGCATCTACGATGAGCTCTGTCTTCTGTCGTGGTTGAAAGTACGCCATCACGGCCTTGTCTAGGTTTGCCTTAATGTCCTGGAAGGCTTGATTTGCCAGGCAGGTCCATTCCCACTCCTGATCTTGGCGCGTGAACGCCCTCAAGGGTTCTGCCAGGGCCGCTAAGTTGGGGATGAACCGGCCACAGTAGGTGGCCATGCCGAGAAAACTCCGCACCTCGGATGGATTTCGTGGGGTGCTCGCATTCTGTATGGCCTCCGCCTTCTTTGGGTCAACCTTTAGACCCTCCCGGGTGAATGTGTATCCGAAGAAGTCGACCGCTTCCTGGTAGAATGCGCACTTTGCCTTATGCAAGGTCAGTCCGTGATCCGCCAGCCTCTGCAGCGTGGCTCTCAGGTGGGCGTGGTGTTCTTCTAGTGTGTTCGAGTAAATGAGTATGTCGTCGCTCAGGTTGATCACCCCACTCAACCCCGACAGTACCTCTCTGATTGCGTTCTGGAACACCTCTGCGGCGGATGAAACACCAAAGCTCAGCCGTTTGTATCTTCGGAACCCGACGTGGGTCGAAAAGGTTGTTATATATCGACTTTCAGGTTCGAGCTCCAGTTGGTGATATCCCGCGTTGAGGTCCAGCTTGGTGAACCACTTTGCTCCGTTCAGGTCAGCGATGATGTCGTCCATCGTCGGGGTGATATGACGCTCACGCTTCACATCAGCGTTGGGGAGCCTCATGTCGACACATAGTCTGATAGCGCCAGGCTGCTTGGGTTTAGGCGCTACGACGAGTGGCGACACCCAGGGAGTCGGTCCAGAGACCTTTTCAATGACTCCGAGGTCTTCTAGTCTTTTAAGTTCGGCTTCTACCTGTGGTCGGAGGTTGAACGGCACCCTCCGGTGCCTTAGAGCGACTGGGCGCACCGAGGTGTCGATGTGTAGTCGTACTTTTTTTCCTTTCAACTTCCCCAGGCCGCTGAAGAGCGATGGGTACTCTTGTAGTATGCAGTCCGCATGTGATTGGTGTACCTGGTTGGCGAAGAACACTAGCCCCAGGTCTTCAGCAGTGTGACAGCTGAGTAGCGTGCCTTTCTTTCCTTCGGTAATGTGGAATCGAGCTTCTGTCGAGTATTCGCCGTTGACGATGACGGTGCTGATGACTCCTCTCAGTGGTAGCGGGTCGGTACCCCCATAGGTGTATATGCGTGCGCTCGACGGTGCGAGTGTGGGTTTGGGTGACATTTTCTCGTATTGTTCGGAGTCCATCACGTTCACTGATGCTCCTGTGTCTATGAGTGCTCGCATTTCAGTCCCCTCTACCGACACGGTGCACATGGGTGGGGGCCTTCTCCTTGTGGATACCCTGCTGACATAGGATATTACGTACACTTCGTCATCCTTGTCATCTTCGTAGTATGGCCTCCTTCGCTGAGCTTGACTGTCCGGGGGCGGACGTTCGGGTTCCAGCGACATTTGTCTTACTCTTTGCGTTACGGACCTTCGACCATATCCTCCTCGGGACCTCGGGCCGTTGGGTCTATATCTTCCTCTTTGACATACTACTGCGAAGTGATTCAGACGCCCACATTTCAGGCAGGTTTTGCCTTTCGCGCTGCATGTCGCATTCGTCGGATGGTCTTCCCCGTAGTATGCGCATTGGGTGTCCCGCGATTGCCACTGTCGCGGGCGATTGCTTTGCGGTCTTCTCTGCAGTGCTTCCACTCTTTCTTCTTTAATTGGCGCCATCTTGGAGGATTCTGGAAGCACCATCGGGGAGCGCAGCGCCGTTTCCATTTCCTCCGCCCTCGCGTCCGATAGTTCGTGGGATCGGGCGAGGACGAGTATCTCGTCTAAAGTGATTCCTGGTTGTCGGAGGATGAGCTTTCTGAGCAGCTTTGACCGACATCCCACGATGATTTGATCACTTATCTCCTCCCTCGGGTTAGTGAATGGGCAGCTAGCGGCCAGACGGCGCAGTCTAGCGTAGTACATGTCCACCGATTCAGCCTCCGTTTGCCAGGCTCTCTTGAATTTAAATTTTTCGAAATCGTTATTCAGTTGGGGGTCAAAGTGTGCGTTGAGGGCGTCAACCGCCGCATCATAATCATCTTCTTCGCCCGTTTCCGGGAGAGTCTCAAACAGGTCATATATTTCGAGGCCTCCATAGAGGATGAGGAGGGACCTCTTGACCGTGCCATCCGTCTCTCGGGTCCCTTTGAAGTATAGGTTGAGGCGACCCAGCCACGCTTTCCATCGTGGTGCCGCAGTCGCTGGGTCAGCCGATTCGCTGAAGGGCGGAAGGGGAGCAACCCCTGTGTGAGCATGGCTGGTCACTTGTGGGCCAGTGACGAGGCGCTGGGGTGGACCCGCGGGTCCAGGTGGTGCTGGGCCTGTAGCTGGCGCCGTCGTCGCGGCTCCTTGCGACGCGTCAGTCATCGCGTTCCTGGCGAGCGCGTGTGTTCTCGGGCGATTTAGGCGGGAAAGAGTCTGGGCGCCCTTCTATGACGCAGGGCAGCTATTCTCCTCTCCCCCCCCCCGTGACGCAGTCGCTGAACGATGGACTGGACTGATGTCTGGCAAGGGGCAGCCACGGGCGCTGTAGTAGGCAGGCGGACACTTCTGGGCCACTGTGAGCGTGCGTGACAGAGAGAGCAAAATAGTCCCTTGATGGTGCCAATGCTTGTTGGCAGCAGGAGGAGTTAGCCAGTGCTGATGCGTCGAGGTAGAGGCAGGGAGGGCTGTGCCGTGAGGTCCCACGCTGGCTGGAGCAGGCTGGGCAGCAGAAAGAGGCCCGGAGCGGACGTGCACAGTCGCTCCTCTTCACCCCTCCCCCACCGGGGCAGCGCGCGTCGAGCAGCGCACGAGACTACTGCGTCCTGGGACCGCGTGTGACGAAGCGGGCCCGGAGCTCACGTAGCCTAGGGGGGGCCTAGCAAGGCCGTGGATGCGCCGCGCAGGCGTGACTGTATGGCGCACACTCACCCGGTCCAGGCACGCGGCGAGTCCCGCCAGCCGAACACGCTCCTGTGAAGGAGGCGCGTGGGCGGGTCTCGAGCCAGCGCACGGGCAGCGGCATGCCCCAGCTGGGTCGCTGGCGGAGGAACGGTTGACGCCTGTGGGCTCCGCGTCCAGAGCCGGGCGAGGCGGGAGACTAGCAGCGACGTGGGCACCAGCAGAGGATAGCCGAGGCACTCAGCTGCAGCAGGGCACGCGTGAGGTCAGTACCGGCCTCGTCGCCAATGTTATGTGCGAGGTAAGGGCCTCGCACGTGGTGACTCAGGACCGACAGAGGGACACAGACACTGGTGGTTTGCTGGTATGCCGGAAAGACCCCTAGCGGTCTTCCGCCTGTTTATTTTATACCTCGGAGCGAGCCCGCCCCGAGGGTGTATGGATGCGTGTATCAGTGGATACATTGTATGGGTGAGGCCGGGTGGCTCTCTACACTGCGGACTGCCAGCCGAGCCCTCAGGACAGCTCTCCTCACATGGGAGTGTCCCCTCCCACTTACCTTGCTTTCTTTCCCACTGGGGGTCCTGAGCCACGGCGAGCAAGCCAGCACCGACCACGACCCTCGCTGAGGCCCTCCACAGAGCCAACCTGCATCCACCAGCAAGCTCATTGCCTGCGCTACCTTTTTGTCAGCAATCACGGTCTGAGGATTAAAAGCACTAAATGCTCAAAACACCACTCAATCACATGCCTCACTAACCCTAAAACTCAAAAGAAAAATTCTCCTCACTACACCTGCTACCAGCAACCATGCAACCACTATAAAATGATGGCTGGTAAAATAAAATGGCAGTGTTTATACCCCTTGACTACGTAGTAGCCAAATAAAGTCCAAAAACCGGACTACTTCATTCCCCAAATTCTCCCTAGGGGTAGACCTCCCCCTGGTCAGCTGCCCCCCAAGATCCCATTGGCTCCTACAGGCAGAGAGAAAACTATTCTGCTGGACGTACCATTTGCTTTTTGTTTAGTGACAAACTCTAGTCTTTAAATGCATCACTCTACCCAACCGCTTTCTGATTCTCTCCCCTCATCCCTGATCAAGAGCCGAGTGCGCCCCCACCCCCCCAAAGAAAACCCACTGACTCAATAACTGCAGCATCAAACTACAGCCCTTTTTAGGTCTCCGCCTGCGAAAGACTGCGCACATGCGCAGTCGAGCTGGCGAGACTTAATGGGATAGAGAGAAGATCACTAGCGAGGTTAAGTCCTGCCCCTCTTCTCCATTGGCTGGCCTCTTAAACAGTGGCCAGCCATTGGAGAAGAGGTCCTAGTGACGTTCTTCTTTCGCTTTAAGCCCCGTCCTTTTCAGATTGGGTATCATGCCTTACTGCTGAAGTAAAAGGTTTCTTATCTTCTTTATGGATCCAGATGGCCCCATAAAGAAGATAATGAACCTTTTACCCCAGCAGGAAGTCGGGGGCGCCCAGTCTGAAAAGGATGGGGCTTAAAGAAAACCTGCGTCATGCCTGCCGCGGCCACAGACGCAATGCCAGGAAAAGGAAAAGCCTCACCCCCCCAGCTGTGGCCGCCTGTGCCCGCGATGCTGCCTCCTTTCTGAAACTGCTTCTTGTATGTATTTAATCCTGTGGTGATTGTGTTTTTGCAAACCCCGTTACACATCCTTGTAGTGTGCTGTGCGAATTTCACTTGAAGGGAAAGAGGCCCTGCTCTTTTGCGTATATCTTGTCCGTGTCCATTTGTCATGCGTGTTGGATATAGCCATGCTGTGTTCTCGCCTACCTAGTTCCTATCCTCACTGATCAGCCTGGGCTGTGCATCGCCTGCTTGCTTACTCGTACGTGCCCGCAGCTGATTAACCCCCCATGAAAGGGTGCCCAGGTGGGGCGGAGCTCACGCAAAGTCAGAACCATTAATGGAGGGTAGAGGGGTCGCATCCTCGGAAAGAGCCGATGGTGGCTCCTCAGAAACGGTCGGGTTCGAGCTGAGTCTATATTTGGAAGGGGAAACAAAGCCAATGATACCATTGGGAAGAAGTGGGGGGCCGCGCCCAGCCCCCTCCCCACACTGTCCAGTATAGTAGAGCGTCCTCTGGTGGAAGATGCGGCGTGTCCGCTATTAACGGACCGTGCCGTGCGTTCCGTTATGTCGGGCATTTTTGTGTGCACCGTTTTCTTTCCTTTAACACACAAGTCCGAAATGTACTCGGGTTGGCTCAGTGGAGCAGTCCCAACCCCGGGCTCAGGCTCGCAGCCTCCCACTTGGCTGTTACTGTGCCGAGCTGGCGAGGTCTTTTTCATATCAGGGTCTGCGAGAGAGGCGGCTGAGGATGGGAGAGGGAAGGGCCAGCTAAAGGTGACCGATGGCTGAGAACAGTTGTTTGAGGGGGTGAAGATGTGAGTGAAATGGACGTGCAGATGTTGGTAGCTGCAGAGGTGAGGTGGAGTGGGAGAGGAGCGACATCACTGTTATGCAAGGTTCCGTGAAGGTATATTAGGCAAGGCGGCCGGTCGGTGCGTAGCTGGAGAGGGGAGAGTGACAGCTGCAGGGGAGAGCGAGAGTCCGCATCGGGCGCAATTAATGATTTAATGAGCTTCATCAGCTGTTTAGATATCGAAGGTTTAAGGGGATCAAAAGGCACCAATGGAGGCTGTTTGTAGACCAGTCTGTAAGATAAAATGGTCTTGTGGTGGAGGATTATGTAAACTGGTACGTAGGGGAGGGTGGCCTGTGTACTAGTATGTCGGAGAGAGTGGTATTTGCACTGGTTTACAGCGGATGGTGCTGTGTGAATGGGTCTTTGGTGGAGCACGTCCTGCAATCTCGTCTTCAGGCGGGGGATTCTAAACTAACCTTCAGGCGAGGGTGATCTGTATAGAAAACCACATGTCTACATACCTGTATGGGAGGGCAGTCTTGTTTGTGTGTAGAAAGAGCCCCGTGCTGGTAGGGGCTGTCACTAAGCTAATCTACAGTGCCTGTGGAAACTTTCCAAAAGGAGGCGGGCAGGCGGTTGCCTGGTCCAAACGGGGCTGGGGCCGTTTCATCTGTGAGGCAGTTCCTAATGGCTGCTATTTAGGGGTATGGTGTCTGCAGACAACGAGGGAACCTTCGGAGATGGCGGTCTACAGGCCGGACCCAGAGTGTGGACGGCCGTCTGTAGACACGTCTGTGGTGGACACAAACGTGGCCTGCAAGAAAGGTTTTCCAAAACTTGCGCCTACAACAGAGGCTTTAAAAATCTCGATCAGGCACACATCTATTTGTAAACATGTTGACATGCACCTAATCCCTCCATCACATATTTACCCCAGAAATGCCAGGATAGGAAGTAGGGTAAAGCAAACCCGGCTGATGCCACCCCGTATGCTACCCTTATTTCCAGGCATAGGGCGCTCCATCTGAGACGCATATGGCCTAAACGGTCACATGAAGCAGTTTCCTGCCAAGCGGTTTTGTGAAGCCGTTCCGTACCCACTACACCAGCCCGGCATCGTATGTGTTGGAGTACGCCCAGGTGTCTGCAGTAGGCCTAAATACCCCTGTACAAAAGTACTTTGAGCACAATGGTAGATGGACGTTTAGCAGTGCACGTATGTCCTTCTTTTGGGCTGCAGGGGAGGGTTTGCAGTCTAGCGCACAAAATAGGAGCGAGGCTATCATCGGCGCTCAACCCAGGCAGAGGGCCTTGACCACAGCCCTCTTAGTGCTCGCCTGACATCAGGTGTGTTTATTCCGGCCCTGACCTGACAGACTGTCTCTGCTCACCGGCTCCTGGTGACCACCACTTCATGCCCCGCCCCAGGCCGCCATGCCCACCTCTACACGTCCTGCTCACAGCTCTCCTCCACACTTGGCACCAAATTCCCAGTTCTTGGCAGTCCTCTCTCTCTCGCGCGGGCTCGAGTGGGGGCTTGCAGCGGGCAGATTGGTTGCTGGGTTCACGCACCCACTGCTGTGGACATCTGAGTACTGTACTGAGCCCTGAGTACTCGCGTTACCAATTCTGCGGGGGAATGATCGATGCCTTGCCCTCCATCCCGGAAGTTTTCGAGGTCTCCTGTCGTGGCCCTCAGCTCCTCCCACGCATGCTGGCACGAAGATGCATAATGTACCCTCTCAGTTATCCTACAGCGGGTTTTCCTGTGGAAAGCAGTTTACCCGCCGTCATGTGCAGTGGGCGCATTCACCCAGAGGGCTATCTTACTCGAGCTGAGATTGCAGGTTATATGTATTTCTATGCAGCATCTACAGCTCAAAAATATTTAGGGGACGAAATCGAGTATTAAAGTTAAGACCTGGGGTTAATCCCCATTGACATGAGCAGATCACGGATTGGCGGTGAGTGGCGCAGGGTTTGGGGTGCTTCTGGCGGTCGGGGACGCGTGTGAGGGTCCACCTCACACCTAGCACTGCCGGCGCTGACAGCAGAGGGGTTAATCAGTAAAGAGCCTGGGCGTAAGGGCTGCCTACAGATGGAGCACCATCCCTCCCTTCATTAGCATGCTGTTAGTGTGATGAACTTACCAAAAGAGAGTTTGGCACATACGCAGCGGGGCCACGCCGATATAACAATAAACAAATCAAACTGCCTATACTGCCACTGTATTCACAGATTCAGGTAGAGAACTCAAATTAAACAAGTCCCTCCAAACCAATATTTAGTTCAGAATTATTCTATTTTATTTTTCATTTTCCACAATTTTTGAAGAAAAACACATTTTACACAATTTCAATAGACATCACAAACAATATATTTCTCCCCACAACAAATACATCTCATTAATGAAGGAATAAATATGAAATGAAGTGTGGGTCTGCTGGGCGCCATTCTCCCCCGGCTCGGGACGCACAAAGCCGTGCAGGTATCTGTCTTTTACCTCAACTTTACGTACTCCTCTCCTTCAGTCTCAAGCCTGCTCCTTGGGAGGACGCGGGCTGTCTCTTGTGTTTAAACAACCGTCCCCCCCCTTTGTATTACTGTAAGTTCTCATGGGGTCTGCATTGACTGCTTCTGATGGGCTGGGGGTGTTCTGGTACATTCAATAGGCCATTGCCTTCTGCAATGCTCATATTACCGCTGTCCGTACAGATTCCGTAGGCACGGTCATGTTTTGGTTATACCATGTGTATTCGAACATATGTAACAGCTTCATATTTTATTTTCTCACAGTCCTATATTTTACTCTACATTTGAACCCTCAATATTGCACAATTCCACGCGATTTCCATCCACCTTCAGCATCTACCTAGCAGTTACATGTTTAATGCATTCTTGCAGCATAAAGATCCCTGAATAATGCAGAAAGTCTGTTAAAAGCACGTTTTTATTTAGCACTGTTCTGATACAGGGCGTTTTGGTGGCATCAGGTTGTTTACAGGAGCCCCGCTCCAGGTGGAAAAGTCAATAATTCTGATGTGCGGGGTTCGTGGCACGTTTTAAGTATCCAAACACAGTACCATTACAAACAAGCAAACATTGCAAAGTAATCAAAAGGAGGCAGCAAGTGATATATATATATATATATATATATATGTTTGCCCGCCGAGCTCAGACTCGTTGCCACCTGTAGTTTTTTAGGTCTCCGGCGGCCTCGTGACGCAGGGTGTACCTCAGCACCCAGTGATTGAGCCCCAGGCGCACGTAAGCAAATGAGCTGTCTGCGCCTCCACGGAGCCCCGGATGCTTCATCACAAGTAATTTTTTAACTACATTGGCTCTTGGTATTGTGCTCTGTGGCTCTGTGTGTGTGGCTCTGTGTGTGAGTGTGTGTGTGTGTGTGGCTCTGTGTGTGTGTGGCTCTGTGTGTGTGTGGCTCTGTGTGTGTATGTGTGGCTGTGTGTGTATGTGTGTGGCTCTGTGTGTGTGCGCAAATGCAATAGGTCTCGCATTTGCGAGAGATTAAGCTATTGGCATTGTAAATGACAATGCCATTTATTTATCTGTTTTCAAAACCAACACATAACTAAAAATTTTGTCATTAACAATGCCAATAGCTCTAACTTTTGCAAAGGCGAGACTGTTGCATTGTAAATGCTTGTTTGTTATGGAGAACCACTCTCAGACACCATGAAGAAAATACTTGGCTCCTTCCTCCTGCACACGTTACTTGCCATGATGGTCCTGTTAAGAGCAAGTCTTGGAGATGCTAAAAATACCTTCTTGGTTCCTAGAAATAGACGGCTGCTTTCCTTTTCCACTCAAGATTGCAGTATCGTGTAAATGTAGGTGATAATTAAAAGTAACAGAAGAAAACTCTAGTTCCCAGTGGAGAAAACTAATTAATCTAAAAAAACTCAGAAATGCAGACAAGACATCTGCAGGCAACAGAAATAAAGAATCGGGAAATACTGGGCTCCAAACGATGACGGTGCAAAACGATGAAAGCAACAGATATCAAAATCGAAATCCAACAGGGAGCAACAAGTGACGTTGAGACTCAACCCCAAACTCTCCAATTTTGGAGAAAAGATCTGGAAGTGAAAAACGATAATGAACAGGAAGTACTGTGCACCATATTGGTGTGAAACTAAGGATTTATATGCTACTAATCGCAAACTAATCTCAGAGGATGCTGAAAATTAAAAATGAAAAAAATCACAATGCAATCCTGGAACGTCCTTGAATCTGGTGCCATCCCCCCACTTGACCCCCGCCCCCTCAGCCCCCACCTGCCAGTAAGCAGCCAGTGGAGAGACTTTGATTCTGATACCTCCTCGTTACCTTATCCACGGAAACAGCGACCTCCCCCTGCCCAAAAGCACACGAGGGGTGTCCAGAAAAAACACCAACAAGATGTGGGTACCAAAAGACTGCTGTGTTCTGGAATATCAGGGCAACCTTCTTTTATCTCAGACACTGGACCATAAACATGGTCAATGGCATTCCTTTTTTTTTTTTAAACTTTATTTTTGGTAGCAGGAAGTACACGGATCTCACCAGCCCAGGAACATTATTTCCATTCAACCCCCTGTGCCCATATATAGGTTATATCATTTATCACGGCCCTTCAGCCCACATCTCGGAGGTCGGGCGGCGCAACCTTGATCAATCACCAAAACATTTTAAATAGTCATCACTTCGGGCTTTCCATGTCATGTCAGATCCCTGCATTTTATAATTGAATCCCCTCCTCCCCCCCAACTGTGCTCTGTATAACTGAGAAAACATTCCCCAACATGTAAATTTCCACATCATACATTTCTTAGCACCTTAATATTTGATTCCCCAACCCCATAGTCGGAGTCTCGCACTGCTCCACCTCCCCCCTCCCGACATTGCCCTATAGAACATTACATTGCTTATCTCTTGGTATCCCCTGAATGCTGCTCACCTCCCCTATCTATGTCTTTGCGGGGACATTTTCCGTTTCAATCCTTTCTTATGCCCTCAATAATCGGCCTACCCCACCTTACTGCCCCCCCTCAAGACCATGGTATTGTCTCCATTTTGCCCATACTTTCCGGAACTTCTTGGGGCAACCTCTGGCCTTGTATGTCACCCTTTCTGCCACCATGTAGAGATCTAAACCCCTTCTCCATTCCTCTATCTCTGATGTCTCTGCGGCTCCCCAGTGTTTCGCTATGTCTCTCTTGGCCACCACTAGTGCTAGTACCAGGAATATGAGTTGTGGGCGTGGCAGGTCCACCTCGTTTGTCATGCCCAACAACGCCAGCTTTGGGTCCCGAGCTAATTCCACACCCAGAACTTCCCCCAATTCCGTGAAGATGTGTGCCCAATATATTTGTATTTTGTCGCAAGACCATATAGTGTGGTAAAAATCCCCTTGCTGTTTCCGACATCTGAGACACGTGGGGTCTGTTATTTTCCCAGTTTTGAGGAGACGTACCCTATCGAAGTATGTCCTGTGGAGCACATTCAACTGAATGAGCCGCAGCCTTGACTTGATCGCTACCTCCCGGGGTGCATCAGGACTATCTCCCAATCTAAATCTTCCATCTCCCCCACTTCCGCCTCCCAGATTCCTCTCAGTTTTATTAAGTCACCTAGCATGTTGTTTGTTAGTGTCTTATATGTGAGGGAGACCGCCTGATGTACTATCTGTTCCTGAAGGAGTCTACCTTCTAGTGGGGCGTATTCCGGTATGTCCGTGAGTGTGATATTTTGGGCTCTCCATGCATGTGCTAACTGGTTGTGTTTAAAAAGTTGTGAGCGATGTAATCCGAATTCCACCTGTAGCATGTTAAACGATTTCAATTCTCCCCTGCATATCACATCCCCAATATGTGAGATACCTATGTCGTCCCACCTTTGGAATCCCTTCAGTTTTTTTATTTCCGTCAGCCATTGGCAGTGCCATAACGGCGTCTGTCGTGTCGGTCTCCCCTCCCATCCCATGCGTTTCATGGCTCGTGTCCAGGCCCGCAACGTGATCGTTGTTGCCAGTATGAGCGACCTCCGCACCTTTCCCCCGTATAGGTAGTAGAGTACATTATAAGGTGACAGCTTGTGCCGTTCCAGTGCGTACGTCGGGTGTTCGGCCGGGGCGTGAATCCAATCATTTATGGGTGTCAGGTGTTCCGCCCAGTAATACGCCTCTAGATTGGGTAATGAGATCCCCCCACTGTACTGGTGCCGTTGGAGTGTCTGGAGGGCAATTCGTGGCTGTTTCCCCAACCACAGGAATGAACGTAGGTCTGCATGTATTTTGGGTAGTGCGGTAGCCGGGAGTGGGTAGTACTCATTTTGAAGTGCATAGAGGAACTTGGGGAGGGTGATAATTTTATACATTGCTGCCCTGCCTAGTAGGGTGAGCGGCAGTTGCCTCCATCTGTTCATGTCCTCCATTGCGTCGGTCATGACTCACTCTACATTTCTGCTGAATGAAAGCGCCCTGTCCAGAGTGACATACACACCCAGGTATTGAAACCCCTCTGTGGTGGTGAGCAGTTGTTCAGGCAAGATCCCCCACTTGTCGGCCCCCTGTGGGTCATAGAGGACTGATTTATTCCAGTTAATGGTGTGACCCGCCCTTGCTCCAAAGCCTTCCAACTCCCTGAACAGCTCCGGGACTGAGCTCTCGGGTTCGGTTATGTACAGTAGCACATCATCGGCATATAATGATATTTTTTCTTGTGTTCCCCCTGGCGTGTCCCACGAGAAGCCGCTAATGTCTGGGTTCTGTCTAATCCTGGCCGCCAGGACTTCGATCGTTAGCGTGAATAGGAGGGGGGACAGCGGGCACCCCTGTCTCGTTCCCCTGGACACCTGGAACTCTCGGGATAGCCGGCCATTTACCCGGACACGGGCTTTCGGAGCCGTATACAGTAGCTTTATCCAACCCTGGAATTTTGGGCCCAGGCCGAACCGTTGCAGCTCTGCCACGAGAAAGGGCCAGTATACTGCATCGAATGCTTTTTCCGCGTCTAAGGATAGAAACCAGTGGGGTTCCTCTCTATCTTTAACTTCCTGAAGCCAATTGTGTGTGCGTCTAAGGTTTAGCTTAGTCGCTCTGTCTGGTAGGAATCCGGACTGGTCCGAGTGTATGAGATCTGGAATCACCGATCTCAGGCGCGCCGCAGAGACCGTTGCCAAAATCTTCACCTCCATGTTAAGGAGTGAGATGGGGCGGTACGAGGCACACTCGTCCTTGGGCTTGCCCTTTTTGTAAATCGGGACAATGGTGGCCAATGCGAGGTCCGGTGGGAGGCGTCCTTCCTGGTAAGAATCAGTATATAAGGCTTTGAGGTGGCGCGTCAACAGATCCGATGTGCGTTTAAAGAATTCCGCAGGGAACCCGTTTGGCCCTGGTGTCTTCCCCGTTTTTAGTTTGCTTATGGCATCCGAGATCTCATCGAGTGTGATTTCCGCCTCCAGCGCTGAGCTGGTTTCGGCTGCCAGTGTAGGTAAATCCACCCCTCCCATGTACTGTAGTGCCCCTTCGTCCGTCCAGAGGTCTCTTGCTGCATAGAAGCATTCATAATGAGACGCAAAAGCGTCGGCTATCTCCTGTTCAGTACTCACCAGGTCGCCTTCCATCTGTCTAATCTGTTCCATCCACCTTGCTGCCCTCTCCTTCCTGCTTAACCAAGCTAGGAGCTTACCCGATTTGTCACCCAGATTAGCCATGTGCTGGGACAGCGCTGTTCGTGCCCCTCCCCTACGTGTTGGCCCTGTGCGATCTAGCACTTCAGACATTACGTCGTTAAAGTCTCCCCCCACTATTTGTATTGTGTCTGCCGTCTCTAGGAGTATGGAAGCGATAGCCTTAAATGTGCGCGCCTGAAGTTTCGGTGGAGCATATACCGAGATCACTGTGTAAGTTTGCCTCCTCCATACTCCCTGCACTCCTGCATATGTGCCCTGTGGGTCGCTCCATGTACGTGTTGTGTTAAACAGAAATGATTTATTGATCAGTATAGCTACTCCCCTTGAATCTGTCGTGTACCCCGCGTGTGCCAGGACCGCATACCTCCCTCTCGCTATAAATGCACATTTCTCACCTCTAAGGTGTGTCTCTTGCAGGAGAACAAAGTCTGGAGCCACCCTCTTAATATATGCATTCACCAGTCCCCTCTTTATTCTGGAACCCAGGCCGTTTACATTCCATGTGAGGATTGATACCCCCCTGCCTTCCTGTCGTGGTTTAGTTAGTGTACCTGCCATGGTGTGGAGTGACTCTCATGTTCTGTAGATGTCCGAGATAGGTGCCAATAGTGGTGCTGCAGCTCGTATGATGGTGGCTGTCCCCCTCCCTGCCTCCCCCCCCCCCCCAACCCCAACTTGTTGAATTCTTCCCCCCCGTGACCCCACCTCCCTCCCCATCCAGGCTCATCCCCTCAGAGGACCGAGCTTTCAGTAGGAGTCGGTCTGTCGCCCACCCTCTCCCTCCCTCTATTCAGTTATGCCTCACTGTTCCCGCCCGGCAGGATGTAGTATAGCAGTTTATCCGGGTTGTGCGCCCAGGCGTAACTCCAATCAAAATCTAAAACTCAAAGAAGACTTAAAACTGTCAACAAATAAGAATAAAAGAAACAAAGGGGTAGTGACAACTTGCATGCCGCCGTGTGCCCCGGCCGACGTCTCCATTAGTCCACTTCAACAGTGTTCAAGAGTGCGAATCTTGTGTAGCCGTTTCTGCCCCGCTATTCTTGTCGGAGTTCTCCTGCTCCAGGTTACGTATCACAGTCACAAGGGGGTGAACAGAGCTCTGATGGTTGTCCAGTTCATCTTCCTCGGCTTCCGAGTCTCTGAGTTCTACTTCTTCTTCGTCGTCACCCTCCGAGCATGTCTGTTTTCGAGCCTCCCGGAGTCGTGGGTCAGCTGTGCCAGAGGCCCCCGGAGACTCCGATCTCCCCCCTCCTACCTCCCGCAGATGCGCGTGCTTAGTACGGGGTTCCTGTGGTGCGAGTGTATATCCTTCTGGATTTCCTTCTTTGCTGTTTAGGCAGGCCCCATTGTGACTTTTCCCTCACGGCTTTTTCCAGTTCCTCGCGTCCTGCTGCTTCCCTGCCATTTAAGATCGGTCTCTCCTCGAGCCACTGCCATGCTTCCTCTGGGTGGTTAAAGAAGATTGCTTTTTCCTTATAGATGACTTTGAGTTTTGCCGGGAAGAGCAGCATGTAGGTAATGTTCATGGATCTGAGTTTGGCCTTTACCGAGTCAAAGGAGCGTCTCTGCTGCTGTACCTCCTGACTATAATCCGGGAAGATCATGATATTAGTGTTTTCCAGCCGGATTTCTCCTAGCTTCCTCGCTTCCCTCAATATCAAGTCTCTATCTGCAAAGTTGAGGAAACGTGTGATCACCGGCCTGGGTCTCGCACCCTCTGGAGGTTTCGCCAGCAATGCTCTGTGGGCTCTTTCGATTACGAAGCATGTCGAGAATTGTGCCCCTGGGAAGGTTTCCTTGAGCCATGTGTGTAGGAACGCCGACATGTTGTTCCCCTCAATTCCTTCTCTAATTCCTACAAATCGTAGGTTGTTACGACGTGCCCTGTTTTCGGCATCATCTACCTTCCACAGCAGCTGTCTGTGCGATGCTTGGAGCTCTACCATGTCTTTCCGGATCGTGGTGATCGAGTCCTCAGCTTCTCCGATGCGTGATTCCGTCTCCGTCACTCTGGCCGAGAGGTTCCTGAAATCCTGGCGCAGGAGTGTGACCTCAGATCCCACCTCGCCGATTTGGACTTCCAGTACCGCCCGTGATTCTTGAATGTCCGTTCTTGACGCCTGAATCGCTGCGAGTAGTATCCCTGTGTCTATGGGCCCTTCTGATGATGTGTCTGAGGTCTCCTTGGCCTGCCGTGGCGCCGTAAAATTGTCCATAGGGCCCTGTTTCGGTGGTCTGGGTAGTGGATCTTTTTTCCCCATATTTGCTGTTGTCGAACAGTATTACAAGTTTATAGCAGTGTAGTGGCGTAGTGAGGATCTTCGCTCTAGTCCCACCTGCACCAGGGGAAGCCCGGTATGTCCTCCAGTTACCTCCCCCTGAGCGTTTCTTTCACTGCCAGTGATCGTTGATGTCCCCCTAGCGTGCCCCGGCTATTACACCCGTTGGCGCAGTCAGTTTCGTTCGCCACCGGTCTCACTGTCCTACTGGTGCTCGCTGAGAGGTTATGCTGCCTCGTGCCTCCCTTCAGTAGTGGCTTCCGTGACATTCGCTTTCCCCATGTGTGTGGATCCCGACTATCAGATGTCTGTGTTCCGGCGTCTGTCTCTTGAGGATGTGTGGGGGTGCGGCGATGTTCAGCCGTTCCGCTGTAGTATTGTCTCGAGTATGTCCCCTCCGTGGACCGGCTTGAGCCCAGGGCCTCTACCCCGTCCAATGGTGCAGGGCTCCCTTCACTTGGGGGCCTGATTTATAGTCATTTGCTCAGTCTCAGGTGGTGGCTCGTGGTCTATCCCCTCATCAGTGGCCTCTATGTCTCTCTAAGTGGAGGTCTGGGCCTCCACCTTCTCCTTCAGTCACCGGCAGCCCAGTGTCTCTCCGGTCCTGGCGTTACTATTTCCAGGTCTCGTCAGACCTTACCTTTGGATTCTCCTTGTGGAGCGTGCGTGGCGCTGTTGTCGGTCCCCTCACTCCTCCGTCCCTCGCTACCCCAATAGTGGCGGGCACGTGGGGGTCGGGGACCAGCTGCCTCAGCTTCGCATACTGCGGGGTCTCCCTCTTCCCTGCGGGCTCCCTCTGGGTCGAACTGGATCCAGGCCGGTGCAGACCCTCACTCTATGGGTGCCTGATTACCGGCAAAGTGATATGGCCGCCATCTTAGTGCAGTATTTTCCGGGCTGCAGGTGGCTCCTCACCTTCTCTCGCTGTTCTTTTAGCGGCCTCACTGGGTGTCCCTCACACTGTGGTCGGGATCTGTACCTCCGGGCGCCACCTCCACAGTCCTCCACGCCGTCTGTCTCGGCCGCCGGGTCAATCCGCCCTCTTGGTGAAGGATTTCCGGGCACCGGCACTCAGTGTGGGATCTTCGTGCTTCGGGGGATCTTCACTTTCACTCGTTTTTCCTACCAGTGGCCACTCCAGGAGTTTCGCTCGCCGTTGTCTGGATTCGTGCCCCCCGTTGGTGCCTCGAGAGCCCTCCGTGCCGCTGGCTCGACAACCAGGTCAGTCCGCCATCTTGTGTAAGTACGTCTGGGCTCTGGCACCTCGCGCGACTGGGAATCACCTTTTCTTGGTGCAGTATCCCGTACTCTATGTTCCACCGGTCTGCCCCTTCCCAGGGTCATGTGCACAGGTCCTGTGTCGCTCTCCTCAGCCTCCCGGTCACAGCTCTCACCGCGGGGCCGCCATATTGCCTCTCTGGGTCACCACCCGGCCGCCGGCCAAACTTCGTTTTTAAGGCTCCGGAGTCACTGAAACCTCCTTCCGCCCAGCACGGTTGCCTCCAGGCTACCCGCTACACGTTTCCAGACGATTTGGTGTGTCGTGGCAGTATTTTATGTCGGATTCTGGTCTCGTCAGCCGGGAGCTCCCGGGCCACACGTCTAGCACGGCATGCTGTTGGCCACGCCCCCCTGGTCAATGGCATTCCTAAACAAAACATCAGGCTCGTGAAAAATGTTGTCATAGGTATGGTTGCTACCTTTCCCAAAAGAAAATCTCAGGCATCTGTTCACATTGTAAGATTGTGAAAAGGCCCGGGCATTATTCTTAAATCAATCAGTATGTTAAGACATTTGTATTCGTTTATACGGTCAAGCGTGCGAAAGCATGCGCTAGCACATGCGTCTCGCTTGCGAGACACTGCTATATACATAAAAGGCCTTGGAGCCTGCCCCAGGCTTACAATTTGTCTTCTGCAGCGTTGCTCTTCTTTGAAACTGTCTGCATTTGAAACTGCAGCCGAAAAACACTTCCAATGCTTGCTATGGAACAGGGACCAAGCACAGATTAATTCAACTTATTCTGTGCCACACTGCTGGTCCCGACATGATTCAGGTACTGTATTTTATCCCCTTCCTCTGGCCCTTTCTGATGCTCCTCGATAGTCCTTTTTAGGTTGAGCCTAGTCTGCGCGTATTTCGTTGTCTTTGAGACATGCTGTATTCACTCTGTGGGCTTTAATCACGCTTCCTCATTTTGATTTGCTTTTACCAGTTTCATTTGGAAAACATTCCTTCTAAGTGGGTAATGCTTGCTGCGTGTTTCACCTTTTTCTCAATTAACTCCTATGGAGTATCGCTGAAGGACTTGTCCTCTTTCACTTCTGTTGTATTCCATCTCTTGGGAACTTTTTTAAAATCATGTTTTGTTGTTGTGTGTCAACGTAGGGTCCATTTCCTGTATGCCCTCTTTCTATTTCCTAAAACTTGACGTGCGTCACTTGATCTGCTTTGGGTGGCTATAAGTTCCTTAGACTTTCCTGTTGGCCTAGCAACCAGCAGCTAGTGTCTTTCAAAGATTGATGGACACAGTTTTTAAGGGAATGAAGGGTGTCCAGACACATTCGGTGGTGAAGCCTATGTGTTACTCAGTGTAGAGATGAATCCTCGCCACTCCTCTGCTGTATTCAATCCTTGCGCTATCGAGTCAGTACGTTCTATCCAACGACATTCATCACTTGCCTGTAGTCAATGCCCCATTAGTCAGCCACTTCACCGGAAAAAAAACACACAGCAGATGACATAAGGGGCAAGTCATAGACAGAGCTTCTCTCCCAGAAAGAAGAGGAGATCTTACACAAATTCTCCAACGACTACTGGTTGTATAACACATAGGCTTCACCACCGGGGTTGGTTAGAAAACGCAATAAAGGGCACTAGATTGTAACAAAACGTGTAGGAACTCCGCCATACTTGTATAGAGTTGTAACCGGCTGTCATGTCACAATTATGCTACCCTACAAATCCGATTGAGCAGACAGTATTCCTGATATTTGAATAATGTTAATACCTGTTAAACACTCTGCATGCAATCACTACAATGCATATCCAATAAAGCAATTGTTGAATAAGAAAAGCGAAACAATCCAATGTGAGCATTTCGGCATATCGTAAACAATAAGCCCAAATAAGATGAAGAAATTGTACATATTAACAGAATTACATGAGCATTTTATATGATATGACTATCACTTACAGTTGTAAAGTCTTGTGCACTGAGCGGATCGTCTTACATGTGATATAACTATGTTTAGAACATGTAATTTAGTGTCTTGACGTCAAGTATCATTAATGGATTATCGTATGGTGTGCCACACAGTCATACCAACCTGTACAGCCACTCTAGGCACAACTGTCAATCGTGTACCCTGAATGCCTCATCACACATTTATTATGAACGCTATATATTATGTTCTTGACTATGTAAATAATGTGGAATAACTGTCCTGACGTACAATTCCATACAATGGGCTAGCGCAAAGTGGGTGAGCCCATTATACACACCAAAACGTACACAGTAGGCAATAGGAACACCTATCGTCTTGGCGCTGATATGAACAAGACATAGGGCAGACCATGTAAACGGCACAAGACATCACTGTCCTTTAACATAATGGGTGTCGGACACAAGTAAGCGCATATTAAAACTAGGACACCCGGCCAGTCCCCACACTCAACAGAATCATCAAATTCATTACGGTATAAATGTCCACAATCTATAAATAATATCCACGCACAATACATGCCCTTTAGAACTTGGATGGGCCTTACACACACACGTCAGGCAGCAGTCTGTTTTTTGTTTTCATTACTGATAACAGAAATACAGATCTCATCCGTTGATCACACTCCACAGTCTGGTCTGAACAAAGACTTTTGGTGGGAAGGCAGGCCTTAATAAATCCAGAGCAAGCATTGACCCCTTGTCATCGTACCAGAGCAGACAGACACACGCTGTCCTGCTACTTGGAAGGATTGTTCAGGCTGCAGTTGATTCATTCTCGATAAGAGGTAAGTGGGCACACGCCGTGTGCTTGAATGCTGTCAGCGCGGCTATATCACGTTTTCCCCAAGCGCACATTTTTTAATGCATTGACCTCTTCTTTTAGACACCAAAGTGAGAATATTCTCACCCTCCATATGAAAAAAAGATGGCCTCGTCGTGATTAACGACAGAAGGAAGTAGCCTGCTTCCATGCATGCGCTCAGAATTGAAACTCAGTAAGCGCTGAGCCTTTATTAAATATATGTTCACCCCATTGCAAGTGTCCCCGTACTATTACCAATGCACATGCTCCCTCCTCCTCTCTACAGACCCGTCTTGCCATCGCTTTGATCGTGCCATCTTCCACACACGTGGATCCTTACATTCTGGGCATTCACGTAATAGCCTGCTCACCACCCACCTCACACTTGGGGTAAGTTCCATGTCTGTTCCAAGTTGCAATATTATGTCATGCCTCCAACCCTCACTTTTTGAATGGTAATTACTTGTTTTTCTCACGTGTGTAGCTCCCGGCTGGGATCCATGTGAGTATCCCTTTCTTATCCTTTGCACTGTGCCATACCCTCCACACGAGCCGGTCCATTACCCTTCAGGTACTATACCATCGAAACCTTAGTTCCACTAAATAATAGCAGTGAGCCACATACTGACATTATCCCTCATCTTCTCATAGGTGTCCCTACGATCATAGGTCCTGAAGAGACCCTACACTGCAAACCGGGTCGAAACACCGTTGACAAGTTGCATAAACAAACCATTGTTCACCAGCACTGATCACTGTATCTAGCGCTGTATACTGTACATATATATGTAAATGGTCTTTTATATAAAGCATTGGAAACCCTGTATATATTTCACATATATGTCACTAATTTTCTAGTTTCCATTTTTCACGGGGACACCTTTCACTCAGAACTATATGTTCAAATGTATTACTTTGCAACAGTATTTCATTTCAAGGATTTTATAAATATTTTTGATTCAAAAACAAATCAGAGATGTGTTTGCTTCCTTCTCTCTCCAATATCACTGTATGCCAATATATTGCCATTTTGCTCATATACATTGAGATTACTTCATTAAGTGTCCACAAGAGCCTCTGTCTTTTGATAATAAGTTTATTTCCCTGGTTCAGCGTGAGTAGGGTTCCCTTGTTCCTGTCCTACTGAATTTGTAAGGTAACCGGTGCTCATGTAAAGCGCTCCAATTCCTTTGGGTCGAGTTCGCACTATATAAAATCTGCAAAAAAAAAACAAAAAAAGAAGACAATATGGTCTGTAGAATGTCAACATGGTTTATAATATCTAAGTCTAATTCTGCCACTAAAAGCAGAGACTTGCATAATTCACTCATCCTTTTGATTGTCTTGGGGACTCAGAGGAAGTGGGTGACTGTATAATTTGGCTGAGAACAGGTATTTTATAAACAGTTCTAGAACTAAAGTAGATCTTATGGTAACAGGACTCGAGCTGAAAGGACACCTCAAGGGGCTATGGTTAGGCCTGAATAGGAGTGGCTATCTGAGGCATTCATTTTAGGAAGTGCTCTTCTCAGAAGGGGGACCTTATCTACAAAGTTGAGCTGTTGGCAGTGACGTAACGAAACTTGTGCCCCCACCACCCTTCCCATCCTCACCCCGCCCAGTCAGGAGCTGTCAGGCCAGGGGGCCGCTACCCATGCACAGTGCAGGAGGGGGCCTCTTGGAGTTCACCCCACCCCCCCACGGAGGCTAATGTGAGGCCACTGGCTGTTGGTTTGTATAAAGGGCTTAATGTTGCATGGAAAATGCGGCTGCCCGCGGCCCCTGCAGGGGGCCACCTCGGAGGGTGGCCGCCCCTAGTGGCATTTAGCGCCTCCCCACTCGCTTCTGCGGGACTCCAGGAGGAGTCCCCTTACAGGGCGCGCCGGACACGTCATGTCCGGCGCGCCGGGGGATGGGGATGGCTGGTGGTTTATATAGAGGGCTTAATGTTACATAAATTGGGAAATGTGCTCCCACTTTCCAGTGTCCCTCACACTTCAAAAAATATTTTTGCCGATGCCATGATGTTTAATCCCTTGGCCACGGCGGGAATTCCGCCGCGGCGCTGGGGGTAGGGGAGTCCGCGGGGCCCCGCCCGATCAATAGAACGCTCAGCGCAGGCGCGGAATTTATGCCGCGCAGGCGCGGCGGTTGGGCTGTGACGGAACCACTCCGTCACCATCCACGGACGGGCTGTGCTAATGACGGAGTGGTTCCGTCACAGCACGCAAAGGGTTAAAAAAAAAATCAGGCGTCCAAGGAAACAAATGGTCCATTTTGAAAACTTTAACGAAGGACTCCTAGACATCAGCTGAGTGCCGACACGGAGTAATGAAAGGATCGCAACAGCCCCTGTCATCGCAGTACGTCAACAGCTGTCATTGCCACTGGTTTTAACGGTGTGAAGCCCCCAAGTTGTATCAATAGCAAGAACCATAAGCACCCATTTATGGGAGGAAACGTTGCGAGAATGAATAGGTGTGTTTCAAGACCTCTCAGTGTTTAGCATGGGAAAGAGGGCAAAGTAACCGAGGGGCAAAATGGGATAGCATATACCTCGCTCTAGTACCGGAAGTGAGATGCAAGGCTGTGTAATGTGTTGGAGGCTGGTTATGTATGTATGTTTTGAATAATAAAGATCCGAGAAAGGTTTTGCCAGACAAAATATAAGGTTGTGCTTCTTGGATATATGTGTGTGTGTGTGTGTGCTTGCTTGCCTGTAAGAGAGTGAGAGAAAGAGAGAGCGAACTAAATCAGTCAGGATAGTGTTGGTTAAGTCTAAATGGGCCAGCCATACACCATCTTGAGTGAGAATCACACTGCTCACTGTGACGAACAGTGTGTGTCTGTGCACGGGTGTCCATGTCAGCACTGTGAAATACCTTTCTCCCACCTTCAGTCCCAGTTCAATAAGACTCTTAGGGCAGGGCCGGCCTAAGGCATGTGCAAGCTGTGCACCTGCACAGGGCCGCCAAACCCCAGGGGCCGCCACGCCAATATATATCCTTAGATACATATTTGCGTGGCGGCCCCTGGCAGGGATTTGGCGGCCTCGGGCCCCCTACCTAACCTCCCTGCTCAGGGCCTCCGTGAGCCTAGAGCCGGCCCTGCTTAGGGGCATATGTACAACGAAGTAATGGAGTGTGGCATTAGCCTTACTGGTTTAACGCCACACTCTACCACTTCAGGTCTGCACCATATTTACAAAAATATGGTGCAGCCCTCAGTTTATCCCTGCACTGGAGCTAAACTTAGCAGCCTAGCGCCAACGCAGGCACCCTTGCACCATTGTGCAAGGGTGTCTGCGTTGAGGGGAAGATTGTTTATGTGCAGGAAGGTCTCCCCTCCAGCACATAAACAATCTTTAAATCACGTTTTGTAACTTTTATGTGTGCTGCTTAATGCAGCACACATAAAAATTGCAAGACGTCTTTTTTTGGGTATTGTTTATGTACAGGCAAGGTCACCTTCCTGCACATAAACAATCAATGGTAATTTACTGTTTCTATGTGTGCTGTACAATGCAGCATACATTGAAACAACACAAATGAGGAGAAATAAAGCATTTCTCTTCGTTTTGCCTGTTTAATACCAGGTTTTCTCTGGTCTTAATTTTGGCACTGCCTCTTATTTACGACACCCTTGTAAATAGGAGACAGCATCAAAATCAATGGATTTTGCAGTGGAAAGCCCACCGCAACACCTATTGCCCTCTCATTTCACGCTAAGTACAGCATGAAAGGGTGCCTTATTTACAAGGCAGCGTTAAGCCACAAGGCGAAGCCCCTATCGCAATCACAACATCACTAAAAGTGATGTTCTGGTGGCGATAGGCTCTGGTAAATATGCCCCTTAGTATTGTCATTTCACTGGTGCTCTCTATCTATCCCACAGTACAGTTATCCAGAAAGTACTGCCTGGGGTCCAAATGAGGCCCTCCTGACCTTTACATGTGTCCCCCTGATCCACATTAGCACTGGGCTGCTGTTCACTTGACTCAGAACTAACATAAAAAAGATGTCAAATAAAATGGCATGTCTATATTTAAAGGTTAATTAAAGTTAAAGAAAGGCACTAACTAGGCTGCTCTGCACCACTTAACTTTAGGAACATGTTCATCTTCATAGCCATTTTGCCGCAAAAGCATAAAAATTTGATAAGGTATCTCAAAATTCAAGCAATGCGTCTTTCATTTAGATGCAGAGCCATTTCACCTTAGTACATTACATTATATCCCTGTATTGAGAAGTCATTTTTAAAGTGATAGTTTTCAATATGCTGCATTGCTAAATACATATAAGGTCCCAAAGGCGCGACCGATTCATTGCAAATGCTTGTTTTAAAACTCTTCAGTGGACTATTGCTAATTCTTACAAACAGGAAAGCTTTCCCATCCCGAGGCCCAGATGTTTCAAAGTTATGTTTTTTATGGCAGCACCTTATAAGACACATAGCTGTTTTGCAGCAACCCATGGTAAAGTTACTTAGGGCCTACCCAAAAGGCTGGGTGGATTTTCTTTTTCGGATGTGATGTTTTGACTTTGTAAAGTATTTAGGAGAACATTCTTCCACTCAAAGCACATTTTTGGTGTGCTTTAAAAAAAATTACAAACGCACTTTTGTAGGATGTTCATTAGAAATGTAAATGGTGAATCTTTGCGAAAGTTGCTCATGGAAGGAGGTGGACTCCAATAGGGGGTAAGAGCAGATCTTCTCAGTGCTTAACTTGTCATCCAATATGTGACTGGATCCAAAACTTTGCTTAGAAGCACACGCCGGTGTTGTAGAAAGTCGGGGTGGCAAATTCCAAGGCCCCATAGTCTTGAGTCCACCTCATGCTTCTTTAATCCACCATTAGGCGTGACATGCCTCTTTTTCTCATTCTTCCAGATTCCTTTTAGGGTCGAGCCTGCGAGACCATGTGCTAGCGCATACGTCTCGCTTGTGGGACACTGTTGTTAACAGAAAGGGCTCGGAGCCCACCCGTTGCTTACCCTTTGTTGGCTTGCATGGCACTCCTCTTTACAGCCTCATAATTTGTCAAGGCAGGCCTAACATAATTTCTGCTCCTCTCTGTGGAGCAGGGACCAAGCACTAATTGATTCAACTTAATCAGTGCCTATCTGCTGCTCCCGACGTGATTGAGGTACTATTTTGGTCTTTTAACCTTTTAGCATACATGCCAATAGACCTGATTAAGGCAGGAGACTCCTGATTTTCAAATCCCAAAATAGCTTTATTTTGGATGTCTCCCACATGAAATTGCCTGTTTCAATAACAGTCAATGAGGGAAATACATTCTCCAAATTATTTTTATGATCTCCCACTTTCCTACACTAAAATGTTAGCATGTATGTTTTAGTGCCCTGCAAACAGAAGGCGAGTGAGTGGCTAAAATCTGCCTAGCAGGACAAAGAAAATTACAAAGATATATTTTCTATAGTTAACTTTCTTTTATTTTGCCAAGTCTTCATTTCTCACTTTGCACTCGTGTTTCTCTTGTTTTTATTCGTGGGCGCTGTTCTCAAAAGATGAGTATTATTTTTTTGCAACGCAACATTGTTTCTTTCCTATGTGTAATTTCTGACATTATTTTAACACATAATCATGCAGTGCACACCAATCCACCCCATTCCAATCCACGCCAATCTACCCCACCTCACCCACACCAATTCACCCCAATTGACTCTGATGCACCCACACCAATTCAATCTACCCCACTCCATCCCAACCACTCAACCCAATCTAATCTACTCCAATTCGTCCAATTTCAAACCAAAACAATCTGCCCCACTCCAATCCAAAACAATCAGCCACACTCCAGTCCAAAACAGTCTGCCAAGCTCGGAAACAATCTGTCCTACTCCAATCAAAAAAAATCTGTCAAACTCCAGTCTAAAACAATCTACCCAACTCCAATCCAAAACTGTCTGCCCCACTCCAATACAAAAGAGTCTGCCCCAGTCCAAATCAAAACAATATGCCCCATTCCAATCTGCTCCACTCCAATTTGCTCCACTTCAATCCAAAACGATCTTCCCCACTCCAATCTGCCCCAGTCAAATCCAAAACAGTCTGCTCCACTCCAATATGCCCCACTATAATCCTACCACTCCAAACCATCCTACTTCAATACCCCACTCTAATTCAAAACAATCTGCCCACTCAAATATGTCCCACTCTAGTCTGCCCCAGCTGTATCCAAAACAATCTGCCCCACCCCAATCCAAAACAATCTGGCCACTCCAATCCTAAACAATCGGCCACACTCCAATCCATCACAATCCAATCCAAAACAATTTGCTCCACTTCAATCTGCCCCACTCTTATCCGCCTCACTCCAGTCCACCTCACAACAGTCCACCCATTCCATCCCAATTCACCCTTCTTCAATCCATCCCACTCCAATCCAATGCAATCCAACCCAACCCAACCCACACCACACCAATCCAATCCAGCCCATTCCACTCTGCCCCACTACAATCCAATCCACCTCACCCCAATCCAATCCAACTCACGCCAATTCAATCCTCCCCACTCCAATTCAAATCAATCTGCCCAACTCCAATCTGCCCCACACTAATCCAAAACCAAAACAATCTGTCCCACTCCAGTCCAAAACAATCTGCCCCTCTCCAGTGCGCCCCACCAATCCAAAACAATCTGCCCCATTCTAATCCAAAACAATCTGCCCCATTCCAATCCAAAACAACCTGCCCCATTCCAATCTAAAAAACCTGCCCCACTCCATTCCAAAACTGCATGCCCCATCCCAATCCAAAACAATCTGCCCACTCCAATCTGCCCCACTCCAATCCTAAACGATCAGCCACACTCCAATCCATCCCACTCCAATCCAAAACAATATGCTCCACTTCAATCTGCCCCACTCTAATCCGCCCCACTCCAGTCCACCTCACAACAGTCCACCCATTCATCCCAATTCACCCCACTCCAATCCAATCCAGCCCACACCAATTCAATCCAGCCCATTCCATTCTGCCCCACTACAATCCAATCAACTTCTCCCCAATCCAATCCACCCCACTCCGATTCAAACCAATCTGCCCAACTCCAATCTGCCCCACACCAATTCTAAACCAAAACAATCTGTCCCACTCCAGTTCGCCCCCGCCAATCGAAAACAATCTGTCCCATTCCTATCCAAAACAATCTGTCCCATTCCATTCCAAAACAACCTGCCCCACTCCAATCAGCCCCACTCCAATCCAAAACAATCCCCCACACTCCAATTCACCTCACTTCCATCCAATCCACCTCACCCCAATCCAATCCACCTCACTCAATCCAATCTAATCCACCCACAGCAAGTCAATCCACCACAATCCAGCCCACACTAAATCAATCCACCCCAATCCAGCCAAATCCAATCCACCCCACACAGTCCAATCCAGATAAATCCAATCTACCCCACTCTAATCCAATCCACCCCACCCCAATCCGACCCACCCACCCCACCCCACCCCAATCCAATCTACCTCAACCAAAGCCACCCACCCCAATCCAGTTCACCCCACCTCAATCCAACCCAATTCACTCCAGTCCATTCCACTCAATCCAATCCACCTCACTCCCATCCAATCAACTCCACTCTGATCCAAAACAATCTTCTACACTCAAATCAAAACTAACTGCCGCACTCCAGTTCAAAACAATCTGCCCACTCTATTCCAAAACAACCTGCCCCACTTCAATCGGACCCACTCCAATCCAAAACAATATGTTCCCCTCCAATTCACCCCACTCCAATCCCATCCACCTCACCTCACCCAATCCAATACAATCCAATCCACCCCAATCCAGTCAAATCCAATCGAGTCCACACCAATACAATTCAGCCCAATCCAGCTAAATCCAATCTTCCCCACTCCAATTCAATCCAGACCACCCCACCTCAATCCAATCCACTTCAATGAAATCCACCCCACCTCAATCCAGTTCACCCCACCTCAATCCAATCCAATCCACCCCACCCCATTCCATTCCACTCAATCCAATCCAACTCACTCCAATTCAGTCCATCCCACTGCAATCCCATCTACTCCACTCCAATTCACCCCACACCAATCAAGTCCACCCCACTCAAATTCGCCCCACTCCAGTCAACCCAACTCCCTTCCACCCCATGCCAGTCCTCCCCACTCCAGTCCCCCACCTCAATCCACCCAATTCTAATCTAATCCACCGAACTTCGCCACAGTCTAAATACACCCACTCTACTCCAATCCATCCCATTCTACACCAATCCAATCCACCCCACCCCACCCCTATTTAGTCCATCCCACTCCAATCCACCTCACTCCAATTCAATCCACACCCCTCCAGTCAAGTCCAATTCACCCCCCTCCACTCCAATTCATCCTACTCCAAACCACGATACTCTAATCCAGTCCACCCACCCAATCCAATCCACTCTACCTCAAACCATTTTAATCCACCTCACTCCAGTCCCACCCCAGTCCCACCCAATCTAATCCACTGCACTCAATTCCAATCCAATTTACTCAAATCCAATCCACCCCATCCAGTCCATCCACTCCACACCATACCTCTCTAATCAATCCAGCTCACTCTACCCCAATCCAATACACCACAATCTACTCCAATCCAGTCCACCCCAGTATCTCAATCCACTCCAACCCACTCTACCCTATTCCACAACACTTCAGTCTACGGCTCTCCACTCTGTCACTCCACTCTATTGCACTCCACTCTGACACAGCACTCTACGGCACTTTCTGCCACTGAACTGCCCCCCTCTGTACTCAACTCTGCAACAGTCAACGCACCCTACTCTACGACACTCTACTCCAACGAATCCAGTCTACAACACTCTACTCCCAACTCCACTCTAGGACACTCCACACCACTAACGTTTAGCCATGCTGAACAGCAGCCACACTGGTGTACAACATGGCAAACATTTTTTTATAGGCGAGACCTAGTGCTTGTTAACATGGTCTTTCAGGCTTTGTTTGCTTTAATTGCCACTCAGGGGTCATTAGGGAAAATGTGTAAAACATTTTAGAGTGTTTTGTTCTGCATTTACTGTTTAAAGTATGAACTGATAACGGGGAAAATTTACCAGCTTAAGATATTTTTTGTACCGGCAGGGACATTAAAGTACCGGTCTTGCCTGTCTAAAACTGGGTGGCAACCCTACCAACAGATAAGGCCAGACTGTTTTAATAGAGTCTTAATAGGTGGACCCATAGGTTTTTACATACTCAAAGCCACGTTAATTTCCAGCAGGGCCCTGTTTTTAATCCTTTCTTTAGGATGTACATCTGGAAAAATCATTAATGGGAATTTCTGCATAAGACCTCCTTCTGCCTACTCACCTCTGAGATTTTTTTCTCCAATGTGCTGTCCACAAGAATGTCATCACTGTTCGGTGTCCCTCCTTCCACTCAGTGACTGCATGGCGGAAGGGACAGGGAGGGAGGGGTCTCTATCACTGCAATAGCATGGTTGCAAAAGGTTTTCGAATTAGTACCAGAGGGCACTCTGACCTCTAGTGATCCCCAGTGAAGTGCTGAAGCACCTGTTTTATTTTGCAATGCAAAGTGGTTGTGGTGATTACAGATGGGACTCCCAACGCCCCAGGTTGCTCCCCCTGCCCTGATATTTTCCAGTGTTTCACCCTGGGGGTCCAATTTCAGGACACAAATCATCACACCCGTCTTGAAGTCCCCATATCTTTCTGAGAAGAATCTAGTTCCACCTTGTGCTGCTCGAGGGGGATGTAGGTTCTCATAAAATGTATTATTGCATTACAACAATGTAATTGATACATAATTCAATATACTCTTCTGCAAAGCTGTGTTTATTTCAACATTGGATAATGTAGGCCTCGGTTTTGAAATGGTTGTTGCTGTCTGCAGCCCTCTTATTTTTGCACACAGTCGTCGCTCTGCCTTTCCTCACTGTGCGCGTTGTGTACAATAGTTATTCGGTAAACAATGTTTGACACACAACATTGTTCTCTCATGTACGACATGATGCTTCCTTCTCAGGGTTTATTTCATGCTGTGTTAGCAAAGTGAATGTTTCCCAAGGCCTCACCTATTGGGGGCCACAAAACTGATTCTCATGAGAACTTAAACTTGATTTGTAGTAATATTTGTATTAACTTGTCTTAATTATATTAATTGTCTTAGTAGCAATGGGGATCGGAACCCCATAATGTGAATATATGTGGCACAGCGCTGAATAATGCGACTTTGGAAACTGTTTCTGATTGGGCTAAATGTGAGACCTTAATGTAATTGTATTCAAGTACAGTTTATTTTGTATTTTTCATTATAAAAGCTAAAGCTCCCTTTTCTGAGGGTGTTGTGCTCACTCTAATCTGATCTTTAGAAGGCAACACTCTGTCAGTCTGACCTGATTTTTTTTACTTATTTACTTGAGCTGAAAGCTACTTTGTTCTGCCATTTCATTATTTACATTTTATTCTGAGCTTCATGCTTTTAAATGACAATTGCATAGCTAACTCACCTCTTGCCACTATTTTTGCTTTCGGTAATGCCTTACATTTTTTCAATAAACTTTCATGGTTTTCATTTTAACTTTTGTCAGTCTTTATTGTGATGCCTAATGTGCTTTACATTTAATACTGAAATGTTGCTGGATATTGAAGTTATATGTTGACTAGGATAGCATGGAGTAGTATAACTTGTGGTTGGAGTTTCTTAGGTAGATTCAGCGCACTGCATACCCGTTAACAGCAAAAGTGCTGTAATTGTCAAAAAGTCAGGAAGGCCGTGTTCCCTGTGAAAGGCAAACATGAGTTGCTTCAGCTCCTCTCCTCCTGGACTTGGCCCAGTTTCAGAAGAAAGTCGATGCTGTCGAATTTCTGGCAGTCAAGATCCTCTCTGGCAGTATATGACGTGTTAATCTGGGGCGTAGGATCCTCCCAAGTGGTCAAGCATCAGCCCTTTTATACTATGTCTTATCTAAGGTGGGATTTTCTGACACAACTTCAGGAATGTCTGACATAGCCTATGTACATCAACAAGGAGAAGCGTGGCTCAGTGGTTGGAGAAGCGTGGCTCAGTGGTTAGAGGCGGCAGACCCGGAAGCTGAGATCGACCGTGGACCAGGGTTCGATTCCCCGCCTCGGCGGGTCTCGGGCTCAAAAATTCCACGGACTCGATAATTCTCGTTCCGGTGCCTACTCGAATCACGGGGTCACACTCTGCAACTCTGGGCAATAGCTTGCTTAATCTCCACTACGGCCCCTCGCGGCGGGATGCCTGGCTTTCACCTTGTGGACACCCTGCCAGGGTTTCTCACAGGGGAATACCAGGACGGGTTCCCTAAGCAAGCGCCAGGATGCCCTTTGGGTGACAGGTTTGCGCTATATAAGTACACCTACATGCGCATCTTAAACGCATTCTTAGAAACCATTAAAGTGAAAATACATCAATTCAGACTACACTCTTTTGGCTACTGTTCTTGTCTGACTTTGAAATAGAGATAACAAGACACTTGTCCTAGACTGATGTCGCATCAGGTGTCTTATCAATGTCATTGTCTAAGTGACATGACACTTTCAGAGGTTTTTGGAAAGATAAAGACAGGCGACACCTGTGCAAAGGCAGACATGTTGATAACCCTGCAAAAATAGAGAAAATTGAATCTCTGCCTCTTTCAGATGTAGTCGGGGCTAATGTTCTATACGTTAGACCCTCCCACCTGATGACAATGTCCTGTGAAGTGTGGCATCTAGCTATCTCAGGGTAACCTATTCTGCCCTCTGTCAACATGGCAGAACCCTGCTATTGGTGTAGAGCTGTCTAGCCCAACCCAGTGGTGTGGCTACCCTGGGGGCTACACACCCATTGAAAAATGGCTTAGCAACCGCTTTTCCCTTCTGCTCATGATGTGATGCTAGCATGCCTGAGAAACAAAACAGCAGCCCCTCCTGAGGGTGACTACCATCTGCTCTTCAACAGCGGCTTCCCATTTGAAGCTTGCCTTTTGGGCTCACGCCCTGTTGACCATTTTATTTATTTATTTTATTTTATTTATTTAACTTATAAGGCGTACAGCTACCCGCAGTGGGTTTCCCGGCGCCAAGGGACAGATTAAAAGAATGGGAAGAGAGAGCAACCATAAGTCAATTACTGAGGAGGGCAGCCAAGTCATTACTGAAAGAGCCATGTTTTAAGTCCCTTGCGGAAACGAAAAAGATTGGTTTCTGTTTTTAAACCAACAGGCAAAGCATTCCAGAACTTCGGACCCAGGTGGGAGAAAGAGCGGCCGCCCATCTTCACCAACCTGAATCTCTGAATCACAAAATTACCTATCCCAGAGGATCTCCAGGAACGACTGGGGTGGTAAGCTTGGATAAGGTCATGTAGGTATGCAGGAGCTGCCAGGATGGGGTTACACATCTCTCCTAAGCAGATTGTTTGTGTTCCTTCCTGAGAGTTGTTCACTCATCTTCCCAGGAAGGCAGAATGCGGTCTCAAGCCCAGCAGCTTATGTGCAAATGTAAATGGTCACTGGAATCTTTACCCAACAAAATGGCAACTTTCTAAAGTGCCATTTGTTCAAAAGTTACATTAAATTTCATCATCATCATATACATCTTTATTTCGGTCCACAAATCCTGAAAGAACAGTAAAAAGAAAGCCACAATATATAAAAACAAGTTTAAAATACTAAAAACCCAATAAGACTATATATAATTGATGCTTTACATGTGTAAAAAATCAATCAGCATGCAGTTAATTTTTCATCTCATAGAAAAACCTTATGTGCCTGCCACAAAGAGATTAAAAAACAATACAGCATATACAATTGGCGTCTGCGTGTTATATTTCGCAAGTCTAAATGCTTCTTCACAGCATCTTGTACTTAAATTCTCGCACAGTTTGATCAAAATTTTTTGCCTTATTTTCTTATACTCTGGACAAAAGAAAAATACATGTAGTTCAGCCTCCTCTAGGCTATTGTATGCAGGGCAACGTAGGACAGAGCTGCCATCCTATTTGTTGGTATATGCACAAAGCGGAAGAATGCCATGCCTGAACTATAAATAGTTTCCTCGCTAATGCCGGTCTTATCTCATCTAGGCATGACTCCAATTCATAGGTGTCCTAGACTTTTAGGAAGTTGTCTGTTAGAGGACCAGTGGCTGAGTTTTCAAAAAGTTGTGCAAGATTAACTGCGCTGTAGCTGCTAACTAATTGTTTACACGATATTCTAGAGCATTAAATTTGACTTGAGCAACAAGTCGGGTTTAATGCAACAATTGTTTTGATACCTTGAAGTGTTATATTTAGTAGTCCCATTCAGAAGTTGGCACTCCTGAGTTGTCACAGTGTAACTCTGTATTCGCCAATGAAGCTACTTCCATTCCGCTGTAAAAACGACAATGTGGGTTTTTTCCTGTCAGGACATTTAAAAGTTAATAAAACACTTGTCTATCTTTTTGAAATAATGTACCCTGCCTTTAGGGCTCCCTAGCCCTGCCTTAGGGGTGACCTGCACATTTTAAAAAGGGAGGTTTGGGTTTGCCATAAGTTTAAATGACAAAGTCAAGTAAGCATTTTAAAATCTGCTCTACTAGCCTGCAATGGCTGTCTGGGTGACATATTTACCTTGTCAGACTCTTGGAAGTACAACCACTGCTGCAGTCTACGATTGGCAGTTAAAACAGGCCCTAGGTACTCCCTGTACCACATACCAGGGACTTCTAAGTAAGTTAACTTATACCAATTATTTGGGTTAGTACAGTGGTTCTTAAGCTTCTGTGGGCCCTCACTGAATCTTTACTGGAATCCAGAAACCACCACTGAGTCATTTTTTGGAGCCGGGGACCACTGGCCTAAGCAACTTCTATGATTTGAACCTCAAACAATACACACAAATATAAATACAAGCACACACCAAACACATGCTCAAATCTTTTAATTCACAATCAAATATAGAAAGAATTCTCACTTTTTAAATGTTGATTCTTCATTCGTATAAACTTTATTAATTTAAATATATTAATTGTAATATTAATTTATTCTGTACAACAGTCACATACCAGATTGGTCCTCGGACCACTGATTAAGAACCACTTGTTGAGGGCACATGCACCGAGACCTGATCAGCAGGGCCAAGTGCATCACAGAATCATTACTCCAGCACGAAATCAAGCAACACTAGAGCAAAAAGTGGGAGGAGAACCTAAAAAAGGCACCTCCTCACACGTTTGGCCAAAGGCTGCACTGTAGGATTATTGTGTAATGAGACTAGGGATGTTCGAAGCCGACCAAGACCCATAGAAGAGGTGCTCGAAGCTGGCCAGTACATCATCTACACTTTATGGCTGCTGCAAATTGTATCAGTTGCAGGTATTCTGTGGTGGAACAGCTGAGGACGGTCTCTACAACCCGACTAGCAACAAAGAATTTGGCTTGGCATGTTGTTCCTTCATGCAAGATGTGGCATTTAAACACTCCCTCTAAGAGAAGAGGGTGTGCTCCTCCATACGCATATATGTTCATTCCAATAGGCTGCAGTGCTGGGCAAGAGTGTAATCCATTGAAGTGTTTCTTATTCATGATGTTTGCAGAGGCACCTGTGTCAATCATAGATTTCATTGAGGTCCCTGTAATGGTGATTTGACACGTGGGTCGTAGCTTGCCATGTTCTTTCTGGCTTCCTAATGTGCACGATTTTAGGAACTGTTTGACATTATCACCGTTCTCATGACTATTTCTGAGAGGGGATGGGTACCATTTGTGAACGGCAGTTTCCTCGGCCAGACAGGACTCTTGCATCATGGTGGTTGTTAGATTTGGGGGTCTCTAGTTGGCACAAGTAGGTACTTTTGACAAATAGGGACCCTTTCCTCTATTCAGGACAAGGGGATTACACTCCTAAAATAACCCCTGCTCACCCTTCACAGGTAAGCTGTCTCCTGTGTCTACATCATGGACGCACCAATCTGTGACACTAGGAACCAGGGAGAACAGATCAGAAAACTGTCCCAGCAACTGGTGGTAGTCATTCTGTTGCTCAGGGGTCGGGGTGGAAAAGAGGTTAACACCATCCACTGACCCATCTTGCTCTGAGGCTGACAGGAGGTCAGGAAGAGGCTCAGTCTCATCCTCCATCCCAGTATCTGTTGACTGGGGCTTAAGCAGTTGACATGTAGGACCCTCAAGGGGTTCCTAAGAGACCGCAAGTCCACCAAGTGGGTAACTGGACTCTTGCGCTCCACAACCTCAAATGGTCCGGTTCACTTATCTTGGAGCGCGCAGGGCTCCACCTGGGCCATGACCCACACTTTCTGGCCAGGTTGAAGCTCTACCAGAGTGGCATTCTGGCCATACCAGCGCTTCATCTCCTCCTGGCTGGCTTCCATATTCGCCTCAGCGAGTTGCCTGAAACGCCTATTCTGGTTCCTGAAGGCCAGCATGTAGCTATATACATCCTGGGGAGGTTTCCTGGGAGATTGCTCCCAGCCTTCTTTAACCAGACTCAGAGGTCCTCTGACTGGGTGCCCATAGAGAAGTTCAAAGGGACTGAACCCTAGAGAGTTCTGTGGCACCTCACGGTATGCAAACAACAGGCATGGTAAGAGGACGTCCTATTTACGCCTCATGGGTTCCTCAAGACCTATAATCATGCCCTTCAGGGTCCAGTTGAACCTTTCAACCAGCCCGTTTCCTTGGGGGCGGTAAGGAGTGGTGAACTTGTAGCTTACACCACACTCCTGACGCAGGGACTTCATATACTTGGAAATGAAGTTGGTACCCTGGTCAGACACTACCTCGCGAGGGAATCCCACTAGGGAGAAAATTCCCATCAGTGCTCGTCCCACCATGGGGGCGTCACTGTCCTCGGAGGTATGGTTTCCGGGTACCGGGTGGCATGGTCCACCAAGACCAGGATGTACCTGTTGCCCATGGCTGTCTTGGGGTCCAATTGCCCCACAATGTCAATCCCCACCCGCTCAAAGGGGGTACTGACCACAGGGAATGGTTGTCGAGGAGCCTTGTGCTTTCTCCCACTCTTTCCACTTGACTGGCAAGTCTGACAAGTCCTGCAGTGAGTATCAGAACTCTTGGGCATTTGGTGCCAATGAAAGTGGGTGACAAGCCTTTCAAAGGTCTTGTCCTGCCCCAAATGTCCTGCTAATGGCACATATGAGCCAGCCCCAGTAGGAAGGCTCTGATATTCTGGGGCACCACCAGCACCCGGGCTGACCCAGGTTCAGCAACAGCTCACTATACAAGAGGTGTGGCGCCGCGGCCAGGGCGACTGACGCTGGAATCTGGGGACCACGGTTCGATCCCCGGCTCCGGCGGCAGGTTAGCCCAGCACCATGTGACTCTGGGCAATAGCTCGCTTAATCTTCCCGACGGCCCCCAGCGCCTAGAGACCCATACGGGTGATTGTGCGCTTTACAAATGTGGACTTTACTTTACTATACAGGAGACCATTCTCCCAGTAAATCAGGTGTGACCCTGACTGATCACCTGCTGCCTGGCTTGCATCCTGCTACCGCAAGCCCACAAGAGAAGGGCACTCTCTCTATTCCTTGCAAAATTCCTCCCTGGAGGGGCGTCCTTCTTGCTGCCAATGGGTCAGCTCAGGCAGGTCCCCCAGTTCAGCTACTTGCTCCCCGGTAGGCTCCAGGGCATCCCCCTCAGGGTCTACCTCCTCCTGGGCCGTGGGAACTTCGGGGGCCGGTTTCCCGCGCCCCCTCGCCATTACTCTCTTCGGCAGGTTCCTGGGACTCCCTCTCAGGCTCCAGTTCCTCTTGAGAACCCCGACTGGCTGACATTGACTGGGTGGTCCGCACACCCAGTCAGGCAGTCCAACCATCTTCAATTGAGTTGTCATCTCCAACTTTTCCCAAGGGGAGCTCTCCAATTCATTTCCCAACAAACAGTCCACAGGCATGGCGGGCCTCACAGCTACCTGAAGAGTACCAGAGACCCCCCCCCACTCAAAGGGAACCTGAGCCCTTGGACAAAGGCTCTCTGTGTTGTCTGCGTTAACAACTCGGCAAAATGCATGAGGGACAATCTGCTCTTGAGACACCTGGTGACACCTGACAGCTGTCGCACTGGCTCCTGTATCTCTAAGAGCCTCCACCTTTTGGCCATTGACGGTCACTCGCTGCCCATATTTCTTAGTGTTCCTGGGCAGCTGAGCCTCTGAGACCATCTCACTGTCTCCTAAAGAGACTAAGGTCAGTCAGTCAGTCAAATATGCTTTATTCGAGGTAAAACTCATAAAAGCACAGTACAATATTAAAAAAAAGAAAAAAGGAACAATTTTTGTTCAATGCTAAAATATTAAAACATATCTAGAAACTCCCGTACTTATCATTTCATTTTTAAAATACAATGAACATTTTTTTTTTTTAAAAAGGAACAATATTTACCAGAAATACACAGAAAAAAAGCATTTTGACGTCAATAGTTGTAAAATTCATCAATAGAACAACCGAAGTAGACCAAATCGCAGGGAGGTTCCAGTAGGTACCCATATTGGGTGGTCTAAGCATTCCAGTCATTTGTGCCGGTAGGAGCTAAAGATCAGAATTAATCAATCTATAAGATATTTCACAGCAAGTAATTCTTTCTAATGGACTATGTCCACCCCAAAAATTTAGCAACCGCCACAGAGATGAGTATGCAGTGTGCTAGTACAAATTAATCTTAGAGCCACCTTGCTATCCCATGTGCCTAGCGATTTGCACATCGCTCTTTGCCAAACACGTCGGGGAATTGAGTAGGCGCTACAGACAAAAAGAAGATGGGAAATATTCTCAATTCCGTTTTTGCAAGCCGGACAGACATTAGAATGAGCTTCAGCCCATCTACCTGTTACCGATCTAATCGGGAGCGAACCTACTCTAAGCTGGAAGTAGAGTTTCCTATCCCCAGGCTTAGATATGACATCCCAGTAGGGCTCTAAACTGGGCAAAACTTTCGCTTCCAAGTAGCAACCTTCCATGGAAGAAGGATCAGCCTCATTCCAGTTCCGGTAAGCTACCAATTCCCAGTATTTATCTTTGAGAGTGGCTTTCGATGGAAACTGGGCTAACTCTGGGTCCTCCCACAACCCCCTCATGCCCATATACTCCAGGATTTGGCACAATTTCTTTAGCCAGCCTATCTTGTGGAATTTATCCATCTTGATCACATCCAAGAAACCCTGAGCGTAGTGCGCAAGTTCAGGGGTAAACCAGATACGGCGCCAATATAGGATGGGTCATAGTCTGGCCATATCCGACAGGACTTTCCTACCTAATTCATAGCGCAGTGGTTTCATGGGTGTGCTTTTAGGAAGGCCAGTAAGATTTCGCAAGAAGTTGTTTTCAGCAAGTGTAAGAGGCGCTAGGTTGTCAAAGCCCCAAATTTCGGCACCATACAGTGCCGAACTAAGGGCTTTTGCCTCGTACACTTGGAGTGCTGGCTGTATCGGCTTGGTCAAGGATGTTTTTGTGCTCCACAATTATAGCACCTGCGTTTTGGCGAAGTTTGAGCGCCGCCATTTCGGTATGCTTCCCCCATTTTACGCCCTTTGCTACATGAATGCCTAGGTAGACAAAGTCCGATATCCTTTCCACCTTTTGGCCATCCATGTAAAAATTCCCTTCAAAGCTAGGGTGGGGATTAAATACCATGAGCTTTGTCCTTGTTACATTAACTTCAAACCCACGGTCAGCACAAAAGCCCTCAAAGATCTTCAAAGCTCGCTGCAGGCCACTGGGGGTTTTGGAGATAATGAGCGTATCATCTGCAAATAGTAGAATCTGAGTTTTCACTCCGGCCAAAGTGGGAGCATCTACGCTTCCCATCAACATACGCTCCACTACTCCATTAACATATAATGAAAAGAGTGTGGGGAGCATTGCACACCCTTGGCGCACTCCCCGCTCAACTGGAAATTCAGTGGTAACTTGGCAGTAGCTCCCCCACTGGATTTTCGCATAGTTTGACTTATGCAACCTCATAACTAACGTTAGGGTTTCCAGCGGCATGCCCAACTCGCTAAACACTTTCCACATCTGGGACCGAGGGAGTAGATCAAAAGCTGCTCGTAAGTCAATAAAGGCAGCATAGAGGCTACCTTTCGCTAGCTGGACCACTTTCCAGTGGAGCAAAGTGAATCGAAAAATCTGGTCTGTGGTGCTAGTTAACTTACGGAAGCCTGCTTGGAATGGGGTCAAAATGTTTTCTTCCTCCACCCAGGCCATTATTTTCTATAGGGTCATTTTTCCTATCACCTTTTGTACCGTATCTATTAGGCTAATAGGCCTGTAATTCCCGGGCAAGGTTTTGTTGCCCTTCTTGTACACAGGGATTATTACCGCCCCTTGCCAAGACTTTGGTACTGGGGCCCCTAGCGCCACAGCATTGGCCAACTTCATTATGTATCGGCCCCATCGCGCTTTATCGTGGAGAAAAACGTCCGCTGGGACCCCATCAGGTCCGGGAGCCTTTCCCCTCAAGACTGAGGCAAGGGCCAATGCTACATTATTATTGGTAAAAGGAGGGTCAACATACAAGGTAGCCTCTACAGATTCCCTAGATTTATCCTCTGGGCGGCAAGCATACTGAGGACCAAAATATTCCAACCAACTACTCTGGGTTACATGGTTTGATGGTGGTTCAGGGCAACCTCCTTTCCCCCATTTGACAATACTCCAGAATAGTCTCGAATCCTTAGCAGCACTGGCAGCTTTTAAATCTTGCCAGTGCTGCTCGTCCCATTGTTTCTTAGCCTTGGATATACTGGTCTTGTACTTGTGTCTAGCTTCCCTGACAGCAATAGGGTCTCTTCTTTTAATTGCCGTTCCTAGGGATGTTCTAGCTAATCTGCAAGCCTCATTGTACCACCCCTCTCTCTTTGGGCGTTTGTTGTTACCTATGGGCTTAGATACTACCCTATAGAAGTGTCCCTTTAAAATTCCCAAAAAGTTGTCATGCAAAATCGAAATTTCTTTCAGATCTTTTGCATTCGCGCTACCTGCCCTCATTGTGGTATCCATAGCAGAGATGGCATTATCTAGATCTTTGCTAATGCTCTCTAGCACCTCACTCTTCATCGCAATTTGGTCCCACCTCACCCGCCTCATATCATTTGTCGGGACAATCTCTGCTAAGGGTTCCCCACCAATACTTAACCCCTCCAGATCCCCGCCCCATATGAGGTGAGTGATACATAGGGGGTTATGGTCGCTCTCTAGCCTGCCAACTACCTTCATGTCCTTCATCAAATGCCAGATTGCCATGTTGCAGAAAACGTAGTCTATCCTACTTTGGGAGCGACCGTTATCAAAAGTGTTTTCACCTTGCCCGTCACTCTCAGTTCTACCATTTAATGCTCTTAGCCCTCATTCGCTACATATTGCATTAATCTGGATTATGCTAGCTGTCCATTTATTGATAGGTTTCAGGTCCAATTTAGGGATCCCCCACTGTGAGTCCTCTTCTTCCCCTACATACCAATCACCCTCTATAAGAGGCTCAAAAGTCATGTTCAGATCTCCTGCAATTATTATATTGTTCTCGCACGGCTGTAAGCCAATGAGATGATCTAAGGCTACCAGGGTCTGTGATTTCCCACCTCCTGACCCTCTGACATACAAATTGTATACATCTAGGGTGTCCCCTGATCCCATGGTTAACCTGATCAGCTGGATATCACTGTTGCCAGTTTGGAGCTCTGTCACTCTATCAAATAGTGCTTGTTGTGCCCAGATAGTTAGCCCCCCTTTCGGCCGTTCCTTGGGGCCCTTGAGTGCCGGCACAAAGAAATTCAGGTAACCCAGGAGAAACAGAGGCTCGCAAGCCCAGGTCTCTTGGAAGATGCAAACATCGAAGGAACTAATAAAGGAAACCCATTCAGGTGATTGCAATCTAGAGCTCAAACCAGCTATGTTCCAGGATACCATCCTTCCCTCAGCACTACTAGCTTGGGACGGCAGCACTGGGGTAGCTAGTCCATAAGTGTACGAACCATTTATTCCTGGGGGATCCAGTCCCCCAGGAGCAACAGGATTAGAGTCACCAGATTGCAACCCACCAATACCACTGGGCACAATGTCAGTTGCAGGGCAAGTTCTTGTAAGGTCCATGATCTCGGCCCCATCGACCAAGCTGCAGTTTAATCGGTGATCACTAACTCTAGACCCCTGGTGCACAATGAAAATATCAGCAGTCCTAATACTAGGTAGTCAATCTATGGAATCAAGCCTAGAGCTGTTATTCCTAAGCCTATTTTCACTTGCAGAGATGACAGAGGTAGACGGAGATGGAAATAGGGGTGTCTTCCTCAGCTGGATGCCCAAGTGGGTGGGCGGGCTAGATCTAAGTTCTAATTGGAATGTTAAAATCTGGATTGTGGCGTAAACATTATCGGCGCCATCTTGTCCTTTTCAGATCCATACGTGCGCGTAAGAAGCAGCCATTTTGATTGCCATGGCCTCTCTGCCCACTCCCGATAGCCAGCGCCTCTTCCCCCCCCCCACTCTCTTGTTTCCCCAAGCATCCCCCCCGCGCTCCGGCAACCCCCGATCTCTCCTCCTTGAACCATAAACGAACCATAAGCGCGATCCTGCCTCAGCGCAATGCCCCGAGCCGAAACCATATAACCCTTTCATCCCTTCACGGGAACAAGCCTTTGATATCCTCTTCCCCCCTGCCCGATTGTCCAAGCTGTTCCCAGGCCACCGCCAGGCCCCGCAGATGTAGTTTATTGCCCCCTACAGTAGGAACTCACCCCATCAAAGGAGCGGGGATTAATCAACGCTTTCGCACCCCGAAGATCCGACTGATCACCCACACCCCCGTTCCCAGCGGAATGTCCAGCTGCGCGATAACCACCAGATGCTGAGATCGGGGTGGGAATTCTACTGTAGATGTGTGTGGGAACGGGCCTGGACCGGGGATTCCGAGGATGTCTTTTCTGTCCTTCAAAGAAACATTACGGATGCAGTATATGTAATAAAGCCATAAACCTGTGTATAATAGGCCAGGCCTCAGAGATGCGGTTAGAGCACCTCGAGAAGATACTCTGTTGTCTGATTTGACGTGTTCTGCTCCGTCGGAATAAAAACCCCTGTTTCCTGCCTTCCAGTCTCCAGCGCCTGCCTCTTCATTTGGTAACCTTGAGTTGGGTGAGAGGCGACTATCGCCGGGCAGACCTTGAAAAAGGGGTAATCGATCTGACCTGCAATCCCTTTTTTTCACAATTGGCGTCCCAAACGTGGGGCCCATCAGCGACACGTGGATCCAGTGGGAGAGGTCCTGACGACAGTGTGAACGACTGCAACGATCGGGAAGAGCTCCTGCCCGATAGACCCTCGTCTGGCAGCCGATTATCCGAACTTCACCGGTTCCGAGCAGACCTCTCTCGAGTGATCTACGGTCCTGACTGGGAACCATCAGGAGTGCCACAGCAATTACAGAGAATAGAGGACGATCAGGCGCTGGAAGCGGAAGACGAGAAACTGTCCATGCGGTCCGGGTAAGGTCGTGTAACACGATGAATTGCGAATTGATTGTTTGATTGTTTGAAAATACTAGTATTACTCATTTGATTGTTTCTGAGAGATTCTCTGTCTGCAAACAGGGAATGATAGGAGTATTCTCTCTTTGCAGATAGTGAAGGGTAGGTAACGCAGGCCTTTGCCCCCGTTGTAATCCGTCGTGCCTGCTTCCCTCTCCATTTGATTGATTGTTATCCAAGTATTTACTGTTTTGGAATTGGTTCTCTTTGGATCATTCTCTATTTGCAAACAAGCACAGAGTCGCAATACTCTGTTTAGTCTTTGCAGATAGTGAAGGATAGGTAACGCAGGCTTTTGCCCCCGTTGTAATCCGTTGTGCCTATTTTTATCCCTCATTTGATTGATTGTTTATCCGAACATTGATCGTTCGGAATTGGTTCTCTTTGGGTTATTCTCTATTCACAAATAAGCACAGAGTCGCAATACTCTGTTTAGTCTTTGCGGATAGTGAAGGATAGGTAGTGCAGACTTTTGTCCCCTTTGTAACCCGTCATGCCTATCTTCGCCCCGTTTGTTGATAGTTGGTTCAGCCCGGACCGCTTATTAGAGGTGAACCATCCGGCTCCACTGGAGGGCACCCCTAATAAGGACATGTTTACTAAATATGGACTAGTCACCGTGGCTTATAGTAAGCTGTGGCATAAATACACGAGAAAGGATCGGGAAAATCAGTGGCCACTGATAGGATCCTTTGATAACGATAAAATAAACGCACTGGGAACAGCCCTTTATAACAATAAGACAACACCCACTATGCTTGATAGCTTCGGCATGTGGCGCAAAGAAACAGAACAGAGGAAAAAGAGAAATGAGGTCAGGTTAGAAAAGGAATTACGCAAAGCAGCTCACCTAACTGCTAACAAATTGAAGGAAGAAATAAAAGAAAGAGAGGAAGCCAAGCTGAAACAAGAATCCGAAACCTCGGGCCAGTGTCCCGTTAGGACAACCTCTACGCTTTACCCCGAGCTACCTTCGAAACAGCGAACGAACGATGATTTACTACTAGGTCCCCCGATCATCTACATGCCCCCTCCATATGCCCCTTCCCAACCCTTAGCACAGCACCCTCAACCCCCAACGACAGGCGAGAGTAGTGCCGGAGCCTCGGTCCTCATGGCCTCTGCGCCGACCGAACCCCTCGTACTCAGCGCAGCACGAGCAGCGACTTCAGATGATCCCGAAGCTGGGAGGAAAGACCCCGCTAGATCGAATAGATTAAGTAAGGACGAACGAGCTGGGATCGATAAGATTGTCAAGACACTGGTGGTGCGAAAGGAAAGTGAGGATTATGTAACGGATATGTACAATACATATGCCAATAGCCACAGACGACACTTTGTCGTACGCCTTTGTTACCATACCCTTAATGCATATGAGGACCGATACCAAGGAAAAGGCCCTGAAAACCTAACGACTCTGTATAGGAAAGTTGATGTCGGAGGTGGAGACGAGTGTGATGTGACGAACCTCTTCACGCGTACGCTTGAAGTTTTTCACCACCTCACTGAACAGAAACCAGAGACTAACACCACGACCCCTGTAGCGACTGAAGCCAGAGTAGAAAAAATTGACACAATGATGCCCATAAAGGAGGCCGCTCCCTATTGGGTCCCCCCACGAGGACAGGGAACACACGACGATATTAACCACCAAGATGCGAGAGGGAGGGTAGTTTACAACTGGGTTTACCAACCATGGGATCGGCAAGACATCCTGACTTTCCGAAAGTCCTTGCCTGATCTGCGAAAGAACCCCACAGCCTTCTATACAGAATTAGCCACCGCTTTGGGTTCGACGATTATGACCCTAGCGGATATCGATTTGTTTTTTGGGTTATGTCTGCCAGCTGATGTGTGGAAGCAAATCCGGAAAGTCGACCACCTTGAGCTGTTCGGACATACCTGGATACAACTCGGTGATGTAGACAAACAGCGAGAGCAGGGACAGAAACCTTTGAAAGCCATTCTAGACTACCAGATAAGATCGTGCAGAAATTAAAAACCCTAGTCCCAGAAAGGAAGGTGGACTGGTCGATAGTAACGGCCTGTCGCCAGAAACCCCAGGAAGACGTATCAGAATACTTCTCCCGGATTGAGACGGTGTTCTCCGATTACAGCGGCCAGGACATGACCACTGCAACCGGACATCACTTGTTTGTCCAGAACTATGTGAAAGGCCTGACACCAGAAGTCTCGCAGAAACTACAGACTAGCGAGAGTAGTTGGGCGGCCTCCAAGCTTGCAGCTATCCTTCAGATGGCTCAATACTATGAGCGACAAAAGAACGAGAACGATCGAGCGACTGAGAAAAAGAAAAAGGACTTGAAAGAGAGGGTGATGATTGCTCAGTTGCAAGGGGTGACTATAGGAAGGGAACAGTATAGAGGGAACTACCAGTCGAATGCTCCTAGAAATCCACCCCCTAGAGACCGCACACCCGCACCCGGCGCTCCACGAACAGACCTCGATGAGGACCAGTGTGCCTTTTGCAAAGGATTTGACCATTGGAAGTCTCAATGTCCAGCTCTGCAAGAAGCACTCAGAAATAAAGACACGAGAGACGTAGCGGGCGGGCCGAGAAATAGAGGACAGGGACGAGGGCACACAAACGACACCAACAATGACAGACCTGGCAGACCGAACTCGTTTGACCGTCCCCGACAGAATCAGTGCCAACAGTCTGACTGCGACAATGCCCACGACTTTGCATAGGACTGCCAAGGGCAAGGAAGGGATCCAGTCGAGCTCTATGTTGACCAGCAAGGCCCTTATGTCACCGCTAAGGTCCTAGGTACGAAGTCTCCATTTCTGGTAGATACTGGTGCAACACGTAGTGCGTTGTCTAAACGATTGATTCCCAGGGCACCCTTGTCTGGCTCACATGTGACATCAATAGGTTTTGATGGAACGCCCTCCACTAATCCCTTGTCCACACCGATCTCTTTTAACTTGGACAATAACACCACTGACACGACGTTTTTGCTCTCCTCCAACACCCCCGACGCTATTATGGGACTTGACTTGTTGAAACATTTTCGAGCTACTATTAGGTGTTCACAAGACGGAGTTCGAGTCATTCTGTACGACAACCCAACGCTTCTCAGATCTTGTCGCACGCAACGCATGTTTTCCTTCACTGACGCTGACTTGTCCCTACTCGACACCCTACCCCTGTACCTTTGGGCAAAGACTGACTCGGACGTAGGACGCATGATTATAGACCCTGTACACATAACTGTTCGACAGGACGCAGTACTCCCAAAACTGCCGCAGTATCGGATATCGCCCGAAGGTGAGAAGGCATTGGTAAAAATCATCCAGTCCCTGGTAGATGCAGTTGTGGTAGAAGAAGTAGTTAGCAATGTTTGCAACAGCCCTATCCTACCCATTGTAAAGAAGCAGGGTGAGGGAGATGAAAGAGCGTACCGTTTCATCATCGACCTACGAAAAGTCAACAAAGTAGTTGTTCCTCAGTACCCTGTAGTCTCAGACATCACCACCATTCTGACCCTGATTCCTTCCACTGCCACCACCTTCACGGTAATCGATCTCAAAAACGCATTCTTCTCCATCCCCATCCACTCAGACAGCCGCTACCTTTTCGGCTTCACTTTAAAATCCCGCTCATATAGATTTTGTAGAGCACCCCAGGGCTACACTGAAAGTCCAAGCATCTACATCCAGGCCCTCAAGAGACAGCTGGATGCAGTCCAGTTACCGGATGGAGTGGTATTGATACAGTACGTCGATGATATCCTTTTGGCGGCCGACACCACTCCACTTGCAGTCACAGCCACCATCCAACTCCTGCACTTCCTCGCGGAAAATGGCCACAAGGTCTCCAAGAAGAAGTTGCATTTCTGCCAACCTCAAGTCACTTACCTAGGCCACCTCTTGTCCAAAGATGGGAGAAAACTCACACCCGATCGAATTCAGGCCATGCTAGAGACCCCTATCCCTAAAACCCAGAAGCAAGTCCGCTCTTTGGTAGGCCTCACCTCCTTCTGTCGGCAATGGTTGCCAAATTTCAGCCTCATTGTGAAACCACTACTTTCCCTACTGGACAAAGATGTCCCCTTCCCGCTCCCTTGGACCCCTGAATGCCAATCCTCCTTCAAAGAGCTACGAGACGCCCTTTGTTCAGCACCAGTCCTAGGAACCCCTGATTATACAAAACCCTTCTCTCTCTACACTCACGAAAGGGAGGGATGCGCTTTGTCTGTCCTGACTCAAACCATCGGCCCCAAGCAACTACCATGTGCCTATTTCTCTGCCACTCTTGACCCTGTAGCGAGGGCTTTGCCTGCCTGCCTTCGAGCAGTAGCTGCTGCTGCTGTTTCTATCCGACAAAGTGAGGGGATCGTACTCTCGAATTCCCTCACGGTGCTAGTGCCCCATGCTGTCGACACCCTCCTAAACCAGACCAAGACACAACACCTGACCAGCGCACGACTGACTGGGTACGAACTGACACTGCTCGCACCTCACATCACGTTGAAACGATGCACCACCCTGAACCCAGCCACCTTGTTGCCTCTGCCTGAGAATGATCCCGATGTGCCCCCTATACATGACTGTGTGACCCTCACGGACGAACAGACTAGGAGTAGAGTTGACCTTCGAGACACAGCTTTCCCAGATTCGGACGGAGAGCTATGGGTGGATGGCTCTTGCATCAAACTCACCGATGGCACCACCTCAGCTGCATATGCAGTCACCACAGCCCGAACTGTAGTTGAGACCGCCCGCATCACACAGAAATCTGCACAGGCAGCGGAACTGATTGCCCTCACACGAGCGTGTATCCTAGCAGCAGGGACGACATCAAACATTTACACGGACAGCCAGTATGCCTTCGGGGTGGTTCATCATTTTGGGCTCCTGTGGAAGGAAAGGGGATTCCTGACCTCACACGGCACCCCCATCCTTCACAGAGATCTAGTCTCCGCTCTGACTGAAGCAGTTCTCCTTCCCAAACGACTTGCTGTGATCAAATGTCAGGCACACAAAAGGGTGACAGATATCGCCGGACAGGGGAATGCACTGGCGGACATCACCGCCCGGACGACAGCAGAGAATAGGACGACAACACGCATATACGTGACCAGGTCACAAACAGAAAAATGGAAGGACTCTAGGGAGACCATTAGGGACATCCAGATAGCCAGTGCACCACACGAATTGACTGAATGGGCACGGGTGGGACTGAAGGACGATGAAGGCTGCTGGCGGACAAAAGACACGAACAAATGGTTGCTACCCAATTCATACTTGATCCCTATACTAACCATGGCTCACTCCCCTGCACACATAGGAGCAGCCCCTATGGCTGAACTTGTCTCCCGAGTTTGGCATAATGACAAAATTACAGACTCAGCCAAACGTCTGGTCCAACAATGTCTAATCTGTCTGCAACACAACCCTGGGAAAGGAACTGTCGTACCCCGAGGAGGGTTTGCGGTCCCCAACCACCCATTTGAAGTCCTACAGATGGACTATATTCAGTTAGAGAGATGTCAAGGACTGAAGTATGTACTTGTTGTTGTATGCGCTTTTAGCAAATGGGTGGAAGCCTACCCGACGCGTGACAACACTGCCATTGCCACTGCAAAAGTACTACTGAAAGAGTTCTTCCCTCGCTACGGCCTTTGCCGTATTTTATGGAGTGACAATGGCCCCCATTTCATAGCCGAGGTTATCCAGCTTATCCTGAAGGGGCTTGGGGTACGACAGAAATTTCACGCAGTTTTTCACCCCCAATCTGCTGGACTGGTCGAGCGGCACAACGCCACATTGAAACTAAAACTGGCGAAAATAGTGGCTACCACAGGACTAAAATGGCCAGACGCTCTTCCTCTGGCATTACTGTCAATGCGTTCCACCCCCACCAAACACCACTTGACCCCTTACGAGGACGTTTTCGGCCGGCCCATGAGTATCTGGTCTGCACCCAAACCGACATCTATTCACGACGTCCCGGACGTCCTAATGTCTGACTATCTGTTTAACCTAACTAAAACACTGTCTGTTATTCATCATCAGGTGCTGCAGGCCATCCCCGATGCTTCCAGGGGCCCCGGACATAGCATCCAGCCTGGAGATTTCGTCCTAATTCGGAACTTCCAGCGGGAGAAGAGTCTGGAACCCCGCTGGACGGGCCCCTGGCAAGTCCTGATCACCACCCGAACAGCTCTTCGAGTGGAGGGGAAGCGAAATTGGCTGCATGCACATCATTGCAAGAAAATCTCTCCGACCCTGACGTCGACCGAAGACGTGACAACCCAAGAAGAGCTCCTGAACAAAGACCGACCATCCCTGAGCTGCTACCCTGAGACAGAGACACTCGAATTGGCGAAATTCCCTGATCCCACTGTGCCATCCAGAGAAGGGTATAACCTGCGACGAAAGAAGGGAGCTTCGGCTAAGCAGACCACTGACTAAGTTACAATTCTCAGACTGGTGGCCTAACACTACTAAGGCTGCCAGGAGAGAAGCCCAACAAAGTTTGTGGTTCTGCCCACTACCGAACACCTTGAAGATGATGGAAGCGCCCGATACGAAGATGATGGAAGCAACCGGACATCCGAAGACCCACTACAGAAACCCGAAAACTGACAGGTTGCACAGCTCAAAGACTATTGCTCTTCTTATCGCTCTTCTCTTTTGCCTCCTCCTCATGACTACCTTCTGGATCGTGGAAGAGAACGCACCGGCTCATAAGACATTTCTAACGACTGCACAGCCTACCACCATGAAAGAACACTACCTGGTCTCTCTTTCGCCTCAAATCCAAGAAAGGCGTAAGGAGTTCTGGAACAACTCCTTCGTACAGTTGCTGCACCAACACAACCTTGCTGCCAATGCCACAAATTGCTGGATCTGTGGGTTGATACCACATGCCACCGGACATTCCATCCCCTTCATCCCAACACCTTTCTCTGTTCATGGTTCCTGCCTTGCTTGGCTGATCCTCTTGCAAGAGAGCTACAGAGACAATGCCACTTCCAGCGGAACATTGTCGCACTTTTATCATGGGGTCTGGCTGAACAAAACCAGAAGAACTGCTGCTCCCTTCTGCCCTCTATCCTCCAATGCTTCTGTTCACATGGACATCCCCGCCAAAGAAAGGGTGGAGATGCAAGTATTCAACAATCCAGCCATACCCACCTTCTCCTACCTCCGGAAACGAACGGCTGCCACCCTGACTGTGGCCCTATCTGTCGTCAATGTCTCGGGCCTTGTATGCATCACAGGCCATGGGACACAACTGGTGGGCCACAGCGCTTGCCGCATCACCAGAACTTTGGACTCAACCGACCCACCCTCTTTTGTCACCTCTCCAAACATGTACTTCATCTGTGGTACAAAAGCCTACACCTGGCTCCCAAAGGGCTGGGGAGGTACCTGCTTCATTGCCTTCATCCTTCCTCCGACCTATGTGGCTCCGGCAAACCATCACCGACAAAAACGAGCAAAGGACATTGAGCAGGCCGACTCCACTGGAGCACAATTCTTGGATGCAATAAAGGGACTTGTTCCACTTTGGGGTCCGATGGCGAACAGTCGTGCCATTCGGCATTTGTCCCAGGCAGTCGAAACAATGATGAACATTACAGCTGGTATCCTCACAAACAATACAGCCGAGCTTCAGGCGGTCCGTCTGGTGGCTCTTCAAAACCGCCTTGTTCTAGATGTGGTTCTGGCGGACCGTGGAGGAGCATGCCGTATCATCGGGTCCAGCTGTTGTACCTACATACCAGACAATTCGCCCTCAGTCTACAAAGCCATTGAACACCTCCACAGACTCTCCTCAGAAGTTCATCAGGAACAAGACGCATGGTCACTTGGGAGTTGGTTCTGGAGTGCTGTAAAGGACTGGGGATGGAGGTTGTTCATGATCCTACTGATATCAATCGTCGTAATATGTGGACTCTGCCTGGGTATTCAATGCTTGCCGCCTCTGTGCTCGCTGTTTGCTAACTGTATTTGCCCCAAGACGCCGAACTTCGAAGCTGAACGTATGAAAGCTTTGCATGATATCGAAATACGTAATATAATGGGGATAGACATAAATTGACAAGCTGGCTAGATATGTTGAAAAGGGAGGACTGTTAAAATCTGGATTGTGGCGTAAACATTATCGGCGCCATCTTGTCCTTTTCAGATCCATACGTGCGCGTAAGCAGCAGCCATTTTGATTGCTATGGCCTCTCTGCCCACTCCCGATAGCCAGCGCCTCTCCCCCCCCCACTCTCTTGTTTCCCCAAGCATCCCCCCGCGCTCCGGCAACCCCCGATCTCTCCTCCTTGAACCATAAACGAACCATAAGCGCGATCCTGCCTCAGCGCAATACCCCGAGCCGAAACCATATAACCCTTTCATCCCTTCACGGGAACAAGCCTTTGATATCCTCTTCCCCCCTGCCCGATTGTCCAAGCTGTTCCCAGGCCACCGCCAGGCCCCGCAGATGTAGTTTATTGCCCCCTACAGTAGGAACTCACTCCATCAAAGGAGCGGGGATTAATCAACGCTTTCGCACCCCGAAGATCCGACTGATCACCCACACCCCCGTTCCCAGCGGAATGTCCAGCTGCGCGATAACCACCAGATGCTGAGATCGGGGTGGGAATTCTACTGTAGATGTGTGTGGGAACAGGCCTGGACCGGGGATTCCGAGGATGTCTTTTCTGTCCTTCAAAGAAACATTACGGATGCAGTATATGTAATAAAGCCATAAACCTGTGTATAAGAGGCCAGGCCTCAGAGATGCGGTTAGAGCACCTCGAGAAGATACTCTGTTGTCTGATTTGACGTGTTCTGCTCCGTCGGAATAAAAACTCCTGTTTCCTGCCTTCCAGTCTCCAGCGCCTGCCTCTTCATTTGGTAACCTTGAGTTGGGTGAGAGGCGACTATCGCCGGGCAGACCTTGAAAAAGGGGTAATCGATCTGACCTGCAATCCCTTTTTTTCACAGGAATAGGTTCTCAGCTAGGTCCACAGAGGACAAAGTGAGTTCAATAACATCGTGTGTAGTCCCTGGGTAACTCATTCTTCTTGTTTTAACTATATCGTCCCTTATGACCGATCTACACCCTCTGACGTATCGTAGCCAATGAATGGCCTTGTTCGTCAGGGAGTCTATCCCTTCCCTGGTGCAATCGGCCCTCCTATCTAGCTTGGGGACATTGGTCATAAATATTTTATTTGTAGGAAAATTACCCTTTATGTGTACCTGGCCTCTGTTTGACTTTGAATTAGATTTTAGTGGCCCTTGTTTTTGAATGTTAGGGATACTACGTTGTTGAACCCCTACCGTCACTCTTGTCTCCTTTGTTTGGGAAGGCCCTATCCATCCCCTGTCCCCACAAGATCCCCTCTCTGTCCTATGCTCGCCAGCACTAGGCTGGTTTACTAGCTTACTTTCCCTCGTGGTCCAAAGTGCTCTATTACTGTTGATTATAGGGGTATGAGCAGAACTTTTCGCACTTTCCTCTGCGGAGTGTTTCGGAGGTGTTTTCCTGCTCGTAGGGTCACTTTTCCCTATTAAGGGAGGGGGACCTTGAGTGGGTTTTATTGGATAAGTTGAAACTTTCTTACCCAGGGCCCCCAATTGGAATCGATTGTCACGCAAATTTGGTTTTGTTGCTCCAGCCAAATTAATGATCAGTTTTTTCATGGCCTCAATCTCGTCCCTTAATAAAGAGACTAACTTGACTAAATCACTAAAACTTCCTGGCTTGTCTGGGGAGCTTGCGATATCTCGACCCAGCCCTATGCCTGTGCTTTGGGGAATATTATTATCACCACTAGAGTTAATATTATTATCCTCGTTCTGGACCTCAGCTAGCACCGTGAATCTGTTAGAGCATGGAATAGAGACATTATCACTTGCAATTTGTGCCAAGGGTTTATCATCACATACTTTAGGCCCATTATTTGAAAGATCAATTGACCTTTCCTCTCCTGAGCGACCTTTTTGCCCTTGTTGTAGAGATCCAGTCGGGATTAATTTGGCCTGGGAGCGAAACATTTCTGGGATTCTAATAGCTGGTCCTTCTGTTTCTTGAGTAACAGAGTTTGGGCTCCTCGCCCCCGTAGAAAGACCCGACACCTCAGAGGTCCTCAAGTCTTCCGACAAGACTTCCTGGCAATCATCGACAATAGACTCAATTCTGTCCATAATGCAGTTCATGGCGGCATGTCTAGGCACTCCCTTTGCTTTCCTCTTTCTGCTCTGCTTTGGGCGTTTGGCCTCCTCGTTTACACTCCCCCCTCCTTCCATGGATTTTTGTTTGTCCATCCTTTAACCAAGCCTTTCGAAAAGTTATGAACTTATAAATTCCACACACCTGAATCAATGTAAATGGAAGTGCGCTCTATATCTTTTCAGGTAGCTTGCACCCCTCTTAAAAACACACACTGTGACAACGGTTTGAAGATAACAGAGGTGTGGCCCGGCCCGTCCTCGTTCGACCACGGATGGCCACAGATGGCCCGCCCTTTGCCCGGGCTTAGCCCGGCACGTCCCGATCGCGTCCTGAGAAATACTAGATGTTTAAATAGTGCCGGTGAGCGGGTGGGCGGGCCTCTGCACAGGTGTTGTCACGCACGGGCTCCTGGGCAATGGAGTCCCGTGCAGCGTGCTTGGTCGTCCCCTCAGCAAAGAGGCAGCAAGTCCCTCGGCGTTGAACCCCTCCGGGGGTGACAGGCAGCTCAGTTGACGGCGTGCTGTGAGCAGCGAAGCGGGACCCGCTGGCGCGGGTCCTGCTAGCAGTTAAGACAGGTGCCGGTGAGCGGTGGGCGGGCCTCTGCACAGGTGTTGTCACGCACGGGATCCTGGGCAATGGAGTCCCGTGCAGCGTGCTTGGTCGTCCCCTCAGCAAAGAGGCAGCAAGTCCCTCGGCGTTGAACCCCTCCGGGGGTGACAGGCAGCTCAGTTGACGGCGTGCCGCGAGCAGTTAAGACAGGTGCCGGTGAGCGGTGGGCGGGCCTCTGCACAGGTGTTGTCACGCACGGGCTCCTGGGCAATGGAGTCCCGTGCAGCGTGCTTGGTCGTCCCCTCAGCAAAGAGGCAGCAAGTCCCTCGGCGTTGAACCCCTCCGGGGGTGACAGGCAGCTCAGTTGACGGCGTGCTGCGAGCAGTTAAGACAGGTGCCGGTGAGCGGGTGGGCGGCCCTCTGCACAGGTGTTGTCACGCACGGGCTCCTGGGCAATGAAGTCCCGTGCAGCGGCTTGGTCGTCCCCTCAGCAAAGAGGCAGCAAGTCCCTCGGCGTTGAACTCCTCCGGGGGTGACAGGCAGCTCAGTTGACGGCGTGCTGTGAGCAAAGATGACTAAGGTCATCTGTGCAGGACCCCACCCACCTTGGAGTTCAATCTCCTCCCCCAAGGCTACACTAGCCATCTGCCAGGGCGGAGCACCAGTGGGTGCTTGTTTACCAAATAGGCGGCACCTGGTATGATTCGCCTTAAGACCCAGGTCACCACACTTGTAACATTTCAGGGGCCCCTGGGGAACAGGACTACCTGTCATGGCCCCTTGCTTTCTCTCAGGGGGAGGCTGAGAACCTTTCACGGGGTTCCTTTGGGGACTACTTTCGGGCCCTTTTCGGAACTCCTTCTGTTTACCCTTGTCCCCCCCACTCTTCTGCTGGGGACTCTTCCCACCTTTGGCTGAGTCTCCCATGTGACCCTTGTGGCCCCGGGTGCTCACCCAGTGGTCCACCTCCTCAGCAAGCTTCCTAGGGTTGGTCAGCTTGCTATCTATCAGATGCTGGCGCAGCTCTGGAAAACAATTATCAGACAAGTGCTCCCATGCAATCAAATCAAAGAGACCTTGAAAATCATTAACCTTGCTGCCCTTTACCCAACCATCCAATACTCTGCAAAAGAAAGTGACATATTCAACCCAAGTACTGTTTTCTAACTTTTTGCATTTCCTGAACGTCTGCCTATTGAGCTCAGGTGTCAAACCATATCTAGACTTCAATGCCTCTTTCATGTGGCTGTAGGAATTGTGGACTTCAGAAGACAAGTCTAACAATGTATCCCGCCCCTCATTAAGGAACCTTCCCTGCTCCCCAATCTCTCTCAGGGACTCGGTGGGAAGACATGGCTACCTCATAGGCTCTGAACCACTGACCAATATCATAATTTTTGTAAAACTCTTTCACCACATCCTTGGGAATATACACTCTACTTTCTGTATGTACTGACGGTATGCTGCTTCCAGAGGGAGTAACTGCGAAACTTTTGGTTTTAAACTTCAACTCACTCAAAACTTTTTCATGCTCAAACTGCATTTTCTTTTCCTCAAGTTCTAACTTTCTATTTTCAAATTGCAGCTGCCTATCCACCGTGAACCTGGTCATCTCCATTTAACGCCTTCTTGATCTTGGAAGAGGTGTGGCACCGCGGCCAGGGTGACTGACTCCGGAATCTGGGGATCATGGTTCGATCCCCCGAGCCGGCGGCAGATTAGTCCAGCACCATGTGACTCTGGGCAATAGCTTGCTTAATCTTACCGATGGCCCTCAGCGCCTAGAGACCCTTACAGGTGATTGTTCGCGCTTTACAAATGTGGATTATTATTATTTATCTCTCTCTGTCCTCCAGCTCCTCTGGAGACAGACTCTTGTTAGAAGCATTGCAAGGTATTATCTTCCTTCCCAAGCCCAATGGCTCTTCCTGTTGTACTTCTGCATCATCATCCTCCTCAATCTCAGGAGTTTTTCTTGCTTCTACCCAGGCCATCAGCACCTTGTAGAATTTTTCTTTCTTGGTGCACCCAACAGTGGAAACCTTAAATTTCTTGCAAAAGTACTTCAGCTGCTTTACTGTGTAGCATTCCAGCCTCTCTTCTTCCCACTCGCAATTAAGGGAGACTACAGATTCTGCTCTCTCTACTACGACTGAATCAGGCATCTTTCAAAAATAGAACAAAAATCGAAAAAGGAATCTACCAAGAAGTATGTGGTATCGTTATGGTCTGCACTCACTAAGTAGTGTTCACCAGTCACTGTACATGAGTCACAAATGCAAATCCAGAATCCTTCCGTTGCTTCCAATGTTAGATTTGGGGGTCTCTAGTTGGTACAGGTAGGTACTTGTGATAAATAGGGACCCTCTCTTCTAGTCAGGACAAGGGAATTACACTCCTAAAATATCCCCTGCTCTCCCTCTAGGTTGCGTAGCGCAAGCAGTCAAGGCTTATTTCAGAGGCGTTGTAAGTTAAGCAGTTGTGACCACATATAGTAACCCAGTGACAACACTACAAATGGACACCACACAGGTTCCATATCAAAAATAAGTAGGCTTTATATAGAGTTACCACAAGACCATAAACGACAAAAATACACACTATGATTACTTTAAGATGGTAGATTTAAGCTTAGTTCAGTTCGGTTCTTAGATGCGACACTTTGTGTCAATGTACCTTGGGTTGCGTTGCGCTTCCATGAAAAGCAATGTCACAGCGATGGGAAATGTGGCAAAGTTCAGATACAAAGAAATAAAGACATGAAGATCTTCCGGATGCAGCACGCTTCTCGAGGCTGCGAGTAGTTCTCGGTTCGATGCGTGGACTACAGCGGCGATGTCCAAGATGCGACGGCAGCAGCTCCAGCGGCGATGCTCTTCTCCCACGATGCGTGAAGCTTCCTCTTGATGCGACAACTACAGCGGCGACATCCAAGATGCAACGGCAGCAGCTCCGACGGCGGCGCGCTTCTCGGGAATGCGAGGTGCTCTTGGTCGATGCGGTGCAGTGCGACGGTTCCAGCGGCGACACCCTCCTTCGGAGTTGCGATGGCAGGCACAGCGACAGAAACACGCTCCGACCTCATTGCGAGATTCTTCTCCTGATGCGGTGCAGTGCGACAACTACAGCGGTGACACCCTCCTTCGGAGTTGTGACGGCAGCAGCAGCGACGGCGACACGCTTCCTCTTCATTGCGGCACGCTTCTCTCCGATGCGGTGCAATGCGACAGTTCCAGCGGCGACACCCTCCTTCGGAGTTGCGACAGCAGGCACAGCAACGGCGACACGCTTCTTCTCGTTGAGTTGCGCTTCCAGCTCCTTGCGACACGCAGTTCCTCAGAAGGCCCAAAAACAGCAGCAGGCACTTACAAAAGAACTCTGGGGAGCTGGGGAGGGGGTGAAATCTGTTGTCCCTGAGACTTCAGCAGGAGGCAAGCTCTTTTCCAAGCCCTTGGAGATCCTTCACAAGTTGAAAGCAAAGTACACAAAGTTCCTTTCTCGTTCCTTTGGCAGTAAGGCAACCACTGCAGGCCAATCCCCCAAGCAGCACTTCCGCTTGGGAATAGTCTCTCCTAAGTTTCTTCATGTTCCTCTCCTCACAAAAGGTTTCTTCTTGTAGTCCAAAGTGATCTAATTTCATGGGATCAGGGTCCCAATATTTATACCCCAAAATCCTTTGTTCTCTGAGAGGAGAGGGGCCTTTGCCCAGTCCAAACCAGTTCTGAAGCACTCTGTTTACCAGACTTCTCCTTTCCTTTCACAGTACACGGTAGGCACATCAGATGCCCCACTGGAGGTGGAGCCAGCATTGTGGAAGGCAAGTGCAGTCCTGGAGCACTTTGTTTACAGGACTCCATCTCTTCTTTCAGTGTGCAGGGCAGAGACATCAGCCGCTCCCCAGGGGGTGGAGCCAGAATTGTGGAAGGCAGGCACAGCACTGTTCAAGGTTCAGGTGCAACTCCTCCCTCCCATCTAGACGCAGATCTCTCTATTCACCACTGGGTGACTCAGCCTGTCTATTGGAATTCCCCAGCCCTGTCACTCACAAAACCAGACATAGGAACACACAACCTAGCAGAGGCAGGTTTGAATGGTTAGACAAGCAAATACCTACTTTCTAAAAGTGGTATTTGCAAACACAGAATATTAAAATAAACTTTACTGAAAGATGTATTTTATTATTCTGAGTTCAGGCATACTAAACTCTAATTTCTACCATGTTCTCTGAGACAGTTAGGATTATAAAATGTAATAACTCTAACAGCCCATTCTGGCGTATGGAGAACAGGTAGCCTTGCAATAGTGAAAAACGAAAATGGCTGTAATTCACTATTAGGACATGCCACACACATCAGGGCTTGTCCGACCTTATACGTACAATGCACCCTGCCCTAGAGCCTACCACAGGGGTGACTGATATGAAGAAAATGGAAGGTTTTAGGGACTGAGAAGCGGGTGCACTTGCCCAGTCAGCATGACAGTACCAGACTGTATGCAGGCTATGCAACGGCAGACCTTAGACACATTTTACAAGGCAGCTTCTGCGGGTGGCACCACCAGTGCTGCAGACCCACCAGCAGCATTTGAATTTTCACGGCCTGGGCACACTCAGTGCACTGTACTAGGGTCTAACAAGTAAACCAAATAGCCAAACATGGAACCACTAATTAATACATCAATTTACAATAGGGAGCATTTGCACTGTGGGACTGGATAGCAGTGGCACAGTGCCCAAAGCATCTAACACCAGCAAAAATACATGAGGCAACAGAAAAAAATGGAAGAGAGACCCACACCAATGGTGCCAGGGCTAACAGTGGTGCTGCCTTCTACCTCGGGTCATTGTTCCCCTCTGCAAAACCCCTTGCAAAGAGATTTGGGCATTTGCATGCTGGTCCTGTTTTGCCATTGACTGCACAATGCTGGAGGGAAGGTGCAGGAAGTTCACAAGATACACATGCTTACTTTTACATCATGTCCTCCTTTGTAAGTTTGGAGCAAGACGGTGCCAGTCATCCTTTGGCGATGGCTGCAGCAGCTCTGTCATTATCGGTCAATGCTTGCTCACCTCCTCTTGAACTGACATCTTGCTGAATGGGATCCCCATCTGCTGAGCCTTGTCGTTAGATAACTCCTACGAGCAGGCGAAGGGGAGGATTTCATCCAGTGACATCCTGGAATTGCAGAGTATGTACTGTTTGAAGGCAGCTGACCTACACCCTTGGATGAGTTGAACCCAGTCCTCTTTTTAGGGGTCATCTTGAGTGCAGGCGTCTGCTAGTTTGATCAGTCTAGCATAAAAGATATCATTATACTCACCCTCATGCTGACGAGCTTGGTGTTGTTTTAAGCGTTCAAAATTAGAGTTGAATTGGGTGTCAAAGTACAGGTTGAAAGCTGTGCTCACCTATTGTAGTCTGGTTCACCTCCTATGTTGTGGAGAACCCTGAAGAGTTCCTCAACCCACATATTGTAAAAGAAGCAACCTTTTAACTTCATGCCCAGTGGTGGCTGGCACAGACCGCAGAGGGGGGGATTTTTTTTGGGGTGGTTGAGGGGAGGTGGAGTTCGGGGTGGGGGTGGGGAGGAGGGGGTAATGTAAAATAAAAATAGAAAATTCACCTTATCACTGCCACGTTGCTCCTCTGCGTCAGGACTCAGGAACCAGGAAGCAGCCAGGCTCCTCTGACCAATCACAATGCTGCAATGCAGCGTTGTGATTAGTAAGCACCATGGCTCCCCAACCAATCACAACACTGCAATGCATGTGATTGGTCTGAGCATTGTGGTTCGACTCTCAGAATTGAAATGGGAGCCTGGGCATGTTTTCCATGAAGGCGGTAAAGCAGCCTGCGTGGAGAACAGGGAAAGTGCATGATTGATTGGCTGGCCAGAGAGGGCAAACCACTCCTCCCCTGCCCTGCTCCGAGAGCAGAGCCGCCCGACCCGAGTTCAGTTATTATCATTTTATTTCTTATTTAGTTACACTGCTTTAAAGAAGTGGGGCGATGCTCCCCCACCATAGCGCTGGAGCTGCCAATGTTCTGGCCCATTGTAGCTTTAAAATACCTGTTGAGGCCGCCCAGATCGGCTCGTAAGGTGCTGTCATTGCAAGTCCACTCAGCTTATTGAAAGGAGGTAAAGGATTGGCTGACCCTCCCACTGGATGTGTGGGTCTCAGCAGCTAGGGGGCATCACGATGTTGTATGCCGGCAGCCAAGTGCTGGGGCAGCTGCTTGGGCAGCACCGTCCTTTGAGATATATATGTATATACCCGGCTCCCTGTCTTATGGTGCACCCTTGTGTGAAAGCGACGACTGAGGAGAAATGTCCACAACACAGTATCACTTTTTTTCTTCTTGTTATTCGTATTATCCCCTTTTTTGTTTACATTTACATTCTCTCTCTCTTTTACTGCCCATAATTCTTCTGATGTGTAGTATGTAGGTAGTCTCACTACACGTGTGTTTCAAGTGAAGCAAAATTGAGGGAACAGTGCCCCTCCAGTTGTGGGCTTGTGGCAAGGGTATTTGAGCAGATGTGGTTGTTAAATCAGAAGCGCACTGTGCCACCGCAGTGCAGGACTTTGCTTCCGGTCGGATCACAGTGCATATCAGTGGAGTAGCCAGAAAAAAATACCCCCCCCACTTGGACCACCATCTAGAATTGCTGCTAGGTGAGTTTCTCTCTATAAGGGCTATCCTTTCATATTTCCTATCTTTTCTATTTTCACATCCATCTATGAGCACTCCCTGGCTCTAATACCGCCTTTCCCCCGTCCTCCCCTTTCCCATGTCTCCCTTCTCTTTGTCACTCTCTTCATGTTACCCCCCTCCTTTCGCCTCACCTCTCAGTCCTGCCTCCTTCCTTTTTCCTACTACCTTTTCTTCTCTCATCTCTCCTTTCATGTTTTTCTCAATCTTTGACTTCTAGTCACACGTTTGTCTCTCTCCTCATCTCTCATCAATCTCTCTATTCCAATTTCTATTTCTCTTTTCTCACCTCTATTTCTTTCCTCTGCCCATTTGTCTCCCTCACAACACTCCTTTCTGCCTTGTTCTTTCCTCTCACCCTTCTGCTTCCCTTTCTCTCTGACTCCCCTGCTCTTCCAAACACTTGAATTAACTTTAAACTCGTTTTGACCGGTGTGGTGCCTCTTATTTGTGACATTTGTTTCCAAATTTGGACTAAAATGTTATTTTTGATAGCTATAAATTAGACAAAAATGACGTTTGGTTTTCTTCTTCCATAAGAGGAAAGAGTAATATGAATACCCTGTTTGAAAAATTACTCTTGAAAGGTGCAAATGGTGTTCAAACACTTTCTACAGTGAGCTTTATGCATTTCTGACATTAAAAACAGCAAATTAAATCGTTTCTGCAGTGTTGAAAGCCTGGTAGTGAAAGCAGTTTTCGGTTTTATTCTCCATCCTTTTTTTCAAATTATTAATTCCATAAAATACTTTCCGCACTTAGAAAAAGCAGACATATTTTGAGCTTAAAGGAAAGAAGTTTGAAGTATGTAGGCCAGTCTTCCCACATGGGCAGAACACTCCAGCAGATGCACATCATGAAAGGAGAGGAGGGAGAGAAAGACAGCTATGGCCTTGCTCGCTCTCCTGTTAAACACAACTTCCTTCAAACAGGGGTGCTGGAACACTTTTTAGAGCGGGGATGCTACCATCAATGTTACATCACTGAAGTCATAGGGATTGAAAACAATGCCATACAAAGATCAAGCAATGCCAATATGCAATGTTCATTCAGCAGAAGAGTGGAAAGGGTCTGGTATGTAACTGGTGGTGTGTTTTGGATCTCACTGTCAAAAATATATTATTAAAACATTGTATTGGGAAACACAGTCATTTATATACAGCACATTCACCGTTGAATGGCCACTTATCTATACAGACATTTCACTCATAAAACGATATAGTGCAGAATTGATGTATGGGAATTGGGTTTCAGCAAATATTTGTCATTGATGCAACACCAAGTCCTTAATTTGTTATGATCCCATTTAAATCTGTTTTCATCAATCAATTAAATCAATCGGGAAATTTTAAGCGCGCTACTCACCTTTGAGGGTCTCAAGGCACTGGGGCAGGGATGGGGCGGGGGTAGCCGCTCTAGTTAGTTGAAAGAGCCAGGTCTTAAGGGTCTTCCTGAAGATGTGCAGGGTGGGGGCACATCTGATGTCGATTGGGAGCTCGTTCCAGGTCTTGGCCATGATGTATGAGAAGGTTCTCCCTCCTATTCTTGCTCTGCGGATACGCGAGGGTTCGGCGAGGTTGGCGGATCGGTGGTTCTTCTTGGGTATGTGGAAGGAGATTCTGTCATTGAGATATTAGTGTCCGGTGTTGTGGAGGCATTTGTAGGCATGGGTGAGTATCTTGAAGGTTACTCTCTTCTCAACGGGGAGCCATAGGAGGATACGCAGGTGTTGGGTGACTTGTTTGTGTCGAGCGATGCCAAAGACTAGTCTGGCTGCAGGGTTCTGTATGGTCTGGAGCTTACAGATCCGATGGCTTGTTGATCCCGGCGTAGAGGGCGTTTCCGTAGTCCAGTCTGCTGGTTATGAGTGCACGGGTGATGGTCTTCCTTGATTCGGGGGTGGGGAAACCATTTGAAGGTTTTTTCGGAGGATGCGGAGGGTGTTGAAGCAGGTGGAGGCGACAGCGTTCACCTGTCGGGTCATGGAGAGGGAGGAGTCGAGTATGATGCTGAGGTTTCGGGCATGGTCTGTGGGAGTGGGAGGGCTGCCGAGAGGGGTGGGCCACCAGGTGTTGTCCTACGCATCGGGGGAGGGGCCGAGGAGGAGGACTTCTGTCTTCTCAGAGTTGATCTTTAGGCAGCTGCTGTTCATCCAGGATGCAAGGTCCTTCATTCCTTCTTGGAAGTTGAGTCTGGGGGTGATGGGGTCCTTGGTGAGGGAGAGGATGAACTGAGTGTTGTCGGTATAGGATACTATGCTGAGTCCATGCTGCCTGACAATGGCGGCGAATGGGGCCATGTAGATGTTGAAGAGTGTGGGGCTGAGTGATGATCCTTGGGGTACTCCGCAGTTGATGTCTGTGGGTTCGGAGAAGAAGGGTGGAAGTCTGAGTCTTAGAGTTCTGCCGGAGAGGAAGGAGCAGAGCCAGTCTAGGGCGTTTCCCTGTATGCTGGTGTCGTGGATTCTGGCGGTGAGTGTGCGGCTGAAGGCGGTGTTGAACGTTGCAGAGATCGAGTAGGATCAGGGCCGCAGTATGTCCTTGGTTGAGGAGAGTACGGATGTCATCTGTGACGGCGAGTAAAGTAGTTGCTGCGGAACCCGGATTGGGAGGGGTTGAGGATGCAGTTTTATAGGATGATTTTGTTAGTTGGACGTTGATGGTTTTCTCTGTGACTTTGGCTGCGAAGAAGAGGAGGGAGATGGGTCGGTAGTTCTTGAGACCCGTGGGATCTGCTGAGGGCTTCTGACTTCTGTGCGTTTCCAGTTGTCGTGAAAGATGCCCATTTCAAAGGTGGAGTTGATGGTGCGTTGTAGTTCCGGAGCGATGGTGGCTGCGGCTCTGTGAACGATGTGCAGGGGCAGGGGTCCATGGGGGCTCCTAAGTGAATGCCTTTAATGGTTGATGCAGTGTCTTCCGTGGTGACTGGGGTCCAGGAGGAGATGGTGGGCTGGCTCGCGTTGCTGGAGGAGGGAGTGGTTTTGGAGTCAGGTGTCTGGTCGTTAAAGTTGTCGTAGAGGCCCTTGATTTTCAGATGGAAGTAGGAGCCGAGCTTGATGCAGAGGTCCTGGGAGGGGGAGATGTCTGTGGTTTCTCTGGGGGGTTTGGTGAATTCCTGGATGATGCTGAAGAGCTCCTTGGAGTTATATAGAGTTGGCAAGGATTGTGTTCTGGATGAAGGTCCTTGTGGTGGATCTGGTTGGTGATATTCCAGCATGGCGTTCTTGTAGGTGGTGCAATCTTCCAGGGTTTTCTGTTTCTCCAGTTCTTCTCGAGACGTCTGCAGGTGCGTTTGGATTCTTGGAGGTTGGCTGTGAACCAGGCGGGTTTCCTGGGGCGCTGTCTGTCAGAGTTGCGTTGGGGTGCAAGCTCGTCTGCACAGTTGGTGATCCATCTGTGGAGTTCTTGGCTGTGAGGTTGGCGTCCGTCGAGGTGGTGGGGGTGACGCGGTTGAGGGTGTAGTTGAGCGGCTCCTCTGTGACTTTGCTCCAGTTTCTTTGTGGAGGGCGGCGTGCAGGTTTGGGCAGCTTGGGGTTGTTGATGAGGAAGCGTACGCAGGTGTGGTCCGTCCATGGAGGTTGCGTGGTGTGGCTGAAGCTGATGTTGTTCACACTTGCGAAGATGGGGTCAAGGGTGTGTCCTGCCTTGTGGGTAGGGGTGGTGATGAGCTGTTTCAGTCCGATGTTGGCGAGGTTGTCCAGGAGAGTGGCATTCGGGGGATCTGTAGGCAAGGGTGCCGAGAAGTCTGGGTCTAGGGCTGGTCTGGAATTGGAAGTGAAGGTGTTCGGTAGTGGAGAAGGAGTCACTCGTGGTGGAGGTGGAGAGTCGGAGGGAGCTCTTGTCTGCGATATTGAGTCCTCCTCCTGGACGCTTTAGTCACACTTTGAATAAAAATAAACACTTATTTGGCCTTTCTTGACTGCTAATACATTCTGAAATAGATATACAGTTCTTTATAGGTATTTAAATTGTATTGTGTGCTTGAAAAAAGCGACACCCAACAGCCTTTCCTTTCATATCAGTAGAATTGTCAAATAGTTCACTTTTTTTCTGATTTCTGTATTTTTTTTATTGTGTATACAAAAATATATATTTACATGGAGCATGGAATATACATGAGTGAAAGGAAAAGGAAAGAAAAAAAAGGAAAGAGGAAAACGGCGCCGGGGGGCGGGGGGGTGTTTGGCCGCTGGTCTTCCGTGTCTTTGCGGTTGTTCGATAGTTCGATAGTCGGGTTCGAATAGTTCGGATGTCAGATTTCCAAGTCCTGCTTGTCGTTGTGTCTTGCTGCCCCCCTTCTCGATGCTAGGTTGGTTTCCTGTCCCCGCCCCGGACCATAGAGGGGACAGAGAAGGATAGAAGTCGGAAATGAAAGAGGTGAAGAGCCTTGCAAGCTGGTTCCCTTTTGTCAGCGCGATTGCTTTGCAGTCAAAGAAAAGTAAACACTGAGCTGGAGCTTAAAATAATATACATCAATTTGTCAGAAGACACAGCTTGACATTTGACCTCTGTCTCTAAATCTACAGCAGATCTGATAAAATAACACTAATTCACCTTCGGAACTCCAGCATGATTGTATGCTCCTATTTCCAGTGTGCGCCTATGGGTCAAAACAGAGCAATGGTGTCCGTGATGCAAGCCGATGCTGAGTAAGACGTCCTGGACTTCTTCTCGATGTCTATCTAGGGTGACGAGGCAGCACTACTGCCCCCTCCCCCGGTACCAATCCGATATATATTGCCAGTTTGTGTCATATTGCTAGTTTGCAGGGCCGGACTGGGAACCAAAACCGGCCCTGGCAAAGTGCTCGGCCGGCACCCCCTCCCCACAGGGGGGGAGGGGGGTTGGAGGTGCCGCCAAGCTCTTTGCCGGGGTCGGTTTTCGGCCGATTTTGTTACAGGGCCGATTTTGCAGCTATGCTGCAAAAACGGCCCTGTAACAAAAACTGCCCCCAGGGGCCCAAAACCAGCCCCCACCCGTGCCGTGCACCGGGGGATTGCCCGGTGCCCGCTATGGCCAGTCCGGGCCTGCTAGTTTGTGTTTGCAGTTTGGCCTTGACTCCCTGGGGGGGGGGGGCATGACGCCACTGGTCACATTTGGGTATGTTGGGGGGGGGGGGGAGGTGATGGAAGGGGGTTTGGCAGCTGACCCTCACCCTCAGTTGTAGGTGGTTGCATTCAGTTGAAACTGGCAGTCGCACACATGGCAGGTCACACTCATGCTGGAATCTTTCTAAAGGCACATAGTCATAGGTCTGTCGACACATCAGCCGAAAGCTTCCTGGGATGATGCTGCCCTACTTGTTGCCAGTGTGGGTTGCAAGCGTTGCGATAAATAAAGATCACACTGCGGTTTGGGAGCTGTGATTGTTGGTGCCCATGCACATCCCAGCACTGTTTCTTATTAAACCATGCGCACCTGGCATCAGGGTGCGTGACACTACAGCTATCCGGTCAGACAGGTTTAACTTCACATGTTCTGGATGTCTCGAAGTTCATCACTGACCAGAAAAGGATGACTAGAGCTACCCTTTCAAAGTGTAAGTGCAACTCTGGATTCACTCTGCCCCTCCAGGACAAGTGGACTGTAAGGGAATGCGAGGCACTACATAAAACTTTCATGGAAGCAGCCCATGTTGTATTTCAGCTAGCTCTGCCTTATACACATTTAGAAGGTTGGCTAACATGCAGCTTCATAAAGTGCTATTGGTAGATATTTAGAAAAAATGGACACTAACCTATTCTTTAAGGCAATGTAGTAGGGGGCAGGGGACGGTATTTGGAAATGATTAATTACTAGTAATCTTCATTACTATCAGGTAACAGGATTTGTCGTTCATGCCCCGGAAGGTGGCCAGTGCTGAAGACCTGCCTGGGGCGAGATTATTGCAGTAAAGGACAGGCTGCTGGTGTGTGCAAAGTGCCGGCAGTGCCTGGCAGAATTCTTTATATTGGTGCCTCTCACACTATGAAATGGGATTTGAGGGGGCAGCCAACCTTGGGAGGTGTGCCCCCCCCCCCCCTCTCCGGGGGTAATGGTGAATGGGACAGCCTGGGCACCAGCCATTTTGGGTAAAGTGACACAATGGCCAGTGCGCAGCTAGTAACATTTTGTGTTGAGAAGAATGATGGCAGATGCAGGACGCATGGATCTGGTTACGAACTAGCGTGCATGCATGTAGGTGGGCGCACGGTGAGAGGAGAGGCGGCTGTCTTCACATGCTCTGATGAGCCGCGGGCTAAGGTGAGCAGCAGGGGCCCCTCGAGAGTGAGGACGGCCCCTGACTCAGTGTGTGTTACATGCGGTGTGAGAGACGAACGAGCAACACGGCCACAGATAATCCTTCCAACGTGTGGTGGACAATGCGTGTTTGATCCGTTTACCATGCAACTTTGAAATTTGGAACCCAGACCCTAGAGAGTGGCCAGGCACCTCCCTTAATGAGCGAGGTCCCTCAGCGGTAACACGACCACGCAAGAGATTGCAGTGGAAAAAAACTATAACCAATTGGGACCTCTCTCTGTACCTTTGGCATCATTTTATCCGCGTTGCCCTGACAGCTGGATTAAATAAAGTTTTCCTTTTGCCCCAGTCCTGATGAGGCCCTAAATAATCGGGCTGAAACGAGTCGACTCCACGTTTTGGAGAAACCCTTAAAAAATTGTGAATTGAATAGAAAGAAATTTAAAGCACAGCCTAATGTTGTAAGAGGGCCTATACATTTCCCCTTGTTTGTGCTTTCCATATGGGCTATCTTCTCTAATACGGATTGCGAGTGATAATTATTGTGTTTGAAAACATTTTTTTGCGCATCCATAATAGTAATCAGGGTAATAAGGATTCATTCATCATTTTTTGTCCAGAAATATGTGTACTGGTTTATATACATTGAACCTGTATGTATATATTTTGTGTATTGTCTTATTTTACAAATATATATATATATATAGATACAAATACTACTTTGGATCTTGTTCTGGTGTTGGTTTTTGAATAAGAAGAATTGTTTGGACATAACATTCCATGGGAGGGATTCATTTAATTTCCCTTCAAATACATTTATTCTAGATTTATTCTGCTGCATCAATTTTTGTATTTTCACACGCGGTGTGAAAGGTACTGCGCGGAGGCCCGCCTTGGAATTTGTAGCATCGCAGGGGCAGGGGCCTGCAAGCGGAGGCTAGAGCTCGGAATGAGCATGTGGAGAAGGCTGAACTAGAGACAACCTCCTCCCATGACTTAAGTAGAAGGAAAGGTGGATTGGGGTGCAGGGAGAGAAGGGCAAAGAGGCACAGGTGAGTGAGGACAAGGGATGAGGAGCAGATGGTAGACAAGGAGGCAGGCCATTAGGCCCCAGGCCCAAGTTTACTGGGACAGGGAAAGAAAGAGGGTTTGGGGAGACTGGAGGAGGATGACTGGGACAATGGAAGGGATGTGGGGGACCACAAGGAGCGTTACAGTCGACTATGGGAGAGGTTGACGAGATAAAGGGGGCTTGGAGGGGGCGAGGTTCGCTGGGAGAAGTCAGAGGCCACAGGTACCGATGTGAGGAGAGAGTGGGAGAGGGGCAGGATGTTGGAGGGTAGAGCAGAGACCAATGCCAGGATTGAGGAGCAATTGGCCTCAGCGTTGTTGGCAACAGGGGGGATGGTTAGAGAGGGCCCCATGATGTGTGCGGTATCACTGGTCAGAGGAGGGAGGGTGGAGACAGGCAGGTGAGCAGAGTTCAGCCGGGAGGCAGGGTGAGGATGGGGGTGTTTTGAGGACAACGATGGGGAGTGCATAGTAGGCCCTGCTACAGCTTTGGTGGCAGCCATGATAGAGTGGAGTGAGGATGAGGAGGGGGATGAAAGAGTGGGGGTTGTATGGGGTGAGGTTGGGGAGTGGCAGGGATAGAAGGACAGGGTCCCTGACAAGGTGTATTCACGCAGGTGGCAGGAGAGAGGAGCGGCCCTTGTGGGGTGGGCACTCAGCAGTGGTGAGTTTGGCATCAGGTTGAGCAGGGCGACGATTAGGTGGTAGCACCCCAAGGTCAGTGAAATGGGGGGTGGTGCTGGATCTCGATACCAGATCAGGCAAGCAGAGCATGTGGGGGTGTTCTGCTAATGTGGTACATAGTGTGTTACAGGAGTGTCATGCAGATAGGGAGAACTGGCACAAGGTGATGGTGGCTGTGGACCCCTTGCAGCTGGTTAGGTGGCTGGATCTAGTGAGGGCCCGACCTTAACATCAGGTAAGGGTGCTAGAAGAGTGTGGGAATGGGTAGGGGCAAGAGGAAGGTGTCTATTTGGGTGGAGGCAAGGAGTGACAGCGATAGTGGAGATGTCCGATTGAGGAAAGGTTTGCAAGTCAAAGATGCCGGGTTGGGGTCAGAGACGGCTGTCAGTGGCTGTGGCGGCAACCACTATGGGTGAGTCCAAAAAAGGGAGTCGAGCGAGTTGTGGATGACACTGGCAGGGGCGTTGGACCAAGGGGCCAAGCCTTACCAGTTACTATGCAGGAGGGCGGTGAAGGTCAGGGAGCACAACAGAAAAAGGAAACGCAGGGTGCGTGAGCCAAGGAGAGCAATGGAATTTAGGATTAAGAAAATCCTTTATAAGAGGGTGACTAAACCATTTGGCACACATTTAATGCTGGGAACCAAAGAGAAAATTTGGAAGGGGGATTATGTGGATATGTTGAAGCTGCTCCACAGAGAACTGCGGGCAAAGGAGGATTCCAAAGCAGAGGAGTATGAGCTGTCCAAGCTGCCCAAGGTGCCAGCAACCATAGTTAATTGGACTTATGCATTTTTAATTTACTCAAGTGTATACTGTGAAAAGTACCCGGAGCTGTGTGTCCATCTTTAAATATATGCACTGGATCGGGGGCTCATATCACATAAGGTGCCAGGCTTGGGCGCAATACGATGAGGAGTTTGGCGCATGTTTAGCATGGGGCCTGAGGCAAAGTGGGGAGAGAATGATAATGACCTGTGGCATCAGACAATGGGCCCAGAGGAGTTTGGAAAAACTATCTTTATCTTATGTGGCCATCCACTGGTATATTGATCCTTTCAGAAGCGTCCCATCCGAGGAGGGGTGGGGGCAGGTGCTAAGATGGATAGGGGTGCACTTGGGACATGCTGGGACTTTAACAAAGTATTATGTATGAGAGAGTACTATAAGTTCCATCACGAGTGCTCCAAGTAGTATCACTGAAATATAATCGACGGACAAAATATCGAGTTGCCAAAATATCGTTGACAAATTATCAACTGCAATAATATCGATTTTCTATACTTATTTTACAATCTACAAAAATATCGAGTAAAATATATCGAGTCTAGAAAATATTGACAGCACTAATATAGTCAAGCAATATATCAACTACAAATATATTGTTTTTAAGCAAAATAAACCTAACACTACAAAAATATCGACAGCAAATATATAGACAACATAAATATCGTCTTTTAATGATTATCGACTAAGGATTATAAACATTACATATGTAAAATACTATATAAATCGTCTTGGAAAATACATTACACAATTCAAAATAAATATTACATGTAAAATAAGATTTTTTTAAAAACATTTAAATGTGTTAACATTTTTCAAACATATCAGGAAAACATTGCAATTATTATATAAATATTTCTAAATCATTCTAAATATAATATCACATTATTATTAAATATATTTAAAAAGATTTAAATAACTAACCAGCTTTAATGCAGAACTCTTCAATGACCACCATTCCCACATCAACAAACAAACCAATTAATTGTAAAAAAATTCAAACTAGCCAATAAAATGCTCCCTTTCTAAAAACATCCAATAAAATAAGAGAACACAAACAATACACACTTTAAAAGGAGTACATGCCTACTACCATTTGTTGCTGCTAACTCTATAGAAAGAAGAAGCCAACACTTTGATCAACGGGTTGCTGACAAATCTACATTACTAATCGAGATATCTACCAAATTAATCAAGTAAGTTAAACTTTATTTTTATAATACACAAGTACTAGGCTAAAAATGTAAGTATTTCTCCTAACTGTTTAAATAACATTTATTTCTCTCATAGAACATTTCTTATATATACATCTGCTAAACACTTCAAAAAACTTGCTCCTATTTCTTTACCACTAATTACTGATTGTAAGTATATGTAAATGTTCTCTAATACACCAACTGCTGTTCTTAAATAATATTTTCTAATATGCATTCATTATTTACTCTATCTTCTTAACAGAAAATCTGAAAACATTCTAATTCTACTCAACTAAATTTAAAGACTAAACAAATTAAACAAGTAAGTATAAGTGTACATTTCCTAAAAGGCCCTAAAATACTAAAATAATTTTATAAACACATTATCTTGTTTATTCTATCTTCCTTACAGATATTCTAAAGACATCCTACATGTACTATACTAAAGGCAAAGACTACACAATTTTAACAAGTAAGTATATTTGTTAAATTCCTAAAAGGCCCTAAAATGCTAAAGCTATCTTCTAAACACCATTTAATATTTATTCTATCTTCTCTACAGATATTCAGAAGACATCCTACATCTACTCTATCTAAAGCAAAGACTACACAATTTAAACAAGTAAGTATATGTATGTACTTCCTAGAAGTCACTAAAGCTATAAATCTATTTACTAATAAGCATTTCTTGTTTATTCTATCTTCTCTACAGATATTCACATTACATCCTTCATCTACTCCACCAAACACAAACACTCAACAATTTAAACTAGTAAGTATATCTAACAGTGTCCTAAAATTCCCTAAAAAGCTAAATATAATACAGCTTTCTCCTAAAAAATTCTCAACAATTTTTAAAAATCTCTTATAATATTCTACCTAGCCTACCAACAGGAAAACAAGAAGAACATACAAGAAATAAATTGAAACCACAGTGTCTGCATTTCTCAAAACAAGATTTACCAACTGTAAGTATAAACAGTGAAATATAAATGTGTAAAACACAATCAAAATTATTTTACATTTAAACATGTTTCTTTCTAATCTTTCCTAGAACAAGTAATACAAAATGACTGAAGGTGCAGAATTTGTAATGTCACAGAAAAATAAATTATTCTTATGTTATATGGGGTATGTTTATAATCAAGAAAGACAAACAGGAAGAAAAGTATTCTGGAAATGTAGCAAATACTATTCAAACAAATGCTATGGTAGGGCTACTACTGAAGACACAAATGTATTATCTACCAGGGAACACAATCACCCCCCCCCCAATGTCACAGAGATAGAGATAAGGGATGCTTTGGAAACTATAAAAACAGCTAGCACAGGGAGTGACAAACCTACCACACAAATCCTAAAAGAAGAACTGTTAAAAATTCCAGCCCATGCTTCAGGGCAGCTACCCTCAATTGACTCCCTTATACGCACAATAGCACGCACAAATAGGCTAACTACCACAACACAACCTAACCCTACAACCTTTGAAGACATTATAATTTCCCCAGAAATGAGCGTAACACACAGTAATGACAAATTTATACTTTTTGACAATGAAAGCCCCACAAACAGAATAATAATGTTTGCAGCTGCTTCAAATTTAAGGAAAATACAACAATGCGAACAATGGATGATGGATGGGACTTTTAAACCATGTCCCAAACTATTTTATCAACTATATACCATCCATGGATTATACCATCACTGCAATATCCCTTTTATTTACTGTTTGTTACCTAACAAACAACAAAATACATATACTGAAATATTAAATGTAATAAAAAATGAAATCAATAATTATTTTCCCCCAAAAATAATTATTGATTTCGAGCTAGCTATGATCAATAGCATTTTGAAAACATTTCCCCACACAGCAATCCAAGGTTGCTACTATCACTTCAATCAAAGTATATGGAGACATCTCCAGAAATCCACCTTAAGCATTCAATACTCAACTGATAGCAACTTTGCATATCAAGTAAAAAAATTAATAGCACTAGCCTATGTTCCAGTTACTGATGTGGCGGAACACTACAACTTACTAATTGACAGCACATACTACAAAAAGTATGAAGAAAAACTGGCCCCACTACTGGACTATTTTGAGGATACTTGGTTGGGAAGGTTACATAGATCTGGGCACCGACGCCAACCTAAATTCCACATACCTTGGTGGAATGTATATCTAAGTACATTAAACCAAGAGGCAAAAACTAATAACAGTGTTGAAGGATGGCACAATGCATTCCAAGCTACCACTAAAAGAGCCAAACCCACCTTCCAAAATATAATAGAAGCTTTGAAAAAAGAACAAAGTTACCAAGAACTAAGAATAGAACAATCCGTTACACAAATTGGACCTAAACTAACCAAACAAACCAAACAAATGTTCAGACTCCTGCAAAGCCAAGTGATACTATATCCTCCAACCAAAGGTATAGAGTACCTATCCCTAATAGCTAAAAGCCTACTATAAAGTGTCAGATCTAAATTAACCACAACTTCTGATAATTACTTAAAAGGTAAAAAGAAATTACCATTTTCATTTAATAAGAAATAATACATATTTGTTTTACATATTTTTAAAATTGTTAAATACATTTTGTTAACAATTAAGCAATATTTAAAATAACATCAAATATTGCTATAACATTTAAATCGACATTTCCCACCCAAATAAAATAAATTAGAAACACTTACAATGTATGTAGCAGAAGAAGACGTAATCCAGCCATGTATAATCCATACAATCTCTTACAATCCAGTACAAATCCAATTTCTGAAACCCTCAAAAACCCGAAAATAATGTAAATTTTTCAAAAACGCTCCAGGAAATCCAGAAAAAACAAGTGTGGACACTTTTTAATTTAAAGTGATATACACACACCATGTAAAAAATCTGTAACGCATATTCTTCTCCCAATGCAAAGCGACACCCTTGAAAAACCCCAAAAATAGTAAAATATTTCAAAAATCGCTCCAGGAAACGCGGACTAAACCAAATGTTTTGAATTCATTTAAAACATGAACACACACACACTTAGTTAAAAAAAAACGCACTATGCTCTCCTAATCCATTCAAAACGAACAACCATAAAAACCCGAAAAATAGTTAAAAAGAATAAAAATCGCTCCAGGAAATCACGAAAAAAGGAGAGAGATGTTAAATATAACATTTATTAGTAATACACTCTTCTCCCCCCCAAAAAAACGCATCCTTCCATGGAATTATACTGCGAAGTTCCGGAACCTGTAAAAAAGCATACATAAAGTAACCCACCCACACAAACCCACAAAGATTCCAATATACACAATAAAATGAATGTAAAACATGTTGAAACACATATCCTAAGCATAAAAAATTACTACGCCTCAAACATACACGACGCCTCCGTAACAACAAAATTTCACCTAAAACATACCAAAACCACGACTACATACACACAAAAACACTATAAACGTCTAATATACTCTCAAACACTACTACTCTCTAAGAAATATTACTTACAATTCACCTTACCTTTCTCCACGCGAAGCAGATCCCAACCGCTAGCTTCTCTAGTCCTAAATGAAGCTAAATAACCTTACGCGGTAAAAAAGTAGTCCCCATAAACCATATTAGAAAGGTAAACATACTAAATACAATGTTCTAATAAGAAATACAATACATACCCACACTTATCATTTATAAAAAAAAATGTGTAACACAAATTACAATTTAATTAGCTTAGATATCCTTTCTTAATTAATATTAAATAATATTCATAGAATATTATTTAATATTAATATTACAAAAATATATATATACATTGTAATAAATATATATTAAATATGTATATTTATAATAAATATGTTTTCCTTTATTTAAGTGAATGTAGATTTTTATTACATTTGTAAATTAATAATATAAATAAATAATAAATATTATTTATTTATATTAATAATATGATTTAAATATGTCAATAGGAAATAAATACAATTACAACTCTAACATTGAGTTACTATTTGCTGAACGTTTTTGTTTTAATTAGTAAAAAATGTTACAATTAGATAACAATTGTAAATTAATTTTAATAATTAATATAAAATATTAATTATTATTATTAATTATTCTAACCATGTATGTATATAATAAAAATGTATTCTGAAACATTATATCCAACTAAGTCATTATTTTACTATTTGATATAGTATTAGTAATACTGTTTTTTGCCAAAATAATTGTATACATATAACAATTTTTTCATTGTTTATTAAGAACATTGTATTTAATATCAATCAAAGTACTTTACAGTGTAATTTGTATTACATCTTTAAAATATATATTTACTTTCTTATGAGTTTATGATAATGTATATATCAAACATTTATATTTAATAATATTAATATATAATATATTAACATTATTAAATAAATATTTAACAGGCTGTTAAAACATATGATTATTTGTTCTAAATATTACTAATTGTTACCCAAATATAAGTATGAAAACTTTTCATATTTGTTGTATAAATACAGCGAATAATATATTTTTTGAAAATGTACAACATTTATTAATCTAAATAATTGTAATACATCCTATTTTCCTAAATACTTATATTAAATGTTAATTTTTTTTACTATTGTACTGTACATATTATAAATAAAAGTTGACAATAAAAACTTTGTTAAAATTTGTGGGAGGGTGCTGGACACTGACCAATTATAATTTACTATTCCAACTCCAGTCAGGAAAATATCAGGGAAGTTGCTGGACACTGACCAATTATAATTTACTATTCCAACTCCAGTCAAGCAAATATGAGGGAAGGTACTGGACACTGACCAATTATAACTTACTATTCCAACTCCAGTCAAGCAAATATCAGGGAAGGTGCTGGACACTGTCCAATTATAATTTACTATTCCAACTCCAGTCAGGCAAATATCAGGGAAGGTGCTGGACACTGACCAATTCTAATTTACTATTCCAACTCCAGTCAGGCAAATATCAAGGAAGGTGCTGGACACTGACCAATTATAATTTACTATTCCAACTCCAGTCAAGCAAATATCAGGGAAGGTGCTGGACACTGACCAATTATAATTTACTATTCTAACTCCAGTCAAGCAAATATCAGGGAAGGTGCTGGACACTGACCAATTATAATTTACTATTCCAACTCCAGTCAGGCAAATATCAGGAAAGATGCTGGACACTGACCAATTCTAATTTACTATTCCAACTCCAGTCAGGCAAATATCATGGAAGGTGCTGGACACTGACAAATTATAATTTACTATTCCAACTCCAGTCAGGCAAATATCAGGGAAGGAGCTGGACACTGACCAATTCTAATTTACTATTCCAACTCCAGTCAGGCAAATATCAAGGAAGGTGCTGGACACTGACCAATTATAATTTACTATTCCAACTCCAGTCAAGCAAATATCAGGGAAGGTGCTGGACATTGACCAATTATAATTTACTATTTTAACTCCAGTCAAGCAAATATCAGGGAAGGTGCTGGACACTGACCAATTATAATTTACTATTCCAACTCCAGTCAGGCAAATATCAGGAAAGATGTTGGACACTGACCAATTCTAATTTACTATTCCAACTCCAGTCAGGCAAATATCATGGAAGGTGCTGGACACTGACACATTATAATTTACTATTCCAACTCCAGTCAAGCAAATATCAGGGAAGGTGCTGGACACTGACCAATTATAATTTACTTTTCTAACTCCAGTCAGGCAAATATCAGGGAAAGTGCTGGACACTAACCAATTATAACTTAATTCCACCAGTCAGGCAAATATCAGGGAAGGTGCTGGACACTGACCAATTCTAATTTACTATTCCAACTCCAGTCAAACAAATATTTGGGAAGGTGGTGGACACTGACCAATTATAATTTACTATTCTAACTCCAGTCAAGCAAATATCAAGGAAGGTGCTGGACACTGACCAATTATAATTTACTATTCTAACTCCAGTCAGGCAAATATCAGGGAAGGTGCTGGACACTGACCAATTATTATTTACTATTCCAACTCCAATCAGGCAAATATCAGGGAAGGTGCTGGACACTGGCCAATTCTAATTTACTATTCCAACTCCAGTCAAGCAAATATCAGGGAAGGTGCTGGACACTGACCAATTATAATTTACTATTCCAACTCCAATCAGGCAAATATCAGGGAAGGTGCTGGACACTGACCAATTATAAATTACGATTCCAACTCCAATCAAGCAAATATCAGGGAAGGTGCTGGACACTGACCAATTATAATTTACTATTCCAACTCCAGTCAAGCATATATCAAGGTAGGTGGTGGACACTGATCCAATATAAATGTTACCACATAATTTTTTATTTTTAAATAATAATTTTGATTTCTTTATATATTTTTATTATAATATTTTATTAAAATGTTAAAATGTAATGTTTATGTTTTTAATAAAATATAAAGTTTGTAAAAAAATTATTAAATATAAAAACAATCTTTAATTATGTAATAAAAATATTTACTTAATAAAAATGTTATGTGAATTTTATATATTATATTAATATTTAATTTTTAATTTGTTAAATTTTTTTTAATTATTGGATTAAATTATTATTATTTTTTTTGTTTTCTATTTATTATAATATTATATATTTCTAAAAGTAATAAAAATGTGTTATAATTTTTTGTATATTTATATATTAATTATGAAACAAATTTAAAAATAATTTTAAAATTTCAGAAAAAAAATTCATTTAAATTTTAAATTATTATTTACAAAAATTAAATTATTTTAAATGTTAAAAAATTTAATATTTAAAATACAGGTTTATTTTTAAAATGTTATTTTAATTTTCTTATTTTTATATTTTGCCTAAATAATTAACATTTTTTTTTATTTATATATTTATTAAACATTTTTAAAAATATTTTTAACATTTTGAATTTTTTTGTTTAATATAAAATTTAAAATATTTTAAAATGTAATTCTTTATTTTAAAATTCTATAAATGTAATATTTAAAAAATGTATATTGTTTTAATTTTTTTCTCTAAATTTTTATCTTTATATTTTTTTTCCTAATTAATTACCTTTTTTATATTATGTATCTAATTTAGAGTTATTTATTCATTAATTTAATTAAAAAATTTAAATTAGAAAGATTATTTTAAATTATCGCCTTTGGTTTTTCTTTGTTCGCCCTAGGTTGGCAAGGTATGCTCAGACGTGAGTCCCTTGCTCACTTTGCCACTGGAGTCAAGCAAGCTCGGCTGAAGACGGCTGTAATGCCAGAAACCGGTCCTGGGAAGCTTGATTCCGGTCCAGGGAAGACATGGCTTGGCAGTTCGGGCTGGACTGTTTCCATGAGGCACAGGGGCAGACTGATTTGCATATGGCCATGTCTGAACTGAGGTGGCGGAGTGAGCTAAAGAACGGTGATGGATTAAACCCAGATCAGTTGACTGGGGGTGAGTGTTTGTATTGTCAACGCTCCGTCCATCATCACCTTTGGTTTTTCTTTGTTCGCCCTAAGTTGGCAGGGTGTGCTCAGATGTGAGTCCCTTGCTCACTTTGCCACTGGAGTCAAGCAAGCCCGGCTGAAGATGGCTGTAATGCCAGAAACCGGTCCTGGGAAGCTTGATTCCGGTCCAGGGAAGACATGGCTTGGCAGTTCGGGCTGGACTGTTCCCATGAGGCACAGGGTCAGACTGATTTGCATATGGCCATGTCTGAACTGGGGTGGCGGAGTGAGCTAAAGAACGGTGTTGGGTTTAACCCAGATCAGTTGACTGGGGGTGAGTGTTTGTATTGTCAACGCTCCGTCCATCATCACCTTTGGTTTTTCTTTGACCGTCTCTGGTAGTCAGGCAGGGAGGACTTTTTGCAGGCATCTAGGCTTGTCCCTAATGGGGTTATCACTACAACAACACCACATCAGATTGTAGGCAGGCGCGAAAGAGGATTTATGTATGTGGCACATGTTTTTGAAAGATTGCAATGGCATCTCGATGGTGGCTCCTCAGGATTGTGATTGGGATGCACACATATAGTGCGATGTCGCGGGTGGCTGGGCTTCCGTTTGTACTGTCGGGGTCAGTGGTGTGTAGAGGAGTGACCTGTGGAATGGAAGTGAAGGGGAGGAGCATAGATTTCCTGGAACTTTTCCCAGTGCTGTGACGCTCTGGAGTTGGGAACTGGCGAACAAATAGGTATTGTTTCGAATTGATAACATGGCTGGACAGAGAGTCTGCAAAGGACGAGCAGGGGCTCACCATGTTGAGAGGTTTTGTGATGGGTTGTTTGAGACATTAAGTGGATTTAAGTGCTAGTCATGTGCCTGGGGTAGACAATGACATTGCGGATGCTCTGTCCCGTTCACAGTGGGAGAGGTTGCATGGGTCCGCCATGGATGCAGACAAGGTCAAGACACTGATGCCGGCAGAAATGTGGAAGATAGGTGAGAAAGGATGCTTCAATTGGTGGTAGGGTCTCTGCGCAGGGTTCGCAGAAGTTCCTAGCCAGAGGGGCTAGTTGGAGGACAGAGGTTTGGAACAGGGAGGGCGACGTGTTCAGAATATGCTAGTATTGATTAATAAAGATTTATCTAGAGAGGACAGGGAAGCTGGCAGGAATTGCATCTATGGGCATGTTCCTGTGGGGCTATGCCCCATCAGCTGGAGAACTGGGGAAAAAGATATTTATGGGGTGGGTGAGAAAATGGGGTCACCAAACCTGATTGAGGAAGACATTTTCAAGGCAAATTTTGGAAATGTGGTGGGGTCCTGCCAGGCATATGCCATGGCAGGGAAGAAAAGATTTTATTCTCAACGCTAATGTCATTTATGTTTTTTGGGGCTTTCCGGATGTCCGAAATGTTGGGGTGGGGTTCCAGGACTGGTCTGGGAGCATGTGGGTGGTACAAGGGCTAGCTTAAAGCTGTACATTCGCCATTCTAAGACCGAGGCTAGAGGGAAGACAGTGGTGTTACAGACATTCCTAGTTCTTTGCCTATGCCCAGTGGGGTGGGCCACAAAACTAAGGACGATTAGCCGGACTTTGCAAGGGGTGTTTGGTAGGCATGTGAATGGCACAGGGTGATGTCTTTCCAACTCTTATGGGTTATGAAGAAAGCATTGACAAAACTGGGGGAACCACTAGGACAGTATGGAATCCATTCTTTCAGGATCTGGATGGCTGTGGAAGGGGCATGACAGCGCTGCAGTAGGGTCAGGATCATGCAACTGACTAGTGGTTGTCAGATTGCTTTCGTCGATATGTGAGGTTTGGATAGGGGGAATGTTAACAGTGTCACATTTTCATTTATATCTCACATATATCGTTTTTCCAGGTGCAGTCGCTGGTCCAGAGTCAGCTGAGCTATCTATTTAGATAGTAGAACAGTCTTTTGTTAAATGGGTGGAGCGGTACAAAGTCCAGAAGGGTTAAGGCGCCAATCTTGGACTTGATCATCATCTGTTTAAAGTTGCATGGCACGGAAAAGATGGTATGCAGTGGCACAAACTTAAAGACACACCAAAATGTCAGATATATTGTAACACCATCATTTATTGGTGTATTTATCAAGAACAACATACCAAGAGAAATACACTCAAATTCATGATTCACTCGCCAAAACAATAGTGCCTACTTTTTTTTCAGAGCCATGCGTCGCAACTAACTTTAGTGAGAAACCATAGTGGATACACTAGCCAAGGTGACTACAGTGCAAATGTACACATTAGATGTCACTCCAAACTTTGCACAAGATTGTGTCATGTCCCTTGGAGGCAGGACCTGATCTGACTGGAGAGAGACACACCTGTAGGATATGGAAATCAATGACAAGGCCCAAAGTTCCAAGGTAGCGAGGAAGATTTGAAACCATGTTGAGTTACACCAAAATTAATTTAAAAAAAGGCTATTAGACCTCCTCAAAAAGGCGGAGGTAAATTTGTATAGTGTTAACAATATCTTGTAAATGAAGCCAGGCTTTAACATTTGAAGATGAATTAGTCAAAAGAGTGGGAAAATACCACCTATTCTCAATATAGAATAAATCCTTAATCCAGGCGTTAAATCATCCAGTTTTAAAAGCAAATATTGGAGTAACACTCTGAATATAACGCAACTCTACTAGTCCCCAGTCGGGTATAATTGCCACAAAAAATAAGAATTTAAAAGGTAAACACAAAATGTGAAACTTCTTCCAGGAACTCAAGTAGTGGAGCCCGAAAACTGAAAAAATTAGTGGATGATCATAGGGATAGGCCATTCACCTAACATTAGGCTGCAAAGGAATAACATGTTGCATTGAACGCTAGAGCCTCTACATACAGAAGGCTGTCCCTATGGGGCACAAAAGGCTTGGACGGTGTACCATTGTAACCATAGGGTAGAAACTGAAAGGCTCAGGTCAAAATCTGAAGGAACTCAACTACTAGTTCAGGCCAACACCTAAGTGGGAACATGTCCTTGAATGGGCACCATTGTTGACAGGACACCCAGTGATGGAAGTAGGTCTATCAGGTAGAAGGTCTTCATGAAGTCTGTATAGAGTGAGATGCTGTTAACAATTGGGTTACTGGATAAGGAGAATGAAACCCTACTCAAGCAGGAACCGCAATCCTTGTCAGGGTGATGTCAAAGCAAACCCTAAATTAACCTGTGCTCAGTCCTCAGGTAGCTTGGTACAGAGCAGTCAGGCTTAACTCGGAGGCAATGTGTAAAGTATTTGTGCAACACTTCAAACAGTTACACAGTGAAAACACACCACAAAAGGACCCCACACCAGTTTAGAAAAAAAGAGTATTTTTTTACCAAAATGACAAAAATCCAATTAGTAGAACAGGAGATAAGCAGGTTTAATTTTCTTTAGCGAAAATAGTGCTAAAAAGCACAAAGCCCTAATTGTGGAGATCTGGTCGCACCGGACTGGGTCAAACTCACAAGTTCAGGCCGATCGCGATGGAGTTTGGACTCACTACAGGGACTCCGTTAGGTCCTCCGAACATAGTATCTTAAATCCTGGTTGCTGAGCATTGTGAGGTCCCGCATTGAGGATGCCTCGAGCAGCCGATACGATTAGTCTGTTCTGACTTGCTGTGGAGCAGCAATGCCAGGTCCTGCATCACAGTAGAGGATCCAGTCGGCAAGGGCTTGCATTGTGAAATCCGGTGTTGAGGATGCGTTGCGCAGTCGAGGCGATGCTTTCGGTTCTGAAGAGCATTGTCATCAAGGCTGCCGTCGATGAGAGTTTTGTGATGTGAGGGCCTGCATTGGTGAAGCCTCACACAGCGGCGGTGCCAATGCTGGCTGCAAGGGCTATGCAGAGTCCTTGCGCTAGGAGTATCTTCACAGAGTAGGTGATGGTGCATAGCTGCTTAGGGTTGTGGTGCACAGCACAGGAGATGTGTCGATTCTGCTGGGCCCACAGATGGGCTGGCAGAGCAACTTCAGACCCACTTTCAAATGTCCTGGACTGGAGTGGCGCCACTTGGAAGGGTACATCTCACAATTGCAGAGTCCAGGTGCTGTTTACAGGAGAATAGCCTTTGGAGTAACTCTGGTGGTCCTTTGTTCAGGTTGCAGGCCCAGCCCTTCTCACCTAGGCAAGTGGGCAGCACGTCAGCACAGCAGGCATAACCCCTTCAGGGCAGCAGTCCTTCTTCTTGGCAGATTATCCACAGGTCCAGAAGTGTACTGAAGAGTTGGTGTCTGAGGCCCCATAGTTATATTTGGGCCTTTCTTTGAAGTGGGAGAAGCTTCTAGATGTTTCTGTTTGAATTCCACAGGCATCCTACCTTTCCTGCCCTGGCTCCAGGCTAAATACAGCCCTTCATGTGGAGGCAGGACACAGCCAATTCAAGTGCAAGTAGGGCAGTACCCAGCTCCGCCCTCTCATCCTGCCAGTGATGGCCCATCCAGGCACACCTAAGCTCTCTATAGTGGGTGGCTAAGTAGAAATACACAAAGCCCAACTATCAGTGGCACATAGTTATGCGAGCTAGAGAAAGGCTACAGGCTCTAAATGGCTAAGACATGAAAATGCTATCCATCTTTCTAAACATGGCATTGTCAAAAATGTAACTAAAAATCTAAATTTACCATAAGGTAAAGGATTTCTCATTACAATTCTAAAGATGCCAGCATGAACTCGTTACCTGTTCCCATTTGGAAATTACAGCTTATTAAATTAAATAAGGTAACTCCAATGTTATCCTATGGGAGAGGCAGGCCTTGCAGTAGAGAAAAACGAAATTAATAAGTTTTCACTACCAGGATATGTAAAACTTTAAAAATACATGTTCAGCTTTTTAAAACACTGCACCCTGCCCTCTGGGCTGTCCAGGGCCTACTCTAGAGGTGACTTTTATGTATTAAAAAGGAAGGTTTGGGTCTGGCAAAAGGTGACCTACCCACACAGGCTGCGATGGCAGGCATGTCGAAAAGGCTACTTAAGTGAGTGGCACAATATGTGCTGCAGGCCCATTATTAGCATTTAACTTACAGGCCTGGGTACATGTAGTACCCCTTTACTAAAGACTTATAAGTAGATTAAATATGCCAATTGGGGATAAGCCAATGTGAATGTGTTTCAATAAGTGAACACATGCACTTAAGAACTGGTTACCAATGGTATAGTGCACTGAGTTCTAAGACCAGCAAAATTGAGATCAGCAAAAAGGAGGAGGAAAGCAAAACGTTTCCGGGAAGACCATTCCAAGGCTGACGGTCTAACAGACACTAGTAGAGAAAGGTGTTTCTTTTCAACTTCCACACCAACAGCTTCAAATGCAGGAAGGAGGGCTGGTGCCAAAGGTGGATGGCACAATGAACACGGAGTTGAAAAAAGAACTGATGCTAGTTATACTTCAACGTGGCATTGAAAGAAAAACATGATCTTCCATGGCAAAATTCTGAGTATCACCATAATGAGTTCCCTTTCTCTTTGGACTGTGACCAGGAGTTTAGATATCAATTAATTTGTGTGGAAAGATATAAAGTATGCCCCATGGCAAGGGACTCAGATGATCATCTATTCCCAGGGCTACTGAATCCTGAAATCTGTAAAAGAACTTGGGAAGCTGGCATCCAGATGGTTGCAGATAACTTAACTGCTGGAGTACCGACCCTTCTGCATATCTCTTGTAAAACAGGGTTGACTGGAATACACTCTTAGGGTGATGGAAATATTCTACTCCATGCATCAGCCCTGGAAATGTCTACTCCCCATATGGAAACTGCCTTGATAGAGAGAACCACTTGTTTCATCCAGAATAGTAACTGGAGAACTATTTAATTCAGAATCCTGGACCCTGTTCCGAAATGTTTAAGGTATGCTTTTTTTACTGTATTGTTTTATCTGAAATGTAATTGCAGTGTCAGGATTTTACAAGTATAAGTCTGTATGGTGCTTTGTACTTCCATTATTTCTCTACAGTTAAAGGCATTAAGCTATTTGTGAGATGTCCAACATTCGTAAGCTGATGCTGACCCCTCTCTGTCGTTCACCCCAGTCTCCGGGCATGTGATTTACAAATTGAAGGTGTGGTAGGACAGTGTATAATGCTCATTGCCAGACTGGCAGGAAATTCCTACCACTGCAGTTGCCTAGGGATATTTTCTGATAACTGTTCCAATGTATAGGTACAGGCTTGGATGGAGATGTGATTTGGACTGGTTGATAAGGAAATCTTTGTTGTAGATGAAACTGAATCATCCACAAGGGGCAGTATTATACAAAGTGCCCTGGGGGTGCAATGGGGGTTTGCGTTTGCTTGCTGCGCCCCCGGGGCACTTTGGTATTACAGAAGGGGGTCACAGACGCTTGAGCGGCCCCTACTGTAATACTGACGCACATACAGCATCATCGCTTTCTCAAGAGGGCATTCCCTCATTTGCATGGGGGCGTGACCCTATGCAAATGAGGTAATCACTTTGCCTCTGCATCAGCGCCATATTATAGACACAGGCGCAGAGGCAAAGAAGGGGCACATTGACAGTGTGCTACCTAAAAGGAGGCGCAGTGTCAGTGCTCCCCCTGATAACAGCCCTCTGGAGGGGCAAAGGGGATCCTATGGACCCCCCAGACATCCCCATGCACTGCACTCGCCTGCAAGGGGATCTCTTTTCCCCTTTAAAAGTGCAGGCAGGTTTCCCACCTGCACAGTGAAACAAAGCAGCTGCTTCAAAGCCGCTCCGTTTTTCACCTGAAGGCGCTGCCCTGGGGGCAGCGTGAGTTCGCGGCTGCCCTGGAGGCAGCGCATTCCATATAATAGAGCACACTTTCCCTGTTTGAGCCCGGCGCACCTGTTTTAAGGTGCACCTGGCACAAACAAGGAAAGCGCACCCTATAAGCAATACAGTCCAAACAATGGTTCAAGTTCACCACTAAGGAAAATATATTTTTTTTAAAAGGGATAAAGAAAACCTAACATTCGAAAATCTACATGAAGAGGGAGTCACCATAAAAGATATCCAAGAAATCCGCAAGACTTCCCGTGAACTAACGTTGACATCAATATTGTGGGCTCAATGAATGAGGATACCATTGTTTTTGTTGTGTATTTTTGTTTTGTTTAGAAACCTGTTTTTATGATTTTGCCTCAGCCACTATTTGTTTACACCTGTCAATGTTCACAACTGTAACACTGTCTGTGTAACTGTATGAGCCAGGCTAAAATCAGCCAGGCTAAAAATGGGGAGAATGTTTCCATTGTCAGCATTCCGTCCATCATTTGTTTGCTGTAACACTTTTCGCCCTAAGTGGGATGGGTATGCCCAGACATGGGTCCCTTGCTCACTGTGCCACTGGATTCAAGCTAGTCTGTCTGAAGACGGGTGACATACTCTAAAACCAGTCCCAGGATGCTTGTTTCTGGTCCAGGGAGGACCTGGCCTGGCAGTTCGGTCTGGACTGTTCCCATGGGGCACAGGGTCAAGACTGATTTGCATATGGCTGGGTCCAAACTGGGGTGGCATAGTGGGCAAAGGAACAATGGATTCAACCCAGATCTTTTGACTGGGGGTGAATGTATGATTCATTCATCATTCCGTCCATCATTTGTTTGAGTAGAACTTTTCGCCCTATGTGGGATGGGTATGTCCAGATATGGGTCCCTTGCTCACTGTGCCACTAGATTCAAGTTAGCCTGGCTGAAGAAGGGTGACATACCCTGAAACCGGTACCAGGATGCTTGTTTCCGGTCCATGGAGGACCTGGCTTGGCAGTTCGGTCTGGACTGTTCCCATGAGGCACAGGGTCAAGACTGATTTGCATATGGCTGGGTCTAAACTGGGGTGGCATGGTGAGCAAAAGAACGATGGATTTAACCCAGATCTCTTGACTGGGGGTGAATGTATGATTCATTCAGCATTCCGTCCATCATTTGTTTGCGTAGCACAAGGTACGCCTGTGGGCAGGTTGCATTGTATGTGAAAGGTAGCACATGCTCTGATGTGTGTTGCACTTCCTGATAGTGAATTACTGCCAATTTTGTTTTTCATTATTGCAGGGCTACCTGCTCCCATAAGATAGAATGGCGAGTTTGTTTATAATATCTTAAAAACATAGCTGACCCTGGAAACAAGGCAGAAAAACAAAGTTTGATATGCCTGAACTCAGAATGTTAAAATGCATCTTTTAGTGAGGGTGATTTTTACATTCTGTGTTTGAAAATACCACTTTTAGAAAGTAGTTTTTTTCTTTCTTAGCCATCCAGTATGCCTCTGCTAGGTTTGTGTATTGCATGTCTGGCTTTGGAGTGTCAGCGGCTGGGGAGGAGCAGTGGCTCCAGAGAGCCTGATGTGTCAGGGCTGGGCTGAATAGGCTGGGTCTGCATTTGGAGTGGTCGGAGGAGTAGGACCTGCACCTGAATAGGGCTGTTCCTGCCTTCCACAATGATGGCTCCGCCCCTGTGTTGTGGCTTGAGCCAGGGATCACACTGACAATGGAAGTTGTTGTGCACTTGCAATGTGCCCCATAAAAACCGTTTTGGCTGGGTACAGACACTCTCTGCCTTCAGAGAACAAAACATTTTTGGGTATAAAAGAGGGGCCCGGACCCCAGACTTTTGGGTCACTTCTGGGAAATCAAGAGGAATCTTTGCCAAGGAGAAGAGCTGGAGAAGCTGAGGAGGAATACTGCCCCTGTGCTGTTTGCTGTCTGGGGTTGGCCTGCAGTGGCTACTTGCTGCCAAGGAAAGGAGAAAAGGACTTTGTTGTTTGCTGTGTCCCCTGCTTGAGGAAGATCTCCGAAACTGAGCTTGCCTCCTCTTCTGAAGTCTCATGGACGCAAAGACTTTACCACCAGCTCCCTTGAACTTCCTTACTGGGAGTTCTGACCTGCAAAGAGGTGCCTGCTGTTGTTTTGGACCTCTAGAGTTTTCCACTGGGAGCTGGAAAAATCCACAGACGCATCGTCCCAATCGTCGCATCGCATCGTGGCGCCAAGTTTGTCACATCGTTGGGGGACGCAGTAAGAAACCGACGCATCACCTCCCCATGCAGTAAGAAACCGACACATCACCTCCTCTCCGGTAAGGAACCGACGCATCACCTCCCATGCACAGCAGTATGGAACCAACAAATGACCTCCCCCGGAGCAAGGAACTGACGCATCCCCTTCCTTGTGGCCCGTTTTGTTTGTTTGTGTGACGCATCCCTGGTACTTTGTGTGAAAGGTGTCGTATCTGCAATTTACTTTGAACTGAACTATTTCTACCATCTGAAAGTCATAATTTTATTTCTGTATTGTGGATTTTTGTCGTTTGGTCTTGTTTTGGTTTATATGAAGATTACTTTTTTTTCTAAACTGGTGTGGTGTCCATTTGTAGTGTTTTCACTGTATTACTGTATGTGTTCACAAATGCTTTACACACTGCCTCTGAGATAAGTCTGTCTGCTCGTGCCAAGCTACCAAGGGCATGAGCAGGGGTTATTTTAGAAGTGTATCCCCCTTACCCTGACTAGAAGCAAGGGTCTCTATTTGGACAAAGGTACCTACCTCTGCCAACTAGAGACCCTGATTTCTAACAGGGATGGTGAAACATGCACCAATTGATCAGGCCCGGAGGAAGCTGAACAGGGCAATGAGGGTTTTCTGTCAGGCTCATGACATCAAAGTGATAATACATAGTGGGCTCAAAGAAGAGGAGCCAGGTCTTTTCAGAGAGGATGGGGTGCACCTTTCGCACTTGGGAAATGCTTACTACATGATGGAAATGAGGAATGTGGTTGGCGCAATATGCAATGAGTCCATCTGGTGCCGCAGATCATATTGATGAGAGGAAAAAGGTGCATGTTTGTTTGGTGGAGCAGGAAAACGCCCTATGGGGTTTTCCTGGTTGGCAGTGTTTTGGGGGGGGTGGGGAGTCACTGGTGGGCAGATCCACCCCTCAGGGGTGAGAGGGAGGAAGGGAGCACAGGTGACTGAAAGACGTGCGTGTGATGCGATGACCAAGGGAAGGGTCTTCAAGGGAGGATGTTTGCAGGGCAAGTGGCAGGGCCAGTGAAGGAATGACTGGGTATATGGAACAAGGTCAGTGAGTGAAAGGGGATGAAGCAAAAGATATGGACAATCTGGGGGAATTGAAAGTGGGTGATTGTGAATGGAGTGGGGAGAATGGAACTGTCCGGTTATATGTTTAGATGCATAATGCTGTTGATGTTAATAAAGTTCATAGAATGTTAGCAACCCTGTCTTAATAAATGGCCTTTTGCGCCAATAGACAATGCCGAGTGCGGTTACTGCACGATGGCTCGCGATCACTTAGGAAGCCACAAAGGGTTAGACACAGCCCAGGTTGAATTCTACTAAGCTATGGCTACAGAAACAACTCTCCCTTTGGGCCTAGGGTGACTTGAGGATGCAACAGGGTTCACGGTGTGCCACAAACTGCACTGGCTGGCAGTGGAGCAGAGAACTGAGTTCAAGACCCTATGCCTAACACATCTGGCTTTAAAAGACAAAGGCGCTCCAGTCATTCAGGCAAGAATGTTGTGGTATCTCCCTTCACAATCGCTCCAGTCAACCTCTCACTTTATGTCAGTGGTCTCTTGCTTTAAACAGACCTGTTTGAGATGCGTAGTAGCATTTTCTGTCCTGGTTGTCAAGTAGTAAAGAAGCCGGTTCTGGTGGCTTAGTGGACTAGTGCGTCCACTGTAGGGACCTGTTTTTAACCTTTATGGTCACAGGTTCAAATGGCGGCCCTTTCATCCTTCTGAGGTCTAGAAAATGAGTACAATTGAGTTGGGTATCATCTGCTATTCAGCGTAAAGATGCCCACGGGTAAACGTGTGCTTTACAAATACACACTTTTTGAAATGTTACTACTTCACTTTTCTTTTCGGCGTCAGACAAAGTATTAGTTTCATTCTGGGACTCGAGTCCTGCTGCATAAATGTTGTCACACATAAGACTGAAGTTGGAGACTTTTCACCTCCACCTCATTACATTCCGGATCAGTTCCAGCGATTTGAAGGATAAACCGGAACCATTTGCTTGGGCTCTCAGCAGCGCCACACTGCTGGGCCCGAGCTCCGTGTTCTCCAGGACGCATGGAAGGCGCTACGCTCCATTTTCTTCACCTGGAGGATACGAACTTATGTCTCTTAGTTGTATTACTGTTTCCAAGAATGAGCTTTCTACGGTTCTTCACCTTCATTTATAAACGCATCTTCCAATGGTACCTCGAAAACGGATCATTTAGAAATATAATTAGCGGAAGCGTGCGGTAATTATCGTTGACTTCACTGCGGGGAGGTCTCCATTTCCGAGGCTTCATTAACATCTGACCGCCGGAGTTATAATTAAAACGTGTCTCCTGGGAGCGCCTGTGTGAATTATTCACAGGATGGGGATTTCTACAAATGAAAATCTCGACACAACTAAAACCGAGTCCTGCGAGGCCAGGACCGAGGAAAGCGTACACGCGGGGGGTTTAAATCTGGCGCATGCCTCCACGGGGGACAGGCATCAATCAGTGTGAGGTCGAAAGGGGGGCACGTGTACCACACAGGGTCAGGAGTTGTCTCTAGGCGCTGTTTTTAGGCCAGGCATGTCCGGGCACGAGGCACACATACATTGGTGGATTATAGGCATGCTAATAAAAGACAGGCCCATTCATGTTAATACCACGTCACAGGCCCAACCTTTTGGGCTAACAAACTTGGTAGGTCTTGAAATAGGTAGGGTCCTGCCAGGACCCACACCTGTCTGTAATTGGATTGGAAACCGACTTTAGACGAGCCCCTCTTCCTGGCTCTATATTTAAGTATTTAACATTGCTGGCAAACACCACTGATTGATTCCCCAACAACGACTGTGAAAAACCCTTAAGGTATTGCATGCCAGTGGCAGCCCCGTTCGCATTTCACATATTTTACCTCAATTTGCATTCCCAAGAATATTTGCTTTTTTTTCGAGGGGCTGTGCTTCTGTAGTTTTTTCCATGGAAAATATGACTCTTGTGCAGTGCTTACCTTGAAATTATGTTGAAGTCAGAGGGCAGGGTCTTCATACAAGAGTCTGGAGCTACTCAAGTAGGTGGCAAGTTCTTTATTTCATGTTTGATCCTTTCCCTACAGCAGCAGTAGGTGATTCCTGTCAGGGCTTCACCCCCCTCCAACTGTCCCTATCACCATGATGTACTTCGCCTCTCCACATTTTAACTTCATTGGCTATTTCCCCAATTAACCTCTTGAGACATAGTACTCCACCTTAACACACCAATGGGGAGCTCCCCCATTTACCTTTTCACAACAGGGTACTACTGTTCCCCAGCTTAGCACACTACAGGGTACCCTCCAGCGCAACTCTATCCAGCAGGGTACTACACTTTCCCATCTTCACATACCATGGGGTACTCCCCCATTCAACCTCTAGCGACAAGATATTGCTCTTTCCTTAATTCACAACAATGACAACAACAACAACACACACGCACACAAGCGTACTTCACTTGTATCTCTTGTGATGGGGTTCTAATCTTCCCACCTCTATGAAACTTGGACATGCACAACCAGCATGTATCTACACAACAGCACGCAGATGGTCACTACATTAGTTTCCCCACTGCAAATTAGACTCCATATGGAGTTGAAAGCTAATGGTCACATAGTATTCCCTTACAACCTACAGGTGGAGTATTTAAACGACCCAACTGGTCTTGAATTACTAAGCAGGCAGCACACCACAAACATTAACATGAACTGCAATTCTCAAACAACAGTCTTTAATTTCTTTATAAATACATAAATAAATAAACAGAAATTTACTAAGCTGACACATGCATTACCGTTGGATATAAATGGCACATGGCAATATGCAAGTGTTGCCAACCAGAGGCGTAACAAACGCCCCGCAGCTCCTGCAAAGCAGGGGGGCCGAGCTCCAGGGGACCCAGTCAGCACAGTAACCTGGCCCGAGAGCTCCTGAGTAACTTCAGAGGAGGGTCCCTGCATGTACATTTTCAGGGGGGGCCCCTTCAAGTTTCGCTATGCCACTATCGCCAACCAGATTGTTCACCCAACCTAATAAACTTCTCAGTTGGGACGAAACAATGCACATTTCTTAACATAAGCACATACAATATTATGAACTCCACACATGTCAACTAACCCCACTAAACAATAAACTCAATATCAGATTTTAAGTTTGTAATTGGACAAATACCAAGCTGGCGAAACTTTATCTTCCTGTGACTTCAAAACACAGTGTACTCTTAAACAGCACAGTCTCATTTCTATTTTTAATATTACTTTACTTCTCTTTTTAAATTACTTGGGAGGTGGTTATTAGTCTTTATTTAGTGTCTCCAGACTTGTCTCAATTAAAGATCAAATTACTACCATCCTTCATGATGTTAAAGTCTACACAGCCAGCGCCTCCACTCTGGAACGTAGGTCTGGAATCCAAGGTATTGGTGAGGCTCACTCACCAACAGGTTTCACTACTATGTCCCCAGACACCAAACCCTCTTCTTCCAATGCCAACTGACTCATGCCAGACAGGAGAGTTCCAATTTACTTGGTATTGTGCATTGTCACAAAACCGCTGTCCAATGCCTTCATTGAAGTACTTGCAAGAACTGCGTTGATTGCTCTGGTCACTCCGTGCTGGAAGGCACACCGGGCTCTCCAAAAGCATGGATTAGCCTGTACCACACTCAACTTAATTGAGAAATCCTACTGCACATCCACAAATGCTGCTGACTATGTCGTTGGTGAATGTATTACTACTTGAAGCTTCATGGGTCATTTCAGAGTTATGCTTACTGTAAATTAGATTTCTTGCCTCTTCCCACTGCCTCCACAGCACTGTCCTTAAGCTTGGGACTATACGGTGGGACACATCACTTCAGTTTATAACTCCCTTCTTCTGGCTCCTTGTAAGGCCTTGCCAGACCTTGCACACCCTCCTCACTGGGCTCCTCCTGCCCAGCAACTTGAACTGACACCACATGCCGGTGGACGTGAGGGTGAGCAGACCAAACTAGTCCTTCATGGTCACAGGGCCATCATCCTTCTCACAACAGGGCTCCTCCTCTACCTGAAATGACTGCCAATTGCCTCCAGAGTCCTGCAGCATTTTCACTGAGGCCTTCAACATCTTGTCGCAAAAATGTGGAAGTCAGAGGGCACAGTACCACTTTCCAATAACAGTCTTCATCCGGGAGTCTGGAGCCACTCAAGTAGGAGATACGTTCTTTATTTCATGATAGGCCTACAGGCTACTGCAGCAGCAGGTAGGTCCTGTTAGGACTACAACCTCTTTCCAGCTGTCTCTATCTCCTATCTTTCACTACAGACCACGGACCAACATTCTATTACATTATTCTATTCTCAACATTCCAGGCACCAGCTCAGACACACAGGAATGGAAACTAACAGGATACCACAAATAAGTCTTCTTCAGGTGTTTGAGGGGTTTCAGGGTGTGGGTGTTTATGAAAGGCACACACTTGAGAGTTCTGAAGTTGAGGTTGAAGGCAGGATGAGTTTCTCGCAGTGCCTGTCAGTGGGTCAGGTGTACAAACTCCATGCACATTCAGGTCTTGGCCTCACTGCAGAATGCACAGAGCGATGGTTACCTATGTGCCATTGCCAATGGTATTTGTGGGAAAGTGTGAGATATGTGTGAGCGCTACGAGGCCTCCGGGTAGATAGCGCTATACAAGTGTAATTTAATAATAATAATAATAATATGTGTGGTAGTCTCCTGACACATTAAAGAACACTTGTCAACATGTAGATAAAGGTAAGTATTCTTCAATGATAAGAAACCCTGAAAATTTCAAGAGCACCTCCCCCTTTGGATATTTATTGGGCCCGGGCCGAAATCAGCCTGGGAGAGGTGGGGGGCGGGGACTTCATGCACACCATCCCCTTTGGAATATGTCTAGGCCCCGGGAGATGGGGTCCGACTCCTTTGGGCTTAGATTTGCTCTGGAAGAGGGGTTGCATGTCCCCCTTAGAAAGTGCATTGGGCCTCAAGGGGCCAGGGTCCCTAGAGCCAAAATCGGCCAAGGGAGGTGGACAGGTGCCCCATCCCCCACAAAAATGTGATGGGCCCCGCAATGGGGGCCCGTGGCTAAAATCGGCCTGAGAATGGGCTGCGGGTTGACTGCCTTCAGGGTGTTGACCACAGGACCTGGCCACATGCCCCCAGGATGGAGTCCTGGGACCAATATCAGACTAGGGTGGGGGCCGCATGCCTCTTCCCCGTAAAATACTTTGCCGGGCCCCAGGGGATGAGGTCACCGGGGTCAAAAGCGGCCCTGGGAGGGGGCTCAGTGCCCGCCTCCCCTAAAAATGCACAGTGTCCTGGGGGATGGGGACCCAGGTCCAAAATTAGCCCGAGGAGGGGGCTTATAGTTTGGTAGCCTTTAGGGGGTTGACCACAGGGCCTGGCCGCGTGCCTATCTCTCCTATAAATATAGCAGTGGGCCCCAGGGATGGGGTCCCCGGGGCAAAAATGGCCCGGAGACGGGGGCGACTTACAAATCTCCCATTAAAATATGTATATGGCCACGGGAGATAGGATCCCCGGGGCCAAATCAGCCCAGGGAGGGTGACACATGCCCCTTCCCCTTGAAATACGTTGCCGGGCCCCAGGGGGTGATGTCCTTTTGGACCCAAAGCGGCCCGGGGAGAGGGACCCAGTGCCCGCTTCCCCCAATTGATGCGCTGAGTCCTGGTGGATGGGGGCCCAAGGCCAAAAGAAGCCAGAAGAGGGGGCTCGCGGGTTGGCTGCCTTTAGGGGGTTGACTACAGGGCCTGGCCACAGGCCTTTTGTTCAACTCCACGCTGTGCACGACCTTTGGCCATGTGTGTTGTAGGGCCGACTGCATGAAGGGGGTTTGCCGCAGGGCCTGGCTAGGCCCTGTGGCTAACCCCCTCTTGGTAGCAGTTGGATTAACCTATGTTAATTAAATATTACTTTATGTTAAAAAAACACTAGAAATTCACTGAACAAAACAAAGGTTACAGGGATGTTATAGTTAGGTTCAGATGTTACACATAGAAACCATAGAAATTCAGCATTTATAGTTATCTAAAAAAACTATAACTCGTGCCTAAGGTAACACGCTCTCTCGCCATGCACTGCTAATTACCCCACATATTACATCATTCATGACACCTTCTATGACATAATTGCTAATGTCACTGCATCATTTGCAGTAAAATTATTCATGAGAAAACTGTGCGTTGCGGGGGCACGAGTTATAGTTACCTTAGGACACAGGTTATAGTTTCTTAAGATAACAATACCTATAACCACTGAATTTCCATGGTTTTATGTGTGTGAAATCTGAACATAATTATAACATCCCTGTAACCTTTGTTTTTTTCAGAGATTATAGATATAGGTGGGTAACTGGGTGTGCGGTGACTGTATGGGTGAGTGAGTGGCTCTTTGAGTGGGTATTTGGTTAATTGAGTTGGTGTGTGAGCGGCTATTTGGAAGTGAGGGGCATATTATCAAGGGCAGTATCGCCGCTTTAGCTGTACTTTTTGCCGCCAAAGCAGCGATATTCTTATCGCCCTAATAAAAAGGCGGCGCTAACATGCATCAGCGCATGTTAGCAGCCGAATTTCTAACAATAAGCTTCTTAGCGATATACAGCACTAATCAAATGCAATGGAGGCGTTCCTTTCAATAACTCCATTGAATTACGTCGCAAACACAGCTTCGCTGTATTATCAACGTTGCACGGACCCGCGAAGCGAAGCGAAAAGGCGCGCTAAGCCCCCATTATCACATTATCCTAATAACTGAATAAAACCTGATTTAGCATTAATGCCTATGGGAGGTGGATTGTATGGTAAAGTGCACACTCCCATATTACCAAGCTTTTCATTAGTGCTGTGAAATCATCGCTTCATTTCACACGCTAATGATCATTATCGCAGTCTATTGCTGGATTTCATATCGCCTTTGAGATAAGCGTTGATAATAACGCGATAACTCGGCGATGAAATTCAGCATTGGAAAAAAACGTGCTAAGCGCGCTCTGCGATATTTTTGCAGTTTGTTGATAATATGCCCCTGAGTGTCTTTGTGAATAGCAGAATGGGCAATTGAGCAGATGTGTGAGTGCTTGCATGGATGTGTGAATGGGTATATATCATCTACAAGATAAGGAGGAATTCTGTGCTGCTTGCAGAAATTATCAAAAAACTATCTTGAAACATAAAACAGATTACTTCTCTGGAAAAATCTTAAACTCCAAGAACAGATCGAAAGATGTTTTTAATATAGTGAACGATCTCTGCCATAGTGAAAGAACGGCCTTCCTGGAAACTCCAACGCACGAGCTATGCAACTCCCTAAACAATTTTTTTTTGGATAAAATTGTCACCATCAAACAAAGTATTAACAGCATGTCATATCAGGCCCCTATAAACGACACTTTTTATAATGCTATGACGTTAGACACTTTTCCTCTCATGGACACAAAGACCTTTTCAGAACTTCTCTCCCGTGTTAAATCCGGCTCACCTAATGATGTTTGCCCACCACACATCTTAAAAGAAGTATGCCTAGCTCTTCCACAAGGTATCCTCCCATTCTTAAATGAGACGCTCTCTCAGGGTAAGGTACCTAGCAGTTTTATGAATGCCACAGTCATCCCACTGATAAAAAAAGCCGGGAGCAGACCCGCAGGACCCGACCAACTACAGGCCTATTTCCCTCTTACCGTACCTATCTAAACTCCTAGAGCCCATGTCTCTAACTGCCTGTCCAAGTTTATTGAAAAATCGGAATACCTGGAGCCAAATCAGGCAGGTTTCCGCCCATGCCACTCTACTGAAACCGTGATTCTGGCAGTTCAGGACACCTTAAGATCTAACTCGGACAGGGACATTCATCAGGCTCTTGTTCTTCTTGATCTGTCGGCCGCGTTCGACACGGTTGATTATAACATCCTTATCAACCGTGTCGAGCAGGCCGGCCTCAGGGGCGCCGCTCTGAACTGGATAGCCTCCTTTATCACAGACCGTACACAAGCAGTACGACTAGGGACCTTCACAACCGCGGGAACCCCTTCCATCTGCGGGGTTCCCCAGGGTTCGTCACTATCACCTCTACTGTTTAACCTCTATCTACGCCCATTACTATATTCCCTAAAAAAGTACGTGACCATATTTAACTACGCGGACGACCTCCAGCTAATATTTCCTTTAAACACCATAGACTCAGTGACCGAGTTCCAAGCCACTATGACACACATACAGGGATGGATGAACCTCAATCACCTTAAACTGAACCCGGGCAAGACAGAACTGATTTTGCCCGGGAAAAGTGAACTGAGCTGGGCCCCCACTTTTTGCCATCTGACATGGGTACCCCCCCACTAAAACCCCATCAGTCAAAAGCTTAGGGATCATGCTCAGTGCGGACCTCTCACTCAAGGCGCAGGTAGGAGCCGTAGTATCTGCCAGCTTCTTCCAGCTCAGAAAGATTAAAAAAATCGCACAACTCTTGACACACTCCGCACTTATTCAAGTAGTCATCGCCCTGGTCCTTTCTCGCCTAGATTTTTCGAACAGCCTGTACTTAAGGCTCCCAGCAGGTTTGCTCAAGCGACTTCAGTTCGTCCAGAATCAGGCGGCCAGACTTATCTGGAATCTACCCAGACGGCAATCTATCAGGCCATGTCTGGAAAAACTTCACTGGCTACCGGTGGCCCAAAGGATCACCTTTAAAACAGGCTGCATTACTTTTAAAGCCCTACATGACAAAGGCCCCATATTCATGAGAAACCTGGTATCTAACTATGCCCCCTCGCGCAACTTACCATCTGCGCATAAAGGCTTGGCAACTGTCCGTCCGTTTAAGAAGAAACGCCAAGGAGGTAGTTGCTTCCATCATTTGGCGGCCACCTTTTGGAACTCCCTGCCACTTATCTTAAGACAATGTCAGGACCTTCTGACTTTTAGACAATCTCTCAAAACTTGGCTTTTTAAAGAGGCGTGTGCTTAGAGTAACTGTGTTTTGTGCCCTGTTTTACCAGTCAGCGCCAGGAAACCTACAGGTGTACGAGCGCTTAAGAAGTTTATTTTAACATAACATAACATACATATATATATATATGTATACATATATATATATTTTGTAGCTCCAACAACACCAGCCTGCCGCACTCGCAAGCGGGTGCCCGCATGACGGGGTGTACCCGTCACATACACTCAGCTCCAATGACCCACCAGGATTCCACCTGTATAGATACGCGGCACTCTCGGGGATGGGTTTTCAAAGTTTTATTCAGAAAACCTCTAGCACATCAAACAAAGACGCGTTTCGGCGTTTAGCCTTTGTCAATTTGTTCAACAGTCTGCGCCATGTTAGTTCGTGTTTAAATATACATCACATGATTTACCATCAAGAACATAGAAAGTGGACTAATGGTCCCTTCACAACACAACTCCATCTTACAGTGTGTAAATACGTTATTGAGATGTGTTGTTACATTTCAGCACTTCAATTTTTTAAAACTTTGTCAAATGACAATTTACTGGGCTTCCCTCTAATATTCACCCATTTCGTAATATCGCCCATAGCCACACATAGCCACACACTCAACTTGACAAACAAAAGCTTTTTTACAAGGCTTTTTCTTTAATAGCAGCTGCGAACCTTTCTTTAGACACGGCTTGTCTAAAGAAAGGGGCGCAACACCTAATAATGTGAAAGTGCAGCATGAGGTGCTTGTAAACCAAAAATATTTGCAATGGAATAGGTTTTGCATTTGCGAGAATTTAAGCTATTGTCATTTACAATGCCAATAGCTCAAACTCTCGTAAATCCGAGACCTATTGCATTGCAAATGATTGTTTCAAATGTTTACATGATGTTTGTAGGTTGATTTACATGCCAAATATTTTCAGGATTCAGCTCGTACACAGGCACTTGGCCCAGAGCTGACCCCTGTCTTAGCTCTGGCTCAGCTGCCCCTCTTAATTTGTTGGCTCACCTACCTCTGCCGACTTGAGAGCACATCACCACTGAATGTAGGGGCAGTCCAGTCCCTTTACCCCGCAGGAAACCTCATACACCTGCCTGAGGTATGTCTGGCAATGAACAATGACTACCTGCCATCTTTCTTAGAGAAACATAATGGCCATTTGTACATGTTCTGAGATTATAGCTCAATGGGTAAGAAATATTGAATTCTGATACTTTCCTGGTTCTTTTACTTGAAATGACCGGAGTATACCAGCCAGGTGGTAACCTTAATCACTTTGTGATATATCTGTCACATTCTCTCTTTCTGTGTACCTGATGGGAGGTTTGTCTAGTACATTGTAGTAAATGCAAAATAAATGTTTTTTCTGAAAGGGATAAGTTAGTATTCATGGCAGTTATCACACAGAGTTTATATTCTTCCATTTCAAGTATTTTGCAGCAGTTTCAACATCTTTTTAGAGCTTGTAATTCTTGAAACCAGTGTAATTATATATCTCTTTTTATGCACGTCATTGTCCAGTTTTACACACGGGTAAGTGTCACTCCAGGTGTCACAAATTTTGTCGTTGCATATCACTCCAGTTACCAGTTAATATATCTTTATTCAGATAAAAAATATCTATAAAAGAGTCACACAGTTAAATTTTACAAAAATCTATATAAAAACATTCACGTTTAAAACTCGTACAAGATGTTCTCATGACATCAACAAGTTAAATATAGCCAACATATATAAAAACATTATCAGAAGCAATTGATAGGAACATGTTAATTGAAACATATTAGTGCTATAAGGAGCATAGTATCCTTAGCTATTCATTTTTGTATCTTAAAACGTCCAGGTATAGCAGCTGTTTCCTTCTTTGGGGGGCATAAGAAACATAAACAGCAACTCAATAACATAGGTTCACATTATCAAGATTACAGAGAAAATTGAAAACATATTTTTGATGGATGATTTTATCTTTTAAAAACAGTGGCCGCAATATTGTTTCCTCAGGTCCCTAAAAAAGTTACAAAAGAGTATAAATGCATTGTGGACTGGTTGGACTTTTCATCGTATGGGCATTTGTGTAACTTTTGAGAACTAAAGCCCATCTCTGGGAAAGCATCCAAAAAGTGCAGTGTACCTAATCACAATCTTGTGAGGTAAAATCTAAGTTGGATGTTAGATACTAGCATAGGGTAGGTCTGGGCACTTGGTTGTATGGCATGTGAGCGGTACATTGAGACAGTCGATTTAAAACACTCTCTGTTATCCCCATCAATCATCCTTTTCTCAATCAAAACCGTTTTTGAATCTTGCTTACTAAATTGTAACACTCCCTCCAGATCCTCAATGTTCAATTTCCCATCCATCTCCTTTAACAAACTATTTACATAAGCGAGCCACTGTATTCTTGTTCCATATTCCAAGGTAAGACAGTCTGTTATTGACTTTGGTGCCATCTTTACTCCATATATTATGTCAGAGTTTGATGGGGCGTGTCTGCAATCCGTCCTCTAAATAGAGGACTGCTAATTCCTTATGAGCTATATAAGAGGAGGTTGAGCAAGGTACGGTAATGTTCTGCATAGAAAAGGATTTTCCTGTGTCTGGAACAATTTTTCAGGCCCCCATAAGGAGGCTCCTTACTTGACACTAGGGATGCATTTACTTCTGTATATGATGAGCTGTTCTCTAATGGGCTTATTCCCAATTTTCTATGCAAACCTAAAAAGGGCTTCAGAGGATCTAATAAAGGGATAGGGTAGTATTCATGGCAGTAATCAGTCAGAGTTCATACTATTCAATTTCAAGCATTTTGCAACAGTTTCAAGAACTTTTAAGAGCTTGAAATTACTGTGAAGAGCATAATTATATATCGCTTTTTATGCATGTCATTGGTTGGTTTTACTTGTGGGTAAGTGACACTCTTGGTGTCACACATTTCGTTGTTGAATGTCACTAGTACGTGCACTGAAACCGTGGAAATGTCACACATAAGTATTTTGAAAACTTGGCAGCTATGGATGGTATAATCTCCTAGTTGAACTTGCTATGCTATGCCATAAAATTTGCTTTTTAGGCTAGTGCACAGTCATCAATGAGATCCTCTTCTGAGAAGCTGCAGCGCCTGCCTGCCCTCTGTTACTGAGAACTGCAGCTATGCAGTCTGTCTCCAGTTAGTGCCCTTCCATCTCCGGTGCTTTTCAGCAGTTTTAAGATATTAGAGTTTCTCGTTGCTCAAATGGGTCTAATTTCTGATATTTATGTTTCTCATGTCTTAATTGCTTGATTTTGCTCGCAAGTGTCACTCACAGTCGTTGAAATGTCACTCATAATTACACTTAAATAATGAAAATGTAACACATAACAATCTGAAACCTTGGCAGCTATGGGCCTAACACGTCAAAGAATGCTCGTCGACAGGCAGATATTCATAAGTATTCTTTAATGATAAGCAATCCAGTCAATGACAGGAGCCCAACGATCCGCGTCCTGCCTTCGTGAGTCCATCTCACCAACTGACTAACTGCCAAGCTCAGAACACAAACGCAGTCACAGTTCGGTAGCACAAGTAAAAACAAAACAAACAATGTATATTTCACAGATTGCAAGGCACATGGAGGATCTCAGAAAGGTGGGGGGAAGAGCATAAGTGTCTAACTGAGAGACTGCATACGAAAGTGGTGAGAAGGGGAGAACGGGAGTTTCTGAGACACAGTCTCATGCTGTCAGAATTTAAACATCTTCCTTTCTAATTATTCACAAAATTGTTGTAATTTGTTATCTGATACAGCTAATCAGCATTGGCAAAGCCAATGGGTCTGGCTTATTTTAGGTATATGTGTTGGTTGTTGGTTGTTCTGTGACATGCCTGAACTCAATAACAGAAACATCGTAGCGAGGCACCCAAATACTGGTAAGGTGGCACGCTCTGTGCTAGTGGCGTAACAAAGATCCCCCGCAGCTCCCGCAGTGCAGGGGTACCCGAGCTCCAGCGGGCCTCCTCAGCACCGTACTCTGGCCTGAGGTATTCAGAGTGAGTCCGGAGGGGGGCCCCTCCATGTATTTTGCAGGGAGTCCCTCAAGTTTCGTTAAGCCAATGCTCTTTGAAGCACAGGATTTTTGTTTTCATGTTTTAGGCCATGCCATGCAATGCCATTTATTATATAATTAACCCATCTTGCAATGGATTTGCAGTTCTTCTACTTTGGCCACTCTCCTTTTGGAGACCCCCTCCCCTACACCTTTTTCATCCCACTTAGAGCCTGCTTAGGTAGGGTGACAAGGGGTGGCGTGGCTTTGACGCCAGGGCAACATGGCGGTTCCGGCTTGAGCTCCGCTCTTCAGCGGGACTCCTAATCTCATTAGAACCGCTTCTACACTGCCTTCTTCTCCCGGAGCACTGGGCATCTGCTTCGGAGGAGGGCGTGAATGCCTTGACCGTGTTTGAGACGCTTCTCTGCTCAAATTCTTCGGATGTTCACTCCGTTCCGTTTCTCCTCATCTAGACGCGGGCGGACGCTATTTTGAGCCATCGCGCCCGCGTCTCTTCATGTACCCGGTAATTTTGCAACTCTCACCGGTTTACTGTGCCCCTTTCACCGGCCGCATGTTTATGGCCAGTTTTCAACAGGATGTTCCTGGTTTGCAGTGACTGTTGCTTTTTTTTCATGTTTTCAACGTGCTAAAAGACTTTCTATTTATTCTTCATACAACTATATATCTGTTTCACTGACTCTATGCCCTATACTGTGTATGCATGATTTTCAATGCCTACTTTACATGGCTCACAGTGGTTTATTTCTTAACTAAGATGCCGTTTGATGTTTTTTCCAGTTTTTGCGCATATTTACAATGGGAATGCCCTTTTTTGCTCTCTTTTGAGGAATTTTGCTATTGTCAATCTATTACAACAGCTCAAGTTGGAAAACGCATTTGTATGTTAATTTTTCTTCTGAACATTTGAGCTTGTTAACGATTGTTTCTGATGTCTTCTATCTTGTTGGAGGTGTGGGTGGCCGTCATTATTGGCCGCTGAGCTCACATTTCCATATTTATTATTATTTTTTTCACTGGATTGGATATTGACTCTATCCTTGTTGTTTTCTAATACTAATACCCTCCATGTACATGAGTTCTATTTTGCTTTCATCTTCTGGGGCGACCGTTACTATCAGTATTTTTTCCTGAGGAACACATTTTACGCATTTTCTGAGATATCTTATTCTTTTTATTACAATGGCCAACGACTCACACCCCGCCAGATCCTCTGTCACCAGTACAAAACCTAAGAGGCATAAAAATGACCCACCATCTCCAATTCACTCCTCCCAGAACCCGGTTCTGGACTCCATTTTAGATGAGGTGAGGGGCCTTCAGCCTTTTATGTCAACCACGAATGCAAAATTGCAGCAAATGGAGGAGATGGATTGTTATGGAAAATAAAGTACTGGATTTGGAACAGCGTGTTAGTGATCTACAAGATATCTCTACTAAGATTCCAACACTCGAACAAGAAATTCATAAACTGAAGCTACACACAGAGGACTTGGAAAATCGTAACCGCTGTAACAACCTACGCCTATATGGTCTTCCAGAAAATGTCGAAGGTTCCAACATGGTCTTATTTCTCCAGAAATTTCTTCCTGACCTTCTCAATCTTTCACCTTCAGATTCTCCCCTCAATATACAACAAGCTCATCGTTTGGGTCGCCTCACTACTAATCCCACGAAACCACGTGGTATCATTATGCTATTTTTGGAGCTAACTGAACTTATGAGTGTCCTAAAGGCTGTTAAGCTCAAGCGTCGTCTCACCTGGTCTGGCCATAACATCTTCATCTCACAAGACATTTCCAATGCAACCAATGCTCGTCGAAAAGAGTTCTTTGCTTTACGTCCTGAGATGAGACATCTTAATATTCAATATGGAATACTTCATCCATGTCTTTGCAAGATTACTCATGATGGGCGCTCACGCTCCTTCGAAGATCCTGGAAAACGTAAACTTTTCCTTCAGTCCTTTTCTTCTACTGGAGTGGACATTAACACCTGATTTTCTGTTTTGTTCTTCTCTCTTTCTCTATCTTTAATCAGCTTATCAGGATTACCTCTTTAAAACCTCTTTGTTTATTCTTTCCTTTCCTATCGTTAATAAGTATTACCTTTGACTTTCTTCTATTGTCTCTCTTTTTTCTTATTTCGCTTTTACATCTTGTGTCCTTTACTGCGGTTCCCGTTTTCCCCTTCTTTTATTCTTTTTTCTGGAATCCACTTTCCCCTGCGTCTCTATGCTCCCTCCGTCATTTTTTCTTCTTACTTCAGATCTGGCTGTTCTGCTTTGATCTGTTTATTCGCTTCTTTTTCTCTATTCTATCTTTTTATCTTTCTCTTTTACTTTTCTCTCCCTCTGCTCTCTTCTACTTTTCATGCTTTTTCATCCATGTTCTCTTTATCTGTTCAACATTCTCTTCTAACTTTGTTTTCTTCTTAATAAATCATGTTATTGTGGGAATCTTTGTAATATGGTCCTTATGTCATTTTTTCTTGTGGTGTTTTTTTTCTTGTAGTTATACCCTTGAATTGTATCGAATCCAACTGTGTTATACCCTCCCATCCCTCCATTATGTGTAACCTTGTTACGTCAAATGTCCGTGGTCTTGGGAATCCAGTCAAAAGGCAAAAGGTACTGTCTCATTTATCAAAACTCAATTCACAGATTTCTTTTCTTCAGGAAACCCATTGTACAGATGTGGAATCTCTTAAACTGAAACGGCAATGGGTGGGTCAAGTTGCTTTTTCACCTGCTTCTAACAAAAAGCGGGGTGTTGCAATATTGTTTCATAAAGCTTTGGCAGTACACATTTTATCTACACAAAATGATAACGATGGACGATGGGTAATGGCAAAAATTGTGAAACAAAACAATAGTCTTACCTAATATTTATGGCCCTGTTACACGTGATCCTAAATTTTGGAATGATATTAAAATTCTTCTTTCTTCAATTGATTGCCCTAATATCATTGTTGCTGGTGTCTTTAATCAATGGTTGGATCCTTTCTCTGATAGGTTATCTAAATGTAAATTTCAACCTGACAAAACTCATAAGGCTTTTTAATCTGCCATTATCTCTCGCTTCTTATATGATGTTTGGAAGACTTGTAATCCTGATTTACGTGAATTTACTTTTTTTTCTAATGTACATCATACCCGTTCTTGGATTGAATATATTGTGGTTAGTAAATCCTTACTCCCTTCAATCCAACACTCTGAAATTGGGTCCATTTTTATTTCGGACCATACTCCTGTTCATGCTGTTTTGGACCTTTCACTTACTTCCTCTCAATTTAGCCGATGGAAACGTAATACTTTTTTATTATCAGACACGATTTTTATCAAGGAAGCTACCATTTTCATTAATTAATTTTTTACTATCAATAACCCATTCTGTCTCTAATAATTGGGATGCTTTTAAAGCTGCATTTCGTGCCTTCACTATCTCCTATGTCTCAAAAAAGAAGTCCACCAAGAAGAAATATGATGATCAGCTACACAAACTTAAAGACTTGGAACATGTGTATTTTACCTCTTGCTCACCCTCTGCCCTTCATGATTTGATTAAAGCAAAATCTGAGCTTAATAAATTAGCAACGATTGAAGCATGTAATATCTTGCTTAAAATTAAATCTAAATACCATGGGGGTCAAAATAAAGCGGGTAGGATGTTAGCTAACTATTTAAAAATTAAAACTGAAAGTAAAAATATTGGCCCTATCCTTAATGAATCTATTAACAAATTAGTTTCATCGGATGAGGACATTGCCGAGGTTTTTCATGAATATTATAAATCTCTCTACTCTGAGGATACTTTTCCTTCTTCTCCAAATTTAAACAAATTTTGTTCAGGTCTCCCTTCCTCACCATCCCTCTCTGATGAATTCCTCGAATTAGAAAAAGACATCACCCTCCCTGAGATAACTACTGCTAATAAATCTTTTAAAATATCTAAAGCCCCAGGACCTGATGGTCTATCTGTAGAATTGTATAACACCTTTAACTCAATTTTTGTCCCCAAACTCCTCTTACTTTTTAATTCCTTTATTACAGAAGCTAAGGCATCCGGATCTTTTTTTGACGCCTTAATTGTCATAATACCCAAACCAGAGAAAGATCATTCTTTTTCTTTTTTTTAAATTTTATTGAAATTAACAAACAATAAAACAGAAAACACAAGGCATAAATAAAGTGATGGTAATCTTGAGTCCATGCGGGAGCAGCTCCGAACAGTTCAAAATGTACAGTATAGCAAAAAGCAATAGCGGGGAGGGGGGGGGGGCAGCGAGGAAACAGTGCAATATATACAGTCAATACAAAACACTGGGAATGGCAATTAGGGGGACAAGGAGACATCAGGGGTAGAGTCATGTGGGGAGTACATATATTTCCACGATAAGCATTCCACTGTGACCAAATTCTGTTCCACTTTCTGGGCCTGCCCCGGGACAAGTATACTGTTTTTTCCCTAAACATGCGCCAGTCCATGTTCTTCTTCCACGCCAGTACAGTGGGCGGTCTGTGGGAGCCCCATAGCTGTGCAATATCCCTCTTAGCAACCATATTGCAGAGGGTCGCCCAGCAGATCTGAGAAGCATTATAATCGTTAGGTTCCCATACATTCAAGAGGCAGCGCCAGGCCTCAGGTAGAAGCGGGACCCCCGTGACATTTTCCATAATCGCATGCACTCGGGACCAAAAACCAGCCACTTCGGGACATTCCCACAGAATGTGAAGGAAGGTGCCAATCACGCCGCAGCCACGCTTACACAACCCATCCAACGAATAACCCATTCGAACCAGACTCGGACCAGTGACATACACACGGTGAAGGATCTTTAGTTGGACGAACCGAAGGCGGGCGGGTATGGCAACCTCTTTAGGCGAGGGCAAAGCAGACTGCCAGTCCTCGTCGTCCAGTTCCAATCCGTCGGCAGTCCATAAAGCCCTGAGGTGTGCAAGCAAGTCAATTCTAGTGTTGATAAGTTTTTTATAAATGAATGAGATTGTACTATCAGGGACGTGGCCATCCAGGATACGGTCCTCGAGAGGCGAGGATTCGGGAATAGCAGTTCCCACAGCAAAAACTTACAGCAGAGCATGACGTACCTGAGCATATCTAAAGAATTCCCCGTCTCCAAGCTCATATTCCGTCTTGAGCACCTCGAAGGACTTCACACTGCCCTTAGTCCAGAGGTCACCTACCTTACTTAGACCAATCCTGTCCCATTTATCAAAGCCTTTCGTCTGCCACAAATTACCCAAACCTTCGGAAGCATACAATGGAGTCGCGCGCGTCAACTTATCACACCATCCCAAGGCCGCATTTGCATCATGCCACACTCTTACAGCGATTTTCGTGGGCCCGGTCAATGTCCTATGAAGCCCCTTGGAATATAGCGCTCTATTAAAATTCCCACCGGGCAAGAGGTACTTGTCCATGGCAAAGGCCGGGGCAGGACCAGGAGCGTAGGTTGCATGGTTAACAGCACTTAACTGAGAAGCCCAATAGTAGCGCTTAATATCCGGGAGGGCAATGCCTCCATCATACCACGGAAGCGTGAGCTTAGACAGAGCCATTCGCGCACGCCCGTCCCAGATAAGCCGCCTCTGCAGGTGTTACACTTCACGGAAATAGCGAGATGGAATGGGGTAAAAAATGTTTTGGAGTGCATACAAAAATCTGGGCAGCGACATCATTTTGAAAAGAGCTGCGCGACCCAGTGGCGACAAAGCAACTGCCGCCACCGTGCAGCGTCAAGCTTGAGCCGGTGAAGAGGGGGTAGCAAATTGCGTTCATAGCGAACTGCGGCATCCAAGGAAACACAAATTCCCAAATATTTAAAGCCAGTGTCAGCAATATGAATCAGGAATCTACGAGGCAGTGGGGGAAGCTCACCGGACAGAACATAGACGCATGATTTAGTCCAATTAATGATGAGACCCGAGTTCTTCCCGAAGGAGGTCAGAACATCAAAAAGCACATTAAGGGATTTCTGGGGGGATGTAAGATATAAGAGGATGTCATCTGCGTATAGCGAGATTCGGTCCTCAAAGTCGGGAGTCCACCTAATGCGGCTCCAAAGCAAGGGCAAAAAGCAACGGGGACAGCGGGCAACCCTGCCGGGTGCCACGCCCAAGTGTAAAGACACCGGAGACCTTACCGTTAACAACCACCTGGGCGAGAGGCTTTTCATAAAGTAGCTTCACCCAGGCGATGAATGTCGGACCAAACCCAAATTTGGAGAGAGCCGCCCAAAGATAAGGCCATTCTATAGTGTCAAAAGCCATGGTGGCGTCCAAGGAGGCCAAAATGGCCGGTTCAGTTAGAGTCCCAGCTCTCGCGAGAACTCCGTGAAGTCTCCGAAGATTAAGGGCGGTATTCCAGTGTGGAATGAAGCTGGATTGATCCGGATGGATCAAGTCGCTAATCACCGTAATCAACCGATTGGCTAGCAATTTCGCCAGTATCTTAGGTTTGGCATTAAGTAGTGAAATGGGCCGATACGAGGCACAGCGATCGCGCGGCTTACCCTCCTTGTGAATTACAACGATGGTAGCTAGTCGCTGATCAACGGGGAGAGAACCAGATTCGAAAGCCTCAAGGAACATATTGCTTAAATAGGGCGCCATTTTGTCGGGTTGTAGCTTATATATTTCAATGGGCAAACCATTAGGACCCAGTGCCTTGCCGGAGCGAAGGGAATGTATGGCAACAGCGACTTCATCTATAGTAAAAGACGCATCCAATAGGGCTCTATCATCATCCGAAAGGCGAGGCAATGCTATGTCTCGCAACAACAATTGGGAATCCTCCTCGTCCCTATCACTGACCGAGGCGTATACGGTTTGGAAATGATCAGCAAAGCACTCAACAATACCAGCTGGGTCAGTAACACATTCACCATCCGGCCTTTCAATCACAGGGACGACACGATTCACTCTCTCTTTCTTGTCCAGCCACGCAATCAGTTTACCGGCCTTGTCGCCCAAGTCATACATCCTGCCCTGTTGCTCTCTATTCATCGCTTTTGCCGCATCAGTCACAAGGGCCCTATATTCAGCTTGTTTCAAACTGAGGGAATGCAATTTAGAATGAGTAACAGCACCTTCAGGAGCATTTTCAAGCACAGTTATTTCAGTTTCGAAGCGTACAAGTTCCTCACATTTAGCCTTCTTGGAAGCAGCAATCAAAGACAATGAATGTCCACGAATGACAGTCTTGAAGGCCTCCCACAGTGAAACAGAGGAAGAAACAGACCCCACATTTTCATCGAAGTAATGGTCAATGGATTTCAGCAGTGCAGAGCGGGTTTTAGGATTGCGAAGATACCAGGGGTTTATAGGAGCCACTCTACCCTCGCCACCCACCCCAGCCTCGACACAAAGCCACAGGGGGGAGTGATCAGAAATGCCCCTTAGGAGCTGACGAATCTCTTTGATAGAGGGTAATTGCGCCGCTGGCATTAAGAAATAATCTAACCTGGAAAGACTACCATGGGCCCCCGAGTGAAAGGTATATTGTAGCTGCGTAGGGTGCATCAACCTCCAACTATCTATAAGGCCAAAAGTGTTCAGCAGGTCAGCAAGCCACAATTGAGACCTAGTCAAATCTCTAGGGGGGTGGCGATCCAAAGTGCCAGGGACCACGGAGTTAAAGTCCCCACCCAGGATCAGAAGACCCTCAGGAAGACCCAATAGGAGCCGCCCAAGGTCAGCAAAAGTGGACGTCTGCAGGCCCGGAGGGACGTACAGTGTGAGTATGGAAAGCGTCTTACCCTCTCATCTACCGGTGAGCGCAGCATAGCGCCCCCTGTCATCGTGTATTACATCATCAATTTCAAAGGGGAGGGAGGACCGGATGAGAATACCCACTCCTCTGGAGTCGGAAGTGAATCCAGAGTGAGCGACCAGTCGGTATCCACGTCTATTCATAGCTTGACATGCGTTACCAATTAAATGCGTTTCTTGCAAAAGAACATTATCGGGGGAATGGCGTCTAAGAAACTGCAGCACAACCCCACGTTTTATCCTGTCTCCCAAACCATTGACATTCCAGGATAGCAGTCTCAACTCACTACCCCCCATCCCCGTAGAAGAGACAGAGCACACCCCTCACAGGACCCAATGATTGGAATGGACGAAAAACAATACAATGCCTTGTGAACAAAAAAATAAACATACGAACACCCCCCCACCACACCCAACTTGAACCCGTTACAACGCCCCCCACCCTGCACCCCTGCGTATGACTCAGAAGCCACCCCAACTTGCAGTGTGCCTGTCGCACAATCATTAAACTAATCTACACAAAGAAACCCAGGAGGAGGAAGAGACCCCTTACACCCCCGCCACCCTCGGGCCGATCCAGAATAGAACAAAAGGACAATTATTCAAACTCAGCTGACAAATAGGCGGAAAGTTCAGACGTCGGGAACCATAATGTCACTCTTGCTCCGGCGAGCCACCGTCGGCGCCACCAGGGTGCTCAGTTCGATCACCTCTTTTGGGCAGGGAATCAAGCCAGTCACTGACATTGTCCGGACGATCAAAGAAAAACGTTTGTTCCTCATATTCGATTCGTAGTTTGGCTGGAAACAACATGGCATATTTAAGGTCCAAATCGCGCAAGCCCGAAGGATAGCGTCCCTGTCCCGGAAATGGAAGAGTGTGGCAATAATGGGTCTCGAGGGGGCACCCGGTTTCGGCTTCCCACCCGGAAATCGATAGGCCCGTTCAACAGCGAAGAATTTACTGAGACCGGCAGGGGCGAGGTGATTCAGGACCAGGTCTTCCATCAAGGTGTCGGTGGCATCGTCATTGGGATTTTCCGGAACACCTGTAATGCGTACGTTATTACGCCGGGCCCTATTTTCAAACTCCTCAAGCCGACGGGCCACCGAGTCCTTTGACAAACGCAAGTTGCCGATCTCAGTCTGTACCTCCGTGACATCAGTCGTCAGGCTGGAGGTCTTCAAATCCAAAGCCTTGACCCTTTCATTGGTCTTCGCCAGGTCCGCTCTAATCAGCGTGACATCGACAACCACCGTATCGATCTTGCAGGCGAGGGCCTCGTACTGCTGTCCCATGGAGGCCGTCATACTGGTGATGGCGGAGAAAGATCATTCTTATTGTAAAAACTATCGACACATATCGTTAATTAATTATGATTGTAAACTTTTTGCCAAAATTCTTGCATCCAGACTTGAAACTATCATTCCTCTTTTGATAAAAACTGATCAAGTCGGGTTTGTGAAGGGTAGACTGGAATCTGATAATGCTCGGATGTTTGCTAACATCATTTCTTATAGGAAAAAGTACAAGTTTCCCCTTGCAGCCTTGTCTTTAGATGCTGAAAAGGCATTTGACCGTATTAATTGGCAGTTCATGTTCCATACTCTCCAATGGTTTGGTTTTGGGCCCTCTCTTATTTCATTTATTAAGCTTTTATATTCTGGTCCTCGAGCCGGTATTTTTGTTAATAATCATTTTTCCAAATTTCTTTCTCTATCCAGAGGCACAAGACAAGGTTGCCCTCTTTCCCCTTTATTATTTATACTTTGCCTTGAACCTTTTTTAGAACGAATACGTACTAACTCTCAAATTGCTGGTTTTAAACATAACTCTGTAGAAACTAAACTATCTGCCTATGCAGATGATATCTTGGTTTATATGTCTAATCCTGTTGAATCCCTTCCACAATTTTTTTATTTGCTATCAATTTATGTTTAATGATTCTACTTTTGCTTGTTGCCCATCAAAAATTAAATACCTTGGTATTTGGTTTTCATCATCCCTAAACGATACAACTAAGTTTACGTTTCATGCATTATTAGATAAAATCCACTCACTACTTCTCACTTGGTCACCCCTGTATCTTTCTTGGTGGGGCAGGTTAGATCCCATCAAAATGATGATTGTGCCACACGTTTTATATACACTGCCTATGCTTCCTATGCTTCCTGTCAGAATTACAAATGTATATTTTTCACGAATTAATTCTATTTGTACAAAATTCTTGTGGAATAATAGGCATCCAAGAATTGCACTAAGCAAACTCATTAGGCCTAAAGAAGAAGGTGGTGTGCGCTTCCCAAACTTTAAAGGTTCCCATTCAGCTTTTTTGCTTAAACAGTCTTTTGCACTAGCCTATGATTTTATGGATATTCCCATCCCAAGATGGATTCTCTTTGAACGTTCCTTCTTAAAAGACTTTTCTTTTCAACATGTAGTCTCTATGTTAAACTATTCCTTTGTATCCTCTAATCCTGTTTTAAAATATTCTAACACCTTATTATACAATTCATTTTTTAAGGATTTTATCCCACTTCAGTGGTTTTTGTCCTCTACTGTATGGTATAATACATTTCTTAAATATAAAGGCAAATCTTTTTACTACAAATATTGGTAAGAAAAGGGTATTATTTTTGTACATCAACTGCTCCACAATTACTCCATTGTTCCCTTTTATACCTTATAAACAAGTTATCAACTGCCTGATTCCTTTCTCCCTGAATATAATATTATTGTTAATGCCATACAATCACACCTAGCCACTTTTTCACTTCCTCCTCACACACCGTCTATAACACCTACTACTCCTCTATACCCCTTATTTTCACTTCACAGGCCTAAAGCTGCTCTTATATGTAAATTACTGTTATCTGATGTTATTGAAAGACCTAAATCCCACATTGAGATTGCATGGGAAACTGATGTGTCCGTCTCTTTTCCTATTACAACCTGGGATAAAGTGTGGTCAAAGTTATTCAAAACTTCTGCTGCAGCTCGTATAACCCAATCTTTGTATTTTATTTACCATAGAGCTCTTATTACCCCAGTTAGTATTTGTAAATTTTCACCAGGTTCTTCTCCATTATGTTGGTCATGTTCCCATGCTACGGGCACGTTAAAACATCAACTTTATGATTGTTCTAATGTTTTATCCTTTTGGAAATCTGTTTGGAATATCTGCATGTATGTTTTTAAATTCAAAGTTACTTTAACACTACAGAATGTTTTTCTAGGGTCTTTATTACCTGATGTGAATATTGCATCTTCTGTTTCTAGATTATTTGACCTTTTTATTGCATTAGCTTTTAAAGTTATTTTGTCATCTTGGAAAGATAATTCTACAATATCTTTACTAACTTGGTGGAATTTTATCTGTGATGAACATGGGATTTCTACTGTTTCCTCCTCTTCTCTTTCTCAAAAAATTAAATCTGATCTTCTTTGGCTTCCTTTTACTACATATCTTTCTTCTCACCCTTCTATACATTAATTCTTCTTTCTCTCTATAATGTTTCCCTCATTCTTTTTTGACCCATCCTTTTCCTTTTTTCTGTCTCTCTTCTTCTCTTCCTCTTTCTTTTCTTTTTTCCCTATTCTCTTCTATTTCTTTTCTTCTTTTCTTCTACTTTTGCTATTTTACCACGTGATTTTGCCTGATTGTTTTTTTTTTTTTTTTTTTTTTTATTATACTGTATATGTTTCATGATGACTTATACTTCTCTTATGTATTTAAAAACGTAAAAAAACTTCTTAAACAAAAAAAAGGTAGGGTGACCAGATTTTGAAAGCCAAAAACCGGGACATTTTGAAAAAAAAACAAGAAGGACTAATTCAACATTATCTGAGGAGCTCATTAATATAGAAACACAGACGAGGCAAAAAGGGAATACATAAAAAGGCAATTTTTTAAACGCAGTATCAAACATATTATTTAAATAGCTTTTCAATAAAAGCTGCTAACTAGCACTGCTTTTTAACAAATAAAAACGTGCCTTGACTGTTTGCATTCGACCTTCACTGAAAACCAGGACCTTACCTAAAACTGCCGAAATCTGCCAGAACAGCTGGTGGAAAACAGGGACTCTCCCGGCAAACCTGAGACGCCTGGTCACCCTATTCTTAGGAGGGAAATATAATGGAGTCACCCATTAGTGTCACACAGGCTTGACACTGCACTGAAGTGTGAGAGGAGTTTAGAGAGCAACACTTCATCAAACACTACTGCTCATGAGTTTTTGAAGGATGTTTGTGTTACACAGCACCATTTTCTACTATACTGGTAAGGGAGTAAGTTGTGTCTCACAGACAGGGTCCACTAAGGACTCCCCCTTGAGTGTGGAACATACATGGCACAGTGCTATCTCAGGGATAGGAGTATGATGTAGAAGTGTGAGATACAGCGCCCTGCACTCTTCACTGATAAAGTGCATCAGGCACTTGTATAGGTGCCAAATTGTGGGACTCTGTGGTGCCCTCGCCACAGTACTTTTCATCAGGGCCAGCTTGGGAACAGTAATCAGCCTTGGCAGATTGCTGCTCAGACCGGCATCAGGAGGGGAATGAGGGGCTAGCGAGAAGCACCCCTCCCGCTTTTGTTACAGGGGACCGATATTGCAGAACTGCTGAGAAACCACCCCCCAGTAACAAGAGCGGTCCCCTCGGGTACAAAACCGACCACACCCCTCTGGCCTACAAGGCAAACTCCTGGTGTCCGCTACGGCCAGTCTGGCCCTGCTGTTCGTATCTAGGGGCAGAACAGCACTGTAAAGCTGTTACATAGGTCATTAGCAAATGTTTATGCTGCTACAGACGTTTATGGTTCGATTTGAGATTCATCTCTTACTCTTATTTGAGCATTAGCACCAAAGAATTAATCTCTTTAAAATGCAACATGTGATTTACTCGTTGAAAACGACCCTTTTAATTGTATCAAATAAAGTCTTTTTTTTAAAAGGCTGCTACTTTCAGATTTTTTTTAGTTCAATTATGTCTCCGTATGAGGGAAAAATAAATCTGATGGGTAAAATTACCTTTAACTCTCTTTTCACATGTTTTCAGTGTAGGCATGCATATTTTTAAGTTTTTGTATAGAACTCACCCATTGAGTATACCATTTCAGAGCATTATCGAACACAAACACGGTATCATCACAGAACACCGAGTTTCCAGAATGAAATATTGCACTCCTGTACCAAAAGCAGACTTTATTTTATGTGTCAAAAACACGTTTATTTGATGGGGTATATCCTCACGGATATTAACTTGATGTGTTACAAATATAAAAACTAACAGAACAGGGCCGGACTGGGAACTAAAAGCAGCATTTACAAAAATGTTCAAACCAGCCCAACTCCCTTCCTCCTCTCTTGTCTGTCTCTTGGTTTGTCTTTCTTCTTTTTCTTTCCTCTATCTCTTCAAAAGGCCCTTTACTTTACTTTACTTTACTTGTGGATTTGTAGAGCGCAAGCGAATCATCCCCACAGGGATCTCTCGGCGCTTCGAGGAAAGAGTACTTAATACACGTGTGTGACTAAAACAGCCAGGTCTTTAGAAGTTTCTTGAAACTGGTTAACTTTTTACAGGCTCTGATGTTCTGTGGCATTTTGTTCCAATGACTGGATGCCAGATAGGAAAAGGCTTTGCCACCCATCCTGACCTTGTATATTCTCTGAGTACACAACAGGTTGGCATTGCCAGATCTAAGTTGTCGGGCAGGCTGATACCAGCTAAGCTTGTTTCTAAAGTAAGCCGGCCCACTCCCTTGCAGTGATCTAAAGACTATACAGAGCATCTTAAAGATAGCTCGCTTTCTACTCGGGAGACAGTGTAACTGGTTCAGCAGGGGGACAGAAGGAGTCCGTGCCTGTTTGTTAAGGGTTAGACGGGCTGCTGTATTCTGTACCACCTGGAGCCTTGATAGAAGATCCTCCCTAGCCCCCACCAGCAACGAGTTACCATAGTCCAGCCGGCTCACCAGGAGTGACTGGGTAAGGGTTTTTCTTGCTGACAGAGGGACCCATGGGAAGACCTTCCTGAGCATCCTCATTGTACCTAAACAGGTACCGGTCACATTCTTAACCTGCTCTTCCATAGACAGATTGTCGTCTATCCTAACGCCCAGGTTCTTGGCCCAACTCCTAGCGAGGGGGGCTTTGCCCAGCTCAGTGGGCCACCATTCAGGGGACCAGATTACTTTGGCATTCCCAAACAGCAGAATCTCTGTTTTTGAGGAGTTAAGTTGTAAAAAATTCCTCCTCATCCAGCTGGCAATGCTGGACATGCAGCTTCTAAATTTTAGTTGCGTTGACTTAATGTCCTCCTCAATGGGGACAATTAGCTGCGTGTCATCTGCATAAGAAATGGTCGCGAAGCCATAGCCTCTGATGAAATAAGCCAAAGGAGTCATGTATGTATTAAACAGGTTGGGGCTCAGGACAGATCCTTGCGGAACACCCTGCCTATCCCTGTGGTTTGCGATACAAATGAGTTCAGCTGAATACTCTGGGTACGGCCTGATAGGAAACTTTGTATCCACTTAAGAGCCCTGCCCTTGACCCCAATCCCCTCCAATCTGTCCAGCAGCTGCCTGTGCGAGATGGTGTCAAATGCTTCTGACAGATCAAGGAGGACTAGGATCACTGGGGTTCCTCTATCCAGTGTCATCCTTATGGTGTCCGTCACCTCCAACAGTGCGGTCTCCGTGCTTTGTCATGCACGGAAGCCGGACTGCGAGGGATCCAAAAGGTTGTGTTGTTCCAGATAGACAGAAAGTTGTTGATTCACCAAAGTTTCCAAGACCTTCGAGCAGCAGGAAAGAAGCAAGATTGGTCTATAGTTCTGCAACGCAGATGGATCTGCTAGTGCTTTTTTTAGTAGTGGCTTTACACGTGCGCTTTTCCACTTATTAGGAAATATGGCCGTCTCCAATGAGATGTTATATATAGTGGAGATCGCACCTGCTAGGACCGGACTGAGTGTTTCCATGATCACCGGTGGTACGGGATCCAGTGGCGAACCTGATTTTACCCGACTCAATAAGAATCCTACTTGCTCTTAATGTTACATACGAGAAGGAATCGAGCCCAGGGAAGGACGCTAAGTCCTGCCGCGGGTCTCTGGCTGGTTGTCCCTCACCCTGTTCCTTTTCCTCCACATCGAAAGTCCGATAAATCAGATCGATCTTTTGGATAAAATGCCTGGCTATATCGTCACAAAGTTCCTGAGTGGCGGGAGGTGCCACATTCTCGACCTTAGGATTCGTGAATTCCTTCAAGATCTTATACAATTCCCTAGAGGAATTTTTCGCCTCTGTAATGCGTGCAGCCAGATGAACCCTTCTTGCTGTATTGCAGCTGTTAAGATGAAGTGTATGGGCCTTTCGATATCGTAGTTCATCTGTGTCACTCTTTGATTTCCTCCACCTCCTCTCCAGGGCCCTGCATGTGGACTTTTCCTTTCTGAGGGTATCGATATACCAGGGGGCAGGAGCAGCCCTCTCCTGAATATTTACCCTTTTAAGTGGGGCTACAACGTCGAAGGCTTCCTGGATTGCTCCCTCCAGTTTTGCCCAGGCCAGGTTAGGGTCCACATTTGGTTGAAAGTGGGGTCCCTGTAGACTTGGCCAAAAGCAGCCGGCGTTATTCTTGACCATGGTCTGCGGAAGATCTCCTGCCCCTGTGCCCGTCTAACTGATGGCACAGGCAGCACCGAGAAGCGCAGAGCCATATGGTCTGTCCAACCAAGTACTAGAGGGGGCTCAGCTGACAACTCCGATATATTTGTGAAAATGGCATCTAGCGTGTGGCCCACCCTATGTGTGGGATCAACCACTCTTAATAATAGATCCAGGGATTCCATGGCTGCTACTAGACTGGCTGTATCCGGATTGGCAAGGAGTTCTAAGTGATGATTAAAGTCTCCAATCAGTTGAAATGTATTCGCTTTCAGAACATGAGGTGCCAATCTGTCTAGTAGTGCGATGCTAAATTCCTTTTTACTACCCCCAGGAGGGTGGTATCCCAGAGCACCTGTCCATATGGTAACCTGATCGCGCTCTACTCTAAATATTAAGAGCTCCAAATTGGGGGAAGACACCCTATCCAATGTCCTCGTATAATAAGGCAATCGGGTGGCGATCGCTAGCCCCCCCCGCGCTTGCACGGTCTATCGAGCCTGGTAACTACATATTCCTCCGGGAAAGCCACCGCTAGTACCGGGGTGACATCTTTAATAAGCCAGGTTTCAGTGAAGAGACATATATCGGGTTTCATCTCTTCTAATATATCCCATGTCTCCGTTGCATGTTTAGGAATGGATCTGGCATTCAAATATAAACCTTGCATGTGGGGTCTCTGTCTATCCAGCCCTGTCATACTGGGTCCCTCTGCGTTAGCTTTTTGCAGCCTCTGTCGCAGCTGTTTACCGTGTGCAGGCGGATAGAGATCGGAAAGGGGAGGTGGTTGTTTGACCAGGGTCCATCCACAGTTAATACACCTGTCATATCTGGTAGCCCTGTTACTTTCGGCTACATGAGCCACGCTATTGCTCCCTTTACATGATAGTAGATGTCCATATGCCCTGCTGCAATTAACCTGGGGGCCTGGAGAGGGCAGCAGAGGGCCCAACAGCAGCCCGCTGCCTTAAGCAGCCTCCAATGACTCAAGTGAAATGCCCAGTGGAATAGATGGTCAGCCCGGTTCTATAATAGGATATGAATGCATACGTTCTTAAACATATGTTTTGCAGTGCGCATGCAGCTCCATGGTGCCAGTTCATTATCCACTAAGCTACTTACACGGATAATAATTTTTGACATTGCACAAATGAAGGACACGGCTCTTCCGTGAACAGAGGAAGGTTATTTGGCACAACCCTGTGACACCATGAAAGCCAGGCACCACAGCTCCAACTGACTCCAGAGATGCTAGGATAAGCAACTATGGAACCTGGTGACAGCGTTAATTGGAATATCATTCATTACATAGTCAACTTTCCTATGCATTAGCGTTACAACCCATCTCCTGTCCTTCACAAAGCAAAGATAAACATACACTCACTATACAATCCACATTGACCATCAAGGAGAAAGAGGAACAGATGGGATGTGAACAAGGAGATGAAAGGTAAAGGACAGCTGTCGATCAATACTGACAATACAAAACACAACCACCACAAATGATGACAATAAAAACTTGAACATATGTGCTTCCAAACCCGATGAGTAGGAAAGCTCACCCAACCACAAAATCAACTAACCATCCCGGTGCTCTGCGAGACCTGGTCAGTGATCCGTTCCCGAAAATCGGAAAACAAGCGACCCCAGCAGCTCTACCAAAACCCCTTTGTGCATTTGTGGTGTCACCTTGTGACCGCCTCCTATTGTCTTGAAAATACGTGTCAGACATGGTGTACCACCTACTACAACCTTCATCACCACAGGGTCCCCCTTTCTTCTACAAAGCCACAAACCTTAAATTCCATGTTTGACCATGTTCTACATTCATTCAATTGTCTCCCGCTACGCTCGACCAATCTCACCTACCTTGACCTTCACCCAATCTTTTATGGATATTGCAGACCCCTGCTCATTTCCCTGGATTCACCCTGTTTGACACACCTTTATTTCATGTATACAGTTTGGCCCCAATTTTGTCCCTGGAGATCTGCCTCATTTGTACTCAAAAGGTGATTTCCCCATTCTGGGGTTAAGAGTTTTACTGTGCACCCATAACATATCTATCACTGTTGTGCTTAAACTACAACCAAGTTTCACCATTTTCATTGTCTCCTTTATAAAGCTGTTAATTCTTTCAATTTCCTTGAGTATTGTACAGAGAGGTTTGAATGTGCTTTATGCGAACACGTTATAAATACTTGCATATCTCTCGGTCGATCGGTACCAAGACAAGAAGGAATTACCTCCATTCCCTGCATTTCTCACGAACACCACCTCAGTCCACTTGGTTTTAATGTAGTTTACAATCAATAATACTCTGGATTAAAGTTACAGCTGTGGCCTATCTTGTCACCCCAGGATTTCTGGTGCAGAAGCAGTAGCCATCTGAGTTATCGACTTAAAATACAATCTGTGACCGGCCTGTTACAGCTGTGCTTTTGCAGAAGGGACATTAACTGTATTTTATGATGAGTCAGAGCTGTGACTAGACTGCACAAACATCTCTCCAGTAAGTGATTTGACCAACAGTTATCTTACTACTATAATTCCACAGAACCTGTTGGATACATAAAGGTCTCTGCAGTAGGGGTTTCAACACTTTTTTTAATTTTAAAGTGCAACCCGTTAGCAACAATTAAGTAAAGCAGATCAGATTTACTATCACATTTGTCCTTGTTAATTTCTTTGATGCAGAGTTTTAAAAAAAAATACATACATAAGTTGCCTCTCAGATTCCACTCCTGACGACTCCGCTAACTTTTTCGAGCCACCTTTTCATGCCCAATTTATGGCATTTCAAAGTATTTTTTCCCATTTACAGCCCTGCTTGTCGCTTATTCCCACAACTAATTACACCTGCATAAACTACTGATACTTGGTGCATGTATGTAGCGTGAAGCCATCACGGTTCGAAGTCTGTTTCAATATCTCTGATAAGCCACTATAAATCTCCAACAACAATTCTATGACAAGACCAAAGACTCTTATTATGATTCTCTTACTTTTCCTACTTATTCCTCAGAAGCCAAACTTTTATAACAAAACCACGTTCCAGGAACCTTTAGGCAAATGTAGTCCTTCACTTAAAACATTATCTAAGCTTGTCCATGACTCGCCTCCAGCGGCGGTTCCTCCACAATGACGGAGGAGCGTTGTCCGACTGGCTGAGAGCCAGCAGCTGAAAAATAAAACGATATTTTATTCGCGTTTTATTTTTCAGCTTCTGGCTGAGTCAGCGTGTGCGGAGATGGGCGGGGATGGGCCATGGCAATGGGGCAGAGTGATGTGTACTGCTAACTGTGCATGTCTGTTTGACTGGCCATCTTAGACTGGCCAAACAGACAATGTGCAGGTAGGTTTCTCCAACCCAACTGTATTGTACAGCCGGGTTGGTGAAACAACATAGATTCCCTGTGCCTGAGTGAGCGTTAAACAAGCCCACTCAGGCCAACCCCTGCGTTGCTCTCATGCTACATGACAGCAGTGTGGGGATTGCACAGGGAGTCTCTGATGCTGTCTATGGGGCTGCTGGGACCAGGAAGCCGAGGAGCACTGTGGCACAAGGCAGCAGAAACAGCATAAGGTCAGTTTTTTTTATTTATCCACCCTCCCCGCACTCCCCGTGCTGCGCTACCCCCGCAACTCCTCCACCGACCCCACCACTGTTTATATTAGGTCTGGGCAGTAAATTCCGTTCCGCTCGTGGAATTTGTGGAATTTGGGTAATTTCGCGTTCCGCGGAGAACGCGGAATTGCTAAAAATTCCACGATCCGCAGCTTCGCGCAATTTTTTCGCTTTCAAAATGCGTGTTCGCAAGAAATTTATCCCCGAGCACGCAAACAGCATTCGCGAACAGGAAAAAAGCATTTCGAACGGGTGGAACAAGCAATTCCCCGTGTTCGCTGAACTTTTGCGGGCTCGCAGAGATTTTTCACCGTTTCACGGAGCTTTGCGTAGCGTGACTACGCAAATTCCGCCCATTAACCGCCATTGCTCGCCTCAGTCAATACTTCTGGATAACCTCCACCTCTTTGTTTGCTTCATTTTCCTTAGGTGTCTCCCTTTTGCAGACTACTATTGAAAAATGTTATTGATGCAAGATTAAACTATAATAATTGTATATATTTTTTGTTGTTCTTGTACCGACTTCTATTTTAATGATGCTCAGCATGTACCTTTATTGAGGTGGCTACCACGGTCATGCAGGTAGTGAAATTGATTGTTGTACTGATGGTCTTGTCTGACAGGGAGAGTATCAGTTGGATGGCGTCTGCATAGGGGAGTAAGTTGATGTTGTGTGAGTTGTGAGTTATGCCAGCGGGGTCATGTAGATGCTGAATAACGTCGGACTGAGAATTGATCCTTGGGGGACTTAGCATATGAAGTTCTTGGCTTCTGACATATAGGGTGGGAGGATGATTTTTTTTGTGTTCCTCCTGTGAGGAAGAAGCAGATCCTGTTAAGGGTGGGTCCTTGGATGCCCTTTTCATGTAGTCTTCTGATCAGGGAGGTGTGGGAGACTGTGTTGAATGCTGCCGAGCGGTTGAGCAGTATGAGACCCGCTGTCTCTCTACAACTGAGGATCAGCCTGATGTCATCTGTGGCTGTGATGAGGGCAGTCTCAGTGCTGTGGTTGGGTCAGAAACCCAGTTGCATTGGGTCTAGGAGCTTGTGTGCATTGAGATAGTGAGTGAGTTGCTTGTTTAATGGCTTTTTCCATGACATTGGCTGGGTAGGAAAGAAGGGCATTCTTGAGGTAGTTTGCTAGTTGAGTGCGGTCTGCGAAGGGTTTTCTTTATTTGTGCATTCACCAGTGCTTGTTTCCAGGCATCCAGGAATGCCGCAGGGCTGATGGAGTTGTTTAGGATGAGGATGAGGACTTCGCTGATTGGGGTGGCACCCATACTGAAGATGTGGATTGGGTAGGAATCCGTAGGTCCCCTGGAGTGGATGGTCCTAATAATGTTGGCTGTTTCTTCCATGGTAAGTGTCTCCCAGGATGTCAGGGTATTTCCATGGTTGTCTGTGGGTAGGTTTGAGGTGAGGGTGCAGGGGTTCTGTTGGGGGTGAAATTGTTGGAGATGCTTTCAATTGTGTTGCTGTAGAAATTCAAGAGGCTGTCACAAAGCTCCTGCGAGGGGGTGATGTTGTTCGTGGTGGTGGCTCGTGATGTGAAATCTTTGATGACCGTGAAGATTTATTTGCTGCCATTGCTGTTGTCTATGCGCTTTGTTAGAGCCTTCTTCTTGGCTTCTTTGATTTGCTGGTGGTATCATCTCAGGGCTGCTTTGGAAGTCTCTTTACCATTTTCAAGGTGGTAAGTTCTCCATCTTCTATTTGTTTACAGTGTTGTTTAGGTGTACAAAGTTACTCAGTGTACTAGCTTGCTTGTTTCTGTGTTCTCCTCTGTGTGTTTTGTTTGAGGGGTGCCAGAGAGTCAGTGCATGCTGTGATCCATTTGTTGAGATGTTTTATGTCGCTATTGAGATCATTGGTAGGGATTGGCTGGAAGGTAAACCCATGGTTTGCTGGTTCCCAGCAACAGTCTCTTGCATGTGCATCAGTGATTTGTTGAATACTGGGACTTTACTTTCTGCTGTTTCGTCTCATCCAACTTGTTGGTTGACCCATGATTGGCATGTATTGGAGGGGTGTTTGTTGTAATCTGGTTGTGAAACCTCCTGGGTTGAGGTGAGGCTTAATTCACACCTCTGGTCATCTCAAACATCGCCTGTAGAGTGATGTGAGCATATATGTCACACTGTTTAAGACTTTTGCAAGGCATCCTGGATCTCAAGATCACTAGCACGCAGAGTGTTCAGCGTGCAGAGGATAGCAAGCAGTAAAATCTGAATTGAGAATACCAAGTAATTTAGAGTGGCTATCTGGTACAGTAAAGACATAAATAAATACAGGGCAATCGATTTGCTAAAGGATGCATTAGGGGCCAAAGCTTGGAAGAGATTTTACTGGGGGCCGCAGTACCTTTGACTAATTCCTTAATTATTGCCCAGAAAAATATCAGCCAGACCCCCGATCATTCGCCACATAAGGGAGAGGCAGCAAAACTTGCCTGAACCACATGCTGGTAACTGTGACTTGCCCCCAATTGAGGCAGCAGGAACAAGTGGAGGTAGCAGGCACAAATCTCAATGGACCTTCAAAAACCTGCTTAGGTATTGGTCTCAGAGACCACTATACCACTGTCAGATCATCCTGGAGGGCATCAGTGAGGATGCCAATTAAAAATGTGCAGGGCCAGGTGATGCAGGTTATATAACAGAAGTCTTTGGGAGTGATACTATCACCGACGTCTAGTAGGACTACTTAGTAAAGTCCAAATAGTATAAACTCCTGGGTACAGTGACACACTGGCAGACAAATGTGCTACACAAAGAACTGTTAGATAATGGAGAGGACTAGATTTGAGCTGGTGACCATTCTACACCCAGAGACCTCAGACTTCACAGTTTATAGTGGACTACACGGAGAAATGTTTTTGATTGCCTTTGGATACATATTTCTGATGAATACTTCTGACCACAGAATCCTCACCTTAAGAATATTTCGAAGCGCCAGAAAGGATCCAGAGAATGTTCTCAGTAATGATCCCACACGCTGATAGGTGGCACCATGTGACTCTGGAAGTGATGACGCAGAGCTGCAAATAAGCACCACCCTTATGTGCTCCCATGGATTCCTTTCTTTCCACACCCTTCTGCGCGTATCCAGAGCTCTGCTCATTACTTTGTTGTGTTTACAACAACCTTAAATTATGTCAGACAGTGTGCCAGGGGCGATCTGTCTCTAGAAAATGACAGGATTCAGACCATGCTGTGACTACAGGAAGCAGATGTCAGTCACAAACCAATACGACATGGGGCCATTAATGAATCTGTTTGGGTAGCCTGTCCCACCTGAAGTCCCATTACCGCTTGAAGTGTTCTGGTAAGTGGAAGATGCGCCACAAGCACTACTTGAAATCAAACAAGAGAGTGCAAGGACATCATGGACGATCATAACCCACATGCGTCTTCTGACCCCAGTCCAATCCCACAGTTGATCCTGGAAGGCCTCGGAATGTCATCAGTCTAGCAGCAAGTGCGACCTTAAAGGATATCTAGTGCGTCTTTGGAACCCTGGAACCACAAAAGGCTCCACTTGGATATCCACCAATGGGTCCTCCCTCTGCACCAAATGACCCCATGGGACCAATTCAGGGAAAGCCAACGAGAAAAATACAACTCTCAAAAGGGGGAACGAAAAAAAAACACACAAAAAACTAAAACTGACGTGCAGGCGTCAAAACAAATAGCATTATCAACTCTTATGAGGTCAGTGAGATCATGATCGATGTGTACCACTGCACGGCCAGGACCCACAAGGGGTGGCCCATGTGTAGCGGCCCTTATTATGGTTGATCCTTTCAAAGAAAGGAACATTACGAGACCCACAATAAAGAGCCGACTGTTCCAATTCCCAATCATCTTTTGACAAATGCTCTTGGCATTTAGAAATTCACATTGCTATGTCATTTAGTATACTTCAGGAACCAAAATGAATCCTCATCGCTGGTATAGCTTGAGAGTCTCTATAATTGCCTTTAGTCTTCTTCTGTAGTAGCCAGGCACGTCTTCTTCTCAGCTTTCTGTCATGCCCTGCTTTCCTCCCAGCATGCTTTGGTGTTGATGGTCTTCATCACTGTGATTAGTCTGAATTTCTTTGGCCAATGCTTTCTGCGTTGATTGTTTCTGATGCTTCAGCAAAGCCTAGTAGTTTGGGTTTTTTCCCCCCAGAATACTGGTGGTCTCTTCTTTGCTGTCTAGAGTGAACATAAGCTTTACTGGGTAGCCCCATCTGTAGGGATTTGTAAGGAAGTAGTTGCATCACTGAACCACTTGCGTTTGATAAGAGTCATTAACGACAGGTTGTCGTATAAGCTTATTGTATCTCCACAAAAGTGGATTTTGTTCCTGGCCTGTGCTCCAAGCACAATTCTTTCCTTTATTTTAAAGAAGTGCACACTGGTGACCACATCAGGTCATAAATTCTACACCGTTTGATATGCCGAGTCCCTTTCTGCACATAAACAATCATTAAATAATGGCGATTTACTACTTTTATGTGTGCTGCAGAATGCAGTACACATAGAAGTAACAAATCACCATTATTGATTTTTTATGTGCAGGAAGGGACACCTTCCTGCACGTAAACAATAATTTCCTGCAATGCAGGCACCATTTAACTATGGCCCAAGGGTGTCTGCGTTGGCGCTAGGCTTCTATTTTTAGCGCTAGGGAAAACACAGGGGTGCACCGTATTGTTGTAAATACAACGAATCCCTACGTTTTGGAAATAGCAGAGAGTGGCACTGCAAAATTTGCCACAGCTCCCCGCTCTGTCATTTCCTTGTAAATATGCCCCTTTGTGTGCAAGGAAATTGTGCTGTGATCTACATGAGGTTAAACAGCCACATTTGTGTGAATGCATGCATATGGGTTCAATTTCTCTTCTAGAGAGAGGTTAGTATTGTGTCTAAAGTTTGACTAACTCGCCAGAGTGATGCCAGATCAAATTAATTTCTCCCGAAGCCCCATAGTCACTTGAAGGCACTACAAAATGGTTTGTTTTTCATAAGGTACCCCATGGCAAGGGCTCTTTGGTAACTCAAATCTAACTATCCCAGTTGCAAATTAATAATGTGACCTAATCGGCGCTAGAACGCAAATTGTTAAGTTTAGAGGTAGTGGCACCTCCGCACTGATTGGCTATACCCTTCGCCAAATTTAAATAACCAAAAGGGAATACCAGGCGCTGGTGACCAAAGAGGTAAGGGCTCAACAATTGGCAGTCCAGCATCGGCTATATGAGACAGGTGACAGTGCGGGGAAACTGCTTGCATGGCTGTTTAGGAAAGAAATGGAGTTGAGATGGGTAATGTCAATTAAAGACCAAAGTACTACACACACCGCACCCACAGCTATAGCGGGGGCCTTTGCCCGACATTACACTGAAATATATACAGCTAAACCATAGACAGATGTGGCGCAAATACTCCAATAGTTAGATGCAATTGAGCTACCCTCCCTTTCCCAGGGGGAGAGGGACGGACTAGAGGAAAACTTTACTCTGGAAAAAGTGACAGAGGCCATTGGCCACCAAAAGTCAGGGAAAACCCCGAGCCCAAATGGACTTCCTATAGAATTTTTTTTTATTAAACAGTTGCCTGTTGGCACCACACTCGTTAAATCTGTTCAGGACGTCAAAAGAACAGGGGATTCTCCCAAAAGATCTCCGAATGTAATTCACAAGACAGGGAAGCCTCCGGAAGACTGTGGGTTCTACCGAGCCATATCTCTGCTCAATATTGAGACAAAGATTCTGGCCACTGTTCTTGTGATGCGTCTCTTGACCGTTATTACCCCCTTGATACATAGAGACCAGTCCGGTTTTATGCCAAAGTGTGCCACACGTTTTAACTTACGACGACTGGCTACTTGGATGGCCACGGTTCAGAATCGAGATAGCCCCTATCTGCTCCTTTCGCTTGATGCCGAGAAGGCGTTTGATACTATTCATTGGCCCTTCATGAGATGTACCTTGGAAAAGTTAGGATTTGGTCCAATATTCAGGGACTGGTTGGCACTTCTAAATAATGCTCCTGAGGCTAAAGTCCGGGTCAACGGGATTGTCTCTACAAGTCGGCTGATTCAACACGGCACTAGAAATGGTTGTCTCCTGTCTCCCTTACTGTTTGCCCTCATTTTGGAACCTTTGGCCTGTGTGGTCAGAACCCGCCAAGGACTGGGTGGTATTATAGACGAGTCCAGATTTTTAGAGGAAGAACGCATATCTCAATATGCGGATGACATTTCGCTATATGTCACAAACCCAGTTGAGACACTCCCCCAAATCTAACAAATTTTTGGGGAATATGGCAGCCATATTGGATATAAGATTAATTGGAGTAAATCTACCTTATACCCACTGAGAGGGGTGGTGGAGCCCCAGACGTATCCGAGCTGCCTACGATTGTCCACAGAGGGGTTTACCTACCTGGGAATCTATATTACTACCGAGGTAGCAACTAGCTTAGAGCATAATTTCAGACAAGTTCTTTTGAGCTTTCAGGAAGACGTCAAGAGGTGGAGGAAACTCCCTCTGACGATAATGGGGAGGGCAGCTATGTCTAAGATTATTACGCTCCCTCAGTTGGTATATATTTTGCAGAATACCTTTTGCAAAATACCAGAGACCTTGTTCACCACTCTTAACAGCGAGCTACACTTGCTTTTGTGGGATGAGCCTATCCACGAATAGCGCTGCAAACGCTGCAGCGAAACCCGTACAACAGGGGTTTGGCCCTACAGGATATTAGAGCCTTCTACAGAGCGGTCCATCTCATTGTAATCAATGAATGGAACCCCACTTACAGGTTGGAAAGGTTACAATTCTGAGACCGCACACAATTACACTACACGGCTCCTACCTGCTACCCAACGAGTGCTGGAGGCGTGGAAATGTGCTGAGAAGCAAATGAAAATGGGACATGAAGCCAACATGGGAAACCCCTTCATGGGAGGGTACTAGACTGGCCGAGATCAGATAATTGAGAGGCTCTAAACAGTGGGATCTAATAGGGATCTCCAAAGTAGGGGATGTACTGGAGGCAGGCTCATTGGCCCCATTCGCCTCACTTCGAGCCACATATCAGCTTCACGACACCCAAGCCTATGCCCATCTCAGACTAAAACACGCCTGGCAAGTGGAGGGACTAGGCACAGAGGCACTGCCGGAATATGCCCCATTAGAAGGCAGACTTTTGCAGTAAGAAATTCCGACTCAAGCCATCTCATTGACATACAAAACACTAATTAACAATATGCCTGACAAACTCGGCCCACTTCGAGCTAAATGGGAACTCACCACTGGCCCATTGGAAGACATTGACTGGAAGGCCGCACTTATGCACTCGCGCAAAGTAGCAATTAAACTACAATTACGACTCATCCAGTATGAAATCCTACACAGAACTTATTTTGATAGAGCTCGATTACACTCTATGGGGAGAGCAGATAACACGGATTGCCTCAGATGCCACACCGAACGCGGTACATATATACACACACCGTCTGGTAGTGCAGTAGGGTTCAAATACACTGGAGTAAGATAGTGAAGGAATTAAACAATGTACTGGAAGCCCAACTGGATTTGAACGCAAAATACCTCATATTGGGAATCCCTACGGATGTAGACCTTCCGTGTCATAAACTCCTGTTGGCCAACTTAGGGCTGGTGGTAGCCAAGAGAGACATAGCTAGATGCTGGGGTGCCCACCGACTCCCTACATTCAAGGAATGGCAAACATGTTTGGATCTGTATATGGTCGCGGAGAAAGTGACTTATAAGGCGAGTGGCTGTCCCCGTAAATTCTGAAAGATATGGGCGCCATGGATAAAATATTATGGCTTAGAACTGGGTGAGGAGGAGGGATTGGATTTACCCCTGGTAAGATCGGGGAAGGGACCTTGAAAATCGTGATGCCTGACCCATTGTTGATCAATGTGGATATGTCCAATGTGACCCTTAATACATGTATGTATATAATATTAGACTCTAACCTCATGCTCTCTTTCCGAGGAAATGTTGCTATATTCTTTGCCTTACACCAAATGCTATTGCCCAATGACCAATTTGTATTGTGTATTCATCATTTCTTTGATTGTAAGTTTAAATTACCAGAAATCAATAAAACTATATATTTTTTTAAAGAATGTGACATAATCTAGGATCTACAACTAATAAAAGAAAGTTCATGTAGGTAAGCCTAGAAATGTAAGCCTTAGTTTGTCCTTCCGTGTGATATAAAGATTATCTTTGTTAGTAAGAGGGAGTAAATAGATTTCAATGTATGGTTGTGAATGCATGGGTTAGTTCGGAATTTTTTACCTGTTCTTTCTAGGTGGGGTATAATTTAATTCAAGTTTGGCCACAGCAATCACCCCCACCCGTGTTTCTAATAAGTTTGCTCCGTCTTCAAACTTGTCTCTCGCTGCAACCATGCCACCCATCAGACTTGCTTAAGGAACAAGTTTCCCCTCTAAGGCTTCCACGTATATTGCGTTCCACTTCCTCTATGGTTAACATTCTCTCTCCCTCCAAACCAAGCTCCCTTGCCACGGCAGCCACTTCTGTTATCTTGTGGCTTGGACAATATCAGACCCTCCGGAGAAGGCCTCAAGTCTTGGCTGTTCCAGTTGGTACTACTCTTTGTGCTCTCCATACGGTTTGATCTTCCCTCGCAGCCGTAGTGGCTCACACTTTAAAAAACAATGTTCATTGATTCATTAAACGTTTTCCGCAGGCAGGCTACATTTCTCTTAGGAAATCTCCAGTCAGCTAAAAGATCCGCCATGGACAAACTTATATAACTTGGAAAACGAATAAAAAGTTCTGCTGTGTCAAGGTGAGTCACCTTTGTTTATCGATCACAGCCCGGAAAAGAACAATCAAAAATGTAAAAAAATAATTAGATCAAGCCCGAGGGCTCCAGGGAAAAAGACACTCAAATAAGAACAATGTAAAAGTTTAAGTTCCTCAAAGTGCTAGGACTGTACTGGTGTTAGCAAGTCTGTGGAAACCGCTTCTTCTGGCAAGTTGATAGTGAATTCATCTTTTCCCTCTCTGCTCTCTCCTCAGAAACCCCTCAGCTCTTCAATCGCCTTTGACCTGTGAGGATCAAGATTGCATATGCATCATTAGAGTTGCAGGCCTTTTAGGCGACCACTAGGAATAGTGTTAGTGTTTTACCATGTGACAAGGGCATTTGAGAATCTTATAGCCACCAAAGGGAATAACCTTAGTTGTCTCATCTTCTGTCTAATTGTACAGTATTCTCCGTCTGAGCGAGAGTTGGCCATGATTCACCTAAGCCTATCTGTCAGATATTCTCAGTGCCTTGGGCTCGGGGTGCATTAGACACTGTTTATTTTCGAAAATGAACCTGTAAGGTGAATTAAAATCCAGTTCTTTTGTTTTCAATTTTCTATAAGAAAAACAAAGGGAGACCTGACTACCCTTTAACCTATAGCTCGGCAGCTCATATGGTGACTGTTAGTAACTTTCATGTTCTTCCCAAAATTCATAATGGGCCTTGTATCAAACTACTAACAAGTCCTGTGAGCTTGTAGATGGTAAAATGCGCATCAGTTACAGTAGAGGTGCTCTGCTGGATCTTGCGCCGCTGACCAAGTGCCAAATAGAGCCTAGGGCCCCTTCGGAGGGGTGGGGGGGGGGTGGGGGGGGGAATAAGATAAACTGCCCAGAATGTAATTTCTATCATACGTGGGATACGGAAACAGATAAGCGTACCCCAATCCGTTCCCCCCAAAAAGCTACCCCGACAAACAACGCCCTAGGAAAGCTGCCTGGTTCTCCACCGATTTCCAAGAGGCCAGACGCATCTGTAGATGCCTGGAGAAGAAATGGAGACACACCAAGACACCCGAAAAACACACCACCTACAAGAACGCCATGACTGACTACCACAACAGGATCAGAACCACCAAGAGAACTTTAATCCACAACAAGATCCTCGCCAACTCCACCAACTCCAAGGAACTCTTCAGTGTCATCCAAGAATTCACCAACCCTCGCAGCGAAGCCACAGACATCACGCCATCCCAAGACCTCTGTGACAAACTCGGAACCTACCTCCACCTCAAAATCAAAAACCTCTATGACAACTTCATCGACCATCCACCAGATGTCACAACTGTCCCGCCCACTAGACACACCAGCCAGCCCATCATCTCCTCCTGGACGCTGATCACCTCTGAAGACACCGCCTTGACCATGAAAGGCATCCACGCAGGGGCACCACTGACCCCTGCCCGCTACACATCTACCACTGAGCCGCCGCCGCCATCGTACCTGAACTACAAAGCACCATCAACACCACCTTCAAAACAGGCACCTTGCCAGATGAGTGGAAACGTGCAAAAGTCAGATCCCTGATCAAGAAATCCACAATTGAACCCACTGACCTCAAGAACTACCGGCCCATCTCGCTCCTCCCCTTCGCGGCCAAAGTTGCAGAGAAAACTGCCAACAGGGTACTGACATGTTTCATTGAAGACCATACCATACATGACCCGTCCCAATCCAGATTCCGAAGCAACCACAGCACAGAAACCGCCCTACTCCCCACCACAGACGACATACGCAACATCCTTGACCAACGCCACTCCGCAGCCCTCATCCTACTAGACCTCTCAGCAGCCTTCAACACAGTCTCCCAATACATCCTCCTCGCCAAACGACATGACGCCGGCATACAAGGAACAGCCATCATTTGAAAACACGGCCTCTAAATTGTAACCTATGCTGACGACATCCAGCTCATCCTCTTCCTCACCAAAGACCCCACCACCGCCAGACTAGACTTCCAGAAAGGAATGCAGGACATCACAGTCTGGATGACGAACAGCTGCCTAAAACTCAACGTCGAGAAGACAGAAGTCCTCGTCCTCTGAACCACCCCCTCAGCATGAGACAGCACCTGGTGGCCGACCGCCCTCGGAAGCCCATCGACCCCCTCGGAGCACGCCAGAAACCTTGGCATCGTACTCGACTCATCTCTCACCATGAGCTGACTGGTCAACGCCGTCACCTCCAGCTGTTTCAACACCCTCGCATCCTCCGCAAGACCTTCAAATGGATCCCCCCCGACTCAAGAAAGACCGTCACCCACGCACTCATCACATGCAGAATTAACTATGGAAACGCTCTCTACGCCGGTATAAACAAGTTCTTACTCTGCAAACTCCAGACGATACAGAACACCACTGCCAGACTCGTCCTCTGCATGCCCTGGCACTAACACATCAGCCATCAGCCATCACCTGCGAACCCTCCACTGGCTCCCCGTGGAGAATAGAGTCACCTTCAAAATCCTCACCCACGCCTATATATGCATACACAACACCGGACCCAAATAGCTCAACGGCAGAGTCAACTTCCATGTACCCAAGAGAAACCTCAGATCCTCCAACCTCGCTCTAGCCGAAGCCCCGTGCATCCAGAGAGCCTGGGCAGGTGGAAGATCCTTCTCTCACATTGCGGCCAAAACCTGGAACGAGCTCCCAGCAAATATCAGACGCGCCCCCTCCCTGAACACCTTCACAAAGACCCTCAAGACCTGGTAGATTTGCAGACCTCCATCCTCCCCCAGCACCTTGAGACCCTCAGAGGTGAGTAGCGTGATTACAATTCACTGATTGATTGATTCCGGTGCACGCTCAATGCAAAAACACGCCTACAACATCCATGACCTTATGGAGGAAGGCATCCTTGACCTATGTATCACAGAAACCTGGCTAACAGAAGAATCAAACCCTATTATCGCAAATACCATACCGAAGGGTTTCAAAATGTTTTTAAAAAAGACCGACTAGAAGGCAGGGGAGGCGGACTAGCAGTTATCCTCAGAGAAGGATGGGGTTTCCAAGACATAGGGGTGAATGACCTATTGGGTGCAGAAGCCATGGGCTTTTGTATCTCCCTATCACACCACACTGGTGTGGTGCTAGTCTACAGGCCGCTGGGTCCTACTGGCTCTTTTCTGAAATCTCTTGATCAAGCCATCACACATGATGAAGTACAGATATGTGCACTTCATGATCTTAGGGGATTTTAATATACATCTAGATAAAATAGATACCAGGGAAGCTTCGGTCTTCAAAGAAATAATGAATCTGCTCAATCTTAGTCTGTACGTGGAGAAACCGACACATCAAGGAGACGCACCCTGGATCTAGTTTGTTCCAATGTGCTAATACAGATGTAGGGTCCACAACCACTGTCTAGGTTGGATCACCTTTTAATCAGCTTTTCATGGCAACGACCAGTAACACAGGATCTTTCCCAGAGCGCTCTGACCCGTAATGGGAAAACTTTCAATATAACAGACCCACAGGAATTCTCGAAGAGGCTAAAGAAACATCTCCAGGGGTTATCTGGCATCCTAAATGATGACCTCAGGAAATAGCAGTTGGATCAGAAATACTGCAGAAGATCTGGCCCCGGTTTTCAGTAGCAGAGCACATAGAAGCACGCCTTCTAGTCCATGGTTCTCAGCTGCCCTCATTATAGAGAAAATACACTGTAACACACTAGAGGGTAAATGGAGGAAGGATTATAATTTAGCCGACAAAGAGACCTTTAAGCTAGCACAGAAGGCATATTATGCCGCTATAACCAAAGCGAAGCAAGCTTATTTCGAGGATTGCATAGGAAAGGCAGGAAACAGATCAAACGAGATTTTATCTGTAGTCAAAAGCTTTTTGTCCCCAGCAGCCTGCCCTTACATCAAGGAAGCATCAATCGACTGTTGTGAAATGCTGGCAAGCTTTTTCACTAACAAGATCTCTAGCATTCAAGCCACCCTAATTACAGGATGGCTACTCGAGGTCGACGCTGAGATCCTACGACTTTCTAAGAAGATCCTAACGGCTAAGATAAACCTGAGTATTTTTGCCACTATTCAGTTGGATTGCACACTGAGAGCTCTTAAAGCCATCAAATCTGGCTCTCCCAATGATTCATGCCCCCCGAAATTGCTGGCTTTGGTGGCAGAGACTATCAATCTGGCTGTAAACTTAATTTTAAATACCTCAATAAGTACAGCTTTAGTCCCTAATGCATGGAAGCAGGTGAAGATCATTCCGCTTATTAAAAGGTCAATGGCGGACCCTGCTATTCCCTGCTAATTACAGGACGATTTCCTTGCTGCCAGCCTTATCCAATCTGGCTTTAGAGCCAGCAATAGTACAGAAACCGCATTGGTTGAGGTATTGGAATCCATCAAGGTAACCCTAGATGGGGGGGGAGCGGCCATACTGAGAATGTTGGATCTGTCAGCAGCCTTCGATACCATGCCCCATACACTGCTGCTTGATCTCCTCCAGGCCATTGGAGTGACAATTCGTGCTTTAGACTGGCTAATATCATTTTTAGCAGACAGAAGCCAGCAAGTTTGGATTCCTCCCTGCTCGGCCAGCCGAAGGAAGGCGGACATAGGTGTTTCCAAAAGCTTGGCCCAAGTCCAACGCTGTTTAATCTACATTTTACATAATTGGCATTTCTAGCAGAAGAATTGGGAGCAAAGTTGATATCTTATGCAGACAACACTCTATTGTTTTTCACCTTGAGTAAGGATCTGAGCCAAAGGAAAATCTGCCTTACCGCAGTCTTCTATTGGCTAGCCAAAGCTCAACTCAAATGAAATGAGGAAAAAACAGAAATCCTCTTCTTTGGGACGTTCCTACCTAACTTTGGGATAACTATTTGGCCAGACGATACCTCCCCTCCAGGCCCTCAGAAGGACTCGGTAAGCAACCTGGCAATGACCTTTGATAATAAACTATCTTTCTTTCCTCAAGTCAAAAAGCTAGTAAGGACATGTTTTGGAATTCTGATGTCTCTTAAGAAATTTCTGCCCCTGCTCTCCTTTTCAGCCATGAAAACTGTCAACCACGCATTAGTTAAATCTAGAATAGATTATGGCAATGCTATATACCTGTCATACCAGAATATCTAATGGATAAATTGCAGGTGATCCAGAACGCGGCAGCTGGACTTCTTCTAAATGTGCCAAAAAGGCAACACACCAGCCCACATTTGCGGGGACTTCACTGGTTAACCATCAGGGATAGGGTCAAATTCAAGGCTCTGACACTTGTCCATGATGCCTTTGAGAGAGCGCATTTGTCGTTAAGATTGGAGGCCTAGTGAACCCAGAGAATTGCTCATGTAAACATGAGGCCTAAACTCTAGCAGAGGCCTAGTTCATGGAAATGGGGCAGGCCTGTATGAAAATGTTTTGCTTAAACATATAAACGGTAGAAATGCTTATGAAAGAGGTTTTGGAAAATATTGCAACATTGATAGAATGTGAGCCTATTGCGTATATTCCTTTGCAGATGCACCCTCAAGCCGATAGTAGAGTAGAAGGGCTCATTGTGTATGAGAGTTAGAAATGCTAGACTCAGACATGGAGGAGTAGACCAGGAATTTGAAGAAGCAACTAGAAGCGATGAAGAGTCTGGGACCCAAGGACGTTTAACGGATAAAGATGGAAGAAGGCCAAAGTGGAAAACTTCATGTAACCGACACCTTCGAGAGGGCGTACCTGAAGGCGTGTCGTTCACCTTTTTGTGGTTTTGTATTAGGGACAGCACCCCGAGGGTGGAAGCAGAGCAGATGGGTTGAGGAGCTAGAGAGAGCGGTTGGATGGTCAAGAAGCTTAGCTGTGAGGAAGAAGTCTCTAGTTAAGAGATTTGAACTTCTTTGGGAAGTCTCCACAGCTGACACCTTTTGGTTAGATCTGGCTATTGTTGAGTAGGGATGTCACTTAGTATAGTGTAGGGACAGATTAACCTGGAATTATGTCTATTATCCCGATGAGTACCAGAACTCAGGTTATAGCTATTCTGTTCAGTCTGATGGTTCTGGAATTGATCCTCGTATTGTTTATCAGTCGCCTGAGACTTTTCCGTAGGATTATGTTTGTATTAGTGCCTGTATATCTTCTAAACCTCTTGCTGAGGTGTTTGTACCTGCAGTTATTTTTGGTTATGTAATAAACCTTCAACTTAATTTGGTCAGTGGTTCTTGGGGGAAGCTATTGGGATTTCTAAAACTCGTTCATTTCCAATTGAGAAGATTGCCTAATTCACTCTATGACAGGTAAAAAGGTCTAGTCGACCTGTGACGGGATTCTGGAGAATGGTAAGCAGACTCTAGAGGTGAAATCCCGCCTTTCCAGTTGGTAGCAGAGTAGGATGGTTTACCTTCTAGAGTGAGGGTAATCCAGAAGTAGGTTGAGATTTCCCCGAGGCCCATAGAAACCAAGGATGAGTGTCCAGAGAATCGCGAAAGGAGGACGGCGTTCCACGGAAACTGACGGAGAGTGACAGTGCGGCAGAAAGCAGCAGGTCGAAGGAGAGTGAGTATGAAAAGGGCCATGCGTTGTTAGATTGCGGTTATGTTGTGTTGTTGTGTTGAGTTGTCTGGCGGAGTTGAATGCCTGTAGTGTGAAAGGAAGTCAGGTTGTGAGCGCGCGCAACCGGAGAAATCTTAAGCTAGGGGAGTTTAAGTGGTTCGAGTGTATCGAACACCCAAAGTAATTGTCGACCATTGTTAAGGGGGTCATGAGGTACCATTGATCGCCCGCGGGACCGAGATAGGGGGAACGGATGTGTGAGTGTGTGGGTAACGGACGCTGGTCGGAAGTTGCCGTGAGTTCGTAACCTATCAGTGAGGCGATTGTCCGGTCGTTCGCGGACAGACATTTGCCAGTTCTGGTGACAATTACAGTTAGACTGTGGCTGTACAGTCAGGGAAGTGGTTGCTTGGTCGGAAGTAATCATTTTCAGTGTATGATTGGGACGCATGCGAGACCGCGAGAAGAACGGAGAGAGGAGGGGAACTGCTGCAAAACGGAGGCGAGTGACGTCAGAAAGAGCCGCGCTGGGATTGGTCGGTTGGTGTGGAGCCGCGCTGAGATAGGGCGGTTAGTGTGAAGCCGCGCTGAGATTGGTGGATTGTCATTAGGAAGTAAACGAGTGCTGTAAACAAGGAAATGTTGTGGATTTTCATCATGAAATGTTTTAAAATATTGCGGAAATGTTTCAAGGGCGAAAATAGGATAGAACCTCGGGGTGGGGAGGAGGCTCCACCCGAGGATACTCCAGCTTATTATATGGCAACGAATGTTGGGTTACACACCATATTGTGGCTTAGTACCTGGTGTAAGATGACAGACGGAAACAAAGAATTGACATTTCCTATATATAGAACATTTAGATTAGAGGTGCTGTATCAGTTGAAAGCGATTATGGCTGCGTTGCGACCTTTGCCCAGACCAACACAGTTTGAAGCGCTAAATGCATGGATCAGGGCAGCCCATGAACGGAACAGAGATAGGAGACAAGAAAGAGTGAAGCGATCAGTTAGGGCGGTCCAAGATGCGAGATGGGATGCCCTGGCCAAGAGATGGAGGGTACAGACCATTGAAGAGGATAGGTTGTACCCGTTGCTGGAAAAGACAGGGGATGCACAGAGGAAGAGTACAGAGGATGAGGACAGTGAGACCGACGATAGCCTGATAGAGAGGCTGTTGTCAGAGAGACCACCTCCATACAATCCCGAGTTGGGGGGCACGCCAATATCAGCCAAGAACTGGGAAGTCTCGGAAGGGGATGGTGGGGCCCAAACGGTGAGTAGTGTGAGTACCTCAGGGGACAAGTTTTGTCCAGAAAAGGGAGAAAAGGCACCTCCACCCTCCCCAGTGACGAGAGTAGTGGGAAGATTCACAGTACAAAAAGTTCGGGTAGAAGAGGGTGTCCACTCACAGAAATTGCCAGATGCTCTTACGGTACCTGTTACCATAGGTCCCATAGTATCGGTGTACAACCCACAACAGAAACAAGACGAGAGTCCGGTGCTAAGGGGGAGTGAGAGATGCGCCAGCGAGGACAGGAGTAATGGGACAGAAGGGTGGAGGCAGTTGCCAACGCCTGTAGAAAGAAGCACTCCTTTGGTGGCATCGGCAGACTCCTCGGAAGAGCAGATGGGTTGGAGGGGACCAATGGATCTGAGGGCACCAAGGCCGAGGTCGATGAGAGAATTAAGGCCAGACTTGAGGACTTGGGAAACCATCGTGGACACTCAGAGTGATAGATCGAAGAATGTCTTTGGGTCAGAAAATCAGGATACTAGGATGGTGTCTCACGGCGCACCTAGCGAAAGCCGGCAGGAATGGGAACAAAAAGGGGTGGGGAATAGGAGGGCGTCCCACCACACCTCTAGCGACAGTAGACGGGAGTGGGTTCGAGAAGGCTGGGAGAACAGAAGGGTTCCCCCTAACACACCTGAAGAAAACAGAAGAGAGTGTCAGGACAGTGGTGGGAGGGACTCTAATGGAACTACTAGCCAAGGTACATTGAGGGCTGCAATCAAGGCAAGAAGGCTAGATGTACTAAGGTTAAAAACAGAAGTGGAGGAGATAGTGGAAGGTACATTGCCACTAGAAAGGATCGAACTCTATGAACCAGATGAGCTACTGTTTGTGGCAAAAGATGTTACACGGAGGGCTAGGACAGCTCATGAGAAGCTCTCTGAACTAGCGAATAAGTATACGGTAGACTTGACGAAAACAAAAGCACTGCAGAGTGGCCACCGGTTACAGTATTCAGATCAAGATCTAGAAGAAAAGAGGGTGATCGGCTTGAAACTCACATTAGGGAACTGATTGCGGGAATCCGAACGTGGACCCCGTTGGAGAAATGGGAGATAAGGTGGTCAAAGAGAAAGAGTGTTAGAAGGAGCGTTCTGGAGACATCTCCGGGAGGAGGGTTGATGCATACAGAGGCATACCCCTTGCGGGAGGTGGCTCATGGAGGTTATGTACATGTACCCTGGAGTAGGGGAGATCTGGCTGCCTTTACGAACACATTTCCAAAGTTGAGGGAGAGTCCAGTGGAATGGTACAAACAGGTGGAGAGGTTCGTTAAAATCTCGAAGGTGCTGTGGATTGATTTGAACACACTGTTTGACATTGTGGTCCCAAGCGACTTGTGGATAGCGTGCAAGGTTAGTGTTGAATGGCCCACCGCGGAGCCAGAACGAGATTCGGCCACGAATGGGCCGTCACCCAGGGTGATGGCAAAGTATGAGCAGGCGATCACGTGGCTGAAGACTAAGGTACCACCACAGGACATAGACTGGGTGAAAAAAGATCGGACTAGACAGGAACCAAAAGAGACAGTGCATGAATATTACGAGAGGTTATTGCAGATTTTTAAGCAGTACAGTGGGTTAGATGTGATGGACCCAAAGGATATGGGACAGTTCGTATCCAAATTTGTTCTAGGACTAAGGCCTGATATTTGCCTTATGATACAGCAACATTTAATCTGTTGGCAAAATAAACCCCTGGATGAGATTTTGAGGTATGCGAGGTATTGCAGTGACGAGATAGATTCGAAGACAAAGAAGCTTAAGGACAAATTGATGTTAGTACAGATGCAAGCAGGAGGACAGGGTCAGTCAGGTAATGGCACACTGGGAAGGAAATCAGGGGGACAAAAGAGGGACAACGAGGAAGGTCCGAGACCTAGGATAGATATAGCGACCCTGAAAAAGACGACCAAGTGCCATCAATGTCACGAGGTAGGGCATTGGAGACGCGAGTGTCCCCATAACCCTGACAATTAGGTACAGGAGGAGGAGGAGGAGGAAGTACAAGCCCCTCCGGTACGGAAGGTGACAGTGACCAAATTCCAGACGACGAAAGGGGGGACGTCAGCCCCTAGGGCTCCAGTTCCCCAGGCACCGAAGATTTCAACAGGGAACAAGGTATACAAGCAGATGCCTTTCATAGTGGAAGGGGACGAGTGTTACCAATTTGATCCAGTGACAGGACGGTACGTGGATGGGGAGGAGGGCTGTACTCTTGGAGCTGTACTGGAGGTAGATCAGAGAGGACCGTTTGTAGAGGCAGATGTAGATGGTCATCCCACCACATTTCTGGTTGACACTGGTGCCTCTCGCTCCACTGTGCAGTCTGCGGTAGTCCCCAACTTACCCCTTTCAGGACAGACCATCCAAGTTGTAGGAGTTGCAAACAGAAGAATGACAAACCCCCTGACTGAGCCAGTCCCTGTGAAGATCGGAAGTTTCAGGGATAGACACCAGTTCGTAGTGTGTGATTCTAGTCCTGTGTGCCTGTTAGGAAGGGATCTTTTATGTAAACTTAATTGCACCATTTACTGTACCCCAAAGGGAGTGGAATTACAGACTAACGATGATGATGCTGACTTTAAAGTTGCAAATACGCATGTGTGCATTGAGTTGTACCCTGCTATAACTGTGGAGGAACTCCCTTGGGACTTGAGAGACTCAGTCTCCCCAGAAGTCTGGGACTTCACAGGAGAGGAGATTGGACTGATCAAAGGGGTAGAGCCAGTTAGAATTCAGGTGAGACAGAATGTTGAATTCCCCCGAACTCCCCAGTACAAGCTGACCCCAGAAACACTTGAAGGTATAAAACCTGTGATTGAGTCCATGATTAGACAGGGAATTCTGAAGGAGGTTATAGGAAGTCCCTGTAACTCTCCGATAATGGGGTTGCAGAAACCAAGTGGGAAGTTCAGGATTGTGCAGGATTTACGAAAAGTTAACAACATAGTTGTTCCATGCTGTCCAGTGGTACCGAATCCATCAGTGATACTGTTTCAGATACCGTTCCAAGCTGAATGGTTTTCTGTGATTGATTTGTGTCAGGCTTTCTTTTCTATCCCATTGCACGAGGAGAGCCAATTTCTTTTCGCATTTAAAATAGGGAGTCACGTTTTAACGTGGTGTTGTATCCCCCAAGGGTATTCAGAGAGCCCATCGATCTTTAATCAGTTGCTGAAAAGGAATCTTGAGAGTCTAGTACTGCCGCAGAACTCTGTTTTTGTGCAGTACATAGACGACCTCCTTGTTGCGTCAGACACAGAAGATGCTTGCAGGATTGATACCATTGCCTTGTTGAACCATCTGGGAGAGAATGGACACAAGGTGTCCCCCAGTAAATTACAGTACTGCCTGCAAGAAGTGCAGTATCTGGGACACAGAATAGAGAAGGGAAAGAGAAAAGTGTCACCTGACAGGATTGAGACTATCATGAGAATGAGTGTGCCCTCGACTCAAAGAGAGGTCAGGATGTTCTTAGGTATGGTTGGCTACTGCCGACAGTGGATTGCCAACTTTTCTCTGAAGGCGAAACCACTGCAGAAACTGACACACAAGGACGTGAGTGATCCGGTACCATGGGACACAGATTGTATGATGGCCTTTCTCGAGCTGCAAGAGGACCTGTGTCGCGCTCCAGCTCTGGGAATGCCCGATTACACCAAATCATTTGCATTGTTCTGCTGCGAGAGGGAGGGGTGTGCATTGGCAGTCTTAGTGCAAGATCATGGAGGAGTCCGTAGACCAGTTGCATACTTCTCGGCTACCTTAGATCCAGTAGCCGCAGCGTTGCCCGGATGTCTCAAATCCGTTGCTGCAACAGGTGTCAGCATTGAAAGGTGTGAAAGTATTGTGATGGGATATGCACTGACAGTGTATGTACCTCATTCTGTGGAATTGTTGATGACCAGGACCAAGACGCAGCACTTGACCAACAACAGGCTCACACGCTACGAGCAGGTTATACTTGCTGCGGAGAATTTGACCCTCAGGAGGTGCTCTGTCTTGAATCCTGCTACTTTGTTGCCATTACCAAATGATATAGAAGATGATTGGGAAGACCATGATTGCCTTGATGTGACTGAACTATGCACCAAACCTAGACCGGATATTGTTGATGAGCCATTGACCGACCCTGACGAAATTTACTTTGTGGATGGCTCATGTGTAAGAGACAATACTGGTCAGTTGAGAGCAGCGTTTGCTGTCTGTACTATTTCTGGAATAATCGAAGCAGCTTGCCTGGAAGGAGTACACTCCGCGCAGGTGGCTGAGATAATTGCGTTGACGCGTGCCTGTCTGGCAGCCAACGGGATTCGGATCACCATATTCACTGACAGCCAATATGGATTTGGGGTGGTTCATGACTTCGGTCAATTGTGGTCTCAGAGGGGCTACATGACATCATCGGGTTCCCCAATCAGGAATGGCGAATTTATCAGGTTATTGCTGGAGGCCTTGCAAGGTCCTGCAGAGATAGCCGTGGTAAAATGTACAGCCCAGACCAAAGGAACAGATTTTGTGACAATGGGGAATCGTTATGCTGATGAAGTCGCACGATACTGTGCGGAGCAGGGATACTCCTTTACTGAACAAACTATTGAGGGACCAAGGGAAAGAACCGAACTAAGCATGATGCTTGAGGTGGCAGACACATGGGAGGAGTTAAGAGACATGCAGGGACAAGCGTCGGATTATGAAAGAAGGGTGTGGGAATCGGCTGGCTGTGTCAAGGGAGAATTGGACATGTGGGGTTCGGCTGATGGACGAGCTGTGTTGCCAAATGTGCTGGTGAGCGCGATGGCACGACAGATACACGGTCCTGTGCATTTGGGAAGAGATGCGATGATGCGTGTGTTCAGACAAACGTGGTACAACCCGAAATTTAGGCAGGCTGCGGAGGCAGTATGTCAGAGATGTGTAACCTGTCAACAGCTGAATGTTGGGAAAAGAACACCTGTTACCTTGAGTCACTTTGGGAGGTCCGGCGGACCTTTCTATAGGATGCAAATAGACTTCATCGAGATGCCGAGGTGTAATCGCCTCAGGTATGTCTTGATGATTGTGTGTGTGTTCTCAAGATGGGTTGAGGCATATCCCACTCGTAGGTGCGATACACTCACAGTAGCTAAACTATTGTTGAGGGAGCTAGTGCCACGATTCGGGGTTCCGACCTCTTTGGAATCGGACAGAGGGAAGCACTTTAATAGCAAAATTGTGAAGATGCTCTGCTCTGCCCTGAACAATGACCAGAGACTGCATTGTAGCTACCGCCCAGAGGCTTCTGGCATAGTGGAGCAGATCAATGGAACGATAAAGGCCCGAATGGCAAAAGTGTGCTCATCCACATCTCTGAAGTGGCCCGATGCGTTGCCGTTGGTACTAATGAGTATGCGGAGTACCCCAGACAGGAGGACAGGGCTCTCACCGCATGAAGTGCTGATGGGGAGGGCTATGAGACTGCCATCTATCCCGACAACTGCCTTGCTAAATATCACAGATGATCTGATTCTCGATTATTGCAGGGGACTGTCTGACGTCATCCGTTCTGTGTCTCTTTAGGTGCAGGCTGCTGAAATCCCGGCTTCTAGCGACCTTTGTCACGACCTGTGCCCTGGTGACTGGGTCCTGGTGCGGAAGCACGTGCGGAAGAGCTGTTTGGATGTACGTTGGAGAGGGCCTTTCCAGGTGATTCTAGTCACTACTACTGCTGTGAAGTGTGGTGGACTGCCAAATTGGATCCATGCTTCTCACACCCGACGAGTCCCAGCACCCGTGGAGGGAACAGCTCCTCTCGTAGATGAAAATAATAACGAAGAAGAGGATTCATCAGAGGGAGCAAGTCAAGCTGGGGGGGTGCCTGTAGAACTTGGGGACTCCCCTGATCAGGCAGGAAACGGCCAAGACGAAAGTGACACGGAATCTGCCTCAGAGGGAGGAAGTGGCGGAGAAGGCGATTTGAGCGCAGAAGAGGTCGACAGTGGAGACGAACAGGGTGTGCGAACGAGAAACAGAAGGGCAAGAAGTGCAGAGGATCATTGGCCTGAGAGACGGAGGCGAATGAATGTGAGATTGGCTTCCGAAATAGATCTTGCCCCTGTGTCCGAAGAATCAGATCCGGAAGAGGGAGAACAAAGAGCTGAGCAAAGGGGTCCGAGAAGGTCAAGGAGGGTGAGAGTACCTTGCCAAAGATACGCCACTCCAGAGTGGACCTACCCTTTTACAAATGCCAGGAGTACTGAGGTCCGGGAGGGTGAGGTCAGTAGCAGTGACCAGTACGATCCCAAATGTTAAGCTGGAAGTGATACTGTTGGTTCCTGGACTTGAAATCGAAGGTAAACTGACACTCACCATTCCCAATCCCCCTCTCCTGAGCAAGATACGTGATTTACTCCTGGATAGACTGATTTTTCCTACATTTGTCCCCGACATGCCAGCATATGATGAAGTTATGCTCCGCATGGAACTTTTAGATTATGTGTTGCAGGCAATCGGATCGAGTATAATCATAGACTATTGAGAACTTTGAACTTTGAATTTGCTTTGGAAGACTTTTGAAAAGACTTTGTAAATAACTGTTGAACTTAACCTAGAGCCGAGTGGAAGAAGAATCAATTTAGGGACTTTCCACAGAGGACGGAGAAGGGTTAAGGTTGTCTGTTGTTGAAACAGAAGAAGAACTGAAACGGGACTTTCCGCTTTCCAAGGTGGTTCGAGAGACTCAAATAGCACAGAAAGAGACTTTGGGTGCTTTCCGAGAACGAACTACTTTGTACTGAGACCATGGCATCTGGAAACCCGAATCGTAGAGCCAAGTGCATAGTAGGCACTCTTTTAGGAGGAGTGATACTCCTTATAGCTATAGTAGTTTTGGTTTCTTATTTTGCACCACACGAGCAGGTAGAGAAGGCTGTGGGGACACCGACACCTACCACCTCTAGCCAGAAAGAAGACAGAGAGCGAAGAGAGAAAGCCATACTGGCTGCAGAAAGTCGTAGGCTACACACTGATCTGTCTAAAGGAAATTTTGGGCAGAATGCGTATGCAAAGCTGTTGTATGAATACATTGAGGCGATGGATGCGAAGGACTGTTATGTGTGTATGCAACTGCCAGCTTCAGTAGATGAGGGTATTAGATACCATCACCTTCCATTGACATATGGAATATCCTGTAGTTTGCTGATTAGTATCCTTTATGGGCGAAATCACTTTGAATATTTCTTTTCGAATTATGATGCTGTGTTACCAGAAGTCCCGAATTACAAGCATTTGAACAAGTGGGATTATTATAAGTCAGAGGACAGACTTGGATATTTTTTCATTCCCACTCAAGAGCTAGATACCCCGTATGCACACCGACACAACCTGACATGTTTGTTATCTGATACAGAAAAGAAGTTCATTGAACAAGTAGAAGATAGGTACACGAAACAGAAAAAGTTGCGGGATTCAGGGCAAGGCAAGGTAGAAGAGATGCAGCATAAGTCAAGAGGGAGTTATGGTCCAATAGCTCTAGATGAAGTACAGAAAGGGAAGTTGTGTCTTCACAGACCACAGACGTATTATGAAAATGTGTATGTGGGTCAGACTACGTGCGACCATACCTTCACATTAGAATACTACACAAAGGATTTTTTGAAGAGCGTGGTCCAGGTGATTCCTACCGTGTATTTTGTTTGTGGAAGAAATGCGTATGTGAGGTTGCCGGAGAAGTGGTATGGAACTTGCTACCTAGCAATCATCTTTCCCAAGATTTATCATACGGAAGATTTTGCATTCTTAGAGGGAGGGCCTCAAAGGAGGGGAAAGCGAGGGGAAAGTGCTGGAGCAATTGTGGGGGATGTGTTTGGAGCAGCGATACCTATGTTGGGTGTCATTTTGAATGACATAAAGATACGGCGGTTGGCGACTGTAGTGGATGAATTGCCGATGAATACAGCTAAGTCATTAGTGCTGGTTGAGGGTGAGATGTTGTCGATCAGGACAATGGTTTTACAGAACCGTCTTGCCCTAGACGTCATTCTAGCGAAAGAGGGCGGGGTCTGTAAACGTTTGAAGGTCCAAGAATGTTGCACTTATATACCAGACAACTCTAAGGATCTGGAGAGATATATAAGCAACATTACTGCAATCCATTATGAAATTGAGGTCTTGACACAAGAGAATGCGTGGGAGACGGTTGGCAAAGGATTTGGGAAAGTTGGAAACTGGTTTGCCAACTTGGGAAAGAGTTTCCTTGGATTCGTACTGAAGCCCCTTATCATAGCAGTGGTGTGTGTGATTGGATTGTGGGGTTTGGTAAGATTGTACAAGTGGTACAAGTCCAACAGGTTGGCGAGATCAATGAGAGCGCAAGAGATACGAATGGAGAGGCTGCAGGACAGTCAATACCGCAGCTTGAGAGCGTTGGAAATGCTCAAGCGAGGGAAAATGGCCACAAGCTCGGTTTAGTCGGTTCTTACCCTGAGGATGATGTGAGGGTGGTGATGACACGGGTCATCAAAGGGGGGAACTGAGAGAGCGCCAATTACAGTGAAATTTGTAGGGGTGCAGCATATGTACAAGTAGTCAGCACCCGCATATATAGAGGACTTTTAATCATGGTTAGATGCAATGTATGACGATGTACTAAAGTAAATTGGTATTAGAAAATGTGCAGAACCAACGTTATAAAGTGCAAATTCATACTTGTTGCAATGTAGAGATGCTTTTGAAATGAAAGTTTTACTGATGATAAGAGTGTTTAATTGATTTACTAATGTGCCTTCAGATTGACTAATGGAAACGTATAATCATGCTTTATGTACTTGAGAATTAGTCGAAAATAGAGAAAAATGCATTTGTCGTTAAGATTGGAGGCCTAGTGAACCCAGAGAATTGCTCATGTAAACATGAGGCCTAAACTCTAGCATGGAAATGGGGCAGGCCTGTATGAAAATGTTTTGCTTAAACATATAAACGGTAGAAATGCTTATGAAAGAGGTTTTGGAAAATATTGCAACATTGATAGAATGTGAGCCTATTGCGTATATTCCTTTGCAGGTGCACCCTCAAGCCGATAGTAGAGTAGAAGGGCTCATTGTGTATGAGAGTTAGAAATGCTAGACTCAGACATGGAGGAGTAGACCAGGAATTTGAAGAAGCAACTAGAAGCGATGAAGAGTCTGGGACCCAAGGACGTTTAACGGATAAAGATGGAAGAAGGCCAAAGTGGAAAACTTCATGTAACCGACACCTTCGAGAGGGCGTACCTGAAGGCGTGTCGTTCACCTTTTTGTGGTTTTGTATTAGGGACAGCACCCCGAGGGTGGAAGCAGAGCAGATGGGTTGAGGAGCTAGAGAGAGCGGTTGGATGGTCAAGAAGCTTAGCTGTGAGGAAGAAGTCTCTAGTTAAGAGAGAATGTGGGCGAACTTCTTTGGGAAGTCACCACAGCTGACACCTTTTGGTTAGATCTGGCTATTGTTGAGTAGGGATGTCACTTAGTATAGTGTAGGGACAGATTAACCTGGATTTATGTCTATTATCCCGATGAGTACCAGAACTCAGGTTATAGCTATTCTGTTCAGTCTGATGGTTCTGGAATTGATCCTCGTATTGTTTATCAGTCGCCTGAGACTTTTCCGTAGGATTATGTTTGTATTAGTGCCTGTATATCTTCTAAACCTCTTGCTGAGGTGTTTGTACCTGCAGTTATTTTTGGTTATGTAATAAACCTTCAACTTAATTTGGTCAGTGGTTCTTGGGGGAAGCTATTGGGATTTCTAAAATTCGTTCATTTCCAATTGAGAAGATTGCCTAATTCACTCTATGACAGGTAAAAAGGTCTAGTCCACCTGTGACGGGATTCTGGAGAATGGTAAGCAGACTCTAGAGGTGAAATCCCGCCTTTCCACCTTATATCGGACTGGGCCCGAATACCTTAGAGCCAGATTCAGCTTTTACAACCCTTCCAAACATTTATGATCTACCAGCAAACGTTTAGCTGTGATCCCAAAATTCCAGTGTCAAAGATCTGGAGGTAGATCACTAACATTCCTGGGTGCATCAGCATGGAATCAGGTCCCATTGGAGCTACGCTCTGATAGTAACTCATTACAATTCAGGAAGAAACTATAAACCTGGTTCTTTGTGCAAGTCTAATGTCCACCCGACCGACCACTCTACGTTTGCGCAGGGACACTCCTGGGAGTAGCTGCTTGCACTACAAATTGCTTTTCATGTCATATTATTTTTATGCCTCGTTTATGCTCTTGCATTTGCTAGCTCAATATAACAAGCATTAGAAATGCAATCGGGCTCGGATTTTTTGAGTTTGAGCTAATGGCATTGTAAATGCCAATGTATTGTTGCTATGTGTTATGGAGTGTGTTCATGTGGTGTGTACTGCCAGTGATCTCCTTGTGAGTGTGAGAATATTGCACCGTTACTGCCTGTGATGTCCTTCTTGTGAGTGTGAGGAGCTTGCACCTCTGCTGCCTGTGGTCTCCTTGTGAGTGCAAGAAGATTGCACTGCTGCTGCCTGTGATGTCGTTCTTGTGAGTGTGAGAAGCTTGCACCACTGCTGCTTGTGATGTCCTTGTGAGTGGGAGAAGCTTGCACCTCAGCTGCCTGTGGTCTCCTTGTGAGTGTAAGAAGCTTGCACAGCTGCTGCCTGTGATGTCCTTCGTGCGAGTGTGAGAAGCTTGCACCGCTGCTGCCTGTGAGTATGAGAAGATTGCATTGAGCATCTCTGTGCTGTGCCTGTTCTTTGTAAGGGACTCTTGCTCTGTTGCTGCTGCTGCCTTGGCACAGTACCTGCTGTGAGTGTGTAAGGGAAGCTTGCACCACTGCTGCTTGTGATGTCGTTCTTGCGAGTGTGAGAAGCTTGCACCTCTGCTGCCTGTGGTCTCCTTGTGAGTGTAAGAAGCTTGCACTGCTGCTGCCTGTGATGTCGTTCTTGTGAGTGTGAGAAGCTTGCACCGCTGCTGCTTGTGATGTCCTTCTTGTGAGTGGGAGAAGCTTGCACCTCAGCTGCCTGTGGTCTCCTTGTGAGTGTAAGAAGCTTGCACAGCTGCTGCCTGTGATGTCCTTCTTGTGAGTGTGAGAAACTTGCACCGCTGCTGCCTGTGAGTATGAGAAGATTGCATTGTGCATCTCTGTGCTGTTCCTGTTCTTTGTAAGGGACTCTTGCTCTGTTGTGCTGCCTTGGCACAGTACCTGCTGTCAGTGTGTAAGGGAAGCTTGCACCACTGCTGCTTGTGATGTATTTCTTGCGAGTGTGAGAAGCTTGTACCTCTGCTGCTTGTGGTCTCCTTGTGAGTGTAAGAAGCTTGCACTGCTGCTGCCTGTGATGTCGTTCTTGTGAGTGTGAGAAGCTTGCACCGCTGCTGCTTGTGATGTCCTTCTTGTGAGTGGGACAAGCTTGCACCTCAGCTGCCTGTGGTCTCCTTGTGAGTGTAAGATGCTTGCACAGCTGCTGCCTGTGATGTACTACTCACTACTCTACTCTACTCACTACTCTGCACTCACTACTCACTACTCTGCACTCACTACTCACTACTCTACTCACTACTCTAGTCACTACTCTGCACTCACTACTCTACTCACTACTCTACTCACTACTCACTACTCTACTCACTACTCTACTGACTACTCTACTCACTAGTCTACTCAGTACTCACTACTAGAGCAAGGCATAGCCTCTGACCCTTATAATGCTAATGCAAACAACAGGCCAAAACACAAAATGACAGTTACTAAAAGACATTTTTAAACTAACACCATAAATAAAAACAGAGGCACGCCTAGTCCCCACCAGCATGTCAAGAGAGCACAATCAAACCAATGTAACACAGCTTAGCAATCAGTCCTCAGCGCTTTGGAATACATTTATAGACCCAGGAAAACAGCCTGGACCTGAATGAGATCACATACTCGGGAAAGATGGAGGGGTTCACCCATCACTGAGCTGGGCAGGTGGCCTCTGGCCTGAGTGAATGAAAGCCTGCCTTCGTTTCATAGGTCTGAAAACACAGCTGCTGCTTGGAAACTACTGTGTCCTTGGTACCCCAGGTGCACAAGCCATTCGACGTGATTCTCCTGGGCTTTCTGTCACTCACAGAACATTGACTGTCTTTGCAATGGTGTCTCAAACCCTCTACAAGAAGTTTGTTTTCAACTTTTTCCACCTTTTAAAGTGATGAAGTTTGCATGCTATACACGTTCGTAAATGATCCTCAGTGAGGATTGATATAAGTGTATCGTGTACACAAGGTCAAAGCTTCTAAGATTCCTAAATATTAAGAGCCATAGGAAGTGGAATGGATTTCTGCGCATGCGCGAGAGCCTCGGGGCTAATCTGCTATAATTTAGCCGCATGTCTCACAATTCGCAGGCAGTATGCTCCTCCGTTACAAACGTGTGTCTAAATATTAGCTGCTTAAAATACTGAAAAGTGGATTCCCAGTAATATTTCATGTATACCTGTCCACGATTCTGACAGGCATAAATGACACCCTGATAAACGCACAGCTGTGTGCCACTTCTTTCGTCCCCACCTGCAAGGGATGTCGTGTGCCAGATTAATTGGTGCAGAGAGCTCTTGTGTGCCGAACACATGCTAAGAGCGATAACATAACAACGGTTATCACCCTGCCTGCTGACGCAGCTTCCCAAACATGCTTTGTTCAGGTGACATTCGTGTTTTACATTATGCAGCCGGTTTTCAGCTCAAGTCACTGCTCACCAGCGTTCTATAGTCAATGGCGATGAACGTGGCTAGAAACCAGGTGACAGGAGCACTGAGTTCACAAGTGTAAGGCTAATAACCTGCAGGGCCTGTGCGCACAATCAAGAGCACGTGTAGGTGTATCAATATTAAACAAACCACCAAATTATATTGTTTTCTAGATGTGCATCCATGTTGGAATTAAGAAGGGTTCCGTTTTACTATGTCATGGGGTTTACCTACGAGTGAACTTCAGGTATCACTGCATTTTTCTTCACCTTCTAGGGTGTGGCAAATCGGTTTGCACTGCTGGTGAATGACACACTAAAATTCAGGTCCTTTGACCCTTGTCACTCGCCGCTGCCGCTGTGGCTCGCTCAGCAGATGCCTCCCGCCTCTGGGGCCGCCCCAGCCGGTCGCTGGCATCGGCCCTCATCTATAAAGCCGCGTTTCGTTAAATGTTTACACGTTTCAGTGGCAGAGATGAGCGTGTTTAGATTTCCAAGTGGCGCTTTGACAGGGGCGCGGGCAGAGAAGAAGCCGCCAGGAGCGCCTCAGCTGAGACTCACATGCCGAGGAGTCACGGTATTTATCACTCTTGTCGCTTCCGGTCCTAAAACCCGACGGAGGCTGCAATGCTCGCTCCCGGATCCGCAGCCGAGCCCAAGGCTGATAAGACTGGGTGCGTCGTACTGCCTATAATCACGAAAGCTACGTTTAACATAATACGCCTGGGTTTGCACCCATGAATCTACTGCCCCCTAGTGGTCCGTATCTGAGACCCTGGGAAAAGGTAAGAACAAGGAACAGCGCGTGCCCAAGCTCTAACCACACTGGTCCCCACATCACACTGATGCCGGGGCCCTCGTTCACCTCAGATTTCTAAAATGCAGTTCCGAGCAGTGAAAAACAACTGCGTCGAGTGTGCTGACACCTGAGCACGGCCTTTTGGTGCTGTAAAAGTAGATAGTTACTGAGTTTTAAAGTGGTCAAGAATATACGGATTACATTCTATACCCACCCGTCTGTGGTTCCCTACACTTCTGAAACACGGGCTGGATTTACTCACATACATGCAACACAGTGCTGTCGCATAGCGGGGGGTGAGCCAGAGAGCTGCAGAGCAGCTCCCCGGGCTGGCAGGAAGGAGCCGCACACGGCGTCTATGCCTGTGTGCACGTGAGGAGGACGCGCGCCAGACAAACACACTGCTAGATGGTGAACGCGCGCACACCATCTGGAATGCATTACACGGCCACCCTGACAGCTCCTAATTATAATTAATGTACTTCTTTGCGCGAGCACGAACGAAATATGCCCAAAATGGCGGAACAAAACTACATTTACCCTATCACTTGAAGCCTATTAAAACGACAACACAACGAAGACGAATCACTGGCCAGATGACAGAACACGCTAAGGAATGTGTGGAATTTGTCTCGGCCAAAGCCCTAGGAGATACTTCTTTTTTTTCTTCTTTAACATTAGTTCTCAAACTCCTCCCACTTTCAGTGGGGAGGAGTCCGAGCCCTAAAAAAGTGACTAATGCAAAGTATACAGTTAGTGGGTTCAGATATAATAACCAATAACTATAAGTGCATTTGCCACACAGACGAGGATTCAGATAGTGCACATCTTTTGTATGGGCTGCATCCGTTTGTAGAGGGAAGCAGGTTCGAATAGAAACCAGTGAAAAATGAGGTGCATAACAGAATCTATGTCATACACTGTTAGTTGGTCATGCTCTGGCCTCCAAACCTGTTTGCAATATTGGATCATACAGGCTACTTTTAAATCTCTGCTGCATTGAAAATCCCCGAAGGCCTGAAGCATTTTCTTCATTTGATAATCGAATTCTAGGAGACAATGCCATGAAATAATTGCTATAGTTCCTCTCTGTGCAGGCAATGACTTTGTCCTTTCAGTGACAAGTCGTCAGTAAGTACCCATCTGAGGCCTCCAATAGGAGTCACCAGTTGTCTCCCATGTATGGATGTTTTAAAAAGCCATCCATGGGCCATCAGCACTGCCACCGGCTGGGCATTCGCTGGACCTTTGCTGCTAATATACTGTCAGGGCTTGTGGCCTCGTCTGACAGGCAGTTCCTCAGAGGAACAAAGGGTAGGGCGGAAGCCATTGCATCTGGTACCGAACAAGCTTTCCATAATTCCAGCGTCGAGCTAGTTAACTTGAAAAGAACCCTTCCTCTTGATCGCGTGCAGTACTTGTGAGACGGCGTCCTCGGGGATCTCCTTCTTCCGCCTCTTCCGCGTCGTTGTGACGTAGTCAGCCCCCTCAGCGCGCCCTGCGCGTGTTTACATGGGGAAGGGCCGCGCGTGCCCTGGGCCCGAGCCTAAGGTGGAATCGATGATAACCGTGCTGGCTCAGCGGATTTAGGCTGGATTCGTTTTCATTATTATGTCTCAAACGGCACCTTTCTCAGCCGCGTTCTCCGCGCCGTCTGCTGACTGGATTGCGTTCTTAATTGCACAATTTTTGCTGAGCCTTCAGTATGTTTAACTAATGTCTGTGCAACGTTTGGGCTCTAGCTCTTCCGAGATTGTACTCTGCACACAGCCAACGCATTTTGGTGGTAAGGAAGACAAATGACGTGTGACTACTTTGCACATCCCCTTATTGAACGAAAGCCAATTTTCTTATACACCTTATTAAATATGATACGCTGAGAGAAACCGTTTTTTTTAAACTAGTGGGTGCAATCGAGCTCTCGTGTGTGAAAACATGTAGCGTCACCCGTTCGTGTTACTCTTCATTCCTCACAATCAGATGAAAATGCCCTAAATAACTTTACTTGGAGGAGAAGAGTTTGTGGAGGAAACAATACACACCTCCCCAAATCATTCAAATACATACAAAAGTAGTTGCAATCCCCCTGATTGCACCATACCTAGGGTTGTATTGGGATCACAATTAGCCTTGGGCAATCCACCAAAAAGTGGCCCACATCCCCAAACCGTTAGTATTTGTTAGTTTGTTTTTAATTTTCTATAACGTGAACTCTGCCCTAAGCTCAATGGAGCAATTATTATAAGCACCAGCTACATTGCAGGAGATCAAATTCATTTTTATTTTAGGTAGGGAGATTAAGTGATTTGCCCAGAATCACTGTATGTTGAGCTGACGCCAGAACTCGAATGTACTTCCCTAGTTGCAACCTCAGCAGCTCTGAGACCATAACGTTAGATTATATGTTTCCCCCCACTTGTCCACGAAGGTCTAAAAGATACTGGAACCGAGGTGAAAACACCTGCCCCTAGCAAGGCCACTTCTCTTGTTCACCCCATACCCAGCCCACTATAACTGCAGGGTACGACCTGGCAAGGGAGGGAGTCAAGAAAAGCACACTGCTGCTGCTACTCCATGAGAGCTTAGGTGAGAATACCCCCCTGCGAGGCCCCTGCATACTCCCAATCGCCCCATGCCCACCCCAGCACGAAAGTGATGGCCCAGTCGGGAAACAACACTGTTTCTGGGCAGGGCCGGGCGCACGTGGCATGAGAATGTCCTGAGGGCCAGAACAGCACATGGCCCCCAGCCTCAGTTTGACAGCATGGCAGGGAAGTGATCATGATACTGGCCACATATTACAGTGGTCTGGCGAGGACTCGGGAAGACAGTAAGTCTCTTTGGGCCGATTTACAGAGGCCCTAGAAAAAAAAAAACCACAGGTGACCTTGAGGCACCGGCCCATCGCCCAGTGCCCGACTGCCTGTATTACCAATCTGACCTTGACCATACCTAGTGTTCCTCAAGGTATTCTGCATGTAGTTAGAATAAAGTTTCATGGAGATATGGCATGATCTGTAGCTTATCAAACACTGGCAAAGCCAACAGATCTCTCCTATGGGCAAGCTATTAGCTTTGCCAATTGGTTGGGGTAGACAACAGGAGGACAGATGACAGGGAACTGAACGGGTTAAAAAAAGTGCTATGAAGAGGCAGCACTGGCTGTGTCATATCACTTTTTCTTCCCCTTATGGCAGTTGGGGGTGGAGAATAAGCTACAGAGGCAACAAGGTAGTGGGAGGCAAATACGAAACCAGGACAAGAGGGGAATAAGCAGCATGGACAGGGGTTTGGTAAGGGAATAAGCAGCACGAATGGGGGTGGGAGGGGAATAAACAACACAAATCGGGGTGGGAGGGGAATAAGAAACACGGATGGAGTGGGAGGGGAATAAGACACACGGATGGAAATTGGGAGGGAATAAGCAACACAGGGAGCAGGAGGGGAATAAGCCCCACATATGTTTTAGAAGTGGAAGAAGCATCACGAATGGGGGTGGGAGGGGAACGGAATAAGCAACAGGGATGTGGGAATGGGAGGGAAATAAGCAACATGGCAGGGGATAGTAGGGGAATAAACAACACGGGGTAGCGGAGGCAAATAAGCAGCAGGAACAAGAGAGGGGACTGGAGGGGTAAGAAGCAACACAGTCAAGGAGAGTGGCAGGGGCAAGAAGCAATTCAGACAAGGACAGAAGCTCAGGTTGGAGGCAGCTTCAGTGCACTCAGTTTGGCCATCCTGAGACGGCCCGCCAAACCCACATGCGCACTGACCACAGTGCCCACCACTCCCCCTCTGTGACTGCCCCTGCCATGGCCCCACCCGCAAAACTTACCCGGGAAAGAAAAATTAAATGATAATAAACCTAGTTTATTATCATTTTCTTTTTTTAAATTATTGCAACTACTGGCGGTCGTGGTGGTGGGGGGAGGGGAGGGAGGGAACGCTGGGATTGATATGCCTGAAGTTTAAATTCAAAGGCACTCATTATTTGTCCGGATGCATATCTGCTGAGTTTCCCAAATCCATGCATTACTAGGTATGCCATTACCAGTTTTGGGACTTGTAGTCGTGATTTTATACAAGGTTAAATAAGATTTTCAGTCCCAGAATTCTAATAAAAAAACAGTACTGCCCTAAATAATCACATGTGGACCTGGGAAACAAAAATAAAATGTTGGTGCAAACACTGCAGGACGGCTGCAAAATACATTGAAACACTGTGAACAAAAGGGAAAGATTTTGGGAGAAGGTAGACAGGGTCGCAGTGATCGGCATAAAACAATGCGATGAACCGGTGAAATCGGGAGAGTATGTGAACACCAACACAACATTACCATAATATCCCACTCACAAATACGCGGAACAAGAAACTTCGGAGGGATTCATGAGACTTCGATTCGGCGATTTAGCAGTGTCTGATCGCTGTCCAGTTACTATGGTGACAGTTACCAGAAGTCTTTGTCTTTTACCAGAATATGAGGATTATTACCAGAGTAATATGGCTATCGTATAGCATAACTTTTTCATTTGAAAAAAACGGACACATATATCACAGAAGATATTCTCAATAACATAGCTATAATGGGAATGAAAAAAAAAACCTAAAAACATCAAGTAATAAGGAATTCACCGGGTACACGAGGGTCGGTTTTTACATAGGTGAGGGCTATGATAGCGCCTCATTTTGTTGTGCTATCTTAAGAAAAAAATAAATCAGGCTTTCCGGTTTATTTGGAATGCTGTCTTTCAGCTTTCATCTGGTGGCAGGAATCACGTTTATAATCAAAATACAATAGCCACTTAAAATGCATACGTTTGCCAAATACTGGTTCATATCAATAGTTCTATATTCTGCCTCACAAAATTTTTATTTCTACAAAACATAATGTACATTTTACATTGATGTTAACTACTTAAAACAATATTAAAAGTAGATTGTGTAATTGAGAGACGAGACAGGCAACACGATAAAACGAGGGACAGCAACAACATAACGTGTGAAGAAGAAAACCAATATGTAAACAAAAGTGCAAGCACTATGGAGAGAGTAGGAGGGGTAGGAGGGCAGACGAAATAGTACCTCAATCACGTCGGGAGCATCGGATGGACACAGATTAACTTTAATAGTCTGTGCTTGGTCCCTGCTACACAGAAATGACCGGATATGACGCTTCGCCTGCATTGGGGCCCATCGGGAGACGGGGAGGGGAAGAACCGACCGGACACAGGTATATAGTGTGTTAAAGGCCGCTTTTATTGGAAACAGGTGCATCCTGAACATACCCCAAACCTTGGCCTTTGCCGCACAAAACTAGGCCTAACTAAATAAACACATATCTGCCAATCCCCCCACCCCCACCCCTAAACATTTCCCCAAACAACCTCCTAAACCTCTTTATTATGTACACAAACGCCTGGCTCAATGTTTTATAACCTCTGCCCTATGTACACTCCCTCCCTTCTAACCAGTAAAGTTCCTTCCTCCTATCCTATCCCCCCATTATAACTAGAGAAAGCGCCAACCTCGAGAACACAACCCCAGCACCTGCTCCTAGCGACACACTCTTTACCCTACCACAGAACACACCTGTAACCAACAAAAACCCTTTGCTATCCCCCCCTTAATCCTAACCCTTCACAACAGGGAGGGTGGGTGGGACAAATAACTCCTAACCTAGACCGGCTGCTGTGTCACTGTCCCAACTAATGGTGACAAGTGACCTAAAATGGCCGCTTATGTATCCCCCTAGCCCAAAAGGAGCCCAAAAGACTGCCACCCAGCCCAACCAGCCCAAAAAGACCTTCCTGTGTCCTGCCTTCCTGTACCCCTCCCCTTCCTCCCGGAGCCCCAAAATCCCCGGGGGGGCGAGCCTCCCTCCGGTCGGCCACCCCCCGCAAAGCCCCATTGGGGCCCATCGGGAGACGGGGAGGGGAAGAACCGACCGGACACAGGTATATAGTGTGTTAAAGGCCGCTTTTATTGGAAACAGGTGCATCCTGAACATACCCCAAACCTTGGCCTTTGCCGCACAAAACTAGGCCTAACTAAATAAACACATATCTGCCAATCCCCCCACCCCCACCCCTAAACATTTCCCCAAACAACCTCCTAAACCTCTTTATTATGTACACAAACGCCTGGCTCAATGTTTTATAACCTCTGCCCTATGTACACTCCCTCCCTTCTAACCAGTAAAGTTCCTTCCTCCTATCCTATCCCCCCATTATAACTAGAGAAAGCGCCACTCGAAAGCCTTTATTACTTTCGACCCCCCCCCCAGGACCTCTGCACCTTCGGATACCGTCTGACCCCTATCGCCCTGTCTACCGCCTCCTTCAACTGTACTACATAAAGTTCCATCCCGTACCTGGACAAATGTACCCCATCCTCTAAGAAAAAATATATGGCCCCATACTTTAACTCCGGGTGTTCCATTCTTCCCAATTCCTCCTTCTCGCAAAAGGTCCTCATCTCTCTGTTGATCTTCCTCCTAGTTCTATCAATCGCCCCAGGTCTCACAGCCCCCCTCCAGCATCTCCTCGGAATGAACTCTGACCAGATAATGTGACACCCTGCCCACTGTCTCTTGATCTCCAACAGATCCCTCCGCATCTGCTTCACCAAAGCCAAACCCTTACATTGCACCAGGTCGTTCTCACCCAGATGTACCACTAAAACATCCGGGCACACCCCACTCCGAACAATGTTATTTAACACCGGCACCAACTCGTGCCAACGCATACCCCCTTTTCCTCTCCAATGGCACCTAAACAACTGTTCGTCTAGTTCCAGGTTTAGATTCTTGCATTTCTCCCATTCGGCCTTTTCCGCTCTTTTAACAAAAGAATGTCCCACCACATAAATGGACACTGCCGCCACCGTAGGCCCCGCCACTGCACCTGAAAAGAGACACATGTAAGTACCAAGTCCACACCCCTTCTCATTCCACCGCCACCCCTCGCAACCGGACGTACGTCTTAAAACAATCCGATTTCCAGCGCCCCAACCGCTTAATGTCCTCCTTCCCCCAACCCCGGCGCGTCGCCGCCCCGATGCGGAAGGAATGTGTCCCGAAGTCTTTTGGATCCTCACCCATGGACCGCAGGGCGTGCCGCAGGACCCATAACAACTGCGCGGCCGTCACACGTCCCGCCTCACCCCTGTCAAAAACCTCCGTACCCGCCTCTGTTCCCCCGGCCGCTAACCGCCTTCCCCACTCCACTGGACACACCGCCTCCTTGTCTCCTGGCCCCAGTACCACCCACGTGCCCCTCTCCCTTTGATCGGTTTTGGAACGTCGCAGCCGCACGGCAACCTCCCTGCCCCTGAACTCCACGTCCCCCCACCTGACGCCCGCCTGCCCCTTCAAACCCACCAGCTCTGATACCCTAAAGGCCCCGAAGTACAACCACGACATCAATGTGGAAAACCGCACCGCCTCTTCCTGATCTCTACATACCACCGGCATTCGATTCAACAATCCCTCCAGCATCGCCTCCGTAATAGGCCGTCTCTGCCGCACCCGGGCCCCTTTCTCTCTCTCCCAACCTTCCAAAAGACGCCCTCCCAATTCCCCCGCTGAGGGAGCATAGCCCCACCAAAGTTTACCCATAAACGCCACTCCCGCCAGTTTGCCCGCAATAGTCACTCTCGCCAAACCTCTGTCCATCAATCCCAACATGAATTGCACCACCTGTTCCTCCCGACGCCACTCGTCCCGCTGCCTTACCGCTCCAAAACGCAGAAACTCCAACCAGGCCTGTTCATAACTCTTCCACGTAGACACCGCCACAGATGACCTCACCAATCGAATGACCCGCGCTCTCCCACTAACCACATCTCCTCCGGCACCTTCGTCCTGACCGCCTCCGCCTCCGTGGCTAGCCCATGGAATCTCCGCCACTGTTGACGAGACAAAGCATCAGCAATGTCATTGTCCACTCCTGGCACATGTTGTGCTCGAAACAAGATATTGTTCTCCAGGCACCTCAACACAAACACGCGCATCAACTTCAGCACCTGAGGTTCTCTCGCAGACTGCCGGTTCACAACCTGCACCACCGACATATTGTCCACCTTGAACAACACGCGCCTATGCGCCAACTCGCGCGCCCACACAGTCACAGCCACCACCAGCGGGAACAACTCCAAAAAAGCAATGCTTCTCCCCCCCGCTTGCCATCGCTCCGGCCACTGTTCCGCGCACCACCGACCCGCCCAGTAGAGTCCAAAACCGCCGACTCCCGCCGCGTCCGACGACATTGTCACGTCCCACTCCCACTCCTCCGGCGGCGCCATGGGAACACCGTTGAACCTCTCCAAGAAAGCCAACCACATGCACAGATCCTCTCGCGCGCCCGCCGGCAACCGTACGTGGTGATGAGGCATCGACAGCCCAGACAACGCCAATCCCAACCGTCGACAAAACGTCCGCCCCGCCCGCACCACTCGGCACGCGAAATTCAGGTGCCCCAGCAAAACCTGTACCTCTCGCACCAACACCTTCCTTTTTGCCAACATGTCCCTCACCAGAACTACCATTGCCGACCTCTTGTCCTCCGGCAGGCGTGCTTCCATGGCCGCTGAGTCGAGCTCTATCCCGAGGAACGACAGCACCGTGCTGGGCCCTTGAGTCTTCTCTGGCGCCAAAGGCACCCCCAAGTACTTCATTAAGTCCATAAAACTACACAGCCGCTGCTGGCAGTCCGTTGAACCAGGGGTACCCACCAGGAAGAAATCGTCCAGATAATGCGTAATCGCCTCAGAGCCTGTGCGCCAGGAAAAAGCCCACTGCAAGAAGGAACTGAATCGCTCGAACAAGGCACATGACACAGAGCACCCCATCGGAAGCGCTCTATCCACGAAAATCAACCCGTCCAGCTGTATTCCCAGCAACTGATGATCCTCCGGGTGAACCGGCAGCAACCTGAACGCCGACTTCACATCGCATTTTGCCATGAGCGCCCCTCGTCCCGCCGTCGTCACCAGTTTTCGCGCAACGTCCACAGACGAGTAGGACACCGACGCCAAGTCTGCCGATATAAAATCGTTCACCGACGCGCCCTCCGGCCACGAGAGATGTTGAATCAAGCGGAATTGACCCTGCTCTTTCTTCGGGACCACACCAATGGGCGAAATGATCAGATCCTCCAAAGGTGCCACCACAAAAGGTCCCGCCATCCTCCCCTCTCTCACCTCTTTAAAAAGCTTCTCCCGGACGATGCCCTTGTGCGCGTTCACAGACTTCAGGTTCTCCGCCCAACGAGCAATCCGCGGACCCTCGTACCCCAACCGGAAACCCTCCCTGAAACCTCGACGCAGCACCGACGCATCATCCGCCCGCGGATACACCTCCAAGAGTGGTTCCAACCGATCCAGCCTAACCGGAGTACGAGCCTTTTCCCAAGGTACTCGCCCCCCCTCTACCCCCCCCTCTCCCCCTGCCGGGTCCGGGAGCCGGGAATTGACCCTGTGAGGGGCCTCCCCAAAGCCCCCAGCAGCGCGATTCGGGATGTCTTTTACCACACGAGGAGCACTCGTGCCTAAACTTGCACGTCTGCCGGAGGCAGGAACCCCTGTTAAAGTCCCAACAGGGCCCCCCGCTCTGGAAGCTCCCGGCTCCCCCCGGCCCCACCCCCCCACGGGTGGGGCGAGCCGAAAAGGGCGTGGAAGTCAGTGGCAAACCACTGGCCGTGTAAATCGTGCGGGCAAATTTCGCCCCACTCATTGTCTGCTGGTAAAGGTCCGCATCCAACTCCCCCCACTTCGCCTCCGGGTCCGACGCCATACGCGCCCGAAACTCTTCATCGTAATGCGACCACGCATTGCCACCGTAAGTCACTTGCGCCCTCCGTACCACGTCCATGTACTTGAAAAGCGCCACCGCCCGGTCAGGATACTTCTCGCAATAAACGCTCGCATAGATTAAGAATGCCGCTGACCAGTTCTCAATAGTGACCGGCACCCTCGGCCGCCGTGCCAATTCCTGTTCCTCCTCCTTCGACCCTTCTTTTGCCATCAACTCCCTGTGTAGTAACCTAAATATCTCAACATACTCCCCCTTCCAAATCTTTTCCCTGGTCGCCAAAGACAAATGCGCCCCCAACGGCTTCGCCACACCCATGTACGGCAATTTCTTCACCAGAACGTCGCAGCTCTCTTTCCCCCCGACACTCGACGCAGCCGCTCCCCCTGACCCCCCGGCCGTCCCCGCGATCCCCGCCGCCGCGCCCGCAACCGGGCCCTCGCCGCTCCCCGTCGCTCCACCACTCGCTGCCACTAACGCACCGGAGGACTCGCCCGACCCCGCCGAGCCGCAACTCGCTTCAGTACACACGCCGGCATCCATCACATACCTACCCTTCACCAGTCTCACCGTATCCCCACCCTCCGCATCCGTCCCCACTGACACGTGGTGACCTCCAACACCACTACCCCCCGCCTTGCCTCCTTGAGGCGTGCCCAAGCCACTCCCCGACCCCGTACTGGTCTTACCTGGCGTCAAGGCTGGCGTCCTCACCGGATCCCGCCGCCTAACCAGATCCACAGGGGGGGCCGTCACTCGCGGCACCACTTGCCGGGGGCATTCCTGCAAAACACTGGCAACAACATTACAAACCTCCCCGTCCTCCCGCAACTCCCCGTCTTCCTCCGACTCCAACTCCGCACTCACTGCTTCCGCCACAATCCTACCAGGAGACACCCTACTCAACCCTGCTCTGGCCCTACACTCCGTCATCAAGGCCCCCAGATCTACACTCACTCTCCGTCTACCCTCATGTTGGTAAGCAGAAGAAACCGTTGCCTCGTTGCTCCATCCCCGTCCCCCGGCGGCCGGATCGACCCATCGGGAGGGGGGCGCTGGAGATCTGCTTTCCGTCCATCTTCGCTCCGACCACCCCAGGTCCCTCGTTGGAGCGCGACCGCCCGTACTAGGCAGAGCCGGCCCATCCACTCGGCGGGGTGGAGCCGCATGCTGCTCACCCGAGCCCCTCCCCCACTGCTCCTGCCAAGAGAAAAACGGGGAAGTCCAGCAAGCCGAGGCATAACCATCACCACTACCTTCCCAACCGCCTCTCCCCCCTGTCGCAGAATGTCCGCCCCTCCACGCCGGGCGACCCCCCCACCCACTCTCCCCCCACCCCCAGCTTCCCACCCCGCCCGGGCCGCCCCACTGTCCTCCCCCCACATCCCCCCACCCACCCCACCCACGCAAATCCCCCCTGCTGCTCCCTCCCGCACCCTCAAAACTATACGCACCCCCGCTACGTCCCCCAAAAAACCTCTCCCCACCCCCTTCCTCCCCCACCCCCCACCTGCACCCTCCTACCCCCTTGCGCACCCCCTCCCCCCAGCACCCCCCGACCCCCACCCAGGGATACCAATCCACCACCTATCGGGTTGTCCTGCTCCTCCTCATCGCCCACCACCTCCTGTCCACTCTCACCCCCCACCCCCTCCTCCTCCTCCCCCTCCGTCTCCTCAATGAGCAGCGGTGAAACCCCCCCAACTCCCTCCCAAACACCATGCCCCGCCTCCCCTGCACCCCCCTGCCCCCCCTCCAACGGCCCTTCGCCCCCTTCCCCCTCCAAACCCCCCCCGTCTTCTACCACCAGTATCCCCAGGCCCCCGGCCCCTCCCCCCTCGCGTCCCTCGCCCACCCCCTCCCTCGCGTCACTAGCAGGCCCTACACCCCCGACTACCTCCGCTCCCGCTCCTTCAGGGCCCTCCCCCCCCGCCCCCCCGTCATGTCCGCCCTCCCCCAACCCTACCGCATCTCCCACAAAGACCAGCGGTGCCTTCCTGCACGGACCGCGCTTCTTCCCCGGAGCCTTCTTGCGCTTCGGCGCCCCAGCCGCCATGAGTCCGCCACCTCGCGCCGCCCTCTTCGCGGCTCCCGCCCCCTCCCCCTTCTGCACACGTGACCGCGGTGGGTCACAGGCCGCCACAGCTGCCGCGGCGCCATCAGCAGCGCGCCGCGGTGGCCTTACCCGCACTCCGGTGCGCAACAGATCGGTCCTCCCGGCCTCTCCCAGCAAGCGAAGAGCCTCCCGCACCCTTGGATCTGTCAGATCGTCCGCCGCCATTTCGCCTGCTCTCCGCGTCTGCCTGCTTCCACCGCGTCACCGACCTCCGCACCAATCAACCAGCGACCAAGTGAGTCAAATACGCTCTCTCTCACGCTACAATCTAAACGTATGCCAAACTAACAGTACCCACCACACAAAACACTATCACCCACAAATAACTCCTAACCTAGACCGGCTGCTGTGTCACTGTCCCAACTAATGGTGACAAGTGACCTAAAATGGCCGCTTATGTATCCCCCTAGCCCAAAAGGAGCCCAAAAGACTGCCACCCAGCCCAACCAGCCCAAAAAGACCTTCCTGTGTCCTGCCTTCCTGTACCCCTCCCCTTCCTCCCGGAGCCCCAAAATCCCCGGGGGGGCGAGCCTCCCTCCGGTCGGCCACCCCCCGCAAAGCCCCATTGTCCAATTAAGGAGTCTGTAAAGAAGAGTGATGCTGAAGCACGAAAATGGTAATCTTGGGTGGGCTCCAAGCCCTCTACTGTATACAACAGTGTCTTGCATGTGAGATAAATGCCCTAGCGCATGCACTCACAGGCTTGACCTGTAAAACAGCCCAGATAAAGTAAGGATAACACATACCTGGGTTTGCTAACAATGCTTCCTACAAAATTTGGCTGAAGGCTTCTGTATTCCTCCTTCCCATCACCACTGTCACATTCTAATCAATTCATATAGTGGTGATACTATGGGACCTCAGAAGCTTAACATGCCCAAGACACTCTGGAGTTTAGTTATATTCCGTGGAATGGTTGGGTTACTCAGTTGCATCCTGTTTTACTAGACACACCTGCTTTTCATAGTTCATGTCAGGGAGTGAAATGAGATGCCCTTTTTCACTATTTATGCTTTGTCAATAATCACCTTTAATCATCAATTCTTAGAAGACCTGACTGACAGAATCTGGAGTTGTAAAATGTTCAGTCATGTCCCTTGAACTTGAACTCATTTGGTTATGGTATGGTACTTCACTCAGCATCATGCCCTGAGGAAAAGCCATTAAAGTTCTGTACTCCAAAATCTCCCTCCACTGGAACCTGACCAAGTAGGTACATACTCAATTATTTGTGTTTAACTAGAAAGAACCCATTGCTGTTATCCAAAATGGAGAAGACTCATTCACCAAGCACACTTTTTACTGTTAGCTCTGCCCCATTGGTGATATTGGTGGGAACACATTGTTCAGTTTACAGTAGCAAACTCTCAGCCTGTATAACCATTGAACAGTCCCCTCCCTAACCCTTGTGCCTGCTCGGGGACTGCCATGCGGGGTGTAGAACTGAGCCCCATAGTGTGCCCTGTGAATCAGACCCTGCTGCAAGAAATAATCAATTCTGTTATTAATGCTGGTAGATTGCCCCGAGGGACTTCATAATGCTAGACTCTTGTGGGGGTCCCGCGCCAATACAAGTTTCCCCCTCTACATCTTTTTTAGAGAAAATAAGTCCTTCCTTATGAAAAGTCTCAAATTTTCAGTTTTTGACGTCTGATATTTGACTTTTGCTCTGGTGTGAATCTCCCCAGTTGAGTCTAATCAGTTTTATAATAGAAAATAGAGACTTAAATATCGATCTGCTAAAAGATTGTGTTCCAGAGGTGGCTCCTCCGCTAAGGCGGAGTAACGTCGCACCACTGCCCATTGAGCAGTGCAAAATAAAAATAAAATGATAATAACATGGTTAGTATCATTTTATTTTTGTTTACGAGTCTCAAACTAGGCCAGGCGGGCTGGGCTGAGATGATCTTGCCCCCATCAGAGGGAGCAGGAGTGATTTGCACTCCCTACCTAAGTGCGCATGACGGCTTGACCCACCCTCTGGGGCCGGCCAAACAGTCATAAACACTTGGCATGTTCTCCACTGGGCTGTTTTGCCTTCCCCATCCTGCCCTCTGCGATACCAACCCCATACAGAGGCAGCCACCACTTTTGTGTTCCAAATATCCAATACCACAATATCGCGAAGATTAGTATTTATAAGTATTTACAAGTAAGTATAGATTTACTGTTATACCGCGACATATACATTAACGTTGAAGTTATATGTATAGTTCCAAGATATGTACATGTGGAGTTAAGACTAGTTAACCTTTACTTAGCTATTTAGCTATTTCTCCCTCTATATTCTGTCACACAATTTATCATCCTTTGTAAGTACTGTTAAAGCTAGATCAGGAGCTGCAAAATATAGTACCTTCTTTTAATACAATGCAGTTGCTCGTGGCCAGTGATGGTGAGAGGCTCTGAGTAGGTTGAAGGGAACATATATGGAGTGTCAGTGTGCGAAGTGCATTTTGTGCTTGTGGATTAGGGTGTGCACGCAGTGTGTCTGCTGTGTTTTACTGTGCATGTTTGAGTGACAAAGACTTTAGCCTGTTCCCTACAGGACTTCTTCTGGAAAACTGCGCGGGCGCCCCCGAATGCGCATTCCTCGTGAAAAATGCACATGCGCGGGCACCCGCGCACATGTAGGTTTCAAGAAGAAGTCGCAATGGAGAAGGAGGGAAGCCCGGGGACGCCGCTGATAAGGTAAGGTGTTTTAAAGTTTTATTTATAGTGTTCTAATAGAGCGGGCGGCTGGTTAACTCCGCTCCACCTGAGTGTGCGGAGATTTGCCTGTTCGGCCAACTTCGTGGGCTTCCCTCCTTCTCCATTGCCCGCACATGCACATTTCTCCCGTAAGTTTCGGTGGCGGATCGGGTAGGTCGGACTCACAGCTCTGAACGGGAGCCGAGACACCACAATGAGTGTCCTTTACTCCGCAGCCAACTGATGTGGCAGTACTAGAAACCGCATTAAGGTTGACTGCCATTCACCAGGGTAATCACCCTCAGGTAGAGCAAGTGGTAGGCAGCGTTGCACCACACCATTCACTGTGGATAGTTTGTATTATTCACACGGTCCTGAGGAATCGTCGCCTGATCACATCTGTGACGGAATGAGGCGAGAAATATGTTGAGCATCTGGAGGTTGAGCGAAAATTTGTGTCACCTTATAAGAAAATATTGGCCCCCAACTAACCTTTTAACCAGGGCGGGAACCTAACAGAATAACATTTATCACAAAGGGTTCCCCTACCTGTTTTATATTCACGTCCTGCATCTACACCCTTCTTGGCCCCTCACACCCACAGCACCAATACGGCAAGGAACAAAAGATCTCCGAGAAAGAGCCCCTTTATGGGTGCCCGTCGAGCATTGCAGCGCCGGCCCGACGAGGAGCAGACCCATATCATGAAGCATGACACCTAGCTTGCTGGGTGTGTGAGGGTCCTAGTTCTGAAAGGAGGTATTCCCTACCCCCCTTCCCACCTAGAGTACACCATTTAGTGGCTAAAATACACCACTATAAGGAACACCGTACCCTTCCGTTCTGTGATTGCTCTGAAATGCTCACTAATCCTAACTTTCAGAAACCTGATGATACTACTCCCATAGATATTGCCACAGGCTCCGCACATCCATAGTGATATTAGTTTTATAGTTTAAGAAATCTTGGTTGTATGACGGTGCAATGTAGGGAAATACTCTGCATGCATATGCTCTTACAATGTATGCCTTTACCACGCATATATATATATATATATATATATATATATATATATATATATATATATATATATATATGTATATATATATATATATATATACATACAATGTATTTGTGGATGAAAACCCCCCACACCCTGGACTTACCTTAAATTTGTGGTAAAGGCATACTTTGTAAAAGCATATGCGTTCTAAAAATATGAGTGGTAAAAAATGCATGGGAAATTCACAACGTGGTAAAAACCTTGTTGTGGTAGCTGTTTCCTAGAAATCTTCAGTCTAGTGTTACAACAGAAGGATTTTATGCACATATTCCATCCTTCACATTTGAAAAATCCCTTTCTTATTGTGTGAAGCCAGTTTTGGTTAGGAGCTAATCAGACTTTCGATTGTCCTGTCCCTCATGAATGCGATGCTTGGTCTTGTTGTGACCTATTTGGTAATACATTCTTCACCCGTAGACCAATGTCTATTTAGTAAGCTACTGAATTTGCCAATGTTACTGCCATATGAGGTCATGATGCGAGCAGCCTGATCTTTGAGGTGCCGCTTTGCTGATATATACGATTTTTTAAAAGTTACTCACTTGCACTGTAATTTTAAACTCTGCCAAATACCTGCATTTTTGTTCCTCGCTGTGCCCCGAGGCCCCGTTCCAACCCGGCCTGTGCCGTTTGATTGGAGGGCTACACCGGGAGCAGATAGATCCCCACTTCCGGCGGATGCCGCAAGTAGCACTCCAGTCTCTCGACGGCCCCAGACTACTTAGGGCGGAGAGACCAGAGTAGACCAGTGGATGCGAGCAGCCTGATGTTTGAGGTTCTGCTTTGCTGATATTTACGATTTTTTAAAAGTTACTCACTTGCACTGTAATTTTAAACTTTGACGAATACCTGCATTTTTGAGAGCGAGCAGCCTGATGTTCGAGGTGCCGCTTTGCTGATATTTACGATTTTTTAAAAGTTACTCACTTGCACTGTAATTTTAAACTCTGCCAAATCCCTGCATTTTTTGTTCCTCGCTGTCCTCGCTGTGCCCCGAGGCCCTGTTCCAACCCGGCCTGTGCCGTTTGATTGGAGGGCTACACCGGGAGCAGATAGATCCCCACTTCCGGCGGATGCCGCAAGTAGCGCTCCAGTCTATCGACGGCCCCAGACTACGTAGGGCGTAGAGACCGGAGTAGACCAGTGGATGCGAGCAGCCTGATGTTTGAGGTGCCGCTTTGCTGATATTTACGATTTTTTAAAAGTTACTCACTTGCACTGTAATATTTAAACTTTGCCACATACCTGCATTTTTGAGAGCGAGCAGCCTGATGTTCGAGGTGCCGCTTTGCTGATATTTACGATTTTTTAAAAGTTACTCACTTGCACTGTAATTTTAAACTCTGCCAAATACCTGCATTTTTGTTCCTCGCTGTGCCCCGAGGCCCCGTTCCTACACGGCCTGTGCCGTTTGATTGGAGGGCTACACCGGGAGCAGATAGATCCCCACTTCCGGCGGATGCCGCAAGTAGCGCTCCAGTCTATCGACGGCCCCAGACTACGTAGGGCGTAGAGACCGGAGTAGACCAGTGGATGCGAGCAGCCTGATGTTTGAGGTGCCGCTTTGCTGATATTTACGATTTTTTAAAAGTTACTCACTTGCACTGTAATATTTAAACTTTGCCACATACCTGCATTTTTGAGAGCGAGCAGCCTGATGTTCGAGGTGCCGCTTTGCTGATATTTACGATTTTTTAAAAGTTACTCACTTGCACTGTAATTTTAAACTCTGCCAAATACCTGCATTTTTGTTCCTCGCTGTGCCCCGAGGCCCCGTTCCTACACGGCCTGTGCCGTTTGATTGGAGGGCTACACCGGGAGCAGCTAGATCCCCACTTCCGGCGGATGCCGCAAGTAGCACTCCAGTCTCTCGACGGCCCCAGACTACTTAGGGCGGAGAGACCGGAGTAGACCAGTGGATGCGAGCAGCCTGATGTTTGAGGTGCCGCTTTGCTGATATTTACAATTTTTTAAAAGTTACTCACTTGCACTGTAATTTAAAACTTTGATGAATACCTGCATTTTTGAGAGCGAGCAGCCTGATGTTCGAAGTGCCGCTTTGCTGATATTTACGATTTTTTAAAAGTTACTCACTTGCACTGTAATTTTAAACTCTGCCAAATACCTGCATTTTTGTTCCTCGCTGTGCCCCGAGGCCCCGTTCCAACCCGGCCTGTGCCGTTTGATTGGAGGGCTACACCGGGAGCAGATAGATCCCCACTTCCGGCGGATGCCGCAAGTAGCGCTCCAGTCTCTCGATGGACCCAGACTACTTAGGGCGGAGAGCAAATGCAAGCGCAGTGGACGCATGCAGCGGGCGCACCGGCGGCGCGCCAAAGGCAAGCCCGTCTGCGCCCATCCGCGCCTGGACCGCGCCCAGGGCCACAAACCCTGGTTCGTCTACAACAGTCCCACCTCTCACCTACCACCGACAGGCCCTTCTCAACTTACGTCCTCCGACCAACTGCCTCGATTTCACATACAATCTCAATGACCCTCTTTTTCACCTCAATCCTTGCACACACTGCTGCTACAGAATGGAGGCCCCTCAATTGACGCAAGCAAACACCCTACCCTCCCCCAACGAGTCTCAAACTAATCAAAGCCACATTAATAAATGCTAGATCCTTAAGTAAACATAAAGATGAAATCGCTGAATTCATCTACACCCACAAATTAGACCTATTGTTCCTAACAGAAACCTGGACTAACCCTTCGTCCGAACCTGATCTCCTGATAGCCACCCCTGAAGGCTATAATAGCCTTAGGCAAGATAGACAATTAAAAACCGGAGGAGGAATAGCCATAATTCATCGTAGCCAGTTTAAGACTACGATTAGCCCTGTTCCACTCTCTGCATGTGAGGCTCTGCAGTTCCCCGTTGCCTTGGGCCCCTCCCAACGCTTTAAAGGTGTCCTCTTATACCGACCACCAGGTAGTAAAAGTCCATTTCCAGCCACCTTCGCTGAGACGATGGAATCTCTTGCCATCGACAACTCGTCCATCATCCTAGGTGACTTCAATTTTCCTCTAGAAAATATCATGAATAACGACACCAAAACCCTCATAGCTGACCTGGAATCCCTAGGCCTTACTCAACGGGTCATAGGCAGTACGCACGAAGCAGGACACACTTTAGATGGCCTATTTACTAATGATAATAACCTACACATCATGGAGATCCTCCCCTTAGGATGGACAGACCACTATTCAGTAACGTTCACCATTCCATCTAATTCACTATCACACACAGAACACACCACCCGCACCATAAAGACCTTTAGATCGTGGAAAAACATTGATCATCAACAGCTTCGAGAACTTCTGTCTGCTTCAATGACTAACCTTTCTCATAACCCTAACAACGCAGCCGAAGAATACTCAAAATGGCTCACTTTGGCCCTAAACAAACTAGTTCCCACTAAAACCACCTCAAAAAATCACTGTACCCCATCGGCACCTTGGTTCACCAAGGATCTGAGACAGCAGAGACAGCTTTGCCGAAACAAAGAAAGGCATTGGAGAAAGACATATTCCAGTGAAGGGAAGGAAAACTACAAGAGAGAACTGGCCCACTACAAATCGCTAATCCTACATGCTAAAAGCAGCTTTTATTCCTCTAAAATTGAGCAAGCTAAAAATTCTAACAAGGAACTCCACCAAGTGGTAGCCAAATTGTCACACTTGCCTCCCCAATCAACCCCCAAACCAACCCAATTGTTCTGTAATAGCCTGGCTACTTTTTTCTTCGACAAGGTAAACAATATATACATCAATTTTTCAGAAAAAATCTACATAGACTCTTATCTTACTGCAGCCCCCATTGATCACCCCACTTTTTTACAATTTCATAACACCAACCCCACCCTAGTCGTCAAAACCATGAACACTATTAAATCAGGATCAGCCAAAGATCCTTGTCCTGCATCTATTCTCCTCCCTATCTCAGATGTCATTGCACCTCAACTTGCCAATATCCTTAACACCATGTTTAACACTGGAATATACCCGGCAATTTGGAAGGATACTCTCCTTAAGCCCCTGCTGAAAAAGCCTCACCTTGATGCAGATGATTCCAACAACTATCGACCGATAGCCAGCCTGCCATTTCCAACCAAATTCACCGAAAAATTGATGAACCTCCAAATCTCCCAATACATAGAAGAACACTCCCTCCTAGACGACAGCCAATTCGGCTTTCGCAAACATCACAGCACCGAGACCGCACTCATCAAATCTACCGATGAGATAAGAATGGCACTTGATCAAGGAGGAGCGGCAGTACTCATCCTGCTGGACCTCACCGCGGCCTTTGACACGGTCGATCATAACATTCTGATCGACCTTGTCAATGCTATAGGCATCCAAGCTAAGGCTAAAGACCTCTTGACATCTTTCCTAGCCCACCGCACTCAGACGGTCCAGCTAGGAACCTTTCTATCTGAACAATTGGCTTTACCTTGTGGTGTCCCTCAAGGCTCATCCCTCAGTCCAACCCTATTTAACATCTATGTCACCGACTTGGCTAGGGTCATTAAGGACTGGGGGATAAGCCTAACATCATACGCGGACGACACCCAACTGGTCCTCACTATCAAAGAGAACGGAGACAAAATAGCGGCCAATTTTCAGCAGGGCATGCTGGCCATCAGCAATTGGTTGTCAGTTAATTGCCTCAAATTGAACTCCAACAAAACTGAGGTCATGACATTCGGTAAGCTCACTCCTACCTGCCCAGATGCATGGTGGCCCACTAACCTAGGCTCTCCCCCCCTCCCAGTCACCAAGGCCAAAAACCTAGGAATACTCATTGATGATAAACTCACTTACTCTGCCCATGTCAACTCCATTGTCTCGTCATCTTTTTTCAAACTTAAAGCCATAAAAAAGATCCTCCCTTTTCTTCCCCCTAACTCTGGCAAAACTTTGGTTACCTCATTTGTCATGTCCTCAGTGGACTATTGCAACGGACTCCTGGTTAATGCTCAAAGCAAGGTCATTAAAAGGCTGCAGTCCATACAAAACGCGGCGGCTAGATTGCTTTCAGGTACCCCTAAATTCCAACCAATTGCCCATACCATCAAAAACTATCACTGGCTAGCAGTGAAAAACAGAATAAAGTTTAAAGCTCTCTGCATCGCCTACAAAGCCTCTCACAAACAGGGCCAGCGATTTCTTCTCACCCCTTTCGCATTTCATGTCCCCAAACGATCACTTCGCTCAATGAATACATCTATCATGACAGTCCCACGCACTAGAACTGTTGCCTGGGGCGACCGTAGTTTCCATGTATCAACGGCCACACTTTGGAACTCTCTTGAACCCGACGTTAGGTCTGCCCCCACTCTGACCATTTTTAGAAGAAAAATAAACACATGGCTTTTCAACCAATAACTCTTTCTCCTCCCCCCCCTCAGTCTGCTTCATCCACAGCGCCGAGACACCCTTGGGCAATTGTTCGCGCTATACAAATTGCAAAAATAAATAAATAAATAAATAAATAAAATAAGTCTGCATCCCTTGTCATTCCAATGTTGTTATTATTGTTTTCAGAACATATACACCATACATTTTTCACTTAAGAACCATCATAATAAATGTGCATATTATGCCCAGTCGTAATGACATCATGAGACAGTCTATAAAGAACTCAAACAGTACAAAGTATATAACTTGCACATTTAATCACTATCTTTGATGGCTCCTGCTCCTTTATACATCTGCTCTGATCTAAAAAAGTATCTCCCATGTTAAACATGCGCTTTGCCTTTTTCTTTAAAAACACCTCTGCACCTCACAGTATACACCGAAAGCTGCTGCTAACTCATTGGTCAGAACAGAAACCTCCCAGGAACTCATGCCTTCGATTATTATACTCGTCAGGGGTAGTAAGCTCTATGAAAATGCAATCACACTACAATTCAATACAATACTCCCTACATCCCATCTGACCTAATGTGTATGACTATACCTCCTTCCAATACAACAATATAGCCCTACAGTTGCTCATCAGAGTTTAGCTTGTGTCTACCTACTACAATCACCAAGAAAGCCTGCCATCTGATGGGTCATTCAGTTGCTTAATCATCTCTGCTCATGTCATAATGTTGTCTGCCAGTTTTTCATCGCTCTGAATCTGTTTCATCAGCAGTTCCCCAGCTCTAGCCCATTCTAACATATCTATTAGCCAGATTATATATTTTCATCTTTTGTCGGGTAGGCACTATGCCAGTGCATAGCTATTTTGCTCTTCGCTAGGACCATTACCTATAACTGAAATTATTTAGCCATTTCCCCTTCTTTTTTCTGGTTATTAGCCCCAAAAGGCAGTGTCGAGCCGAAAGTTGCACTGTTTGGCCTGTGCTATTTGCACGCACGGTTAAGACCACCGTCCAGAAATTACTCATCCGCGGCCAGTTGCAAGTAAAGCACAGAAAGTCCTCCCCTTCCTCCCGACATCTTGGACAACTGGAAGGGCGCTCTGGGTAGTTCTATTAAGCATGACAGGTGTCAAGTAAGTCGTATGTACAGAATGGTATTGTATACGTTTGAAGCGAGCGTTCCTCGACACCTGTCTAACTCCTGAACCTACTTTGACCCAGTACGCATCCTTAAGTGGATCAGGAAGGCTTCTTGCCATTTATTCCGTACCAGCACTTTCTGCCGTGGTCTGTTAGCACATAGGGCTCTGAACAAAAATATGATCAACTCTCCACTGTCGATCCACATATCTGGTGCAAACGGAGAGTGACCTACAATTTTAATCACTTTATGCAATACCAAAGTAACCTGCCTTATACCAAATGGGAGATGTGAGGTCACGCCCCTGCTTTATATTAATAAACTGTTGCATCATCCCTGTGGATGCCCTCCAGTAACCCTTATTCCCAGTTGTCATATCCTGCCAACTGCATACTGGAGCTGAGTGGCCATGCATTAAAGCTCTATGTTGGGTATCTCCAAACCACCCTTAGCTCAAGCTCTCTTCATAGTATCCAGCTCGATTCTACTTCATTTTTCAGCCCAAATCAGTTCCACAAGAAGTATGTCTAGTTCTACAAATACCTTGTGTAACAACTCAGTCATTATACCCTGGAAAAAATGGAGGAGCCGTGGCAGAAAGACCATTTTTGCAATAGCTACTTCTCCTATAACAGATTGTGGCAATCTGTTCCAAAATGTTATAGAGGCACATAGCCCTGTCACCCCACGTCCCATATTCAGAGTCAAGTTCCCAGGTTGTGAAAAAGCATGAGAATCGATTCAAGGCTCACCACCAGTAGCTGCTGTACCTCAAGACCTCAATTTTTATAAGCTCTCCCACGGGGAATGTGTAGACATTTGAAGGTTAAGGTGCAGTCCTGATAGCTCCCCAAAACTTCTCCAAGGCACATAATAGAATTGAGACCGAATAGGTCCGTTGTTGCATATAAATTAGTGCCTCATCTGCATACAAAGAGACAACATGGATAGTCTCCCCCATCTCTGTCCCATATAGATGTAACATATATCTAAGCCAGCAAGAAAGTGGTTCCATGGCGAGGGTACACAGTAATGGAGACAATGGACATCAATGTCACATGCTATGCTCCAGCACAAATTGCACTGAAAGCACTCGATCCATGTGCACACTAGCCAGGGGGTTGGTGTATAACCACGTTACCCTTCTAATAAAGCTATGCCCCAGACCCATCCATTTAAGCACCTCCGACATATATTCCCAAGTGACAGTGTCAAATGCTTTTGCAGTGTCAAACAGGGCCATAGAAAGCTCGTCCTTCCTCAACTATACTGCATGCTGCCCATGATACTTTCCGCAAATTGTAGATCATATTTTTTCTTTGAATAAATCCACATTGAATGTCACGGACCAGCCCGGAGATAACATCAGTTAGCCTAGCAGCAAGAACTTTTCTAAGCACCTTCCCATCCACAATTTAATAATGGTGAGAGGTGGTATGTAGACAGGCCAGAGGGGTCCATTTCTGTCTAGGGAATAAGTACTATTAGACAACTTATTTTTTGCTATCAAATACAGAAACAGAGAGGTGATGGATAGAATGCTTGAATTAATCTTAGCCACTGGCAATCACTCTGGCCGTATCCCAATCCTTTGTTCTTCACCCACCATGCCCCCTCAGTTTGAACCCAGTCATATGCAAATCAATTGTGACTCTGCTTCTCATCGGAACAGTTTAGCCTGAACTGCAAGGCCAGGTCCTCCCTGAACTGGAACACAAGCAACCCAGGACCATTTTCACCCTTGTTTTTCAGCCAGATATAGCTTGGATCCAGTGGCACAGTAAGCCCAGGACCACGTCTGTGCATACCCGGGGTACTTAGGGTGACAAATGCAAAAACAACATGCTGAAGGATGGAATGCTTGAATTAATCTCAGCTACTGGCAGTCACTCTAGCCGCATCCCAATCCATAATTTTACGCCCGCCATGCCATATCAGTGTGGACCCAGCCATATGCAAATCAGTTTTGACCCTGCTCCTCATGGGAATAGTCCAGCCCGAATTGAGGTGGTACAGTGGGTGAAAAATTATTGATTGGGATGACCAAGGTTTTATGTGACCCAACAAAACACATGTTGGATAGAATCAATTGAATATCAAGCATTCAAGAATTTACTAATAAAGCAGATTTTTTTACCCAACACTGTGGACAGGACCCTATTTTTGTGCAAGTGCTCACACCTGTGTGTATATATCTACATTTTATGAGTGAAGAATTAAATACTAATGTCACTGCCTTATTCAAGGTGTACTGCTAGTTTTGCATGTTAGGGCTCACTGGCACATTATTCATTGAAATTTTCTTGGAAGATAAACTGTTCAGAGGGTTAGCTATTCTATGTGAGGAATCCTTATGGTCGGGGATTTTCACTCTGGTTGCCTGTAAAGCCCTCTCTTGTAAGGGATTTAAATCGTTATACCTACCTAGAACCTGTTCAAAAGTTGGTATACTGTTTTGCCAAATGTAAATACTGTACAGATTTATAATTGTATGCGTACTATTCAGGTGTGCCTGTGTTAAAGAACCTTTTTTAAAAAAAGTAAAAGCACTGATTAGACAATGATTGAGTGTTATTAATTGTGTTACTGTTTTAGACGTTCAAACCCACATCGCCTCTCTGAAGAAGCCTTGGACTGCCCTGCTGCCTCGACTCTTGAGAGCTAAGTGCCAAAGGGTTATGCTTCATTTTCAATTTTGAGTAGCAGTAGTATGGGGGATCCTGGGACACCAGTGGTAACCAACCTCAACTGACACAATAGAAGCCCAGTAACTACTACATCCCTCAAACTGTTCCTCACACCATCTTCAGAACCTCAGTGATTGATCAGACCAGCACCAGGAACCCTGGACCTCCGCCCCGCCAACGCTACGACCCAGCAGCACTCCACGCACTCAACCCAGGCTGCAACAACAACTGCAAGCTAGCATCACCAGCCGACACCCATGGACCCTTCAGCTGTCACCGCTGCCGGCACACCTGCAGCACCGCCAAGAACACGGATCAAGCACAACCCGCCCACAAGAACACAACCGAACCGAAGAACCTGCAATGCATCCTCCTCAACGTCCGATCCCTCCACAAACACGCCACAAAAATCTGGGACCTACTTGACAGCACCACCCCGGACGTAGCATTCTTCACCGAAACCTGGACCAACACCACCTCGGGACCGGACATCGCCATCGCCATCCCCCGAGGATACAAGATCTCCAGGAAGGACCGCCCCACCCACCCAGGAGGAGGAATCGCCATCGTCCACAAATCCAGCCTCCGCCTGAGCACACTTCCTGACGAGTCCACAGAACTGATGGAACACCTTCACTTCAAGATACTGGCCAGCCCCACCGCCGCCCTCCGAGGAACCCTCATCTATCGACCCCCTGGACCCCGCGGACCCTTCGCCAACTCCATCACGGACATTATCTCCCCGCAGGCCATCGCATCCACCAACTACACCCTGCAGGGAGACCTCAACTTCCACCTCAACAATCAACTGGACCCCAACATCACATGCCTCCACAACATTGGACTCCGCCAGCTCGTGACCGAGCCAACGCACTCAGCAGGACACACCCTCGACCCCCTCTTCACTACAGGGAACTCCATCACCTTCAGCCACACCACCGAACTCCCATGGACCGACCATCGTTGCGTCCACTTCACCTTCAGAACACCCACCATCCACAGACACCAGCACCTGCTTCCACAAAGAAACTGGATCAAAATCACCGACGACCAGCTCACCTCCTCACTCAACAACTCCACCCCAACCATCGCGGAAAACGACGACCCCAACACCGCAGCCCGAACCCTGCATAGATGGATCTCGGACAGCACCAACACCATAGCCCCACTCAAGAAAAACAACAATACCCGTGCCAAGAAAGCCAGATGGTTTACCACAGAACTTCGAGAATCCAGGCGCACATGCCGCCGCCTCGAAAAGGCCTGGAGAAACACCAAATCCACAGAAGCCCACAACAACTTCAGAGCCGCCACCAACACCCACCATCAACTCATCAGAGAAACGAGGAAAAAAGCGATTGAAGACAGAATCTCCACCCACGCACACAACAGTAAGGAACTCTTCAGCATCATCAAGGAGTTCGCCCAACCCACCAGCGAGTCTACCGACATCCCTCCCTCACAAGACCTCTGCGACAAACTCAGCACCTTTTTCCACCACAAAATCAAGAGCATCTACGACAACTTCGACGAAGACAACCAACACACTGAACCCTGAACCAACCATCCCCGACACCCGGAAACCAGCGATTGATGACTGGACAGCCCTCACCACCGAAGACACACTGAAGACAATGAAGTCAATCCACTCAGGGGCCCCCACGGACCCCTGCCCCCACCACATCTTCAACAGAGCCGCCGACACCATCGCACCCATGCTCCGCCACACCATCAACCGCTCCCTGGCGACTGCCTCGTTCCCCGACGACTGGAAACACGCCGAAGTGAACCCCCTCCTAAAGAAACCCTCAGCAGACCCCACCGACCTCAAAAACTACAGACCCATCTCCCTGCTCCCGTTCCCAGCGAAAGTCATCGAGAAAGCCATCAACAGCCAACTCGCCACATTCATTGAAGAACACAACATCCTCGACTCCTCCCAATCCGGCTTCAGAAAAAACCACAGTACGGAAACCGCCCTCCTCGCCGCAACAGACGACATCCGCACCCTACTGGACAAAGGAGAAACAGTAGCCCTCATCCTCCTCGACCTATTAGCGGCGTTCAACACAGTCTCCCACCGCACCCTAATACGCAGACTCTATGACGCAGGAATCCAGGACAAGGACCTCGACTGGATCTGCTCCTTCCTCTCCGGCAGGACGCAGCGGGTCAGACTCCCCCCTTTCCTCTCGGACCCCACACCTACCACCTGCGGAGTCCCCCAGGGCTCCTCCCTCAGCCCGACGCTCTTCAACGTCTACATGGCTCCACTTGCCCCCATCGTCAGAACCTACGGACTCAACATCGTGTCATACGCAGACGACACCCAGCTCATCCTCTCCCTATCCAACGAGCCCAACACCGCCAGACGCAACTTTCGAGAAGGCATGGAAGCCGTCGCCAAATGGATGAAAAACAGCTGCCTACAACTAAACACCAACAAAACAGAAGTACTCATCATGGGCCCAAACCCCGACGCCTGGAACGACACCTGGTGGCCCAGCGCCCTCGGAAACCCGCCAACCCCCACAGACCACGCACGCAACCTGGGAATCATCCTGGACTCCGAGCTCAAAATGGACCGCCAGATCAACTCTGTCTCATCTTCCTGCTTCCACACCCTCCGCCTCCTTCGTAAGACCTTCAAATGGATCCCCCTTGAACACCGAAAGACAGTCACTCACGCCCTGGTCACCAGCAGACTCGACTACGGCAACGCACTCTACGCCGGAATAAACAAAAACCTCATCCGCAAGCTACAGAACATCCAGAACGCCGCCGCAAGACTGGTCCTCAACCTGCCAAAACACTGCCACATCTCCCAGCACCTGCGCACACTCCACTGGCTCCCCGTCGAGGCGAGAATCACCTTTAAGATGCTCACCCACGCACACAAGGCCCTCCACGGCACCGGACCAGCATACCTGAACAGCCGACTCAAATTCCACGCACCCCAAAGGACCCTACGATCAGCCCAGCTCTCCTACGCCGTGGTCCCCCGCACCAGAAAGACCAGATCGTGAGGCCGCTCCTTCTCCTTCCTCGCTGCCAAATCATGGAACTCCTTTCCGCTCCACCTCAGACAGACAACATTGCTCCCCATCTTCGCAAGAAACCTCAAAACCTGGCTCTTCGACAGACCCCCTCCTTGATGGAATGGAACCTGCACCCCCCCCCCCCACCCCTAGCGCCTTGAGACCCTTTCGGGTGAGTAGTCGCGCTTTAACAAACCCCTGATTGATTGATTGATTGATCAGTAGGGCCTAATCCTCGGTAACTACCACAATCATGGCTGTGACTACAATCAGGTCACATTTGTGGTTTCTATACCTAAAACTAACGCTTTCATAATGTACATGTCCAGTATGTCCAGCTACCCTTAACCATTCAGCTTACAAATGCCCTCAAGACGGCAACATTCTCTACTTAGGCTCAAACAAAGCTGTCATTAACCGATTACAAGTGGTCCAGAATTCAGCGGCTAGGCTACTCTGTAACATCCCAAAAACCTCCAGTGTGTCCAGCCACCTAAAAGACCTACATTGGCTCAGGGTGGAAAGCCGTATTAGGTTCAAAGCCCTGAGCTATATGTTTAGGATCAAATCTGGTACCGCCCCTAAATATCTCCAAACCCTCGCCACTCCCTACACTCCGGCGAGAGCACTACGTTCTCAAAATGCTGCAAACTTTTCCACCCCAAAGTTCAAATTTGCAAGAATGGGAGGTAGATCCTTTGCTGTCATAGGGCCCACACTTTGGAACAAACTCCCCCCCCATATCCGGAAAGAAGACAGGTATAACATCTTCAGAAAACAGCTAAAGACCTGGCTCTTCCAGAAATAATCCACCATCATTTACCTTCCTCCATAAACTTGCTTAAATTCTGTCATCGGCGCCGGGAAACCCTTGTTGGGTAGCTGCGCGCCATACAAATGCAAAAAATAAAATAAAATAAATAAAATAAGTTGCCCATATTATTAAAAAAGATATCATGCGGTGAGGGCCCTTTGTTGTCATAAACTGAATAAGTAACGTGTTTGCTGGCATCTAGGAGAATATAAAGTCCCTTACCTAGACTGCCCCACTAACTTCAAGAAGTGACTTCTTTGGCCCAGGTAACATACCATAATTGTCATCCCCTTCGGTCTAAACTCTAGTCCGGCCACTTTGTTAGTGCTTCAGGGGAGATGCTGCGCCTTGGAGACTGGACACTGCCTGAATCCCTGAGCTGCCTACCGGGACTACAGCATCCACAGAGCTGCGGGGGCCGCCACGAGACCGCTCTGCCCCTCCTCTCTGCACTGGGAGCCTACATCAACTTCTTGCGCCTCCTGCTTCGCGGGAGATGCTGCGCCTTGGACACTGGACACAGCCTGAATCCCTGAGCTGCCTACCGGGACTACAGCACCCAGAGAGCTGCGGGGGCCGCCACAAGACCGCTCTGCCCCTCCTCTCTGCACCGGGAGCCTACATCAACTTCTTGCGCCTCACGCTTCGCGGGAACGCTGCGCCTTGGACACTGGACCGTGCCTGAATCCCTGAGCTGCCTACCGGGACTACAGCACCCAGAGAGCTAGGGGGGCCGCCACGAGACCGCCCTGCTCCTCCTCTCTGCACCAGAAGTATATTGGACAGTATTAGACTCCGCAGTGCGGACGCGCGCGGACGTGCGCCGGTCGAAGCCCGGTCCAAGGGCGGGCCCATCTGAGCCCGTCGGAGACAGGAAGAGACTGGACTGGGCCACCCCTCGTACTCCGTTATCTATGTAAGACACTAAAGTGTAGAATTTTGTTTTACACTAGATATTTTCACTCGTACAACTTGTTTTAATTTATTTTTAATCGTGGTATATTTGCGGCAAACTTGTGAAGGCTAATGGAATAAAAAAATGTGAAGGGGAAAAAGTCGGCTACCGCTTGGGGGGGAGCAGGGGTAACTGGAACATTGGACGTGTTTATTACCAGGGCCGCTTTGGTCCTGGAACACGAAATTGCTATAACCGAACGCCGTTTGTCCCTTGACCCCATGTACCTGACGAGATCATCACTAGGCGGTATTGCTTTAGTACCATCCCCAGAAAAAAACAGTTATAATTAGCTCCCAGGCTGATGCTAAAACCCAACATCGACATGATCTGTCAACGATATCAGACACAAGTGATATTGATGTTAGTGCTGATTGTTTTATGACTTATCCAGCAATTGACCCCAGTTTATGTATATCCACACAATTGGTGAACACGCAGCTAACTGAACCTAATCAACCAGACTGTTCAGTGGCACTAGGTTCCCACCATAAGAGGAAACGAGGAGGAAATATACAAAAGGGGAGTTGTCCAAAAAAGACCAAAGTCATACTACCTAAGGTAGCGGTTAAACCGAACGAGGAATTAAAATCTAATATGAAACAATCTGCGAAATCCGGACCCCCATTTAACAGACTACCTGCCGACATTGCAGAGCCACTTTTAAAGGAGGCGAAGAGTATAGACTGTCTGTTAGAAAGTATTGAACATCTGGTCAAATCTCTAATTTTACCTTTATTAGAACGATCAAAAAGGATTAGCGAACAGTTAGGATCACTTGAACAAACTACCCAGGCTAATTCTGTTCTATTAAGTAAATTGTTGGAGTCTGAATATCTTAACATAAGACCTAAAATTTTAACAACAGATAAGCAATCAATGGCATCCAGTGAGAACACCGTGCTAGCAAATAAAGAACTAGTTCGTTCAGCAAGCAGCACGATAGACAACGAGGTTTCACGGAAAGCGAGATTAACGAATAAGGGCGATTATGTTGAGGTGCAGAAAGTCAGTAACGAAAGGGGACCTGTGTATGTTGCGAGATCTGCCAAACCTGGTAAAGTTGCACCATTTAGTAAAAAAGGTGATAGTAACACGCAAAGTTTAGATCTCCCTCCGGAATCTAACCCATATGTAGTTGTGTTAGCAGGTGTTCCCGAGTATAAACATGATAAGATTGAAACCTACCATGAGTTAAAGAATAAGGTAATGTTTTGGTTGAGCAGAAATAGGACACTTAGACCAGATTTACATGGTGAAATCCTAAATGTCCGCAGAGTAAGTTGGGTGGGTCACAGAACAAAGGATATTGAAGGAGATTGTATTGTCGTTAATTTCAGAGACCCACGCGTGGTACGATATATAAGTGGCTTTCATAATTATAGCATTGTGGGAGGTATTTTTCTTTTGATTTAAGCTACTTTTACCCTTCATCACGTGCTATTTATGACGGCCCCTTGTTCCACAACTTATATCGCGGTGGCCCTATTTTTCCATTAGAAAGTCAATTTAATGTCCCAATTGGGAATCGTTTTGATTGTCTTTCGGGGCTTGGGGGTGTAGATTGACCAATAATGGAACTTGCAAACCCAAAAAGTACAGAAGATCATTTATCTCAAATGACTACGGATAAGCAGGGAAATTCTGGTTTATACGAGCAATCCTCTCCAAATGTAACTATCAAGGAGTTAGTATACTCTGAGATAGGACATGAAGCAGAAATTGGGGTATTTAATCTGATTGAAGAGATTGATAATGGTAACATAGAACATGCAGGGACCACTTGTAGTGTTATTAACCGTACGAACAAGGGTACTTGGTCTATCATTTTTTGGAATATTGCTGGACTTAGATCCAAGTTTGATAATCCGTATTGGGTTAAACTTGTTAATGAATATCACATTGTATGCCTACAAGAAACATGGGCAGTCAAAGCATATAATTTGATTGGTTTTAAAACTATATTTACTCCAGCCATAGACTCATCACGAGGCAGAGCAAAGGGTGGACTCTGCACTTATGTACCGAACCTTTTTAAATATGAACGAATTGAGGTATTTTATAATAATTGTTTTTATCATATGGTTGGGTTACATATTGACAAAAAATTTTGTTTATTGATTGTGAATTTTTATAACAACGTTCCCTCTGTGGATATCTCTGTAGTTTTGAAAACCCTGAGAGCTGACTGTAGCAGTTTATTAAGCAATATAACTAAAGAATTTCTGGTCGTGTGGGGGGGGGGGCGATTTTAATTGCGCTCCGTGCCACATGGGTGAAAAGGGGAATTGTGGTCTGATGTTGGACAAGGATATAAACTTGTCACATTTTGCACACACTGAAACTGGGGACTTCCTCAATGAAATTGTTTTTATGTATGATTTGGGTTTTGCCAACAAAATGTGTCAACCGGAGATACCCTTTACCGCTACTTTTAATGGTAGAGGGGTATTCTCCATAATTGATTTCATTTTGGTATCTTCTTGTTATGGAGATAAAGTCTCCAATTACAGTACGCTAGAAGATCCCTTAAGCGACCACTTCCCCATCAGGGTCGAAATATCAGATCCATACCCTGTTACTAACCGTGATAAAACATCTAGGCCCTATTCTACCAACATAGCATTATCAAGACAAAACAGATATGCACTGAAATGGGCCAAGGTAGTCCCAGATGATTTTTTATGTAAATTAATTGGGACTTGTAAAGCAAGTTTTAATATTTGTTTGGATATGGATGCCAATGACACTGATGTAATTAATAACGTTAAGCTAATAACGACACATATAAAGGATAGTCTTTGGGTAGAACTAAAAACCCCAAAAAGTAAAAGATCAAGTTGGTTTGACACGATGTGTACCAAGGCCTATTCTAAGCTTAAACGGGCCTTGAATAATACTGTTAGGGACCAGAATTTGATCAGGGAATTGCGCAAGGTATATAAAATGGCGCAAAAGATTAGGAGGGAAGCACTGAAGAGGGAGGCGTGGGAAGCATTAAATGAAGCTTCCCAATTGCGAGACATGACTGCCTTTTGGAAGGCAGTAAATGCACCCTTTTTTAAGGATAATTCTAGGGCACGAATTGAGATTGCTGTTTCTGAACCTGAATGGGTGAGACACTTTTGAATTACTTTATAGTGTGCCGGCTCTGATGGAAGAAAAAAAGAAGTTGATAGTAGAGGTGGACGCGATTAGTCCAGTAAAGAGTAGAATAAACCTGATTTTTTCTTTAGAAGAAGTATCTTCAAGCATTAGGTTGAGATTGGGGGACAAAGCGTTGCATATTTGGGCTGATGAACACAAGATTATTAGCGACCTACAATACGGCTTTAGGGAAGTTGGTGGCACCGTAGATCAGTGCCTTAATTTATATATACTCCTAGAGAAGTATACCAAAGCTAAAGGAGGTAGGATGTTTTTAACCTTTGTGGATTTAACATCCGCCTTTGATTGTGTTACCCACAGCAAGCTTTGGTTAATTTTAGAACGCTTGGGGGTGGAGGATAATATCATCGAATTTCTTAGAGACCTGTACAATGACGCGAGAGCCGCTATTAGATTTGGAAAGAACGGTGAATGTACTAGAGTGTTTAACATTGCTAGGGGTGTGAGGCAAGGATGTGTCCTTGCCCCCTTTTTATTTACCATTTATATAAATGGCTTAGAAAAGACCTTGCTGGAAGATCGCCGAGATATGCCATCAGCGTCAAATCGCCCAATTCCAGCATTAATTTACGCTGATGATGCTGTGTTGATGGCAAGGACCCCTGTAGCGATGCAAAAAATGATTACCTTGTTTACCACTTTCATGATTAAATTGGATTTAAAAGTCAATTGTGCCAAAACTTTTTGTATGAATTGCGGCTCACATACAAATAAGGGAAAGAGAACTATGTACATTGACTCTAAACCATTAGACTTTACTCAAACTTTCCCCTATTTGGGTATTCTTTTTGAAAGTACCGGTCGATGGGGTAACGCAGTAAGAAGTAGGAGTTTGCTGTTCACCAAGTCAATAATGGCTCTGAAGCTATTCAGCATAAAGATGGAGAAGAAACCTGTTAAAGAATTTTTATGTATCTATAAAGCGAGTTGTGTGGCAATAGCTACATATGGGCCGGGAATTTGGGGGGATTCCAATGTCTCAACTATACAGTTAGCTGAAAATAGCTTTCTGAGATGTCTTCTATCAATTCCGGAAAGCACGTCCACCCACAATTGTCACGCTGAACTTGGTATCCCTTTAGAAGATCTTATTAAGGTGCAGCCGATTCTCCTGTGGCATAGGGTCAGGACTACGGATGAATGTCGCCTGAACCGGTTTATTCTGGGGGACGCCTTGAAACTGGACTGTGTCCACAGGATTAGATGGTTACGGTACATAAAGACTTTTCTTGTAAATATTGATCATCTTGATTATTATGTGTACCCCCTCTCAATGACTAAGATCCCTAGGAAATCGCTGAAAACGCTTTGTTTAACCTTTCTAGAGAATTGCAGGGAAAAATCAGAGATGACTAAAAAAAACTGTCCTTTCCCACAGTCTTTATAACGACTGTGAATGTTATTCAACCCTATCTAACCTTGCAGATGAGAGAATTTGAAAGGTTTCTCCTGATTCGTTTTAGATTTGGTATCCTGTTCAGATGATTAAGTTTTCCGACTGTAAATGACTGGACAAATGGAATAATTAAATGTCTCTGTGATGATCTTTCCAGTCAATCCGACATCCACATTTTATTTTTTTGTAAATTTTATTCAAATCCAAGAAAAAGGTGGATTAAGCCCATACTAATGTATCTGAACTTAAGACAATGTCGACCAGCCTTTTTAGCTGTTCAGAAGCTTGACAACGTATTTTCTGTAAAAACAACAAGTGATGGACTGAATGTGGATCAATGTCACACACTCCCCCAGTCAAAAGATCTGGGCCCAAATCCATTGTTTTTTTGCACTCCATGGGGCAACAGGGTCAGAGCTGATTTGCATATCGCCATTGTCTAATCCATCGTTTTTTTGTTACCTCGAAACCGGTCCGGTCCTCGGATGCTTGATTCCGTTCTGGGAAGGACATGGCTTTTGTAGTTCGGACTGGACTGTTCCCATGGGGCAACAGGGTCAGAGCTGATTTGCATATCGCCATTGTCTAACCCAGGGTGGTGTGTAGTGCAAAAAAACGATGGATTTGGGCCCAGATCTTTTGACTGGGGGAGTGTGTGACATTGATCCACATTCAGTCCATCACTTGTTGTTTTTGCAATTGCCGCCCTAAGTGCGCTGGGGATGCCCAGACGTGGGTCCCAGGCACTCCACACCACTTGGAGTCAAGCTAGCCGGGCTGAAGAGAGGTGTTACCTCGAAACCGGTCCGGTCCTCGGATGCTTGATTCCGTTCTGGGAAGGACATGGCTTTTGTAGTTCGGACTGGACTGTTCCCATGGGGCAACAGGGTCAGAGCTGATTTGCATATCGCCATTGTCTAACCCAGGGTGGTGTGGAGTGCAAAAAAACGATGGATTTGGGCCCAGATCTTTTGACTGGGGGAGTGTGTGACATTGATCCACATTCAGTCCATCACTTGTTGTTTTTGCAATTGCCGCCCTAAGTGCGCTGGGGATGCCCAGACGTGGGTCCCAGGCACTCCACACCACTTGGAGTCAAGCTAGCCGGGCTGAAGAGAGGTGTTACCTCGAGACCGGTCCGGTCCTCGGATGCTTGATTCCGTTCTGGGAAGGACATGGCTTTTGTAGTTCGGACTGGACTGTTCCCATGGGGCAACAGGGTCAGAGCTGATTTGCATATCGCCATTGTCTAACCCAGGGTGGTGTGGAGTGCAAAAAAATGATGGATTTGGGCCCAGATCTTTTGACTGGGGGAGTGTGTGACATTGATCCACATTCAGTCCATCACTTGTTGTTTTTGCAATTGCCGCCCTAAGTGCGCTGGGGATGCCCAGACGTGGGTCCCAGGCACTCCACACCACTTGGAGTCAAGCTAGCCGGGCTGAAGAGAGGTGTTACCTCGAAACCGGTCCGGTCCTCGGATGCTTGATTCCGTTCTGGGAAGGACATGGCTTTTGTAGTTCGGACTGGACTGTTCCCATGGGGCAACAGGGTCAGAGCTGATTTGCATATTGCCATTGTCTAACCCAGGGTGGTGTGGAGTGCAAAAAAACGATGGATTTGGGCCCAGATCTTTTGACTGGGGGAGTGTGTGACATTGATCCACATTCAGTCCATCACTTGTTGTTTTTGCAATTGCCGCCCTAAGAGCGCTGGGGATGCCCAGACGTGGGTCCCAGGCACTCCACACCACTTGGAGTCAAGCTAGCCGGGCTGAAGAGAGGTGTTACCTCGAAACCGGTCCGGTCCTCGGATGCTTGATTCCGTTCTGGGAAGGACATGGCTTTTTTAGTTCGGACTGGACTGTTCCCATGGGGCAACAGGGGCAGAGCTGATTTGTATATCGCCATTGTCTAACCCAGGGTGGTGTGGAGTGCAAAAAAACGATGGATTTGGGCCCAGATCTTTTGACTGGGGGAGTGTGTGACATTGATCCACATTCAGTCCATCACTTGTTGTTTTTGCAATTGCCGCCCTAAGTGCGCTGGGGATGCCCAGACGTGGGTCCCAGGCACTCCACACCACTTGGAGTCAAGCTAGCCGGGCTGAAGAGAGGTGTTACCTCGAAACCGGTCCGTTCCTCGGATGCTTGATTCCGTTCTGGGAAGGACATGGCTTTTGTAGTTCGGACTGGACTGTTCCCATGGGGCAACAGGGTCAGAGCTGATTTGCATATCGCCATTGTCTAACCCCGGGTGGTGTGGAGTGCAAAAAAACGATGGATTTGGGCCCAGATCTTTTGACTGGGGGAGTGTGTGACATTGATCCACATTCAGTCCATCACTTGTTGTTTTTGCAATTGCCGCCCTAAGTGCGCTGGGGATGCCCAGACGTGGGTCCCAGGCACTCCACACCACTTGGAGTCAAGCTAGCCGGGCTGAAGAGAGGTGTTACCTCGAAACCGGTCCGGTCCTCGGATGCTTGATTCCGTTCTGGGAAGGACATGGCTTTTGTAGTTCGGACTGGACTGTTCCCATGGGGCAACAGGGTCAGAGCTGATTTGCATATCGCCATTGTCTAACCCAGGGTGGTGTGGAGTGCAAAAAAACGATGGATTTGGGCCCAGATCTTTTGACTGGGGGAGTGTGTGACATTGATCCACATTCAGTCCATCACTTGTTGTTTTTGCAACGTATTTTCTGTGGCATTTGTCTCTGCTTTTTTAAAATATGTTTTTATCTTGCGAAAATCAATAACCTTTAAAATCCCTAATCTGTGACGAGTCTTTTGCAGGAATTTGTATGAATTTAAATCTTTGTTTTTTTCTTTTTTATTGACTGTACAAGTGTTATTTGTATTTTATATACTGTGTTTTCTTTCTATGTACTTTCATGGTTATTTATCAAATATAACCGAATAAAGTTATTGACTTGACTTGACTAGTGCTTCAGGGTGTGAGTGGTTCCTGCCTCAGCACACATTTGTAGGGAGGGGAGTGTATCGTTCTTGTTGGTCCATTTATGTGATCCGGAGCCATAGTTGTGCTGTTGGGTTAATCTGCTTCAGTTACTCTGCCTCAGTTACTCTGCCTTCATCGTAAGTCTACATATGTGAAAGAAAAAGGAACTCTTCTTTTCTTGGGACAAGCTATTGACATCAAAGACCTTATTCATCTCCCACTGTTAATTACCAAAATTAACGTCTCTCACCTGCATCCATGTAACTTCTGTATTGTGAACCATGTGGTGTACGCATAAAAATGCAAATACATCCCCCAATAAGGCACTCCAAATCGGGTCAAACAAATTGATTCCAAAAGTTCTTCAGCAGTTCAAAGAATTTATTTTTCCATAAGTAGTTCTTTTAGAAATCTCGTTGATATTCAATTCATATCGACGATAAATGCTTTATACAGGTTCCAAATGCTTAATACAACCTCCAATGCATTTCGGGCGGAACGCCCTTTGTCAAGGAGAGCTAAAACGAAAGAAGAAATATACCCGTATTAGGGTGAGAAGGAAATATAAACCAGGTGGGATGGCGGTTATTATTAATTGTTAAGTGACGATCAAATAAAGTGGAGGGCAGACGTTTGTAGAAAGTGATATGGACAGTGAATGTTAAAAGTGCAGCTAACAGGGAACAGGTAGACCAGCCGGTGCCGATAGTGCATGAAAACTGGAAAGGTTCTGTGCAAATCTAAAGATATGAGACTTACTTCTTAAGATGAGCGAGAGGATTTGTCACTCCTTTCCGAAAGTTTGGAAGTGTTGGTTAGTTAGATGATTGTATGTGAAGATAAATAAAGTTTAAGGGCGGGATGTGAAAGGGGCGGGCTAACGCGTGGCAGACAAACGAAAGACGTTACTGTGGTGGCCATCTTAGTGTTACTGTGGTGGCCATCTTGGAGTGGTGTGAGGGATAGAGGGTGAGTGCTCAAATAAGAAGGATAAGAAGGTTAAGGATAAGGTAAAGCGTGATATAATAAAGAGCAATCGGTAATATAATCAATATGCAGTGGTTACAAGTAACAGCTGTATTCAACCCGATCATTAAGACCATGTGGTTTTAATGTCTGTAAACGAAAAATCCATTCAAGTTCTCTCTTAAGCAATAGCTTGCGAATGTCTGTGCCTTCTGTAGGAGAAATAAGTTCAAGAACGATAAACTTAAGTTGCGCAACTGTGTGATGAAATTCCTGAAAATGCATAGCCACGTTAGATTTCTGTATCTTCACATACAATCATCTAACTAACCAACACTTCCAAACTTTCGGAAAGGAGTGACAAATCCTCTCGCTCATCTTAAGAAGTAAGTCTCATATCTTTAGATTCGCACAGAACCTTTCCAGTTTTCATGCACTATCGGCACCGGCTGGTCTACCTGTTCCCTGTTAGCTGCACTTTTAACATTCACTGTCCTCCATATCACTTTCTACAAACGTCTGCCCTCCACTTTATTTGATCGTCACTTAATAATTAATAATAACCGCCATCCCACCTGGTTTATATTTCCTTCTCACCCTAATACGGGTATATTTCTCCTTTCGTTTTAGCTCTCCTTGACAAAGGGCGTTCCGCCCGAAATGCATTGGAGGTTGTATTAAGCATTTGGAACCTGTATAAAGCATTTATCGTCGATATGAATTGAATATCAACGAGATTTCTAAAAGAACTACTTATGGAAAAATAAATTCTTTGAACTGCTGAAGAACTTTTGGAATCAATTTGTTTGACCCGATTTGGAGTGCCTTATTGGGGGATGTATTTGCATTTTTATGCGTACACCACATGGTTCATTAAGTCTAGCGTTTGTCGGTAACGCTACCCTCGAGAGCACCCATCCCTACTTACCTGCATTCTAACACTCATTTCAACTCGGCAGTGCACCACCTACAGACTGTTTTGTCACTTCTGTATTGTGGTCATGGCAGCCATGCTGCCACACCCTTCTCTATAAAATCCATTTCCACTCACATTCAGGCAGTTTCCACCATTGGATGGTTCTCTAACTTGTGACAAGAACCAGCACCTACTTTGTCACACACTTTCCTGTACTGCCAGGCATCTTACTTTGTGCTCACATTATCACATACAAAAGAACGTTTGATGAACGGAACGCTGAGCAATATCAAACAATCACCCCCATTGCTGAGAGCTGGGCCTAAATACATCATTTGTTATAGATCACCATGCCCTCCCCCCTTGGACCTAGCCATATTCAAATCAGTGTTGACCCTGCTCCACATGGGAACAATCCAGCCCGAACTGCCAAGCCTGGTCCTCCCAGGGCTGGAAACAAGCATGCTAGGACCAGTTTCGGGGTAGCACCCTCATCAGGCAGGATAGCTTTAATCCAGTGGCATGGCAAGCATGTGACCCACATCATGGTATCCCCGTACCACTTGGGGTGACAAATTCAGAAAGTGCAATTGATGGACAGAATGCTCAACAATGTCAAACACTCACCCCCGTACAGAGAGCTGCGCAAAATCCATTGTTTTTTTAGCTCACCACACCACCGCAGCTTGGACCTAGCTAAATGCAAATCAGTCTTGACCATGCTCCCCATGGGAACAGTCCAGTCTGATGCTCCGAGGATGCTCTTTCTGGTCCAGGGAGGACCTGGCCTTGCAGTTCAGGCTGGACTGTTCCTATGGGGAGCAGGGTAAATACTGATTTGCAGACAGCTGGGTCCAAATTGGAATGGCATGGATAGCAAAAAAAAGTAGTTTGATTTGTTCAGCATTCCGTCATTATCACATGGTCATTTGATGGTTCCAATTCTTAACACAAATTACCAGCTTTCTCCAACCTTTAATGAAATAACTACTGCAGTAGAAACTTATTAGAGGGCACTCCACTTTGCATTACATTCACAGGGGGTGTTGGCAGGTGTTCTTAATCTCTATTGAAGGAGGGCACTAATATAAGGTTTAGCTGAGGGTCTGCAGGAGTTAAACTAAACCCTATGTTTAGACATCCAATTAACGAGTTTGTTTCTTCTATTTGTTTTCAAAAGACCTTGTGTAGTGCATTCAATTCCTTTTACAAATAGTTCATGCTGTTCTGCAGTTCCCAAACCACACATGACATCTGTGATTTTTCTGAATTGCTGCATTGCCATATGAGCTTACTCCTTAAAGTCAAATGCCTTTGCCTGACTAGTTTATTAACTTTATTGCTCTTGTATCAGGACCCTGCCATTATGATGTGAAAAATCAAGCACGTACAGTGTTTCTTATTGTAGTCCATATCCTCCTGAATAACACCCCATAGGAATCAGGCACAAATTCCTAGAGTAATCAGTTACTAGGCTCAGGTGATGTCAGAGTATTTAATCACTGGTGTCCTGCTGCTTAACCTTACAATTAAGTCCAAAACTGAGCATCAAGTAAACCATTTTAGCAACTGACCCTCAGGGTAGCAAAGTCGGGCAGTGCGAGGCTTACTCAGTAAGGTGGTGTGGGGTTAGCGACATATAATAATGAATATTTTATTTGTCAAAAGACTTTGGGGTCTATTAGAATGTCGGCGGATCACCACCGATCTGCCCGACATTCTCCTCCGGCCGCATTCCATTTTCCTCCCGCCATACTAATGCGGGGACCCCTGCAGATGGGAAGAGCGTCCGCCGGTTTTCCGCCAGTCGACCAGTCGACTGGGTGGAAAAGGGCCTGTATATAGTGGCGGTGCCTGCTACGTTGTGCCTGCAAATGCACACAGTGCAGCCACAGCATTGTGATGGGCGGTGCTGTGTGCACCGCCCGTCACATTGTTGTGGATGGGGGATGCCACTGCCACCGTCCGCCCGCCATCCTAATAGGCCCTTTATTCGGATAACGCCATATCCATAAAAGCACAACATATACGAGAATTAAAATCACAATAAAAACAATTACAATAGCATGATCAAAAATTCATAGTATTAAGAGCAAGGTACTGACAAACTTCATGGGTTACACAGCGTAACTATTTGCAGAAAAGTGCCAACACGGAGAACAAATTCATCATTTTTCAGTTTGAGTATGCTTCTAAATGTTCCAGCTAAGTGGATGGTTAGCATTTTTTTAAAAAAATGTATTAACAGCCATTGTGCGTATTTTGTGTAAAACTTACAAAAGAATAAAACATATAAAAGTGTTTGTCTGCTCTGTCCATCATGTAGACATGGCAGGGAGTCACACTTTGCATTCTACCCAAGGGGAAAACAAAGCAGATATTTTACAGTGCCAGCCTTTAAGCGAAAAATAAGTCCCCTCTCCCAATGGGACATAGCTAATGTGATGTAGCTAGGCTAATGATGTTTGGTTTGCTTGATGGATATAAAATTAGCAACAGTTGATTTCTTAGATTCCCTCTCTAGTCTTTCCACGGTATAAAGTGCATACAGTGCTGACCTAAGAGCTTTATTGTCTACAGTCTCGGCTGTTTTCGGATTTTGAAAAAGCCCATCATAATTAACACTTTTCAGGCTATTGTTTACCCCAGTAAGCCATGGGATATCCACCCTTTTCTCACAACTGATACAGTCGTCTATTATCTCCCTGGTGAGGGATGCTGCAGAGTTTTTCCATATAGCCAGCCAGAACAGTGCAGGGCATACCATTATAAAATCTTCAATGTAACTAAATTTTAGTTCACAATGACATATATACAGAGAAGTGGAAATTGGTGCGCCCATGAGTTTTCTACAGAACCTATTTTCCACTTGTTGAACACTGAAGCTTTTAGCAATGCCCAAACCTCTGCGCCATAAGTGGCTGTGGGCATTAGGTGTGCGACCAATTAAAACTGCATTGTCAGCATATAATAGCACAGGAAGTATTTTGCCTATAACTCTGGGTACATCGTTGGTGAGTGTAGTCAATGATTTGTGCAAATTATTAATATAAATAATAAAAAGGAGGGGGACTAGAACACACCCTTGCCTAACCCCTCTGCTTACATTGATATCATTAGACACCTCACCCCCGCCGCCAATGCTGACCCGAACCTTCAGGTCCGTGTGTTGGTAGGCCAAGAAGTGCACAAGAGCCTCATCCAAACCATATGCTAAAAGAATGGACCATAGGCAGGACCTGTTAACAAAATCAAAGGTGGAGGTCAAGTCCATAAAAGCTAAATATATTGGAGAGCGCTGTGCTATGGTATATTTCCCAATGATCAAATTAAGAGTTAAACATTGTTCATGTGTGCCTACTTTGCTCCTAAATCCTAGTTGATAGTGCTCTAAAATATGATGTTCCTCAGCCCAAATTAAGATTTTGTTTTTATAAAACTCTACCTAACATTTTAAGGGTGTTATCTATTAGAGAAATCAGCCTGTAGCTGCTCGGTTGCGAGCGGTCGCCCTTTTTAACGATTGGTATGATAATACTTGTTGACCACAAGCTTGGTAACGGAGCGTTCGTTAAATTGTTAAAAACATTTAGCAGTAGTGGGGCCCAAAAATCAGGTTTATGTTTAATGAGGTCGATAGTTAGCCCATCCAGGCCTGGAGCTTTGGTGACCACACTCTGATGGATGGCCTCCTCAACCTCAGCTAACGATATTGGGATCCTATGCTTTAAGGGATCTAGTTCTAGTGCGGGCACTAGGTAGATCGAGGAGAAGTGGCTTTCCAGGTTGCGCCGTTATGTTGCAGCTTATCGGGGTTAACGGCTGACCCATTGTTCTCAGATTTTTGGCAGTAGCCAAAAATATATTCCCGTTTTTTAGGCTAGCAGCATTAACAAGTGTGTCCCAGCGGTCATTTAATAGTTCTTTTTTTTCTTTTAGCAATTGCTGACTTATACTTCTGCCTCAACAGCTTAACAAGTGAATTACACCTCGGGTTGTGTGACAGTGCCTTACATAGCTGCCTATTAGCCTCTGAACATTCGTGATTGAACCATCTAGGTTCACATTACACTGTGGTGATAGGCTTTAACAACAAAGATTTAATGGCCCCACAAAGCTTGGTGAAAGCATTAATTACCACAGAATGAGGGTCCTGGGCCAACAGGCCGGAGTAAATAAGCTTCAAGTTATCCCTGCCATCAAACTAAACAAGTTGGTGTTATTAACGCCCCTCCACACCAGTCTTAAATTATCAGTTGAAGGTGATAAATTCCTGGCACCGCATTCTGTGTTGGGCATTGGGCCAGGGGATAATCTTAGCACTGTTTGGATTGGATTTTGGTCTCCAAAAGTTGTGGCAATAATTTCTGCTTTCAACAGGCAGACCTCTAAAACAGGGGAAATTAAAACGTATTCAATTGTGGAGGCACAACCCCTCCCTCTAAATGCCGGCTCCGGGGGATTATTATCGTTTGTTACAGCAGCGATTTCCATAACGTTAATTAGGTTATGATTAGTCAGATGATCCACTAATTCCTTGCCCCTATGGTAATTTTGTCCTCTGCTGCATAGCTGTTTGCTTGACCCGATGTGGAGTCATTTAGCATTAAAATCGCCTTCTAAACAGAATCTTGATTTTTGAATGGACGCAATAAATTCGAACAGATTTATAAAATTCACATTTGGTATGGAGCGAAAATCATTATTATAAAAATGAATTAATAAAAAAGAGACCCCCTGTTATACAGTAAGGCTTGGAAATTGTTATTTTCAGTGCTTATGGCTTTAATGCTGCCCCCTGTAGTGATGTTTACCCAAATCGATAGACACCCAGAGGGGCCACCGGACTTGGGAATTGGTGCTAAAGTATTATAGCATTCAAACCATCAATGAATAGATCTTGAGTGGCCCAGGTCTCTAGATACATAAGGATATCCGGCTCTCCTATAAGTTTCAGCTAGTCCGGTTGGTGCAACTTGGAATGCAGGCCCGCCACGTTCCAGCTTAAGTTGCCCAGATCTGGGCTGGCCAGGACCTTTGTTGGGATATGTGGGTTAGTGAGCTCAATTGTTGGGGGACAATTAATGATCCAGCGACAGAGTCAGGGAGTTCCAGGGGTGATGATAGTCAGTCCTGGGTGTCCAACTCAGACAGAGCCAAAAACCTGTTTTATGTAGTGACTGGGGGGGCCTCATTAGTGTGGGGACTTTGATTTGGTTTATAAAAATAGCCCAGCGGTAGTGAACATATGTTGGTGCTGTTGATTGTTGTGGACTTGCATGCTTTTAATAGGTGTTTCACCATGGATGGTCTGCGGAAGTTATTTACAATACAGTCCCCTTCAATGTTCTTTGGAAATGCACCAACCCACCCAACTCTATGTGCCATAATAATCTCATTGATGTCTGATGGATGGAACCTCTTATTCTTTGATGCCAGTCCACGCATTTGTTGCGTAGTTGGTCCCATGACTCATTCTGATTCCTCTTTTGGGTCGGTACGCCTGCCAACACCAGCACATACGGGCAGTCTGATTAGTTTGGTTAGTAAAATAAATTAAAAAAAGAACTTAATACTAACACATACTGCAATTACTCTACATAATAGCCTGAGGTTATGGTAAGGCATATGCCAAATGTAATTTAGAAACTACTGTATTCTGTGGGACAGTATAAACTGTCCCCCAAGGGCAGGTCTTAGTTGGTAATGATCATTGATCCTTGGCTGTCCAAAGGGAAATCTCATGGGATTGATGACTCAATTCACTCTTCTTCCCAAGAGATCACATTTTCAGCCCCCAAAATCAGGGCAGTTCCTCAACCTCCTAATTGACCCTGTATCTTTTTATTCGTGGTAGTGGTTCATGCAGTACAGGCATGCCCATTGTTGGTCCACAGTCCTGCCACTTAAGGTGGTTTGTGCCATGGACAGTTCACAAAATGGGACCTGTCTACTCTTCTCTGTGGCCTAGCTGATGTCAGTTGTAGTCCTTAGTAGACATGGTGGCGTTCACTTAGTCAGGAGAGTGTGGGCAGATCCAATCGCAGTGGTGGAATGTCTGTATGGCAGTCTTGCTGCTTGCAGTCAGTTGAGACCTGCTCCACGGGATCTTCTTGGGCCAGTATAACAACCCCTCACCCAAATAAAACTATGAGTCCATTCTTGTTGTAATAGGGAATTGTGCAACATCAATGTCCTTGTTTGTGACTAGGGTACTTCTTGCCTTCTTGGCACAGCTCAGTCCAGTCCAACCTGTGACAGCATTCATAAGTTGATGAGTGCCACTATCTTTTGGCGGTTAGCTCTAGCAGCAGGACCTCCGACTAAGCACATTCTTATTCTTCAAGAAGGCCCCTTGATCCCAGACTCTGATGAAATAGCCAGATCGGTTACGCCAAGGTCTTTGTCACAAGGTGCTAGCAGAAAATTGCGGTGCAACTAGAAGTCTTCTGTCTGCCCTGTAGGGGAATAGCTCTTTCAGTGAACCATGGGTCAGGAAAGGGTAAGGCAAACTCCCTAACCATCAAAGGGGGTCACTTTCTCCTCTCGGCCACACCCAAAGGTGGGATCCACTACAAAGGATACTTGAATTGTCATGGAGGAGCCTTCAGTTGACATGTCCCGTTTTGTCTCTCCAACCCTCCATCTTAGGTACCGTTTAGACGTAGCAAATAGGAAGTGGATTCCAGTGGGGCTATGGCCAACTGTGTAACATACTCTTCACACATGCATCCCCTACAGAGATAGGTACATATGTGCTACAGCCATGTATTACACGAATGGATGAAGGACCTGATTGGAGGGCACTGGCAGGCCTTTTTAAAAAGATGGGGGAGGCCAGTAGGCAACTATTCCTAGCAGGGAAAATGGCCAACCCGTCCCTATAAATAGTATCACTGCCACCGAGTTCAGCCCAATACAAACTCAGCAGGTTGGCAGTAGTCTGCTCAGTTAGGATGGTACATATGGTGCGCCCCTCCAGAGCACGGAGTTTTTGTCTGGGTCGCAATCAGTGTCACAAAAAATGGCTACAGCACAAAAAAATGATCATTGATTGTATTAAGGTGGGGAGGTCAAACATCTACCGCTATCTTGATCGCCGTAAACCACCCCTCTCCCTGAACTCCTCTCCAGTGATGGAGTCAGGCCACAACATAGCAAATCAGCAAGCTCACAAAATGTGTGACATCCCTCCTTCAACTCCATGCACATTCACTCGTATGCTGAACCTTAGGGAAAAAAACTAGGGTTGGTACAAACAACATTCTACCTGCCCACAGTCCCTGTGGTCTCTCAGGGGACCTGGTAGTATGATATGTATTACTGTTTTGAGTCCAAATTCCAGTTGCAAGACAGTAATACTTTACCACCAGTTTTAAACTGTTGGTAACTCATTTACAAAGGGGAAGGGGTCCCTTGGAGACCCCTTCCCCTTTGAGAATGTAAACAAAATATTTTTTTTAAAGAGCAGACAGTGGTCTCACGGACTCTTAAAAAAGTGAAACTACAAAGTTTAATTCTTTCTTTTAAAATACATCCCGTTTTCCTTTGAGGAAAACGAGCAGCATTAAAAAAAAACTTATTGCTTTATTTAAAAGCGATCACAGACATGGTTGTCTAATGACACCAGCAGGCCACCATCGCTATGATGGCTGCTATTCTTAGAGGGTTTATAATTACGACATACCTCATTAAAGGTCTATTTGCAACCCACTGGGAATTGCTAATGAAACTCAAAAGAGTTTCATACATTAAGAATACCGATTTCTTAATTGCTATTCAGAGGGAATCGAAATTAGGAAATAGGTATTTCTAATGTTTATACATCTGGGGCCACATGTACGAAACTTCGAAATAGTGAGTTCTAAATTGCGATTTCCTGGGAATCGCAATTAGGAAATCACTATTTCAAATGTATTAAAGTCTTCTGAGATTCATTTGTGATTCCCAATGGGTCGCAAATAGACCTACCTCATGAATATTAATAAGGTAGGTCCCGGTTTGCGACCTTATGGGAATCACTAAAATCACAGGGATGGTGGCCTGCTGTGATCAGCAGACGACCATGCCTGTGATTGCTTTTAAATAAATCATTTTTTTTAATGCAGCTAGTTTTACACAAAGGAAAACGGGATGCATTTCAACATTTTTTTAAGAGCAGGCAGTGGTCTGTGGTACCACTTTACAACGCAAGAGGGAGGTAGTGATGGTATACAAGGTAGCACATCAATTCTATTCAATTTTGGATGGATAAATCCATAATTATCAGCAAAAGAAAAAATAGGAAAAGATCCTCAGTATTGTTGCCCCTCGAGGTGAAGAACCGACACTCCAGTACCATGGATGTCCCTTCAGTGAACTTCAAAAAAATCACTGATAAACTTGATTAACACAATTTCACCCTGGCACACTTACTTTATATATATTCATTCATGTATGGTAAAACATTTCTTTTGATTACAAGTCAATGTAACAACTCACAGGTAAATTCCTATGTATTTCCTATTGACAATGTTACACTCCAGCAGTGATATGCAAAAGTAAAAAGAACAACATGAACCAATTTCACACACAACAAGCTTAGTCTGAAGTCTTCTTAGTTGACATATGAAGATGGCAGTCAACACGTGTTTCGTTACAACAAGTAACTTCTTCAAGTCTTATGTTTTGTCAAATTGTTGAAAAGGCAGAAAACAAAATTGGTTGTTTCACTGAAAAAAGGGTCCTGTTGATCCTAATTGCAGATATCTAATCACAAACTGAAAGGCCTCCACATCTTATTCCGGTGGGCCCTGAGAGCGAGATAATAAGCCTCCAGTATTGGCCAGGCAATCCTCATGTGCGGTACGTTGCTTTCCTTCAAATCAGCTAGTGGGGAACAATTCTCAGGGACAATTCATGTCATATAAACCATATGGAGTATGTTCAACCCCGTAGAGCATCCACGTCCAATAAAAGTGGATCCTTAAAAGCAGGGTTGCAGGCCTCCAGTCTCTGGCAAATATTCTGAAACCTACTCTTATGTGGCACGTCCCTCTTTAAGTCTGCAACCAGTAACTATTATCAGAAAGAATCAGTGTCCCGGAAAGGAAACGTAGTATACTTCTAATTCAGTATGTAGAAGTTAAAAGGCTGAAGTGTGCCCCTGATTCCGGCGGTCCCGCCGTATCATCGTTTCTTTCTGAGAATAGTTACTGGTTGGCAGACTTAAAGAGAGACGTACCACATAAGAGTATGTTTCAGAATATTTGCCAGAGACTGGAGGCCTGCCACCTTGCTTTTAAGGATCCACTTTTATTGGACGTGGATGCGCTACGGGGTTGAACATACTCCACATGGTTTATATGACATGAATTGTCCCTGAGAATTGTTCCCCACTAGCTGATTTGAAGGAAAGCAACGTACCGCACATGAGGATTGCCTGGCCAATACTGGAGGCTTATTATCTCGCTCTCAGGGCCCACCGGAATAAGATGTGGAGGCCTTTCAGTTTGTGATTAGATATCTGCAAATAGGATCAACAGGACCCTTTTTTCAGTGAAACAACCAATTTTGTTTTCTGCCTTTTCAACAATTTGACAAAACATAAGACTTTAAGAAGTTACTTGTTGTAACGAAACACGTGTTGGCTTCCATCTTCATATGTCAACTAAGAAGACTTCAGACTAAGCTTGTTGTGTGTGAAATTGGTTCATGTTGTACTTTGTACTTTTGCATTTCACTGCTGGAGTGTAACATTGTCAATAGGAAATAAATAGGAATTTAAAATCGTCTTTCCTGTGAGTTGTTACATTGACTTGTAATCAAAAGAAATGTTTTACCATACATGAATGAATATATATAAATTAAGAGTGCCAGGGTGAAATTGTGTTAATCAAGTCTGTGGGACCACTGCCTGCTCTTAAAAATGCTTTTACTCTCTAAAAATGCTTTTACAATCATTCACAAAGAAGAAGGGTTCCCTTCGGGACCTCTTCCCATTTGCGAATGGGTTACTACCAATTAGAAATTGGCGGAAAATTGCTAATGTTTTGCAACTGCATTTCGGTTGCAAAACATTCACATACAACTGCGAATCGGTTTTAGGAAGGATGCCCTTAAAATGCCCCTTCCTGATACCGAATCGCAAACCCAATTTGCAATTCGGTAAAAGGTTACGGAATCGCAAATAGGGCTTTCTACATCCAAAAAAGCCTTTATGCGTTCACAAACAATTTTGTGAATAGGCCCGTTTGTGACTGGCAAAAAGGTTTGTACATGTGGCCCCTGGGCCTTAATATTATCTTTTATTTTTTTTGCAGTTTTATATAGCGTGAACTCGACCCAAAGGTATCAGAGCGCTTTACATGAGCACCAGTTGCATTACTATGGACAGATTTGTTTTTAGGCACAGGGAGATTAAATGATTTGCTTAGTATCACAGGACGTTTGAGCCTCTGGCCAGACTGGAACCTGGGTCCCTAGCTTCAAGATGGCCGCTCTAGCCATTCAGCCATATCCTCGCCCTTATTTTCCACGTCTAAAAAGTGACAATGTATTACTTGCATCAGCATGAGCGCAGCACCTCCACTCCAGGGAATAGTAAGATGCTGGTGGGACTGTAGTTTCAGAAGCAGGGCACATTGATGATATTGAACAGTCACTCATGCGTGCAGTGCGGACATCCATCGGCATTTCAGAGCAGTCTTCTGAAGGGAGCTAATGTGAGACTACTGAAGAGGGGAGCTCCAGCCCCCCTTTGATCAGAGGGGTGCCTAAGGTGCGAGTGAAGAATAAAGCCTGTTTTCGTGCCTGGGCCTTTTTTAGGCTGACAGGAAGAGCGCTGGTCCCTCTTCAAAGAAAGGTTAAGAGCTTCAAGCAGGGATGAGCGTTATTTGTGGAGCCCTTTGAAGAGAGGGAATTATGCCTCGCCTTTGATTATGGGATACAAATCCATGAGTGAAAGATCACGGCATGTCTGTTCTTTAGGCTCCGTGAAGACTGAGCATGAAGACCTGGCGAGGTGCACCTTAGTCTCAACCGAGCTCGAGTAAGCGGCACTGAAATAACAAAATATTTTTCTGAATATAACTATGAATTTTCATTCCCAAAACATTTGCATCACTGTCCTACCACTGACATTTTCTCTGAATAGTCTCAGTGATTTAAATAGGCAGGTACTGTCCAGTCCTATATATCTTCACTACTTTAATTTGAAAGGGAGAGTACCTGCCCTTCTCAGCACTATTGGAATACACTTAATAGCAGAGTACCAGCACTTCTTGGGGGCAAGCAGGCACTTTGAGTAGTGAGTACCAGTACTTCTATATTTCCATTTAAAACACTGCACAGCATGGACATCATTTAGAGGCCACTAGAGGTCGCAGCTGCGAGCCCTGACTTGCTCTTTGCTAACCCTAGCACTGCTTTTGCGATCCCTGGCCTCAGAGGTGGCAAAATCGTAAATTGGGCCTCAAGTCCGTTGTCCGTGAGGATCCCTTTTACAGACGCCTTTTGTCCGTTATTTTAGGCCTGGCAGGGAACAGAGCAGTTCCCTGTGAGAGGCCTCAGCTCTCTGATGGGGCACTCATCTGTGAAGCACAGTGGCCACGGCAACATTAACAGCTGGTGAAGGGCATTCCGAAAAATCGCATCAAAAGTATGCGGCTGGCCACAGGGTCCGGAGACCGTCTCTCTCTCTTCTTTTGGCACATGTTGACAGCTAACACGATGTGCAACATTTGAAAATGAACGGAGGGTGTAATGTGTTTAAAATAAAAGTTCAACTATTTCGAGGCTGGTTTATCACACAGTATTGTCTCAAATAAAAAAAATCTAAACAGCGAAGGTTCCTGAAGGGCTGTTAATCCGCGAGTAGAGTTCCCAAAGAGGCACGCAGGTCCCTTCTCTCCAGCCTGCTCGCTCAAAACAGAGGCGAACACTCCACATCTGGCTGTGCATAAAAGGCAAGAACCACCCTCTTCTTTCCTGGAAAGGTGAGGAAGCATGCCCCACTCCACTGTAACTTTTGGGATTCATAGCTCTTGCACAAGAATCCAAAGACACCCCGGATGTGTTTCATTTGTGTCTGAATGTTTACGCATGTTTGTGCACTTCGGCTTATTCAACATAACAGGATGCTATCGTTTTTCAGTGAACGTGTGTAAAAGTGTAAGGTGCCCTAATCTCATGCTGCTCTATCAGCCTTCCATCTTCATTTGATAGATACAATTATGATAATTAATTTGTGTAAGGAGTTTAACTACACATATCAGGTATACAGTGCCAACTAACCTTTCGGAATGAATGTATGCTTTACAAGTGCACTTTTTTTTTCTTTTTTTCAGTGAATGATGTACTGGGGTCGTCCAAGTTCACACACGCACCCATTATGCACATTTCACACAGCTTGACACCTGACAAATGTACATTTCTTATTCTCTTACAGGCTGGATGGGTGAAAGGGTAAATGGTTGGATGGACGAGTGAATGGTTGGATGATGAGTGAATGGATGGATGGGTGAAAGAGTGGATGGATGAGTGCAAGGATGCTTGGGTGAAATGGCAAATGGTTGGATGGATGAGTGAGTGAATGGATGGATGAAGGGATGGATGAGTGAAAGGATGGATGGAAGCATAGACGATGGATAGGTTTTCAAATGGTTGATAAGGTTTGAAATGGATGGGCACACAGATGGAAGGACAGAATGAATGGTGAAAGACTGAATGATGGATTAAAGAATTAATAGATGACAAACTGTAAATATGGAATGGTGGATATCAGGGGTTTGATGAAGTATGAATGGCTAGATCATTGGACAAGAGAGCTCTTCTGGGGAGGGTTGTGATGACCTACTTTGCTTTCTTGGTGCCATAAGAGCTTTAGTTCAAAGTGGGAGGTGTTTACATTTTCTGGCTACTCCCTTGCCTATGTGTTAATATTCTGTATTTGCTGTGTGCTTATGTGTGGGATCTATACATCATGCATATGACATTTTGAGTGACACCCAAATGCTACTTGAATGGTATACTAGGAATTGTACATTTTTGCATGCTTTGTTTTAGGTGTAAGGTTTTAGGGAGAGCCTCATAGTGCCATGAGCTGTGCCTAAGTTGTATATTACGTTTGTAGCAATAGGCAAAGTGTCAAAAATAAACTATGCAATACTGTATTGACAGTACATTCTTGAAGAAAGCTGCAGGGAAAAGCACCTTTGTGACTTCCGTCATCTAGTGCAACTCTCTGCGAAGCCCCCATAAGCAAAGTCAGATTCCATATTTTAAGTTCCACTTGCTGAAACAGCCATAATGCGTTCCCTATAGTGGATTCATCCCAGCAATCCTCCCTTTAGTTCACCTATGTGTGCCGCTTTACATCTCACAATGGCACTCAGATGTGAAATGCTGTGTTGGACGTTTACAACAAATCTTTTACCACGCATGGAATCACAACGCGGTCGTTACAACGACCGAGTTGTGATTCCGCATACCATTACTCGGGGGAGGTGTTGGATTTAAAATCCAACACCTTCCCTAATGTCCGCACAGACTGGAGTTGGAATAGTAAATTATACTATTCCAACGGCCAGCGCCCCCCCTCCGCAAGTCATTGTTTCAACTTGCAGAGTAATGGTATGTGGAATCACAACGCGGTCGTTGTGACGACCGCAATTTTATTCCATGCGTGGTAAAAGAATGCGGGATATTCAGGTATATTCGTGAAATGCTAGTAACAAAGTCTATCCGAGCAGATCTTCCTGACAACTTCTCTCACCAAACATGCCTGCTCAGGACCGTGAGTTGTAAACAAAATATCCGAATGGACACCCAGTGCAGTAACCATATAGAATATTATCATATGAAATACCACAAAAAGACCTGCACAGTTGCTCAAAGCTGCACGTATACCAAAAAACGATTGTCTCAACTTAATCTAAAACTTATTTTGACTTGTACTTAAGTGGTTGTCTATTTACTTACTTTTATACTATCGCGCCACTTCCTCTGATATGTCTGTAAAACGAACCTTTTGTGCCGAAGTTTTGTCCTGAATTTTGACCTTCTGTCCTGAATTTTTGTCCTGAATTTTGACCCGCTGTCCTGTATTTTTACACTCACGTCCTGAATTTGCACCCATGCCAGTTGGTCACCCTAACCTAGCCTGGAGCACAGGGGCAGCTACTCCTTAAGGACACTGGTTGGAGCTCCACTTGCCAGTTTTCAGTCAATTCTTTTATTATACAAATAGTGAATAATATTCACTACAAGTGTGATAAAAAATGGAGTAAATTAGCTGGAATATGACCTTATCTGGAAGCAAAGGTAAGTAAAAAATGCTGTTAAATGTTTGTTGTATGCATGGTTGTGGGTGAGAGTCTGTTTATGTGCGCAAGAGTGTGTGAATGTGTTAGTATGTGTAAGCATGTGTGTGTGAGTCAAAGTAAAGGTCACATGGCGTGCAATGTCACTTCCTCTACCCCTGGCATTTGGGTGAATTGATGTCCATGCTGGATAGTCTTCAATAAATAATACCTACCTTGTTGTGAAACACACTTTAGTGCAATCACTGTTCGCTGTATCTAGACAGCGGGATTCAAAGATAAAGCCACCATAATGTAGATTGAGGCCAACCATCAGGAAAGACACCCAGACGCACAGGGCTCCGAAACACGGAGTCAATTCAGACGACTCTGTAAATAACCAGATGATGCTGACTGAGGCTGAAAAGACTGGGCAACCATTTTTTCAGACAGTAAATATATCACTGGGGCTGGCATTCCTTGAGCAACCCCAAACCTACACCTCATGCTTTTTCCCTTTTTTATATCATCATGCCCTGGCGTCTCATACTTTTTGTAGGCCAAAAAACCTCATGAACAGGCTCCACCTCCAATCCTTCTGGCGCCTGGAAAGAGGGACACAATTTTGCCATCTATGACCAGATCACCTGGTCCTGCCAGGCAGGTCTTGCCTCTTTGGCGATGCACTCACCTATAAACTCTGCAGGAAGCAGTGCTTAATTTGAGCCAGTGGTTTCCGTTGCTTTTCACTGGCACTTATTTGTCAACATGGCACTTATGACAGTCTCAAAATGTTTTTCAAATGTAGAAGCACTCCTTTACTTAATTAACCGCTATTCAAGCTTTAAACTGTTTTTGATATCTTTGGTAAAGCGTGCAGTAGAGGTAGCACGTTTGTCCCAACCGTGCCACTACTGAAACATCCTATCTTGAGTGAAATGAAACACTCAACCTCTTTGCACTGTTGCTATTGTAGTTCTAATATTTAGAACATTACTCTTACATTGACTCAATCTCAAAACAATGTCACACTTCACAAATTATTTTTGCGCGTGTTTTATATTTGTTATTATTCACGATTATCTTTTCAGAAAGCATTCCTATTTGTAATTTTTACACAACATTACACACATTTGCATGTATTCCAATTTTATACAACAAATAATATAGTAATCCGAAGGGATTTCTTCATGCCCGATGCATTTCGAGCTCAACGAGCTCTTCCTCGGGGGCCTGAAATCTGAACATGTATAAGTAAATTAATCTCCTGAGTACTCAGTATTCACGACGTTAAAAAAATTCACAATGTACAAATGTTAAGATTAAAAAAAGTCTACCCATTTCCACACCACTGTGTTGTGTTAAAAAAGAATAAGGATGGTTGAAGATGCACTCACTTCGTTTCAAATGCTAAACTCCTGTGGGGAACCTGAGTAAAAAGATCTGCTTTAGTCAACTGAACCACCGATACTCACAGCAATGCTGTTACCTCCTCACAAAGAACACTGTCGCTTTGTCTTTATACCTTCAAAAACGATGACTTCAATCTCGTTCTGCCACCTAGGAAGGCGGTAAGGAATGTAAATATCAGCACTACCGCTCGAAACTATATAGTCGAGCTAAGATCTATTTAACTATCTGTGAGGTCCCGAACCTCTGCATAAACCCTTATCTCTTACCGAAAACTTGTCAAAGGACACAGTGCACGAAACCCGATCTTCCACTTCAACCCGTGCTCTCACGCTAGACTTCAGCTGTTGCCGCTGGACATTTTCTCGCGCCCTTCGCGTTCAGAATGTAACAAAACTGAAAGCGCACTACTATTCTAATATCCGTGAGCGCCATCTTGACATGGTGTCTGATCGGGGACCTGTAACTATATCGGGGACCTGTAACTATATCATGCTGGTAACGCGATGGAGGGCTGTTAAAGAAAGGTGCTATAAAATAGAGAAATTTAAAGGAAGATAGTGGGTGTAAAATGAATAAAATAAAATAAAATGAGTGAGGACATAGAGAAAATACATTATTTACTGTACATTTCAACAATACTGAAACAATTTAATTAGACTCAAAGTACAAGCAACAATCCTATTGTAACACAGAGATGATTACAGAAAACAAATCAGATCAATTTTTTCATTGAGCCCTTTAGGCTCCTGCGTTTCTAGTCTCCTGATCCAGTAAATCTCTCTTTGGAGGAGGGATCTGGTTAGATCAACCCCCTCGTAAATTCTGACTTTTTCCAGTATTGAAAACCTAATCTGGGATATGTTGTGATGATGTTCAGACCAGTGTTTTGCCAAGTTGCTTTTGATATTTACATTTCTGATAGTGCTCTTGTGTTCTGTAATTCTAGTTTTAAGTTTCCTTTCTGTTTTTCCTACATATATTTTCCCGCATGGGCATTTTATGTAGTAGATTACATTTTGAGAATTACAATCTCCATCATAATGTAATGTAATTTCCTTTCTTGTGTGGGGATGATGTATTATCCTTCCCTCTGTGACATTGGCACAGTATACACAATTGTAACATTTCTTCTTTCCCCTGTAGCTGGTTTCTGCTTCTCTTTTTGGTGTCATTAGTAGTTCCTTCAAGTTCTTCGATCTTGTATGGGCAAATATTGGCTTTTGATTGAATATTCCTTTAAAATCTGGCTCATTTTGCAGTAATTCCCAATGTTTGTTCACAATATTTTTAATCTTTTGTGCTACTGTTGAGAATTTCATGACAAACACATGTCTTTCAACTCTTTTCTTGGGTTTTTGCTGTAGAAGATTTTCTCGGCTGCAAGAATGTATCCTTCTGCTGGATTTATTCAAGACCTCGTCTGGGTATCCTTTTTCTTTGTATCTTTGGCGTTGAATTTCTAGTTGTTCTTCACAATCGTTATCCTCCGAACAGATCCTCTTGATTCTCGTACTGCATTTTCGAATGCATCCAGCATTTTGTGTGAGGTCGGTGCTTGAAATATTGACTTGGGTTTAAATTCAATAAATTCAGGTTCTTCTTTGTCTGATTGGGCAGGCACTACATTGGTGAAAAAATGTCTGAGTTTCAACACTCTCATGAACATGAAGAAAGAAATTTCACTCTCCAGTTTATTTGTATCATATGTTGGAACGTACCCCAAACCTTTGTTAAGAACTCTTAGTTAATCTTGAGTCAGCTCTGTTTCAGAGATGTTTAACACTAAGTTTGTCTTTGGCTCCTTGTGCGTGCTCCTTCCGCTACCTCTCCTGGTCTTCCTACATTTTTCTGCTTTCCTGGGGGTTGGTTCGTGTCCCCTACCTGTAACAAAAAAGACTGGCTGATATCTGTTGCTTTTCCAGCTCCTTTCTCCGCTGATGGTTGTTCTCCTGAAATTTGAGTTTGTGCGGGTGGTCTGTTAGTATTAAGGTCACTATCGGATACTAGGCTTTCTTCTGATGTTGTTGGTGTTTTCCTTTTTGTTGGGAACACTCGTCTTTGGGCATAGACCTCCGCCCAAGTGTACACCTCATTTAACTTGTAGTCTAGTGTGTCCCTCTTGAACTTCCTCAGTTAACCTTCTTGCAGTTCTTTGGAATATTTATCTAGTTTGGCATTAATGTCATTGAGAGATTTTTTCCAGTCATCTTTATCCATGCGTTCCTCCAAATTTTGTTTAATTTCATCAATTTCACTTGATAGTTCATGAATGACCTTTGCAAGTTCTTCTATTAGTAAAAGTATCAGATCTAAAAAACACTTATTAAGAATGGAGTACCACTTCTCCATGAACTCCTTATTCAGATGGAATCTGTATAACATCGGTTTATTTGACATTCTCAAGCCTCGAGGGATCCTTTTTACTCTGTGGTACTGCACTAGGATATATAGTTTCGAGCGGTAGTGCTGATATTTACATTCCTTAACGCCTTCCTAGGTGGCAGAACGAGATTGAAGTCATCGTTTTTGAAGGTATAAAGACAAAGCGACAGTGTTCTTTGTGAGGAGGTAAGACATGATTGGAGGTTGTTTTTTACAGCATCGCTGTGAGTATCGGTGGTTCAGTTGACTAAAGCAGATCTTTTTACTCAGGTTCCCCACAGGAGTTTAGCATTTGAAACGAAGTGAGTGCATCTTCAACCATCCTTATTCTTTCTTAACACAACACAGTGGTTTGGAAATGGGTAGACTTTTTCTAATCAACATTTGTACATTGTGAATTTTTTGAACGTCGTGAATACTGAGTACTCAGGAAATTAATTTACTTATACATGTTCAGATTTCAGGCCCCCGAGGAAGAGCTCGTTGAGCTCGAAATGCATCGGGCATGAAGAAATCCCTTCGGATGACTATATTATTTGTTGTATAAAATTGGAATACATGCAAATGTGTGTAATGTTGTGTAAAAATTACAAATAGGAATGCTTTCTGAAAAGATAATCATGTGAGTAATAACAAATATAAAACACGCGCAAAAATCATTTGTGAAGTGTGACATTGTTTTGAGATTGAGTCAATGTAAGAGTAATGTTCTAAATATTAGAACTACAATAGCAACAGTGCAGAGAGGTTGAGTGTTTCGTTTCACTCAAGATAGGATACTTATGACAGTCTGCCACCTGGTGGCACTGTCCATCGAATTTAGAGATAAGCAGAACAACTTTTGTTTATGAATACAATATATATTAAAAACAACTAATACCTGCCTTCCCAGCCATTCCTTTAGCTTTGGTGACCTGGAATAATCTGAACTGTCGCACTTACAGGCGAGAGAGATGGCTTGTAGTTGTTTTGGTACCATCATTGACAGCAATGACAGGGCAATGCGTGGTGCAAGCTGAAGTGGCATCCTGATCAGAGCCCGGGCACTTACTATTTTACAAATTAATCACTGGCAGGAAGGTCGAAGTCAACTCCATCGTTCAGAAGGGGCAGAGTACCACCTGTTGCTGCTGGGAAAGAAGTGGGCACCAAGGCTTGAGTTCACTCTCGAATACACAAGAGGATCCTCGTGGCCTTTGGGACTGTTTAAAGAGCCTGGCGTAGAACTCATATGTGGTGTGATATGTCATCTTTATTTATCTCTACAAAACTTTCAGGGCAAACATTGAGTCAGCTGTTTGTTGGGATAAATGTGTTTATTTCCTCAACTGTTAGAAGGTTTCCAAACAGCCCTATGCTACTATGAACTGGGAGCGCCCAAAAGATTTCTTTGCCTTGGCTGAGGAACCTGAAGTGTTGTGTCAGTAACTCCTTTAGTGTTGGGTCCAGTTCTAGGGAGAGGAGCAGATGCATTTAAAAGCAAAAAGCCATATCGAGAAGGCAAGCATTGGTAAGCAACCACTCCTCCCTCTTCATTCTTCTAGAATGTAACCCATACAGGGTTCCAGGCAAGCAGCATTTTTCCACGTGTTCTTCGTAGTAGAACAGTGTATGGCTGCTGTGATTCTCCCTGGTTCTTAGTAGTACAACGATAGTGTTAGCAGACACTATTGGAGAGGGGACCAAATATCCCTGTACTATAATGTATCATATGTATGTGCAGCATGTTGCAATAATGATATCCTGAATCCACTCATCAATGGGCGGGATCCAACCTCCACCCCACTTCTTCACAAGATGACGCTTGGTTATCAGGAGCGACCCGTGCAGGTAAGAGCGGTGGGGCCGGGTTGGGGGGATTCGACAGTCGACCACTAGGGCAAATTAAATAAATAATACATTTTCCCTCTTCGACGTCTGTCAAAATGCTCACTCACTCAGCCCACCACCCCACCGCTCTTACCTGCACGGGCCACTGCTGTTGGTTAGCAGTAGAGCCAACGCTGTGTATTTTCTTAGTGCAGCAGGAACATGTTCAAGGAGTGCACAAAAGGGGTTCGTTCACTGCAGGCGCTCCCTCCCAATTGCATCTCCTACACCTAGCTTCGGTGACCAATTGATATGTTAACAGTATAGACAGCAGTGGCCTGTGCAGGTAAGAGCGGTGGGGCAGGCAGCCGCAAAACACCAAGAAGTTGCTTCTCAGGCAGTGTTTGAATTGGAAAAAATGTACTCCCGGAATCTGCAAATTTGGGGTCCAGGTGTGGCAGAGGAGAGGGGAGTGGATTAACAAGGAGGGGAGCTTGAAAAGCAGTCTGACAGTCAATTTGTAATTTTTTTAAAAATCTACTGCCAAAATATTGGCACTAATGTGAGAGTAAATCTGTTCTAGATTACTTAATTGATCACAAACAGGATGGTGTTTAAAATTTCCTACGGGGTTAAGACACCTGCTGCAGAGATCTTTGTGTGCCCAGCGATTGTAACAGAGTTATAATGTCGTTCAGATAACTCTAGTGGCTAACACAGTTCTGGAAGAGTTCTGTGTTTGGTCCAATCACTGTTTTGACTTATAAAGTGGCATAGAGGGTTAATGTACCTGCTGAAAAACCCATTGTGTATCATGCAGATCACATATTTGTATTTTATTTAGATAGTGAGCTACTGCTTTTCACACTGATATAATTTTGTTACATCTAGTTCACAAGTTCCAAGCCTTTTAACACAGCTCAGCAATCTATTTACTGGCATCAAGGAGCTGCACACAAACTGTAAGTCGTGGGTTTAGATCCTTATTGTTTTTTTTCAATTGGTCGTATTCAAAGATTGCAAAAAGCGTTTCTTTGGGAAGTAATAAAGTTTTGTTAGTACAGACAACCACAATTACTGCATTACATTTTATATCCTGAATATATGTTTCACTCATAACATAATGTCTACAAGTGTTGATTGCTGGACTTGGTTCTCTCTGCAGGATCTGCTGCTCTGCTGCTTAAAGCCTGCCCTGCTTGCTGAGAAGGAGGACTAGACCTTCACCCTTCATCCCAGGCTCAAGTGACTCTAAAGTTCAGCTTACTGACCTCCTGTTAGAGCTACAGGGACATAACGAGCTCTAGAGGCCGCCCTGCACCTGCCCAGATGACCTGCTGTCTGGACCTGCAACTGGACCTGCCTGAGTCATGCTGAACTCTGCTGAAGTTCCTGACCCCAAAGATGCGCCCCTCAGGTCCTGAGACCTTGATGTGGCATCACTTGAACTCCTCCTTGAAGAAAAGGAGAAATGCTGATGTTTTGAGCACTTTGCAACAGTGAACGGGCATGTCCATCCCAAGATCTCGCCGTCCACCTATGTCAAGCTCCAGTGAACCCGACACTTCACACTGCAGAGACTTCCAGCAACACGAGATCTGCACTTGGTGCTACAGCATTGACAGCCTGCGGTGATTGCCAATGCAAAATTACACCAATGACTCTCCTTTATGCCCCACAGTATCCTTACGCTACAACGATGACCATCTGCAATGCCTGGCCTGCTCTTCATGGTGCAGCGACAACCATCTGCACTGCCTCCCTACTTCTCGCGCCCTCATTTTACACGAGCAGAACTCTTCGCGCTGCACTTTAGAAGATAACTTTTTCAGCTGGACTTACCTGGTCCCTGCCTCCAGCTCACCCTCCATCATGGTCAATCTGAACTTTTGACTTTCACACGGTCTCACATGAAGAGATAACGGTCAGTGGCGTTTTGTGCTTTTAGGCACTATACTTACCCTAAATCTTTGAAATTGCATATTCCTGGCTCTACTCATTGGATTTTTGTCATTTTGGTGTCAATTTATTACATTTTGCTCTATTTTTCTAAATTGGTGTGTGATTTTTCTTGTGTTCTGTTTTTATTTTATTACTGTTTGTGTGCTGCATAAATAATTTACGCATTGCCTCCAAGTTAAGCCTGACTGCTTTTGAACCAAGTTACCAGAGGGTTAAGCACAGGTCAATTTAGTGACTTTTTGTGGCTCACCCTGACAAGCATTGTGGCTGTTGCTTGAGTAGGGTTTCAACCCCTCAACCAAATACCCAATTTCCCACATGGATGTCATGGGATTCCTAAACTTTATAACCCACATTTTCCTGTGTAACATTTCCTATACGTTAATTTACACACTTGTATGATTTCTTTTGCTTCTCTGTGTGATGGAAAGCGCTTTGACACTCTACACTGGGATCAGTTGCACTATAAAACATTATTTAAAAAACCCGTAGGTGCCATTTAAATCGATATATGTGTAATTACTTTGACAGACACATAACTCTTGCATTCTTAGTGCATGCACACCTCTTACATAGGGAGTTGAACAAAGTTAAAAACCTGAGTCCAATTCATCGTTTCTTTAAAGAACTTGTGAAGTGATAACAGCTGTGTGCCTCTGTTTCCTTCCATTGCAATGGCATCTAGGTAAGAGGCTCCAGTTATATCCCAGGCAGGCGGAATTTTTTTAATTAAACATCCTCATCAGATAGTGAATACAGTATTTGAAGCAATCGGTTACTATTCACTTTGACCAGAGCAGACAGCATCAGATACATGACATGGTTATACATTTGAAATGAAGCCTGTACATTGTTCAAAATTTGCAGTACACAACAGGTAGTACACCAAAAAGTCAGGATCTCCCTCTCTACCCATAACCACCCCCACATACTCAGTAACCTCGATAGGTATGCTGATCGCCCCACACCATTTCTCACTTCCTAGGGCTGCCTCTGCTTTGGTAGACTGCTTGCTCCACCCGCTGGCGTTAGTCCAAATCAGACTCAAAGTCTTCGACTCAGGGGGAGGTCGCTGTGCCCCAAGCCCATGCTATGTTGTGCTTACCCACCCCTGCCACACCACCAACCATAACTTCTGAAATTTTGGCCAAGACGCCTCCCTGGTATAGCCAAAAGGAACCACTTTGCATTTCGATGAACCCCTAGATAAAGCGATTGAGTAATTCTCCGTACCACCTCTTCCCAATAAAGTTGTATTATCGGGCATCTCCAGAGGGGAAAAAGGTGCCCTCCAGTCCCAGTCGTCTTCTGGAGTGGTAAAGTGCCAAAGCTTGCCCACCGCCATCACATGTAGTTGGGCTGGAAAGAGCCTCATATATTTAAGTTCTTTCGGTTTGAACACTTTCTTAACCTCCTCAAAGCTTCGTCGCTATCTTTGGTCTTGCAGTGTATAGACTGAGAGAAAGTGGCTGGTGGCATTCTCATACTTTAAGTCTCTGTAGGCTTGTGCCACATGGAGGATCTCATCTTGATATCTATAGTTGCTCACCCTGGTGATAATTATCAACGGTGGGGTGCCTGGTCGTGGTGGGGGGCACCGGTGCCCTGCATGCCCTTTATATTGAGAAGAAGTTGGAGGGTCTCTTGTGATGAAGGGTGTTCACTAGGATGTGTTCCAAAAAGAAATCAGTGCTGGGTACCTCTGCTCCCTCAGGGACTTCTAAGCCATACTGACACTTAAACAAAAGAAGGGGAAATGGCTCATTAAATCAGGCCTTTGTTTTGAGCCCGGCTGGAAGTGGTAAAAGGAAAGCCCCCTTGATGCCTTTAGGTTGCTGCTCCGAACGGAATGTAGACATCTTGTGGGTGCTGCTGAATTATGTTCCAGTGTTGGCAAATAAACCAGGACAAATCCAACATGTTTTCCTGGGAAGTCCTGGTCCCAGATATGGCCCAGAAATAGCTGCTCGAACGGGGATGCAGCAGGACCCCCGTGTTTTCAGCTCTGAATTTAAGCAACTAAAGTAAATCAAGCCTTTCCTTTTTTATGGCCAATCCATAATTTATGGTGGTGTCAAGAGGGTCAATACACATTTGTGCCCTATGCGATAGCATAAACAGCCCAGACACTAAGGGGCAGATTTACAAGTACCTTGCACCACCGGTGCGTCACTTTTTGTGACGTACCTGTGGCGCTCCATATTTTCCTGTCCTTGTAAATATGGCCCTTTGCACGCAGCAATTTGCCTGAAAGGGGTATTCCATGGGTGGTGCTGTGGGTGTTCCCACGCAACACCCATGGAACCAGACACATTTCCAGATTTACGAGGAATCGTAAATCTGGATTGCTTTTTAATGCTACGCCTCCCCTGGGGAGGCGTAGGGAGGTGCAACGAGGCGAAATGTATTCATTTCTCCAATTTTTTTCCCTCTTTCTATGCGTGCTGCATTCTGCAGCACACATAGAACGAGGAAATCATCTCCAATGATTGTTTATGTACAGTAAGGTGTCCTTTCCTGCACATAAACAACCATTGAAACAATGAAGTTTTTCAACTTCTATGTGTGCTAATACAGCACACATAGAAGGTGAAAAACGACATTTCAGTTTGTATTTGTGTAGGAAGGGAACCCTTCCTGAACAAAAACAATCTCCCCTCGACTCAGGCATCTTTACACCATAGTGCAAGGGTGCCTGCCCCGGCGCATGGCAGCAGTTTGTGCGCCACTGCAGGGAGAAGCATAGATATGCAACATATTGTTGTAAATATGTTGCACCCCTGTGCTTTGAAAGTGACTCTGCGGCACAGCCATAATCGCAGGTCTCTCGCTCAAGCCTAAAATGCATCAAGCTCTGAGGTGCGTATATTCAAAAATACACCAAATGAGCCTGCGTTACGTTACTAAAGCTCCGAGTCTAAATCGGCAAAACCACCTCTATCATATGGTAAGATTAATGTAGTCCTTTGATTCTGTGTTGTTTAGCAGCCCAGGCGAATCCAATGAGCAGGATTTGAAATTTGTTGAAAAAAGCCCAGAGGTACTATGGAAATGTTTTGAAACAGGGAAAACATTCTTCATAAAATTATCACTTTCATGATTGCAATCTTGACTGCTAGTGAAAGCGGGTTTAATCAACCTCTATAAATTGCCCGGTAGTTTGTATATAGGTCTCTTCTCCCCATATTCGGGAAAGCACTGCAAACATGTAGTTCCATTCGACAGAGTCAAGCACCCTCTCAGCATCCATCTACATTGGGGCTGAGTTGTGAAACTGTATAAAATATTGTGCACGGGTTATTAGCGGCAGACCTACTGAGGTGTAAAACCTGATTGATCCGGGAGAACCAGAGAAGTGATACAGTTCACCAGTGTCTTAACATGATCTTGGTGTCTGTAGTGAGAAGTGAGAGCAGCCTGTATGATGAGCAGAGGTCAGCAGGCTTGTTTGTCTCTAAAAGCGTGACTACTAGAGGCTCACGCATTGTGTGTGGAAGGCAGCCGCTCTCCAGCGCCTCTCCAATTAATGACATCATATGAAGAGACAGCTCATCAGCATTTTCTTTATAAAACTTTGTGTTTTTAGAAAAAAATGTTTTATTGTATTTTTTCAAATAGCACATCGAGTTTTGCAACTGCGCAGAGCATGGTCTTGCTGCAGCCAAGGACTTTGCTCTTCTGCATGGTGCAAGTGCGACTCTGGTCTGAAACAAAACTTCTCAAATCTCGTGAGGAAGGGGCTGGGCCTTTTCGACTGAACCGCAGATCCAGCACCCCCTCCCCCAGTCTCTTGAGACCCTCACGGGTGAGTAGTTGCACTTTAGAAAGCCTTGTTTGATTAACAACAATAAACATAAAGTCACATCATCACATGCCATACACGAACAATTAAACTTCTGGGTTACACAAATAAGAGTCAGGTGTAAAGGTTCGACTCACTCCTCTGCAAGCAGGGTGGAAAGCAAGTCTCCATCACCTACACCTCATGTCATCCTTTATCTCAACACAGGCCCGAATCACGTGTGGCTCATTAGCTCTTCCCCTTGTCATATCGTTATGCCTGACCTCTGTTCAGTGACAGGGCAGGCAAGTAGGAAGGGGCGGGGGGAAACAGGAAACAGGAAACAGGAACAGGAACTGGGTAAGCCGAGTTAGTTGAAAGCTGGCAGCAGGGCAATAAAGAAGTATTACTCTGAAACTCCGACTCCAGTGTCTTTATACAAAGGGGCAAGCGACAATGGCGACGAGGGTGGGATCCCTGCATACCCACTGAAATCAAACGCAGCCCCAGCCGTCTGTGCACGGCCTTGACCAGCGAGTCCTCAGCCCCCCACCCGACAGCGCGAAAGAGCGCGAAAAGGCGAAGATCGGTGTCGGGAGCCACCGAGAGCGGGCGAGCCGGCAAGAAAGCGCCATAAAACACGAAGACTGCAATAGAGACAGGCAGCTTCGACGTCTCCCCACCAGGCAGATTTAAGGCACCAGAAACGGCGCGAAGAGGACGCAGGTGCCGAAAACGACCCTAACATCGCGAAGTGAGCGCAAGGGCACAGAGAACACTGGGGTGAGTCCCGCACTGGCAAGAGAGAAAAGTTACAGACTGTGGCAGTAAAGTGGAGCTAATATAAGACAAAAGTGGAAATCAAGGCCTAACAGTGCAGCGTCCCATTCAGCGGCCATTTTGAGGTCAGGCGCTGGCCATAGATACCCCACGACGTGGACATGGTGGCCATCTTGAGGTCAGGCGCCACCACATTCTCAGTGCACGAGCCACAATAAAAGAGCGGGAAGCCCCCAACCATTGAAATCTAAGCCACAAGAGCATGTGAAGGACGAGGATAAGCCAGAATGTCCATTCCCAGCTCCACAAGTACCTCTGGTGGAGCGGCGGCTCCGACCAACCCACCAGGCCCAGCTGCCCCAGGTAACCCAGTGCTGGCACCCCAGGTGCAAGTGGGTGTACCTTATCTGCGGCCACCAGAACCCCTGAAATTAACACCTGGCAACAGCATGGGACCTAAATGGAAGAACTGGAGTGAAGACTTCGAGGATTACATGTTTGGGTCACAAGTACAAGACCCCAAGCAAAAGCTCGTAGCCTTAAGAAACCTAATAGGTAAAGATGTCGCGCAGTTCATCAAAGAGCTGCCGAATGCAGCCACTGACCCCTATGACGACGTGAAAGCAGCCCTCAACAGAAGATTTTTACATAAGCGGAACCTGGACTACGAACGTTACATGTTCAATCTAGCTGCCCAGGAGAAGGATGAATGCATGAGCGACTTTATTGTACGCATCAGAAGACTAGCACGCCACTGCGAGTTTGACAACTTCAATACTGAGGACGCACTACGACTCCGTATAATCGATGGCTGCCAATCAGAGTCGCTACGACGGCGGCTCCTGAAGAAACATTACACCCTTGAAGAGATCGAGGAACTAACGAGGATTAACGACCAGGCAGAAGAGCACGCAAAGAGAATGGAGACTCACAAGTCTGACAGGAAAGAACAAGTCTTCCGAATGCAAGCACATAAGGACACGAGACACAAACAAGACTCTCGCAGATCGAGTAAGCCGTCTCACACCATCACTTCCCGAAGGACATCATCCCGACAGGAGCCGCGTCACTCCAAGTCCAGCAAACCAGCGCCTGCATGCTACAGGTGTAGACAAGACTACCCTCACTCAGGACAATGCCCAGCCATTGGCCAGCAATGCCATCGCTGTGGGAGGGACAATCACTTTGAGGCAGTTTGTCAGGCCCAACAGTCAAGGCGAAGGCCTTCAAAAACCCGGCATGCCACGCGACATCATGTTCGTGCAGTAAAGGGGAAGGAAGGACGCTCCTCCAGCTCGTCGAGGTCAAGTGCCCGGTCAGCAAGCCCATACCGATCACGAGGCCGATCAGCAAGCCCATACCACTCTCAAAGCTGGTCCACGAATTCATATCGGTCCCAGAGATCAACGTCCAGCGAGTCACTCTCACACACACCCGTGTCACAAGACAGTGACGAATACATCTGTATGGTGTCGGACCCTGACCGCCTGAAAAGATACCCGAAGCTAGACATCAAGATCGGAGAGCACCCGGCCAAATTCGTCCTTGACCCAGGGGCATCACTCAACTACATCTGCGCGCTTGAATACCAAAACATGAAGCCACGTCCCAAGGTAGAGCCAGCAGCCGTCCGCATACTCACATGGATGTCAAGAAAACCATTGCCATGCCTAGGTCGTTTCCACACGACGCTGTCGTTGAAAGACCGGAAGATCCCAGCTTACATCCACGTCGTAGAAGGACCGGACTTGGCCGACTGTTTGCTCAGCTTACCGACTGCCGAAAGATTAAAACTAGTAGAACTCCTCTACATGACTGAGGATGCTCCTGACATTGTTGCAAAATTTCCAAACCTCTTCAAGGGACTAGGGAAACTCAACCACTTCAAAGTAAAACTACACATCGACGAACGTGTGACACCCATCGCTCAGCATCATAGGAAGGTACCCTTTCACTTACAGCAAGCTGTAGATGATGAACTCCAAGACCTTCTCAAAACTGACATCATTGAGCGCACGTCAGGACCTACCCCATGGGTGTCACCGGTCGTAGTGGTCCCCAAGAAAGGACAGGACAACAAAGTACGACTATGCGTGGACATGCGTGCGCCCAACACTGCCATTGAGCGGGAACGCCATCCGGGCCCGCACATAAGTGATATGATCACGCGTCTCAACGGAGCCACCGTATTCTCCAAGCTTGACCTTAACAAAGGTTACCACCAGCTGGAACTTCATGACAAGTCGAGATACATCACGACGTTCACTACACATCAGGGACTCTTTCGCTACAAGCGATTAAACTTTGGCATCTCCTCAGCTGCCGAAATTTTCCAAGAGGCCATTCGGTGAGTCATACAGGGGATTCCCAACGCATTCAATTACAGCGACGACCTGCTAGTCTTTCGGAAAGACCAAACAGAACACGACACAGCTCTGGACAGGGTATGCCACGCACTGCTGAACGCAAACCTGACACTAAACGCCAACAAAAGCGAATTTCACAAGAACACTCTGAAATTCTACGGTCACATCTTTTCCAGAGACGGGATGAAACCAGACCCAGAAAAGGTATCTGCACTGGCTGACACCCTGACACCTCAAGATGTTAGCGACCTCCGTTCCTTCCTTGGAATGGCGAGCTACTGTGCGCGCTACATCCGAGCCTACGCTACCATCAGTTACCCGCTAAGAGAGCTCACACGTCAGGGTCAACCATTTGCATGGTCTGCCACGTGTGAACGGGCGTTCGTTGCGATCAAACAGGCTGTGAGCTCAGCTATCAATCTCGCCTACTTTGACACCAAGAAAAGAACGGAAATCACAGTTGACGCCAGCCCGGTAGGTCTAGGCGCTATCCTGGCACAGTATCGAGAAGACTCAGATCAGCGACACATCATCGCGTATGCCAGCCGCAGCCTCACGGACACGGAAAAAGCATACTCCCAACCAGAGAAGGAGAGCCTGGCAGTGGTGTGGGCGTGTGAGCATTTCCATCTGTTTGTCTACGGGAAGCATTTTACGATCATCACAGACCACCAAGCACTCGTCACCATCTTCGGCAATCCCAACGCCAAGATGCCACCACGTATCGAACGATGGGGACTACGCCTCCAGGATTACATTTACACTATTATCCACAAGCCAGGGAAGGCATAAAACCCCGCTGACTATATGTCCCGACACCCTCAACCAATCACCGGTGTCGCACAATCCCTGGCGGAAGAATATATTCATTTTGTTGTTGGCGCCGCTTGCCCACCTACAGTCCCACTGGAAGCCATCCGGGAAGCATTGGCACAGGATCCAATCCTGCAGGATGTCATGGACCGCATACGCAACAATTCCTGGCGCCATGTAAAGGACGCTTCTCAAGAATCCACTCAGCACACCCGCGACCTGATAGCATTTAAACATGTACAAGACGAACTGTCCATCAGTGACGATGGTCTACTCTTGAGAGGGGGGAGGATTGTAATCCCACAAAGGCTACGTCAAGGGGTGATTAATCTCGCCCATGAAGGTCACAGAGGCACAAGTGCTACAAAGAAGGCACTGCGAGAACGTGTCTGGTTCCCCACATTGGACCAAATGGTGGAGACAACCCTCAAAGACTGTATGACATGCCAACTAGTGAGTCGCGAAGAACCGCCTGCTCCACTCCAAATGTCAGAACTGCCAGAAGGAGTATGGCAACAAGTCGCCGTCGATTTCTTTGGTCCATTCAAATCAGGCCAATACATCATTGTCGTAATGGATGAATACTCCCGATTTCCATTTGCACATTTACTGTCATCCACCAGAGCAACCACAGTGATTCCAGTGCTTGACGAAATCTTCGCAGCATGGGGCATCCCGCTGCGAGTCAAGTCCGACAACGGGCCCCCGTTCAACAGCCATGAATTCACAGAGTTTGCAGAACACCTCAACTTCAAGCACCAGAAGATCACACCGCTATGGCCATAAGCCAACGGCATGGTGGAACGCTTTATGGGAACTCTAAAAAGGCAATTCAGCAAGCGGAGTTAACTCACCGAGACATCCAGCAAACCCTGAATGAAGTACTGCGAGCATATCGCACCACGCCGCACAGCACCACCAACCAGTGTCCGGCCACCGTGATGCTAGGAAGGACTCCCCGCACTCGACTGCCCATAATGAACAACACACTTCAACCACGGACCGTAAATATCGACCATGACACACTGGTCAAGATAGACCATGAAAAGAAGCTGAAAATGAAAACATACCCTGATCGGCGCAGACGAGCCAGAGACACCGACATCCAAGAAGGAGACTGGGTGATAGTCCGGAGCGACCGGAGAACTAAAGCAGACAGTCGCTATCTCGACCACCCCCTCCGGGTAAGCAGACGAAAAAGGACTATGATCACAGCAAAAGCTGACCACAAGCAAATCACTAGAAACATATCACACTTCAAGAAATGCAATCTCAACAGTCATCACGAGGCCCAGTCACGTGAAACCTCTACCGACTCGACGAGTCACAGTGATAACAGTGACCACGGTCACTACAGCCCCGGGAGGTCTGATAACAACACGGATCATCACGCCAGGGCACCAGAGCAACTGAACCGCCCGAGACGACAAGTTAAAAAGCCAACGCGACTCATTGAAGAGATATGAGAGACAGTAAGACTTTGTACAAAAGGGGGAGGTGTCATATCGTTATGCCTGACCTCTGTTCAGTGACAGGGCAGGCAAGTAGGAAGGGGCGGGGGGAAACAGGAAACAGGAACAGGAACTGGGTAAGCCGAGTTAGTTGAAAGCTGGCAGCAGGGCAATAAAGAAGTATTACTCTGAAGCTCCGACTCCAGTGTCTTTATACAAAGGGGCAGGCGACACCCCTCACGGTGGGTGCTCATCTGGGGGGTTAATCTGAGCCCTGATCAGTTGTTGCCATAGCTCCAGATCACCTGTGAGTTTGGGGTCAGAAGTGAGTAGTTTCATCCAAGCACCCTCGGTGACGCACCATCCGGCCACATCTTTTAGCCACACCTGCCCCTGGGCCTTGGTACTAAGCCAGTGAATTCCCATTCATAAGGGGGGGCCCTCATTCCCAATAAAAAAGAGTTGTGATGTGTGTTGTAAGTCGATGCGTCTAATGAAAAGCCATGCCTAAATCCACGAATAGCGATTTGGAATCTCCAGCTTAAAACACTAGGGAGTGGTCAGAATATGTGTGTGCAAGATGTTTTCCGGATTTAACTCAAGTGGTTAATAGAGTATGATTGATTCAGGAGTATCAGTCTTGTTTAGCCGAATACAATGTGAAATTTATGTTGCTCGGATTCCTGAACCTCTGAATGTCCACTATATTTTCCTTCCCCATACTATTCTTGATCTCTCTGGCCATGGCAGAGAGTCTTCCAGGGGCATGTTAGATCTGTCTAAAGTAGGATTATGAACACAATTAAAATCATTCCCTACCACCCCTCCCCCCCAAAGGACTGTGTCACAATATAACGCAGCCACTGAGCTGTGGACATCCTTGAAGAACTGTGGGTCGTTGTAATTCGGGCCTTGTAATTTTACTCGTCCTATCTGTTTGCCTTCCAGTACGCAGGTACCAACAGCCGTGGTACCTGTAAGGTACAGGTAAGAGCGGTGGGCGGGGCAGGGTTGTTTAGTTTACATAATCCGGGATAGGGAAAATAAAATAAATGAATAAATAAATAAATAAAGCCACTTACCTTGCGCTCGCAGCATCTGAGCACAAGGTTAGTGGTTTAATTATTTATTTATTTATTTTCCCTATCCCATTGTCAGTTCACTCCACCCGCCCCAACGCTCCGATCTGTACAGGCCACACCTGGTTAACAAATAGATACCTCCGCTAGATCAGAAATACATTTACCCTCTCTTATTCCCAGGCTCCTATGCACCAGAGCAGAACGCTCCTGGGATGTGCGCCGAAAGATGCCAACCCAACACCCAACACTCACCATGCAATCCTCCAGCCAAGGCTTTATCTGACTGTGGAGCAGAATGCATTTCTTGAATAAATGTCTCCTAAGATATGTGGCAATGTTACCGACCTTGTGGTGATCAATGAGACCGCTTATATTCCCAGTCAGAAGTTTAATAGATGTTATGTGAGAGGAAACAAATAACACAGAACGAAAGCTTTATAACTGGCTAAAACAAAGTTTATTAAGTAGCACTAGAATCCATGCCTAACTGTAGACGTTTCAAACTAACTTTTGCAAAGTAAGTAAAGTAAAGAGCTTGTAAAGCACATGAATGTCGAGGCGTCTTGGTTCTGGGAAATGCAGAAAAACTCAGCGAAACCAGGAGATATTCTGTTACTCCTGGGAAGGGAAAAGCCAGGTTTTAACCGAACTCCTAAACTGGGATCTGGAGGATTGAAGCCTAATGTTGAGTGGTAGCTTATTCCAGAGCTTGGATGCTAGATATGAGAGACATCTGCCTCCCCATCTGCCTTGTTAACTTTAGGAACGCAGACCAGAGCTTTATTAGCCGATCTTAGCATCCGGCCGGGGGTGTACCATTGGAATAGTTTATGATAGTCAATTGGCCCCCTCCATACAGGGCTTTATGAACCAGACATAGTGCCTTAAATTCTGTACGCTGCTTAACTGGAAACCAGTGGAGATTCCCAATAGCACCAGAAATATGATTTCATTTTGGGATAATCAGCAAGGTTTGAGTCGCAGCGTTTTGTAATGATTGCAATTTTGCTAGTTGATATTTGTCAACGCCTAGCTATAGGGTGTTGCAGTAGTATATATGGGAAATAACAAGGGCTACCAAGACCGTTTTCCTCAGCTCCAGAGGAAGAAACAGTAAGATTTTATGCAGGCTTTTTAAAAGGAAGTAGCAGGCCGATGTCACCTGATTAATCTACCCTGAGAAGTTGAGCTGGACATGACATAGAAAGCCTAGATTTCTAATTTTGTCTACAGGGACCGTAAAGACTCCTGCCACTGCCGCCACCAAGCTTGACTCCAAATAGGAGGACCATTTCCAAACTCCATAACCTTCTGCCCGCCACTGTATCTGCTGTTGAGGAGATGAACATTATAATTTGAGTATCGTCGGCATACGATATTAGCGAGAAGCCTTGGTCCTTGATTAGTTTAGCCAATGGTGTCACATAAATATTGAACAGCATTGGCGAGAGTGTTCACCCCTGTGGAACTCCACCGGGGAGATAGAATTTGTCAGATTCAAGGCTATCCCAGCACACTTTCTGTTCTCTGGCTGTCAGGAAAGAGGTGAGAAGGGTTAGCACGGTGTCCCTAATTCCTGTTGCCTCCAGGCGTTGTGTAAGTACTGTATGATTGACTGTATCGAATGCGGCTGAAAGCTCAAGTGGGATAAGAACAGCTCTGCCACCCCCGTCAATTTGCCAACGGATTTCCTCTGTGGCCAAGATTAGTGCAGACTCCGTAGACTGGGCCGATCGAATGCCATGTTGGGTGTAATCTAGAATATTGTTGCTATTCAGGTAGTCAGTTAGCTCCAAGTTAATGGCTTTTTCCAAAATTTGGCTGCTAAGGGCAAGCACGAGATCAGACGATAATGTGATACTTCGATTGGATCAAGGGAGGGTTTCTTTAGGATGGGTCTGATACAGGCTTTGTTCCAGGAAACTGGGAAGTCACCAGTCCTGATAACATTGTTCAGGAGGGGGGCAAGTAAGACACTAACTTTATTCGAGACACCATTATTGATGTCCGGCGGGCATGGATCGGTCGGAGATCCTGACTTAGTGGCCAGCACCAAGTCATTACCTGTGTCCACTGTCATTGGTGCAAAGCTAGTGAGATGGCTAATGATAGATGAAACGTCTTCTGTTGGTTGAGTCTGTGAAGTGGCAGGGCCGGAGCTCTAACCCTCTAGTTCCTCATATATTGTTTGAACCTTTGACTGAAAGAAAGTAGCCATTTTGTCACAGAGAACTTGATATGGGGCAAATAGTTTGCCCTGTTATAGTTTAGATAAGGCAGTGACGGTCTTAAAGAGCTCTCTGGCGGAATTCTTTGCCCCCTCTATTTTACTAGTATAAAAGATCTTTTTGGCACTAATGATGGCTGCTTTATATTTGGTTAGTGCATTGTTAGTTATTTTTACCCACCACCCTGTAGTCCACCCTCCATGCACGTTCTAAGCGTCTACATCTGGATTTTAAGGTTTTTTGCTCAGGATTGTACCTTGGAGCAGAGGGTTTATTCCTTCATTGTTTGACTATTTTTTCTGGAGCCAATTGATTCATGACTGACCTAATCCAATGTTCATACCTTTCAGACGCCATGTTGGAGTCTGATTCTAAGGTCGGCATGGTGTTGTTAAGCATGTCAATTAGGACCTCAGACCTGATTTTCCGCCAGGACCGTACTTTAGTCGGAGGCGGGTGTGACACCAGGGGGCCTTGATTGTTCCCATCTGGTAGGTTAAAGAAAATTGCCATATGGTCAATCCATATGACCCCCAATAGAGGGGTTGTTGGTAAAAATCCCATTTAGTATATGATGTGCCTTATGTGTGGGTTCTGAGACTATCTGTGTCAGTCCGAAACCCTTCAGATTATCTAACAGGTAGATTAATTTTTAATGAGTTCTAAATGAAAATTGAAATCCCCTAATATCGTGAAAGTAGGGGAGTCCAAGCAGGACTCCATAAAGGACTGTAGGCCTTGGATAAAGAGGTATTTAGGCCCAAGCTGCCTATAGAGGAGCAGCCAGGGAAGGATATCACATTCTTATTTTAATGTTAAAAGTCATGGGTTCGGCACGTGGCAGAAGGACAGGCTCAAAAATAACCTTGAACTCAGACCTGTGAATGATGGCAATCCCACCACCCATTCGTCCAGACCTGGGCACACTGGCTAACGAATATCCAGCTGGTAGCGCTGTCACCCACTCAGGTTCGGAAGTGTCAGTAGCCCATGTTTCCGTGAGAAAACCACGTAAGGATTTGATGTTTGCAGTAGGCATTCTAGCTCATACTTATGTTTGAGAACTGATCTCGCATTAAGAAGAATAGCGATTAGTGACCCTCTCTTTGATTGTGGGACATTAGCATCCCCTGTAGAGGCAAAGGATGAAGGAACAGAAGGGGTACTGCAATTGTTCACTCCCAAGGGGACGTTTGTTAGATAGACAGCCTCCTCGGGAAAGCTAGAGGCTGGGGTGGTGGCAGGGAGATTGCTGGCTAAGAATGAATAGTTACAGTGAGGGCAGAACAAGGTGTTATTGTTCATATTGCCGACTACAAAAGCAACGTTGCCACACTTACCATTGCTTAGAGCCACTAGCTGGTCCCTGGTATAAGTTAAATTAGAAAAACGTGTAGGGATGCTGGCGCCTGGCGCAATCCGGGCGCTGACGGGCGCAGAAGGGCTTGTCTTTGGTGCACTTTTGGCGTGCTGGCGGCAAGCCCTCGTCTGCTGCGTGGTCACGTCAGCATTCTATTATTATCCCCCCTTGTATGTCAGCCACTAGCACACTGACCTGTGTGGAGGCGGGCCCGCTCTTAGATACGGGCACCGCAGGTCAGGTACAGGGCTGCAAGACTACACAAGCTATCATAATTATTGCGTCCTGGACTTAGAGGCGAAAGTGCAAGGTGCAAGTAAAACAAATCAACAGTAAAAAGTTTTTAAAACAAAGCTTACAATACTTACCTAATTCCCACAAGCCCATTCCCACCCACACTGTTGGACCCAAGTTGCTGTGAATAAAAAAAAACAACAACCCAACCCTACCCAACGACAGCATACCCACAAAACTAACAAGAGAAAAGAACAGTGTACGCCGGGCATACAGAACCCACGTTCCACTTCCAAAATATAGGGATGGCCATGGAGTCCGATGATATTGGCCACTTGCCCATGACATTTTTTACACCACCTGCAAAGTGAAAAAACAAGACATACAGGCACTTATTTTGAGTTAAGGGCTACATTCCCATCCCTGTGCAAATGTGATTGTACTGGAATCAGAAATACAAGTTGTGTCTTAATCATCCCTTCATAAATTCTTGCAGGTCAAATCTGGTAAAAGGCCCTGAAAAGAGGCAACACATGCAGAATTTGGTGTGTTGCTAAACAATTCCACATAATTTACTACTTTTAAAAACTCAGAATAGGAGGCACTAACCACACTTGGTAAATTAAGGACCCTGCGGTAATGGTATTTCCTGTGTGTGATAAATACCCCACCCTATTCCAGCAAACTCGTAATGAGGACCATAGGCTCGTATCAACCCAGCGGCCTCCAAAACATAACCCCAGCTTCTAATTAGACAGCACAAAGGCCCACAGAGCTGGCGTCCACTATCAGCTCTGTCTTCCTTTGAGGATGAAATTAGGCCATGCTGACCTTGTCGAGGAGGGCCTCTTTGATAGCTCTGACTACCTTATCAGCTGCAGGGCTCCAGTCTGATGTGACAGTGGTGCAAATGAGGGCTCTGAGTGGATCTGGCATCATAGCAAGATTTGGGATAAATCTCCAGCAATATGTTGTCATCTTTAGGAAGCTGTGAACTTCTGCTTCAGGAAGATGTGCTTCCAGGATCGCCAAGGCTTTCCTTGGATTGCCTTCAGCCCTTCTCACAAGAATTAGTATCCGAAAAAGTCTATGGAGTTTTGGTAAAAGGAACCTTTGTTCTTTTGCAATGTCAGACCATTGTCTGCTAGGCATTGAAGGGTGGCCCTCAGATGGACATGGTGCTCCTCTAGGCTTTCAGAGAATATCATTGTTCAGGTTAATGACATCAAGCAGTGTGAACAGGGTTTCCTTGATGGCATTCTGAAACACCTCTGCCACAGAAAAAAACTTGAAACTCAGCTGCTTGTATCTCTGGAGGTCAACGCATGTGGAAGAAGTCATGATGTTGCGACTTCCAGGAGCCAGTTTCAGTTGGTGATGAACTGAATTTAATTCCAGCTTAGAAAACCATTTCGCCCCATTGAGGTCAACCACAATATCATCCATTGTTGGCGTAATATGGCTTTCCCGCAGGATTGCTTTTTTCGGGAGCCTCATGTCCACATATAGTAGTATGGTGCCTGGCTGCTTTGGTTTTGGGGCAATGAAAACTGGAGACACCCAGGGTGTGGGGCCAGATACTTTTTCAATGACCCTAAGTTTGTCCAAAACCCTCAACTCACGTTCCACCTGCGGCCGCAAGTGGAGTGAAACTCTCCTGTGTCTTAGGGCTGTAGACCTGATGGACTCGTCGACGTGCAATTTGACTTATTTGCCTCTCAGCTTCCCATGGCAGTGGAAGAACTGCGGGAACTTAGCTAGGAGGGCATTGACGTGGGACTCATGCACCTGCTTCGCAAAAACCACCAAATCAAGATAGTCGTCTGTATGGCACCCAAGCAGTGCGCCTTTTTTCGCCTTCGGTAACGTGAAAATTCATCCTCTTGTGAGGTGCCCATCGCAGGCGATGTCTATTTTTATTCTTCCTCTGAGCAGCAGGGGCTCCATCGCTCCATACATGTATATCTTCACCCAGCTGGGAGTGCGTGGTGGGTGCTTTGTTAACTGTTCATATTATTTGAACTCCATTACATTCACCGACACTCCAGTATCAATGAGCGCCTTCACCTGAGTGCCACATATTTGGACGACACACATGGGAGGCAGCCACCTCTTGCGCCTGACTCTTCCTGGGTACGACACCACAAAGATGTCATCTTCTTCCTTGTCCTGGTGAGTGCTCAGCTCGTGACCACAGAGCTCTCCCAACTCTGCGGTGTCTTCCAGCAACAGCCGTCGTAGGGCTGCAAACGTTCTTCAGTGCAGTTCGGGCGGTGGTCGTGATTTTCCGTTGCAAAACACCTTTACGAAGTGGTTAGTTTTTCCACACTTCGAGCATGTTTTCCTTTTGGAGGGGCATACACCAGCCCCTTTGTGTTCTAGACCACAGTTCCCATAGCTTCCTCAAGGTTTTGGGGTTGGCACAACGCATGCAGGGCCTGGGCATCATTGAATAGCATCAGTCTGTTCCACCTTGACGGGGTCCTTCTGGGGGCCCGTAAAAGGTATCACCTTGTCCTGTTCTGCTTCCATCTCGTCAGCCTGGGTGTTTGACAGTTTGTGTGACTAGGCTAATATAAGGATGTCATCAAGTGTGATACCTGGTTGATGGAGGATTAGGCACCGAAGAACAGTGGCTCGACACCCCTATATAATTTGAGCTGGGATCTGCTATTGTTGGTTTATGTTGGTTCAGGTACTCGCTAACTTCCTAAATTGAGCGTAAAACATATCCACTGACTCAGTGCTCATTTTGGTGGCATGGCATAACTTAAAGTGTTCGTAGTTGGCGTTGAGTTGAGGGTTGAAGTACTGGTTGAGGGTCCTCACAGCAGCATCATAATCGCATCGTCCCCAGTGTTTAGTAATGTCTCAAAGAGTTCATACAACTCCGCACTCCCGAAGTGCAGGAGCAGCAATTGTTTCACGGCCCTATGCATTTCCTGCATCGCACGGAAATAGTTTTGTAGCCGCCCAATCCATGAACGCCATCTCGGGGCTGCTGTGGCTGGATCTGACTGATCGCTAATATGTGGTAGACACAGAGTCATGTGCATATGGGGCCAGGTCCATGCGTGCTTCATTTGGAGGGTTCTGGTTTTTCAGTTGCTCACTCATGCTGCTGATGCTTTACATGTTCAATTCTGAGGCAGAGTTACCGCCTGGACCTCCGGTGAGGGTGCACAGGTAATAGGAAGGGCCAAGCAGCAGCAAACAGGGAATGCAAGGTGGTGCCTGCGATACACTGGTACACATAGTCTTGCAAGCACAAGAAGCCACTCGTCACTGTACAGCGCTTCCTTTCTATTGAGGTAATGCTGTTAACTGTCGTGCCTTGCGGTCATACAGTTCTCTCCCTTTGTTTTTTTCTCTAATTGTGTTTCTGTCTTGTTAATGTTGGCTGTGCAAGAGTGATCATCCTCAATATATTGTTTACAGCACCACAAGCACCAAGGTATACCTTTCCTCAGCGTCAGCAGGTTAAAATTGCACCAGAAGTCACAGGGTGTGGTCCCACTTGGAACTGGAACCGACTTTGGAAAGGCCATGCAACTCTTGCGCCCTACGGCACATGTGGGGCCATCTAGAGAGGCCGCACGGAACACCTATGGAGCAGTGGCACACAAGCTCCACCCACTGCAGCGCAGGGCCTGCTATGCCGGTGTCGACAAACCAGACCACGTCAGACTGACCAGGGTGAATCGTCATGCGGGGACATGTGCGACGCGCAGCAGGACCAGAGAAGGCCACAGGCCAAACGCAGGCAGGAGCCGGGTTGGTGAAGGGTGGCTGCAAGCAATTGCAGGCCGAGGCGGTGCCAACCATATCAGTAGACGTGGCGAGATGGGGAGATGTACCATGCCGGTCGAACCGGGCAAGTTGAGTGCCCAATACCTGGGCAGAACTCCAGGCACACAGGGGCATCCAGGTGGTGTAGAGGAGTGATGCCCCTGCACGGGCAACAGAGGCATCGCTGGGAACGGCAGCAAGGCTGTCAGCACTATACACTTGGTCACACCGGCCTTGTCGAAATTGAAATGGGCTGGGTAGGCCTTGAGCATGCAGCTAGACCTCAATGAAAAGGACCCCACAATGAATGCATACACAGACACAGTGCTTGCAGTATCTGCAATGTCCCAAAGCGACCATATGCCTGCTTATTTATCTCCTCGGACCAAGTCCCTTGGAGTGGTGAGTGACTACATTGTAGTGTAGAGGCCGGGTGGCACTCTACAGGGACGACAGTGGAATGTTGGGTCCAGATTCCTGATGCATTAATAACATGGCCAGATGAGCAGAGTTAGCCAGCAGCCATCTCAAAGCTTGGCAGGCTCTGCCCCCCTCTCTGTTTATTGTGGTAGTTGTTCAGTTGTAGGTTCAAGTTGTTAATATGTATCGGGTCTGAACAATACAAAGAATTTACTTGTTTTTAGGCCACACAGCGGGAGCGATGTCTGGCCACCTTTTCCATTTCACGCACCTGTGAGTGAGTATCTTTCATACAGCCAGCTGCTAGTATGCATATAAGGGAACAAGCATTGGCAAAGCCAATCGAGAGCTATTGGCTTTAGCAATGTGTTTTAGCCATGTTGTACCCCAGTGAGGCTATTTTTCAGCATGGCTAAAAGTTAGTGGCATGGGGTGGAGTGAGGTGGGGTAGATTGGAGTACGGTAGAATGGAATGGGGTAGATTGGAGTGGGTTAGATTGGCATAGAGTGGAGTGGGGGGGAGTGGCCTAGATTGGAGTGGGGTAGTTGGGTAGATTAGGATAAATTAGATTATTTGGTATTTAGAAAAATGAAACATACATAGAAACAAAAAAATCAGGAGCCCATGCATTTTTAAACCCAGCTTAGACATTTCAAATTTTGCAAAATTACAAGTATGTTTTGTATTGTATGGTAGCATTTCTGTAGCACTTTCCTCCTTCCTGTTGCGATCCCAAATTGCTTTGCAGACCTCTTGTTATGAGGTATCACAATGGAAGAAGGGTATTGGTAGTGGTGCCATTATATACATTTCACCTGATATGGTGATGGAGATTTGCTTTTCTCTTCACATCTAAAAGGGTCAGTCAGTGTCAGGAAACATACCTATGCACATTCAACACGGAAGTGATTTCACACCCCTACCGGGAATGGGGCCAAATAACAAGCATGTACCTTTCTCATGAGCTGGGGGTGAAAATCTGCTTTTTTCCTCAGAGTCTCAAAAAGCTATCAGTGTAATTTGTGAAGTACCAATGAATACCCAGACCAGTGTTTGATACCACGTGCCAGGCATTCTACATTTCCATCATTGAGTTGAAATTCAAGTGTGTACCTTCCACGTAAACTGGTCGTCAAAACTGGTTTCCTCTGAACAGTCTCAAACGGGTTGACCTTGTTAGTTTGAAAACTGACTCTTGTGCCTAATGTAAAATGTTTATTTGCAAAAAATGATCTCACCCTTCTGTCGAAAATCCCCTTCATTTAACTTTGTCTATGTATATGTGTGCGTGCGTGGGTAGGTCTATCTGTATTTTTAACAGGCGTAGCCTAACAGAAATTTGATTTTGATATTTTGCAAGGCTTCAAAGTGCAAAGATGCCCTATGAATACTTAAGAGGCTTGTTTTCCATAACTTCTAATTTGGGCTCGTGTCTCCAGATGATGTTATGTTGCCGTCTTCTCAGGAAGAGCTGGAAAATTGAATCCACTGTGTGAAAAAGTAAGGACACTTCGTTCTTGTTACTTATCAAGTCATCTCCACTCAGTCTTTAATCACTGCCCTTGCTACTGCTATCAGCATTGTCATCACTGCAAGTGCCTTTATATCACACCACAGTTATAGAACCCATTTGGAGAGGAAAGCCATCCTTCACTTTTCGAGTAGGAGGTGTGTACTCATCATTGTCTCCTTAGATTAAAGCACACTAGTCTTACCATAGTCTGCCAGGACATGGCGCTTGTTAATTTTTCAGGTCTTCCCTACGTTGTTCGGTGTTGCAAAGACCTATCGTTGACAATACCAAAACTTGCACGGAGTTTTGGGCCAGCCTATCCCTTACCATTGGTTGACTTCCGTTTCAATCTTATTTGCTTTCTTCTTATTCAGTGCTTTATTCCTCTCCATGTGTTTGCCCCTCCCTTGGAGTATAGCTTCATTACGAACCTCTTGGTTGGATTATTTGTATGCTTCTATGGCTCAACCTTAAGAAGTGACTGTTTTCTTTGTGTTTCAGTCCTCCATCGGCCAGCATGTCCTTTCTTGCTCTCTTCTCCGTATGCTGCTTCCCTCTGTAAATCCCTGTGTGCTTCTCATTTGTTATGTAAACTGTGTCAGAGGATGCTTGATTTTTTAAAATATTTTATATTTTTATGTAAGCACTCATGTTTTCATGATTACGGCTCTCCCCAAGACACTCTGCTCGGCTCCTGTCCTCATTTGCTCTCAGCCACACAACTGTGTGCTACTTCCCCGGAATCACTCCGCCATCTTTTACCAGATGATATGTTGCTTTTCAGCAACTTGCCTTTGCTTACTGGCCCTTCAGTGTTGTTTTTCATGTGAACTCAAGTGCGCTTTTATGGCTCTCTTTTGTTTTCACCTAACCACTTTGAGAAGCTCATTCTATATGCAGGGGCAGCTCCTCCACTAGGGCGGAGGAGCGTTTCCCCAATGCTTTCTCGCAATGCAAGAAGCAGAAACATAAAATGGTAATAACTACCATTTTATGTTTCTGCTTCTCGCACTGCGAGAAAGCAGAAGGGGTTGGTTGAGGGCAGGCGGGGCTGCTTTGGAGCAGGGCTGGGCAGGGGAGGAGTGGTGTGCCGACTCCTGAGGGCGCAATGACTGTATGGTCAGCCCTCCGGAGCCGCCCACACCAGTCATGCACACTCTGCCCTTTCTCCATGCAGGCTGCAATGCAGCCTACATGGAGAAATTGGCCTCCGCATAAGCCCCTGGCTGGGCGGCGGCCCCACCAATCACAACGCTGCCATTGCAGCATTGAGATTGGCTTAGGAGAGCAGAGGGAGGCTGCCTGCCTCCTGTTCCTGCCGGAGGCAGGAGAGCAGGAGCTGAGAAACGCGGGACCCGGCCAGCGGACAGGTACCTTCTTTAAAATTAATTATTAAATGTACCCCTCCCTGCAACTGTCTCCCCGCACGCCCCGTCCTCCCACCTGTGAATAATGCCACCCACGACTGCCTATAAGCACAAAACAGTGTACAAGGTTGCAATGGAAAGCACATTTTTAGGCGAGACTGTGCAGAATAAACTCGCCAAGTTAAGAGACAAAGTAGTTTACTAGGCCAGGCTTCAGTTGAACTTTATAAAACTATAAAGTAACATCAAACAAACCCACCTCGCTAATACAAAAAGTCATTCTGACCCCTCCTCCCCTTAAACACCTTCCCTAACCTGTAGAAATTCCCACAAAAATGGCGCGGGCCGAGAAGCGAAGCCGGACTCAATAGGGGCCCGCAGGGAGTGCTTAACAGCGACAGGAGCACCCGAGATAACCAAAAGAAGGTCGCGAAAAGGAGGCGCCTGGTTTGGGGCGCATCCTTTGAAACCACCAATAACAGAAGGAGGGTGGTGCGGGCTAAGGGGTCAAAAGGTGGGCACAGGCCCCCTTTTGCCACTAAGAATCTCACCTTCGCCTCGGGTATCCTGACCTTCGCTCAGGGCCGGACTGGGAACCACAACCGGCACTGGTAAAGTGCTCGGCCGGCCCCCCCTCCCCACTCAGGGATGGGGGAAGTGGAGGTGCCGCTGAGCTCTTTGCCGGGGCCGGTTTTCGGCCGAATTTGGTACAGGGCCGATTTTGCAGCTAAGCTGCAAAAACGGCCCCCAGGAGCCCAAAACCTGCCCCCAGCCGTGCGGCGCACCGGGGGATTGCCTGGTGCCCACTATAGCCAGTCCGGCCCTGCCTTCGCTGTGATCGTGGACAACGCCGGCGGGAGAATTGATCTTTTCAATGGGAAGCTAGTGTACGGCGCCGTCAGGTGACCTAATCTTGCTGCGGTGAGGATCATGAGCCACAAGCGGATCACTGGAGGACACCAGACCAGCAATTTTGTGAAGCAGACCAAGGCGTAGCAGACCTCCTCCTCATCCTGCAACCAAGGACGCAGAAACAGGCGAGGGTCCACAGCAGCGCAACAGCGCCTTCCTGAGCGGGGTGGAGAACTTTGCAGAGCCATGATCCCACACAGAGGCATGTGCCTCTGCATGCCCCTAGCAACTGAGACAGCTAGGCGGCATTGGAAAGGTGGACACAACAAGTGGGGAAAAAGACGCATCCCCGAGCAGGGCGAAGAGCGTTCAGCTGCGATGCTTGGCGGGACATTGCATAATCAGTGAAGCAGGACCGCAGTGATAAGGAGCGGCAGAACCACCCACCCCCAGAACGAGAGGAAACCAATGCGAGCCGGGGAAGGCTCGTTGGGGCAGCAAAGCATGGCGGGAAGATTGAAGGAGGTTGGCAGGCAAAGGAAAAGGCTGATGCGCGTCCGGGATGAAGCTGATCAGTAGGAGGCGGGACCATGACAGAGGAAACAGGCTAAGCCTCGGGGAGAAACTGGCCCAGTGCTCGATGACAATCTGCAAGCCCTCCTAGAAAAAGCAAGGGCTTTAGTGGCCTTGAAAGGGAAAGTGTGGATGGATGAGCAAATCAATGCTGGCCTAGAGGAGAGGCCAGCAACAAGAGCCAAGCAAGCACCAAAGAAGAAAGCAAGGCTGGTTGCAGACCCCTGCAGGCCTGATGGGAAGGGGCATGGAGCCAAAACGGTGACCCCCACCAAACTGGGTGAAGGGGGGGTCAAGGGCGAAGGGGTGGCAGCCTCCTGCATCGCAAAGAATGGGTAGAGTGTGTTCGCCTACAGGAGGACGGCATGTGCACGACAGAAGCACAGCACCTGCACCTATGGACGAGGAGGAGTAGAGCAGTGACCCAGAAGCGTACTGCAGCGAAGGTTCCAGCAAGGGGCCTGGGCCCATAACAGCGGCCCCCAAGGTGTCAGGGAGCGTATTGATCTAGACTCAGTAAAGGGTATATGCAGGCTGCCCAGCAAAGTAGCAGAGCTGTCGCAAAGCATAGGGCAGCTGCTTCAAAAAAGGAAGACAACATTGGGCGAGCTCCAGCAGCTATTACGGAAACTGAACTTTGTGAACAGAGTCCTCCCAGCAGGCAGACTCTTCGCCAGGCGGCTAACTTGTTTGACCAAAGGGATGACGAAGAGGCATCATAGGGTGCATCTCACGCAGGGTGTGAAAGAAGACCGTGAGCAGGGGACTACGTTTCTTACTGGGTTCAACAGCACACTCATGTGGTGGGAACCCTGGAAAACCTCCAAACAACTGGAGCTTTTCAAGAATGCAGGCGGCAGTCACAGCTTTGGGGCCATTTTGGGTAATGCATGGTCAGCGTCACACTAGCCAGACAGCTAGCACAACACAGGGTTCACAGGCAACACTCCGCTCCTAGAGCTCTTTCCCATTATAGTGGCTTTTACAATATAGGGTTACAGGTTGGCATACAGGCAAATCACGCAGTGGTCAGACAATCATGCAGTGGTACAGACAATTAACCTGGGGACAGCAAAATGCCCCGCAGTGGTGAGGCTCCCGCGACATTTATGCGGCAGCTAATTGGGGCAAATATAGCGATGAGGGCCAGGCACATACCAGCAGCGGCAAATTCAATAGCCAATACGATTTCTCATTTTCAGTGGGACAGATTCAGGGAGCTGGAACTTCACGCATACCATGCATGACTCCGGTCCCCGGACACCTATGGTAATCATGGGCACTGGATAACGATGCTGGTAAACGATGCGCTGGCCCCTAAAATGGAGAGGAAATATTGTAAGTGTCGGGAGGTTTTTAGCACCAGGACTCACGCAGCTGGCATAAGCGAGGTTTCCCCGGTTGAGGTTGCAGCATTAGTTGATTGGGCATTCCAGAGCGGGAACACCAAGTCGTGGACCAAAGCACATCTTAGCGTAATCGCACACTATGCTAGGTTGGCTACGGGTAGGGACCCAACAGGGTCATTCTTCTGTAGGACAGTTATGAAAGGCTGGGGGAGGCTTCAACCCAGGGCTCAAGACAGAAGGAGGACCATTGATTTCGCAATCTTGAAGCGGTACTGGGTGTGCTGACAGGTATATGCACAGGACACCACAAAGTGACTATTTTTGGAGCATTTGCACTAGCCCTCTTCAGAGCCTACACAATCAGCAAACTAGTAGCCCGAGCCAGAGGGAACCCCGGGGCAGCATGTGTACACGCAGAGTACATACACATGGGACAGGGTTACATCATAGTGCACCTGAGACGGACCAATACGGACCAGGTGGGCAAGGGGAAGCACACAAGAATCGACTTTATTGAGGAAAGGGCTTGCTCCCTGCAGGAGTACATGGATCAGGAAACCTTGACCTCCAGGCCGCTTTTTTACACAGGGATGGGTCATGCCTAAGCTGGTTTCAATCCATAGCAGTGTTGAGGAAAGCGCTGGAGAGGACCAGGCTACCACCTAAAGAGTTCGAGTTGCACTCATTCCGGATAGGGGCGGCACCTACTGCGGCCTATTTGGGGCTCAATGGCGAACGTATTAAGACACTGGGCCTCTGGACATCGGGCCGTTCAAGGGGTACATCCGCCATGTGGTTTCTGAGCTCTGGTTTTTAGGTTTCGCCTCGTCGAAAGCTTTTCGGCGCAGGCAAAATCTAATGTTTACAGTATGTGGCTTGGGAATCCGCCCTCTGTTCCATTGGCTAGCTCCATAAATGGAGGCTAGCCATTGGAACAGAGATCTGTCCGACATGGCCGGAGCAGATTCGTGGGCATTCCGGCCATTTTTACTCATCCTGCCCCTTTGCGATCGTCATGCGGCGGTGGGCAGTGTTTATTTTTTTTTTTACAGCTTTGTTTCCCACCATTTCGGAAGTGTCCTTTGTTAGGGTGGGTTGCGCGATGTCCCGCTGTCCGTTCCCGCCCCCCCTCCCGCTGTTAATTGATTCCTGATAGGATCACATTAGGGTACCTAACATCAACCTCCTAATGAGAGAGGCAATGTCGTATTTCGGAAAACAATTATTTTACTTGCGAGATTACGCTGTTTTGGAGTTGTAGGATTTCGATTTATGTGGGCGTGTCCACCTCTGATAGTACCCATATTAGGTCAAAGCATGAATGATCTGCAAGCAGGGACACACTTTGCCATGCTCTTGCACAACCCTTTTACTCTTGCAGTAACATTTTAACATTCACGAGTAATTTTCTACACCTAACATGGCTGAATACGTCTAAATGCGGTCTAGTGCTGAATACGACTATGGTACCGAATAGTAGAGAGTGGCGTCACAAAGCCGAAACCCTCACAGCCAATAGGGAGGCGTGCAGCACGTTAGACCGTTCTGGAAACGCCGACTGCACGCTACCTAGCTCCCTTTTCTTACGAGGGGGCGTGTTGGAGGCCACACATTGCTCAGCTCTAAGCGACCAGCCCGGAAACCCCCTAATTCAGCCATGTCTGCCGTTAAAGCTCTCAACCCAAAGGCCGAGGTAGCTCGGGCGCAGGCAGCTTTGGCCGTAAACATCCGCGCTGCTCGTGGGCTGCAGGACGTGCTGCGGACCAACCTGGGCCCGAAAGGGACCATAAAGATGTGAGTGTTCTTCCTGCTGGGTTTAGGGCGGGGGGAAGAGGATGCTACGCTACTATTCGGAGCGCTATTGTGCTATATATGGGTTGGTTATGTGCCCAGGTCTGCGCATGCGCGCGGCGTTGTTAAACTCGGATGTTTATGGTTGCATAGTACTCGTTGCAGCCGAGATGACCGGGCTAATAATGAAGTGATGTTTACAAACTATGGTGTGAATACAGTGCCTGGAAACACACTAACGTGGAGGTTTGCGAACCCAACAGTTGGAAACCCCGTGTTGTGTATGTGTGGGAGCCATAGAAATAACGGCCGCAGTGGAATAGCTGCATCGAAGAAGGACTTGAAGGTCATGGGAATAGAAGACGGACTTCAGAAGTGGCGGATGTGAGTTTTTGTGGCTCGTTATAGAAACGAGTGTCTGGAAAGCTTGGAAGTTGATAGTGCGCAATACTTGACCTGAATTTCCGCGTTTGAACCCGACTTGTAGAAGTTCTGGGATGGGCTTCCTCCACAGAACATTTAGAAAACAATTTGTTCAAATTGTGCTCTTGAAAACCAGTTTTTACGTAAATTTGCTAAGACGCCATAGGCCACGGAGGAACAGTGCTGTTCTTCCTCTCATCATTTCAAATGGGCTGATTCCTGTGCTCTCCCTAGTTGTTATTCTGAATGCCCAAATCATTTTCTTTACCTCCATTTTTCAACATAACTCGTTGTTGTTTGCTAGTTGTATGGTTCCTTTCAACACTCTGTTGAACCTTTCCACCGCCTCATTACCTGCTGGGTAGTATACAGATGTGGTTTTATGTGTAATACCGTTTCTATTGATAAACTTTTTGAAGGCAACAGATGTGTGTGGCTCTGGGTGGGTGTGTGTGGCTCTGGGTGGGTGTGTGTGGCTCTGGGTAGGTGTGTGTGGCTCTGGGTGTGTGTGTGTGGCTCTGGGTGTGTGTGTGTGTGTCTCTGGGTGTGTGTGTGTGTGTGTGGCTCTGGGTGTGTGTGTGGCTCTGGGTGTGTGTGTGTGGCTCTGGGTGTGTGTGTGTGGCTCTGGGTGTGTGGCTCTGGGTGTGTGTGTGGCTCTGGATGTGTGTGTGTGTGTGGCTCTGGGTATGTGTGTGTGTGTGGCTCTGGGTGTGTGTGTGGCTCTGGGTGTGTGTGTGTGGCTCTGGGTGTGTGTGTGTGTGTGTGGCTCTGGGGGTGTATGTGTGTGTGTGGCTCTGGGTTTGTGTGTGTGTGTGGCTCTGGGTGTGTGTGTGTGGCTCTGGGTGTGTGTGTGGCTCTGGGTGTGTGTGTGTGTGTGTGGCTCTGGGTGTGTGTGTGTGGCTCTGAGTGTGTGTGTGTGTGTGTGTGGCTCTGGGTGTGTGTGTGTGTGTGGCTCTGGGTGTGTGTGTGTGGCTCTGGGTGTGTGTGTGTGTGTGTGGCTCTGGGTGTGTGTGTGTGTGTGGCTCTGGGTGTGTGTGTGAGGTAGTAATTGCTGTCTGCTGAGCTCGTTCATAGGGTACAATAGGTCTCACATTTGCGAGAGATTAAGCTAATGGCAATGTAAATGACAATGCCATTTATTTATCTGTTTTCAAAACCAACACATAATACAAATTTTGTCATTTACAATGCCAATAGCTCTAACTTTTCCAAAGGCGAAACCATTGCATTGTAAATGCTTGTTCTCCCTGCAAGGATAACGGCCCACGGTGTGGATCTTAGGACACTTCTACATCACACGGGCGTAACGGTGGGCGGTGGAGCGAAAAGACTTCAAAGCCAAAAGATCCCAGCAATCAGCATTCTCCCTTTCCTTCCATTCACCGTCCTTTCACATCTGACCCCAAGCATCACCCTCCTGTCCTCCTGCCAATGTCCCCTTGGCAAAGCCTCAACCCTTCTGGCATAGTGCATGAGTCCTCTGCTTGTCTGCCACCCAGGAAAATCCCTGAATGGAAGTTTTCCTGCCGCCCCCATCACCCTAAAAAAAAAAACATTGAATGGCAATCCTGCATTCATTTTCGCTCTAACAACGCTTTACCTTTGTTCTTTCCGCATCAGGCGGTTGCCCCAACAGCTTTGCATTTGGTCCTGTAATGGCTGTTGCCTGACAGCCATCCCTCATTCACCACCGCTGCTTTACCTGCATCTTTTTTACCAGTTGGTCTCGTATCTCAAGTAAATAAAATGTACTCACTAGAAAGGATATAGGCACCCGTCCTAGCGAAACAGGGAAAAACGTATTTTGTGATATCCAGATGCGGATATGCTTCTATTCTGACAAAAACGGCACATTTGCCTATTAACTTTGCACCTGGTTTTCTCCACTGTGGTGGACTTGATAGCCCTGCACCACACATGTCTCGCAACTAGCACTGTCCGAAACACATACGTACAAGACCACGACGTGTAGTCACCTCCAAATCTGCTTTCATTTATCTTGATCAGGCTCAAACCTGACAGTCGTACTAAATCAGTCTCACCCAGCTGTATTATTAACACACCTGGACAGATAACCATGGAAATAGTTGCCCCCATTTCATAGCCTCTTTCCCCCACCAGTTTATTTTAAATTCAGTTGAACAAAAACCCAAATTCCTTGCACAGGGATGACATTCTAGCAGCGAAACAAATGCCCAACAATCAATATAAATAAGAACGCCACACTTAGTCCAGCAAAACAACCTGAAACAAAAAGGTAACATGTTAATTAATGCTTTACTGCATGCTTTCTTTGTGCCCTATATACCCCAGGCAACAATCTGAAGGCCATTTACCCAACCGTATAATCGCCTTTAGTGAGAAACCAAGATTGTTAACTTTGGACTCTGCATCTGTTCTAAAGGAGTACGTACCAAAATGTCCTGCCTGTTCATCTTCGTTGGCCAAGATTTTCCTCATCACACTCAGCACTGGCAATGCATTCAAGGATGCTTCATCCTTATGACAAAGGACTGTTCCTTCCTTTGCCCCACCTGCTGATCAGAAATCCTACCTGGCCCCCACTGGGCACAATAGTCCCCCGGTGACATGTAGCCACTAGCACAATAGTCCCCCAGTGGCATGTAGCACAATATGGGCACCTCTCCCCCATCTGATCTGACTTAGATTTGTGCAAACTTAAAATCAACTGGTTTTCTTTGCCATTTCACAATACTTGTTTCAATACCCTTATCCTTGCCAACTCCCAAAACCTCAGAAATTCTGAATGCCCCAAAAAAACAACCCTAACATACACAACTTCATCAGCAAAACCTCCAAACTATTAAAACATATCACTTGAAAACCTCAAATTCATAACATTAACCTGCATATCGTGATAAGTTCCATTTGCCTGCTCCTTCTCTTCTTCTCCTTTGCCCATCCTTTCAGAATCCTCCTACTCATTTCTTCTGCAATGGGATCATTGCCCTCAAAAGAATTTGCTGTAAAAGGCAAACCCTGGTAGTGTGCCCCCTATTGTAGTTGTGGACATCCCATTCTCAATATAAGACATAATGAAAAGGATAACATCCTCCCACCTTTCTTCAAGAGTCTTGACGTTCATCCCTCTCTTAACTGCACTACTGCATAGATACTCTTCCCAAGCTTGTCTGTAGGCTGACCTGGTCTTCTGTGCAAGTGAGTTTTCTACTAAACCTAGAATTGTCATTCTCCCAACTGTCAAATCACTGCCAATACATTGGTCTTCTTTGCATCCACTCATGTTGCCAAACAATGGAATCTTTGACACTGTGAACGAGACAATGCATCTGCAATGTTATTATTCACACCTGGCACGTGTTTAGCTCTATGACAATATTGTACATGAGGTAATCAAGGATAAAACATTGCGACAGCTTCAAAAATGTGTCTCTCACCTTCTGACCATTCACCAATGCTATCCCTGTCTCATTATCTATAATGAAAGTGACTGTCTTGTTCACTAGCTGTCACCAATAACAGGAAAAATTCCAAAAATGCAATGCTCCTACCTTCTTCCATTCACATCCATACACACTTCTCAGAGTACCTCCATCCTTCCCAGAGTAGGCCAAAACCATCTGCACCCGCGGCATCTGAGAAAATTTGAAATAACCATGTAAAATCAAAATCCAACGACCACATCATCATGCCATTAAAATCCCTCAGAAACAACAGCCACACCTTAAGATCCGCTTTCACGGCCACTGAAATGCTGATCCTTTGATGAGGCAATTTAACACCTGATGGTATAAATTCTAACTGCTGGGAAAAATATCTGCCTGCTGTTACCACTCTGCATGCAAAATTCATATGGCCCAGCAGCCACTTTACCTGCCGGAATGCCAACTTCAGAGCATCTGTCACCTTCTCCAACAACAGAATAATGCCTCCCCTTATGTTGACTAATAATAGAAGAAGGGTTAAATGGCCCCACCTAGTAAATTCACCATCCAGACTAGCAAAAATTTACCAGGTTGCGATCCCACTTATCACCCAAATGGGTGATCTATCCGGTAAGCACCAGGCAGTGGAGACACACAGCCAGCTAGTGATGGCATTCGGGGACTTGTTCTACCCTGTAAAAGGAACCAAAAGGCGAGCCCCGAAATCTCATCCTTGGTTTGATGATGCTTGCAAAAAACTAAAAAAGAAGCTACTTGCGGCAATCAAATCTAACAACAGAGTGAATATTAGGGCAACCAGACTGCTATATAAAAAGGAGCTCGCTAGAGGCAAGAGGGAGTGGGAAGAAGCCAGGTAGGAAGATCTAAGAGGGGCCCTACTAGCAAGAGACACCAAATCATTCTGGGCAATAGCAAACTCTGGTTTAAAAGAGGGAGGGGAGCCTCTCCAACCAAACATTGCTCCGTCAGTCTGGGAGGCACATTTTGCTGCGCTTTACACCAGCCCTGAGACTGATACTAGTGAACACCTAAATGGGGCAGAGCTATCGGTGACAGATGATGCCCTCCGGATGGCCAGAGCCCCAGACCCCCCGCACGAGTCCCGACTGCGGGGGGCCTCGGACTTGGGTCATCCGTTAGGTCAGCGGGACATCAGGACAAGGGAGGGCCCTGGAGACACCGAGAGCATCACAGTCAAAGAAGTGGAATCGGTGATCACCAGGCAACTACCCAACAAAGCCCCAGGCCTCGACAGACTACCAGGAGACCTTTTCCGCTCGCAGTCAAAAATCTGGGCCCCGTACTTGGCTGTTCTATTCAATGCTGTCCTTTGGGGAGCCAAGATACCGGACACCTGGGCAGGAGCAGAGATTGTGCCAATCTTCAAGAAGGGCTGCCCCTTAGTGCCATCAAATTATCGGCCAATCAGTCTCCTGGACACTTCACAGAAGCTAATGGGTCGAGTCCTCCTGGATAGATTGTTGGGGTGGATGGAGGAGAAAAAAATACTGACTACCCTACAGGCCGGCTTCAGATCTGGAATTTCGACCCTGGACCAAATTTTTAGGTTGCAGGTCCTATTTTGGAAGACAGCAAGTGTAGAGGGTGGCAGCCTCTACCTTGTTTTCGTAGACCTGCGGGCTGCCTTCGACCTTGTCCCCAGGGAAAGCCTGTGGAGGGTACTGAAAGAGCTAGACCTCCCGCCCTATCTGCTAGACGTCCTGACATGCTTCCACGCAGGGAATTACGCCAGGGTGAGATGCGGGAAGAATGGGGAATTATCAGCCCGTTTCCCCGTGAGTAGAGGCGTACGCCAGGGCTGTGCCCTGGCCCCCACGCTCTTTAGTCTTTATATAAATGGCCTGGTGGGTGAACTGGATAAGGTCAGAGATAGTGATGCTCCCTGGTTGGCCACTGGCCGGGTACCTGCTCTGATGTTCACAGACGACACCCTGTTGTTGTGTCGAACATCATCGGGTATCCAGAGGGTCCTGGATGGTTTTGTATCCTTCTGCGCTCTGAGGGGATTGGAGATAAACTTAGCAAAGACGAAGTTTATGATCTTTCATCCCCCAAGGCGAACTCGCCCTAACCCGGTATTAAATGGCGTCCCGTTCGAAAGGGTGAGAACTTTTATATACTTGGGGGTTACCCTGACTGAAGATTTCGGTTGGGGCCCACAGATAGCCAAATCTGCTTTGAGGTTGGCGCAGATTGGAGGGGGCGTTGGCAAGTTCTATAGAGCAACCTTGTTTTAGCCAGTTGCCCCTGCCCTTGAGATCTATGGGGCGCAAGCTAGACCAGCTGTGATGTATGGTGCAGAACTCTGGGGCCATAAGAGCACACCAAGCCTTCTCAAGGTGGAACAGGTCTTTATGCGGAACCTGATAGGCCTCCCCCAGAGCACCCCGCTCACACCCCTGAGACTTGACCTAGGCCTAGAGCCTATCTCAGAACTGTTAGCCACCCGTCCTCTTCTGTACTGGAGAAGGCTTTGGACAGTGCCTGAGCTTGAGGACTATAGAGCTGAGTTTGCCGCAGTCTGGGGCCACTTAAAGACCAAGAATATTCCCTGGCTAGCCCACATCAAGGCCCTTGTATATCAAATTGGTATGCCCCAACTATGGGAGACCCCGGAGGTGAGTTGCTCGAGAGTGAAGAGATTGGAGCTATTGGCCTCTTTGAGACATTATAACCTAAGCCTTCTGTATAGCTCGACAACGCTGGGCAGTCTGTCTGCAGAGTTTTTTCAGGTAAAACTCGTGTCTAAGAGGGAGGAGTTTTTGGACTTAATACAGCCTCCCCTCGCAAGAAAACTTTACACACAATTAAGACATGGTTGTCTACCTATTGGGGCATTTACTTGCGAATGGAATGGACGAGAAGAGGGAATCTGTCCAGTTTGTAACAACACCAAAGAGGATACTGTCCACGTCTTATTCTTCTGCCCAGCCTACAGTACAATAAGGTGATGTTGGTTGGCACCGCTATGCAGAAACCTTGGTTTAAGACAATGTGCTCAAGCTGTTAGAATTTTACGATACGATACCTCCCCCTCTATTGTGTTTGCGGTATCCCGTTTTTTATATGGTATGTGGCGCAGAAGGCTCACTTTAATGAATTGCAACAATTTGTGATTAACTGGGATGTTTTGATACCTTTACCTTGATATCTTACTGTTTAATAACTTTTTAACCATGTATTTTATAATTACTTATGTATTTTATTCAGTGTATGTATATATTTTATTTGTGCTTTTATGGTCTACGACCGCAATAAAGTTATCAAGAGAGAGAGAGAATAATGTCTTGTCTCTTAGCCTGTGGCAACCTGGCTTCCATTGTGACTGTATCCAGCTCAAATCACAGGAAAACCAAAATTGGATAGGGACCCTCTGTTTTCTCTGGGGATAACAGAACTCCCATATCATAGGCCACCGCCTGAAATTAGTGTGCTGCTCAGTCATATGATCCCATGCCTCTTGCCCCAAGAAAAAAAGTCTAAGTTATACATCACCATTTCATGCCCTGCATGTAATGTAAAACACCATTGCAAAATTGTTCTGAAGGTTTCAAACAATTTACAAGACGTACAACCCATTGAAAGTACCTTTTCCACATAAATATATTCATCAAACTGTATGTCTAACAAGGACAAGTCCCTAGGGTATACTAGCAGCAGCTGGAAAGTTGACTTTGTATCACATTTAGCCAATTCCCTGCCCGATCAGAACCTCTGGAGCCTTTCAATTGCCACATCCACTGATACAAATTGCACTGGTATGTCCTCTCTAGCAATAAAATCATTACCTGAGGCACCTTCAGGCAATGAAAGGTGATGGATCATTCTGAATTCTCCTGGGCTCTTTTTAGGGATAACTACCAAAAGAGATATCATCAGGTCATATAATGGCCAATGATCAAAGGGGTCTTCCATTATACCTTCCACCACCTCCTTAGCCAAATTCTCCCTCAGCACCTGTGGCATGTCTCTGGCAGATCATATATTGTTCGCAAACTACTACCTTTGTCCTGGCCATTGATACCCCAGTCTGAACTCCTCCGAAAACCATATTCAAGCAGACTTGCCCTCTCTTTGTCTGGGTAAAAAGCCAGCCACAAAACAAGGTTCTCTGCCTTAATTGGTGTAAAAGCCCTTGTTACCAGGCTGTTATCATCCCCTCCTTCCTTGTCCTTGCCCCGTATATGTCGATCTGACTTGTTCCCAAAAACATTGCAACACCACATGTTTTCCTCCACATGTTGCACTTTCAAGTTTATATTTGCAAGGGTCTCCAGCACAATATCCTGTTTAAATCCCAACATGCATCAGAATTAATCCCTTGACCTCTTTCCCAAACCCCCACCCCTGGAGTGAAATTGAATTAGAAAACCACATGCTGTATGCAGCACTGGTGGTGGTCTTGTTGGATACATTCATAGTTGCCACAATTCATTGTCTATCTCTCCCCATGGTTTACCTGGTTTCACCGACTACTGAGATCTAAACTCCTCATCATAATGTAACCATGACATTCCCCAAAATCCATCTGGGCCTTCTTTATTGTGCCCATATATTTGAAAATAGACACTGAGCACTCAGTAACCTTTTCTCAATATACACTCGTATAAATGAGAAAAGCTGATGTTCACTTGCCAATATGAGTGGGCACCCTTGGCCGCTTTGCCAACTCCCACAATTCTTCTTTAGACCCTTCTTTTGATTGCACCTCCATTTGCAGCAGCTTGTATATGTCACTAAATTCCCCTTTCCAGATCTTTTCTTTTCTTTTAGTGTACAAGTGCGCTCCTAAATGCTTGAATACCCCATGTAAGGTAATTTTTTCAAACCTTCCGACTTCTGTTTATTCTTATCTTCCTTCTATTGTCCATTCCTTTCTTCAGCAAATGGTGCTTTGTCTACCTTGCCCTCATCAATACACACTTTTGAATCTTACCCCACCTTCTTACCTCCTCCTTCACTTATCTTTCCTTCGAAGGTATCCCCAGTACTTGCACATTTGGCCCAGGAATCAGGGCCAACCCCTTTCTCCACCACCTGTGTCTGTGACCACCAATTCCCACAACCCCGACAATGCCATGCCCTTTGCTCACCTGTTTGTAATCTTTGCTGAGCTAACGTTCGTCGCATTCGCATACACCTGCGTTCTCTGTTTGTGACCGCCTGCCTACTCAATCTACTCTCACTCTTTGGTTCTTGAAATCCACCAACTGCACCCAATTTTTTTTTTTTGTCAAGTTAATCCCCCACACCGTTGGCTGGCATGTAAGGAGGGTGGTAGGGCAGAGGGAGGGGGATAAAAATAAAAGAAAAAATAATAAAGAAAAAAGAATCCTACTTACCTTCTATGTGCGATGTCCTCCTCCTCATTCGGGTCTTCTGCAGACAGGCACCAGGAACCTGCAGTATCCAATCCTGGCGCTGCTCTCATACTTCATGAAAACAACACCAGGAGTGGACTGAGTGGCCTATCTTGCCACCTCCGAGGGCACTGGAGCCCTATGCTGCCTCTAACCCACCTGTCTAAGACAGCAGAGTTAGAGAGGTTTAAACTGTGTATCTGACTGGCCGTCACAAAACAGCGGACCAAAAAGACATGCTCACTTTAAACCTACGTGCCCTGCCCATCACTGCTTTCTATTGCTGCCTGACTGGCAGCAGCCGAAAGTCCCACCCGCCAACCCCACCCCCCCCCCCCCGCCTCCCCCCACTCCTGACGCTCGGCTCGGGATGGGGTTTTGAAAAATAAAATGGTAATTTATTGCTATTTCATTTTTCTATTCTTCGGGGCATTTTTTTTAGTGGAACGATGTTCTACCACCTTAACGGAGGCGCGGCCCCTGATCCCGCCCCTTTTCCCACTCTTACAACCTTTTGAATACTCTTGCCATGGCGGAATCTCCCCTTCTTCCATTTCTTCCTCCTCAGCCTCATAATCAAATCAAAATCACCTCTTGAGCATCCCATACATTTCTTACTCCACTTAGCCCCGGATATTCGCCATCCCATACACCATTATCAAATGTTCTGCATCCACCTGACACTGTCTCTGAACTGAGAACTTCAGTCCAGTCCAGTCTGGGCCTAAATCCATTGTTTTCTTGCTCACCATGCCATTCCAGTTTGGACCCAGACCTATGCAAATCAGTCTTGACCCTGCGGCTAATGGGAACAGTACAGCCCAAACTGCCAGGTCAGGTTCTCCCTGGACTGGAAACAAGCATCCTAGGACCGGTTTTGGGCATTCAGCCCTCATTAGCAAGGATAACTTGACTCCACTGGCATGGAGAGCACGGGACCCACATCTGGGCATACTCGTCCCACTCGGGGTGACAAATGCAAAAAGAACAGTTGATGGACAGGCAGCAGCAGAAAGCAGAAAGTCTGCCCAACACCATCTCGGAACACTGTACATTCGCATTCCGACATTTCCCTATGGCATCATGTAGTCACCCGGCCAAAAAGACATGCACACTTTAAACCTAAGTGCCCTGCCCATCACTGCTTTCTGCTGCTGCCTGACTGGCAGCAGCAGAAAGCAGAAAATCCCCCCCCCCCCCATCCAGACGTTCGGCTTGGGATGGTTTATTGAAAAATAAAATGGTAATTTATTATTCAATTATTCTATCATTGGGGCATTTTTTTAGCAGAGCGATGTTTCTCTGCCTTAACGGAGGAGCCACCCCTGGTCCCTCCCTTTCCCACTCTTATGACCTTTTGAATTATCTTGCCATGCCTCATAATAAAATCAAAATCGCCTCTTCAGTGTCCCATACATTTCTTGCTCCACTCAGCCCTGGACATTTGTTATCCCCCACACCATCATCAAAAGTTCAGCATTCTATAGTTATTTGATTGTCTTGTGGTTCATCCCCTTCTTTCTCCCTCACCGTCAGGATAATTATGCTAAACCTCTTTCTCTCTTCAGCCCGGCGCCAGCAGGTCGCTCCCAACCTGGCCAGTTGCTACTAACTTTGCCTGGTCTCAGCTACCAGGTTTTCACCCAGGTTGTCCCTCAAGTTTCCCCAAACTGAGAGCTGTTGTCCTGTTCCCCGACACTACTCTTTCACTGTCTTCATGACTTCTTGTTTCTTTATCCGGAATCCATCCCATTGTCCACTTGTTTTGTCCCACTGGCAGTACGTAAAAGTCTTACCTTTTCCATAGCAACTCTGCAACACCTGCCAATGGGTCACTGTCATTTACTAATCCAGTCTCCATCCTCTTACTCTTCCTAAAACTCTCCTCCCCTTCAATTAATTTCTCTGGCTCAAAGACCATAGGTATATACTTGTGCTTTCGGGATAATGCCCCAGGATAATTTTTCTTATTTGCTGAGTTACCAGTCTTATCGAAATTTGCATATTTTACCTGAACAGCTTTACATTCTACAGCACTTGATAAAGCAGCAGCATCTGCTGTTTGTCACAAGCCTTTGCACCTTCGTGCACACACAATGGATGTCTCCTGCTGACTGCTTGGCCTCATCGACACATAGGGGGCCTATTATGATGTAGGCCGGACATGCGTCCACCCGACACATTGTGACTGGGACCAACTGATCTCTGGTTGGTGGTCCCGACCTCCTGATTAGGATGTGACCGAACACAGTTCGGTCGCGTTCTGACATTGCCCAATGGGAGTATGTAGACAGCTAGCCAAAAAGACATGTGCACTTTAAACCTAAGTGCCCTACCCATCAATACTTTCTGCTGCTGCATGATTGGCAGCATCAGAAGCAGAAAGTCCGCCCAACACCATCTCGGAACTGGGACCGACTGACCTCCAATCGGCGGTCCCGACCTCCTCATTAGAATGCGACCGAACACTGTTCCGTCGCATTCTGACATTTCCCTACGGGAGCATGTAGACAGCCAACCAAAAAGACATGCGCACTTTAAACCTAAGTGCCCTGCCCATCACTGCTTTCAGTTGCAGCCTGACTGGCAGCAGCAGAAAGCAGAAAGTCCCAGCCCCCCATCTTGACGCTCAGCTTGTTATGGGATTTTTGATAATAAAATGGTAATATCTTACTATTTAATTTTTCTATCCCTGTGGGCATTTTTTTAGTGGAGCGATGTTTCCCTGCCTTAACGGAGGAGCTGCCCTAATTCCCCCCACCCCCTTCCCACTCCCATAACCTTTGGAATTCTCTTGTTATGTTATGATATGTTATTTGTATCTTTTATAGCGCTCGGCTACTCAAAAGAGTGTCCCGGCGCTTTAATGACAAGCTGAAATGCTAAACACAACAAACAGATTAAAAAAAGAACAGGTCAGCGAAAACAGGGATCTAGGAGGCAAAGAGCCAGGTCTTCAGGCCCTTCCTGAAAGCCAGCAGATTTGGAGTGCTCCGTAAAGTCAGGGGCAGAGAGTTCCAAAGTTGAGGGGCCCGGAGCTTAAAGGAGCGACCTCCCATGCGTGCCTTCCTCACACGAGGGACAGTGGCCAAAAACAAGGACTCAGACCTCAAGGATCGGAGAGGGCGGTAGGCAGAGAGCCTCTTCTGCAGGTATTTAGCCCCTGTTGCATGGAAGGCCTTATGAGCGAGCGTTAAGGCTTTAAAAGCTATCCTCTGGCGAATAGGCAGCCAGTGGAGCGACTGCAATAAGCCAGAGACTCTAGCTCGCCTATGCAGGCCAAAAATGGCACGCGCGGCCGCATTCTGGACCACCTGCATGCGTTGCAGGAGATATTCCGGCAGGCCAAGATATAACACGTTTGAGTAGTCCAATCTTGAACCAATCAAGGCCTGTACCGTAACCCTCCTGTGGTCTTCTGAGAGCAGAGGGAAAAACTTCCAGAGGATACGAAGCAGACCAAAGCAGGTGCCCGTAAGGGCAAGAACCTGTGATCTTAGGGTCAGACCATTATCGATCTTGATCCCCAAGTTCTTAGCTAGCTGCGACGATCGCCCCGGAGGAGACATGCCAGCCGGCCACCACACCTGCCAGTCTGGATCGGATTGACAACCGAAGAAGAGCACCTCTGATTTGTCTGAGTTGCACTTGAGGCTATTCAGTTGGAGCCACCTAAAAACAGCACTCAAGCACTCACGTATGCTCTCTCCATCAAAATCCTCTCCTTTCCGGCAGGTAAAGAGCAGCTCGGTGTCATCTGCATAGGATACGATCTGGGCCCCAAAAGACTCGGCCAGAGCCGCCAGAGGGGTCATAAAGATGTTAAAAAGAGTACAGTGAATTATGCAACATTCTTACTGAGGTACAGAGAGTGTGAAAGAAAAGTCTGTAGGGTGTCATTTTTGTAACACAACAAAATGTAAATATCTGTAAATGAACTGTACACATTCAGCAGATAGGAAAGCACAAATGAAGCACATTTGTTTTGTAATTCTGAAGTGTGATTGAAACACAAAAGAAGTCAAGACACTTTACTTGGTGATGCACAAATGATAAAAATTCACTTTAACCCGATTTTCACACATTATCGTTTGTGTCCATTATAATATTACCATTAAAATTGTACGTTTGAGCAAATTTATTGCCCATTTCACTCCCCTAAAATGAACATATGATTGATGAACAATGCCCTACCAACGTGTGTGAAAGCTCCTGGAAAGGATCCGGGAATGAATGAACAATCTAGAGCTCCCAAATCATGTATAAACTAATTATTTATTATTTTTATATAGCGCTATCCAACCAGCGCTGGACACTCAAGATGCACACCTTGAACCCCAATTGCTGGGAACAGGTACAAAAAAATAGATGGGTGAATAATTAGCATTTACAATGTGCAACAATGTGATTTTTTTCATACGAAGGGCTGTCACAACCTCATCATACTTCCTTTACAGTCATAGTGCAGGCAGATTGTTTGCACTATATATTATATATGCATTTAACACCTTATTTACAATCTCTATTTTGATGTATGAGCTACATGCAGCTATCTCAGAGGCTTGTGATTTTCTTATGTTTTAATTAGTGCTCTTAAGAGGCCTTCGGCTGCCTGAACACTATACAAAACACCAATAAAATAGATATCAGCTCGAATGGAAATGTGAAAAGAACATGTAAAGGTCCTTTTAGCTATTGAAAATCCAATGCGTATTTTCCAAATAGGAGGATGTATTAATTTAAAGAAAATGTAAGCTTCTCTTTTAAAAAAGGGACCTTTGAGAATTCAACAAAGACATTCTTTGTGGAGTGTTTTGATGCTTCTGTGCTTATGGTTCTACAAGTGAGAGATAGCTTGCAATTGCAGCTTTACGCAGCTGACCCCTCCCTGTCCCTTTAGATATGCTGATAGCACTATTTCACACATTTCAAACAGTGTGGAAATTATTGGCCGGAATCTAAAGCTCTTAACTTAAATTATTGGTGGGACCCAAGCCCCACAAGCCCTTATAACCCAGCGCCCATGATTACGAAATGGGTGCACAATGTACTTTTCAACTTTTCTGACGTGGTAGAACGAGCAGTTGTAAAAGGTGTGATGTGAAATTCTGTAATCACCCTAACCCCTTCGCTGCTAGGCCTTTTCCCCCCTGTGCTAAGCCTTTTTTTTGGCTATTTGGGGTAGTTCACGCCTAGGCCCCTTAACTTTTTGACCACATAAGGTATCCACGCCAAATTTGCGTCCTTTTCTTACACCATCATGGGGACTCTAAAGGTACCCAGGGTTTGTGGATTCCCCTGGAGGGGACCCAGAAATTAGCGAACATACAGTAAAAAACAATTTGGGGGGGGGAATGGGAAAAAAGTGTTGCAAGTGAAAGCGTCTGTTTTAATCCCTGCCAATGGTATCAAAAAAGGGTTTGTGGGGCTGGAATCACCATTTCCCCAGCTTTTAGGGAATGACAGACGTTTGGGTATGAAAGCAATAATGGATCCTGGAAAGCTATACATTTTAGAAAAGTAGACAAAATTCTTAATTCAGCAAAGGGTCATTTGTGTAGATCCTTCAAGTTTTCTTAATAGAAACTAACAGTTAAATATAGGAAAAATTGAACATTATTTTGGCAGATGTTTGAAAGCAATATACCGTTACATCGGCTGTACCATTCTGGTTATGGGGATATATAGGACTTGTAGGTTCACCAAGAACCCGACGAACCCGACGAACCCAGAGCCAAAAACAGAGCTGCGACTTGCAATGGTTTTTTATTATGTACCGGGTAGGGTTCAAAATCTACAGCTAGGCACTTTGCAGAAAAAGGGTCAGTTTTCACTGTGAAAATGTAGTGTCCACGTTGAATTTTAGGCCATTTCCTGTGGCGGGCACAAGGCCTACCCACACAAGTGAGGTACCATTTTTCTCGGAAGACTTTGGAAAATGCGGGGTGGGTGGAATTTTGTGGATCCACGCATATTCCATTTTGAGGTTTGCAAGGGATTCTGGGTAACAGAACCTGGTGAGAGCCAGCCAAGTTACCCCATCCTGGATTGCTCTGGGTGTCTAGTTTTCAAAATTTTATAGGTTTGCTAGGTTTCCCTAGGTGCCAGCAGAGCTAGGGTTCAAAATCTAAAGCTAGGCACCTTGCAAAAAAAGGTTCAGTTTTCACTGTGAAAATGTGGTGTGTCCACGTTGCGTTTTGGGCTGTTTCCTGTCGCGGGCACTAGGCCTACCCACACAAGTGAGGTACCATTTTTCTCAGGAGACTTTGGGGAATAGGGGGTGGGTGGAATTTTGTGGATCCACGCAGATCCCAGAACTTTCCGTCACAGAAATGTGAGGATTTTTTTTTTTTATCTAAGTTTGAGGTTTGCAAGGAATTTTGGGTAACAGAACCTGGTGAGAGGCACACAAGTCACCCCATCCAGGATTCCTCTTGGTGTCTAGTTTAATAAAATATACAGGTCTGCTAGGTTTCCCTATGTGCCGGCTGCGCTAAGGCCCAAAATCCACAGGTAGGCACATTGCTAAAAACAAGTCTGTGCCTAGTGGGCTTTCTGCCACCCTGGGGGGGAATCGGTGGGGGGTTGCCCCTCTATGCCCCCAAGGGAGACAGAAAAAACTGTGGCTATGTTTTTGGGGGTGGAGGAGTTGGTATGCCAATTCTGGGCAGCCCCCACCCTTAAGCATAAAAAAAGCCAGCGTAATCACTGGCGCCAGGCTTTCTGCCCCCCAGGGGGCAGAATGGGGGCTACTGCCCACATCTGCCCCCCGGGGCGGGGCAGGAAGTCTTACATTTCTCTGGGGGTGCATTGCCCTGCCCTCTTTGGGCAGCCCTCACCCCAACATCAATAAAAAAATAATCCCTGCTTTCTAGTTGGCTTTCTGCCCCCAGGGGGTAACCAGGTGGTAACCAGGTTGAAAGTACAAAAAGTAACCCACAATGCAACCGTAACCTCCAAAATGGCAGGACTATACCTGATAGCCAGGAGGCTGCGTATCCATGCCCTTGCACAGAGGAGACAGAGACAGGAGCGAATATTCAGACTGCGCATCACGCTGTTCCAGCAGACTGAAGAGGACATCTATGATAAGTACAGGCTGCACCCACACACCGTTTTGGACCTCATAGATGAGCTCAAACCTTTTTTGGAGCACCCAACAGGCAGGACACAATCAATTCCTATTCAGAAAAGGGGGTGGTGATGGACAGAGTATCTGAATTAAGCAGAACACTCCTACCCAGTCAACAGATCAGGGCTTGATCCATCACCGTTTTTTAGCTCACTGCACCATCCCAGCTCAGAACCTGGCTACATGCAAATTAGTCTGTCCCTGGCCCAGTGAATCATGGGAACAGGGCAGACCAAACTACCAAGCCAATTCTTTTACTGGAAAGGAAACAAGCTTCCGGGGACCGGTTTCTGGCATTACAGCCGTCTTCGGCCCGGCTTGCTTGAATCCTGATGGTGCAGTGAGCAAGGGACTCATGTCTGAGCATACCCTTCCACGCTTATGGTGGACAAAACGGTTCAGAAAAGGGGGTGGTGATGGACAGAGTATCTGAATTAAGCAGAACACTCCTACCCAGTCAAAAGATCAGGGCTTGATCCATCACCGTTTTTTAGCTCACTGCACCATCCCAGCTCAGAACCTGGCTACATGCAAATTAGTCTGTCTCTGGCCCAGTGCATCATGGGAACAGGGCAGACCAAACTACCAAGCCAATTCTTTTACTGGAAAGGAAACAAGCTTCCGGGGACCGGTTTCTGGCATTACAGCGTCTTCGGCCCGGCTTGCTTGAATCCTGAAGGTGCAGTGAGCAAGGGACTCATGTCTGAGCATACCCTTCCACGCTTATGGTGGACAAAACGATTCAGAAAAGGGGGTGGTGATGGACAGAGTATCTGAATTAAGCAGAACACTCCTACCCAGTCAACAGATCAGGGCTTGATCCATCACTGTTTTTTAGCTCACTGCACCATCCCAGCTCAGAACCTGGCTACATGCAAATTAGTCTGTCCCTGGCCCAGTGCATCATGGGAACAGGGCAGACCAAACTACCAAGCCAATTCTTTTGCTGGAAAGGAAACAAGCTTCCGGGGACCGGTTTCTGGCATTACAGCCATCTTCGGCCCGGCTTGCTTGAATCCTGATGGTGCAGTGAGCAAGGGACTCATGTCTGAGCATACCCTTCCACGCTTATGGTGGGCAAAACGATTCAGAAAGCCGGGCCGAAGACGGCTGTAATGCCAGAAACCGGTCCCCGGAAGCTTGTTTCCTTTCCAGTAAAGAATTGGCTTGGTAGTTTGGTCTGCCCTGTTCCCATGATGCACTGGGCCAGGGTCAGACTAATTTGCATGTAGCCAGGTTCTGAACTGGGATGGTGCAGTGAGCTAAAAAACGGTGATGGATCAAGCCCTGATCTTTTGACTGGGTAGGAGTGTTCTGCTTAATTCAGATACTCTGTCCATCACTACCCCCTTTTGAATCGTTTTGGCCACCACAAGTGTGGAAGGGTATGCTCAGATGTGAGTCCCTTGCTCACTGCACCATCAGGATTCAAGCAAGCCGGGCCGAAGACGGCTGTAATGCCAGAAGCCGGTCCCCGGAAGCTTGTTTCCTTTCCAGTAAAGAATTGGCTTGGTAGTTTGGTCTGCCCTGTTCCCATGATGCACTGGGCCAGGGTCAGACTAATTTGCATGTAGCCAGGTTCTGAACTGGGATGGTGCAGTGAGCTAAAAAACGGTGATGGATCAAGCCCTGATCTTTTGACTGGGTAGGAGTGTTCTGCTTAATTCAGATACTCTGTCCATCACTACCCCCTTTTAAATCGTTTTGGCCACCACAAGTGTGGAAGGGTATGCTCAGATGTGAGTCCCTTGCTCACTGCACCATTAGGATTCAAGCAAGCCTGGCCGAAGATGGCTGTAATGCCAGAAACCAGTCCCCGGAAGCTTGTTTCCTTTCCAGTAAAGAATTGGCTTGGTAGTTTGGTCTGTCCTGTTCCCATGATGCACTGGGCCAGGGTCAGACTAATTTGCATGTAGCCAGGTTCTGAACTGGGATGGTGCAGTGAGCTAAAAAACGGTGATGGATCAAGCCCTGATCTTTTGACTGGGTAGGAGTGTTCTGCTTAATTCAGATACTCTGTCCATCACTACCCCCTTTTGAATCAATTCCTACCCATGTGCAGGTATTGTGCTCACTGCAACTTCTGGCCTCAGGGTCATTTCAAGGCGCTATAGCAGAGGTTGGTGGGGTTTTTTCATGCCTTTTTGGATGCAATGCTGAACAGGCTATAACATCACATTTACTTTCCAAGCACCCAACAGGCATTGCAAGAAACAAAACTTGATTTCTACCAAATTGCACGTTTTCCCCATGTGATTGGCTGCATCGATGGGACCCATATTGCCATCACACCACCAGCAGTTACAGAATATGTCTTCAGGAATCGGAAAAGCTACCATTCCCTGAACATCCAGATTGTGTGCAATGCCAAATACATTATAACTGATATTGTTGCAAAATACCCAGGCAGCACACATGACTCCTTCATTTTCCAACATAGTGGGATACATGGACGTCTTAGTGCTGGACAGTTTGGAGAGGGATACCTGCTTGGTAAATATATCTCACACATCCATCCTTCCATACATTAGTAATTTGTCAGTGGAACATACACTTACTCTTAGTTTCCTTCAATGCAGGTGACAGTGCCTACGCACTGCGCGACTTCATCTTAACGCCCTACTTTAATTCATCAAATGCAAGTGAAAGAAGATACAACAGGACACACCGGTCAACGTGCAGCGTCATAGAACGCACATTTGGCATATTGAAAAGCCATTTCAGGTGCATACATAAAAGTGGAGGGGCATTGCAGTACAGGACTGAAACATGCTGTAAAATTGTAAAAAGTTGCAGGCTTCCATCCAGGATGGCACTAAGCCGGTCGGGGGAAAACATGGCGCCGGCGTGCTGAAGGGGTAGCGCCTGCTCTCACAGCAGCTCCTACCCCTACTGCCTCCTAACATGCAGCTCCAACATGGCTGTGCTGGGAAAAGAATACTAAAAAGATCCGTACCTGTTTTTTTTTGATTGGTCGCCTCTCCGCCCCTTGGATGTGCTTTGGGGCTCTGCTGCGGCCCCTGGAACCCTTCTGCCTGTCGCGCTGGGAGCGAGCAGCCGTGGAGCTGAGGCGTGGCTGAAGAGCGGCGGCTCGCGGTCTCCTCCGGGGTAATGCTGGTGGGGGCAGAACACGTGGAATCAGCAGAACAAGCGGCTGCTCGGTAGCGTCTCCCGCAATCAACACCTTTTTTGCAGCGGTCGGCTCTGCTGTTGAGGTAACCCAGACTCCGGAAGGTAAGAGTGGGGTGTCAACCTCACTCGAAGGAGACGTTAATTCTAAATCTAGTAATTGTATGAGCAGAAAGCAGTCCTCTAAGGGTAAAAGCAGGAGAGGTAAGGGCGCAAAATTCTTGGAGGCTCCAACTGACTCGGTTGTGAGGGTTGAGTCTGAAGGGGCACTAGGCGCAGAGGGGGGCAATGTGAGTCGGAGTCAGGGGTCCAATAGTAAAGAGGGGGGGACGACCTAAAACCCATAATCGCTCCCAGAGAGGATCGAATAAGTGCCTTACTGCAGCAATTAATACAGTTCGCATCACCCCCTCATTGCGCTCTTTTTTAAAGGTGCTGCCCCAGGTCCTAGAGATTCACCCCAAAAAAACCATCGAGAACCCCGCACTTATTGACCAAAGTATGTCTGAGCTCCTTCAGATTCTGGAAGAGATAGATGGGGATTTCAAGCTTGCCGAGGAGTTATGGGGAGGTGAGATGGGCTTCCAATGTGAGCAGCTGTGGATGGACTCCTTTAGCCTCCTTTACAAAATCGTGAAACCAGCATGGCTGAAGCGCAATCATCTCTTCACGCTACATCGAGCATATCTTTCTCCCCTAAAGCTATCAAAGTTCCAGCTGGGGAAAAAATGCAATAAATGTGACCTCCCAGAGGCATCAGACGTGCATATGTTCAAAGATTGCCCAGCCATATGCCGTTTCTGGGAGGATGTGAAGGATGCCCTAAACTCCATACTTAATACCACACTGAGTATTACTCTTCCCTTATTTTTTTTTTTTCCCGGGTCCTATGATTATGCCTTCTTCTGCTCCATGGACCTAAGACAAGGGCTCCCCGCGGCAATATTGAGGTTCAACAGGTTGTAATATACCTTGATGGAGTTTAGCTGGCCGCCCTGTTTGTGTTGATTCCCTCTTCCGCCAATGATATTTGTGTCCTAGTCTGAGCTTTAACCTAGATCTTTGGGTTCGGCTATACAGACACACAGTGGTGGTTGGTGGTTCTTACGCGGGGGTAATGGCAAATGAGGACAAAGGAAAAAAAAAAGATTGTAACAAGCTGTGCAATGCTACACAACATGGCAATGAGGAAAGGCACTGAAATTGAACTGAGTGACTCAGACACATCGGATGATGATTGCACACCTTCCCATGGCAGGGCAACAGCAGGAGTGGGAGCAGCGGCTGGACGGCAGAGACGGTCTGAGATCCCACAAAATTACTTTTAGGTAAGAAAAAAATGTAGTCTCACAAAATTTCTGTACCACAGGTGCTGTGTTTAATCACACTTCACACACCTCATTTGTGTAACAACCCATAACATGTTAAAGCACAGTCATGGCACTGTTCAGTGAACTTTGAAATTACTTCGCCTTCCACTGCGCTGCTCCGGTTTAATTAATTAACAAGAAGAACTGCAGTGTGTATGGCGTGCTGCATGAAGGCATGCCTGACACTATAATGGGATTTGATAGGGTCAGGGCACCACAGTGGAAGGCGAGTGGAGCCACAGCAGCAGCAGCAGGCAGGACACTGATTTGGGAGGCTGGTAAGTCTCCCGGCACCGGTAGACTCCGCTCTGCTGCGATTGCGGAGTTTTGGAAAACTTCGCACTCCAAACTGAGTGTGGAGTTCTAATACTCCGTAAACTTCGCTGGCGGAGCAGAGTTAAACACCCAGTCTTAGTGAGAGCCCGTGCCCCCTGAGGCCAGAAACAATGCCTTGTCCAGAGGAAGGCGTTCACACTTCCAGCAGGATGGCTAGTGATTTAGCATATCAAGGCCAGGGGCTTCAAAGTCCCTGCCACCTTTGATATGCAACCCCGAATTCCCCTACACTGAAGCCCATTTGGCACCAGTACAGGCGGGAAATTAGCTATGCAGTAGGCATTTTCCACCACCAGGCTAGTCACACCCCTTTGGTGCGCTGCCTGATGTGCTCCATGAAAGAAGGGTTCCACCATTTTGTTTTTAATGGAATTAGGAACTGTGGGACAGGGTTGTTCACTACCCACTGGAAATGTCAATATTCTGGTGTAGTGACCCCAAGTGTAAGTATCCCATTTGCTACTACCCTTCACTCCCCTTAACACCCCTAAATTCAGTATTTAGGTGGCCCCCTGACACCAGGAATGCAGCTTCACCTGACCAAAGAAGAGGACAGAAAAGAGCCAAAGACCGCACAAACTAAAGGTTTGCTGTGGACTTGGCACCAAACCCTGCCTGCTTCTGTCCTCACAATTGAAAAGATCCAACTCGTCCTGCAGCTATGCATCATCCAAAAGCTTTGGAGGGCTGCCAGCACATTGTCAACCCTTCTACATCTCCCTTGAAGTGGAGGAGCCATTTCCCTCCAGCCTGCAGGCACCAACTGCAACGTCCGGTTTACCAAACTGCTGTTTACTGGGTTCACCCCCAGGAGCCAACTTGCACCTTGCACCAATTCCCAGAGTACCAGACCACCTGAAGAAACCAAGGCTTCTTTAGTGTCCAGCCTGGACACAGGCACCACCAGGACCGACCTGTGGACGAGGGTCATCAGCTTCACCGAGGCCAGCACCGAGAGTGGCCCTGCTGTTCTGTTTTATTCCTAACTCCAAGTCGAACCCCAAAGTAAAAGCCTCCAATGCAAGCAACTCATCAACAAATCACCTCTGCACCGAGCCCCACAGCCCGAGTTCCAGCCTACCGAGAGTACACCCTTGCTCCAGAGACCCTCAAGAATTGAGTCCCCCTTTGGGTTCCAATGGTCTGGGCCCCAAGTCCACACTTGCAGCCTTTTTCTGCTTACAGGTTTCTCCATAAACTTCAGCGGTAGCTTTCAGGCTACCCTTGTGCCCAGCACCTCTGCACCCAAATACACTAGGGCAGGTAACCCAAAGCTGGTGGTTCTAAGGGCCTTGGCCCCTGCTTACTTTAAGTCCAGAAGAACTACCCTGTCGATTGCAATGACCGTATGCAGTTTATGTTTCTCCCATAGGATAACAGTACCTTATACGAGGCACATGCCTCAAATCTGTCAGCTGTGTTTTTTAAGTGTTTTGAAAATCGCTAACTCAAAAATTACTCACCTAATCTTGTAGTTCATGGTGTCTAAATAAATATTAAAATATAAGTTGTTTTACTAAATTGGTGTCAGATTTAGCTCTGTCCGATTTAGGCAGCGCGCCGCATCCGTCGGCCTCGCTGATTGAGATGCCGACGGATGCGGTGCGCTGCCTAAATCGGACAGAGCGCCGGATAAACTTTCATCTTTTAAGATTAACGAAGCACTTGACTAATATCCCTAGATGCCCCCACGCGGCTCCTCCACAGAGCGGTGCTGGGAAACGTTCCCAAATCCTGATGTACCTACAGGATTGACTATTCATTGAAACTTGAAGCCAAACCTTTGGTTACTCACCAGACTTATAACATTGATACCCCGCGCCTCAGTCCTGAAGAAGGCCCGCAGCTGAGGACCACACTCACCCTTATGCAATAGGGTCGAAACGTCGATGCACCTGAATAGGCCTACACTCTGCACCTAATCCCCTACACCTGAACCAATGATGAGGTTATACTATGAAGAGAACAGTCTAACAAAAGTACTGTACTCAACTGTGCTTATAGGGGTAGGCCTGAATATCGAAAAGGAGACTATTTCAACTTATGCTGGTTCCCACATGTAATAAGTATTTGAATTCCTTAATGCAACAACAATTGTTTTCTCTTCTTTTCCTTTCTATTTTTTTACATGAGCACTAAACTTTCACACACCCCCTTCCTCCTGATGATAACTGTGTGGATATAACATTGTACATCATGTTTTGAATCATTGTGTTTTTTGAAATAACTCAAATGTGACTGAATACATTTAAGTTATCAGTCGTTTGACAGTGGCCTTGAAATTTCTTTTGCCTATGACCTTATGTGCCTAAATGAATATCTGTATACTCATTTAATGATACTGTTTTGAACTCATGCCACAATAGTCTAGGACCATTGTGACAGTGACTGTGGCAGAACACAAATGAGTCTTGGGTGCTGCCTGGGAATCTGGCCACAAGGTCTGTTATAATACAGGAGGCATCACACGCTACCTGCACATCGAGTAGGTGTGAGTTTTTCCTGTTTCTGCATATGTCTTCAGTTGTTGAGGGGGACATATGGCAATATGTGTGCCATCAACACGGCCAATGACATTGGGAACTGTGCTAACCAGTAGAACATCATTTTAGTTTGTTGCAATAATTGGAGGGTATTGGGGTAGGAGGTATGATACAACAACAAAAGCCGAAATCCTGACAGCATTTACAGTGAAGGCGTTACTACGAAGCTGACATCACCACGCTAGTTTCTACGACGAAGTCCAAAAACAAGCTGTCACCACATATTTTGTGGTTAAGTCTTGTGTTGTAATGCCATTCATAGTAGAAAACATTGCGGCATAAAGACGGGCATAGTAATGACGCCTTTCTGGTGCCGGTTTCTTTGTGAAGGTTATCAGTCCTAGAGCCTTTGTTAAAAAGAACGTTTCCCATTTGGGGAATGATATATATTGGTAAACCTTGCTCACCATGATGTGCAAAAGAACCTGGAAAAGGCACTTTGTGACATCCCCCTGCCACTGCTATGATCCCTGGTAACTGCCAGAAGCTAAGAGGTGTAGGCAACACAATACCTGCACATATGGTGGGATTGTGTTGCTTCTGAGTGTTGGGGCCAGTAGCTGAGGTTGTAATTCAGCAATTAAATCAAGTATTACCTGACTTCTGAGTATGTACCTCTCCTAAATCTCCTCCTCAGTCTGTTCAAACAGGGTGACCCTCACCCTGAATATCCTCTCCTGTCTGCTCCTCCTCTGCTTCTCAGTCAAAATCCTCATTCTCCTTGCCAAAACATACAAAGCCTCCATTCTGAAAGAGCCTGATGCATTTTGGGTGCCTTTTTATAGTTAGCACCTGGTTGCCACCTGATCTGAATCAATGGTAATTGCATTTCCTAATTGGCCATTTTACCACTAGTTGCAATTAGGAAATTCATTGTACATGTGGTTAGCGATTGGGAATTTGGAAATCTCTATTTGCAATTTCCTATTTTGTGATTTCCAAAATGCGATTTCTACTAGGTAGGAATTGCATTTTGCACCACTGCAAATGCCTTTTGCTCATTCCGAAATGTCGTTTTGTATTTCTTAATGGCCCTTAATTGTGATTTACGCCGTTAGGATATGCAAAATGCCTTCGTACATATTGCCCCAAATTACTTAAGTAAGAAAATGCCAACTTAAAAGTGGTATTTTCAGAATTGCAATTTAAAAGCCGACTTCACCATAAGTTGTGATTTTAAATTGTGATTCAAGAAACACCAAACTAGAAAAGTCCATCTCTTCACAATTGGGAATTACATTAAAAAAATGTAATAAGGTAATCCTATTGTTATCCTATCTGAGAGATAGGCCTTGCTCTAGCGGAAAAAATATTTGAGTTTTTTTCACTACTAGAACACGTAAAACTTGAAAGTACATACCTTGCCCTCTGGGTTGTCCAGGATCTATCTTAGGGGTGACTATATGCATAAAAAGGGAAGGTTTGGGCTGGGAAAAAGGTTTATATTTTGCCAGGTCACAATGGCAGTGTTAACGTCACACACGGGCTCTGCAATGGCAGGCCTGAGACATGTTTAGAGGGCTTCTTGAGTAGATGGCACAATACGTGCTGAAGTGCCACTAGTAGCATTTAAGGTACAGGGCGTGGGCACATGTAGTGCACTTTACCTGGCACTTATAAGTAAATTAAATATGCCAATTGGGGATAAGCCCATATTACCATGTTTAGTGGACAGAGAGCAAGCACTTTAGCACTGGTTAGAAGTGGTAAAGTGCACAGAATCCTAAAACCAGCAAAAATAAAGTCAGAAAAATGAAGTAAGTAGGCAAAACGTAGGAGGGAAGACCAATGTAAGGCTGTCAGGTCTAACGAATAGTAACCCCATGTGTAATTTTCAAATGCTGTATATGATTAATGATTGTAATGAGATGTGTTGTTAGTGTATAATGGCTTCATAGACAATTTATTGTTAAGCACTGGCAACTTATAGATTTGTCTCAATGATCACATCACCCATAAAACAGACGTTACGTACTGCAGGTACCAGTTGAAGGAATTGAACCTGAGAAGCCAGTCTAACATAAGTAAAGTCTACAGCCCTGAGAGAAGGCCATGCAGGTTCTTCTGCATCCATACTAGGTTCTTCAACTTTACCTGTATGCCAGTATGCCGGTAGCTAGGTACAACTTGCTTCTTGTAACAGTTGATGGCATAAGAGCATCTAGTGGTGGACCTTAAAGATGCATGTACTAGAACACAATGCTCTACTAAATATCAAAAATCTGTGGGTGAAGGACCTCAAACCGCCGTGTGAGATGATCCATAAATCCGACCATGATTGCATTTTTACTTGCCTACAAATTATACCTACAGTACTACATTTCCCCACAATTCATGACGGCAGCCAACAGTGCCTTGGCAAAGTTGTTTTTAATCCTACCAAGGTTTGCCCAATCATTATTTTATTATAATCTAATATTTATATGTGGAACCTCCAGAACCAGAAAGTCATAAGGGAGCTTTGCATATAATTGGAGAGCAAGAAGGGATGAAAATGGGACACATAATGAACGAAATGTAAAGTACAGCTGCAGAGACCCTCAGCTCGAAGCAATATGTAAACAATAGAAACCATCGAGTACAGACAAGCGCATTACAGTAATGAAATGCAGCTGACATACAACTGTAATAATGTTCCTATGTGTTTAGAAATGCATGCCAAATTTACTTCCACTCCTTTTGCCCATACGCCTAGGGTAACTAAGGCAAGCCCACCCAGAAGAGCACTAGGATATAAATCTTGTTTACCAGCCTGTCACCTTCGCTCCCCACATTATTCGTGCCAGGATCGCTGCACACCTATGTCCCTATTTAGAGTACGCGTTTGCAATAAAGTAGGTGGATACAGCGTCCGTTGTATTACAGATGCAAAATGCTCTTGTACCATGGCAGACAGGCCATCCGTCACATCTGGGACAGAATTTACCGTCCACCAAACTCTAAGTAAGACCCTTAGGTTAGTTTACCTGGTGCATATAGGCTTTTTGCTCCTGAACATTGGCGTGCTGCTTTTAAACAAAACTAGTGTGAAATCTATCTATAGCTCCACTGTTTCTGCTGCTGTATTGGCATTGTAATGTACTGGCTACTTACTGGCCAGGGTATCAACAAATAACCTTTACTAATGAAGGTATACATTCATAGTTCCTTGGCGGTAAATACAAGGGGGCAGATTTACAATAACTGGCGCATCCCCAGGGATCACCATGGGGCAAAAACGGCACAGATGCGTGACGCATCTGTGCCGTAAAGGTGGCGCATTGCTGGAGTTGCGTTGCAAGCGCGACGCAGCTCCAGCAAGGCTCGGGGAGTGCCCTATCTGTCCAATGCTGCGTCAAGCCTTACGCCTGCTTCAAGCAGGCGCCGGGTTTTGATGCAGCATTGGCCTAAAAGTGACTGAGTGAAATCTTGTAGATTTCACTCAGCCACTTTTAGGAGGCGTTCCTGCGCAGGAACGCCCCCCCTGCGCCGGAACGCCTCCTTATGGCGCAGGGCTTTACAACGTGACGCATCTCCCAGATGCGTCATGTTGTAAATAGGGCGCATTGTTTGTGCCGCCGTTGCGTCAAAAAAGTCACGCAATTGCGGCACAAAGAGGCGCAAGGGGCTTGTAAATCTGCCCCAAGGTGTATAAACATTGCAAAGTATGTGTACTTTGTGGTGATAGTGAGAGACTTTATATTTATTTTATGTGATTATCTGTCTAAATCTTTATGAGAGGTTATATATGGAATAAATGCCCCCTGCAATACATTGTAAGAATATTGCATATCACTGAGGAATTCCATAACCATGTAGAGGAACTTAGGACAGGCCAAACTCCTGTATAATAAGGTCATGGACCTCAGATAATTTGCAATATCTTTTTAATATGTAGAGGTTATTTTATTCCTTATATTACATGGTCACTTCAGCACTCTCCTCACAGACTGCTTAAATCCTTGAACTCTTGCTCTTTCTTATGTAAGAAATATCGTGGTCCAGGCCTGTAGGATAAAAGCAAAATTTGCACACTGAAATTAAACACACAAAAAATATATTTTGTCATTTCTTGCAAAAAAGATATTAGAATCAGTTTAATGTAAGTCATATTAAAAACGTTGTTGCTTAGAAGGTGTGAAAATGCACAGAATCTATATTTCCATCAATGACCTACTGTGCAAAAACATGTTGCCATATATATAGGGGCAGATTTATGAAGGCCTTGCGCCGCCGGTGCGTCATTTTTAACATGGGAAAAAGTGACGCACCGGTGGCGCAAGGCCTTCATAAATCTGCCCCATAGTCTTTTGGCTGATCACTGTTCATTTTAGAAAAATAGATCGGAAAAACGAAAATCCAGTTGTTTTCTGTTATTTAACCCTTTCCATGCTGATGACGGAACCGCTCCATCATCAGCTGTGGTTGGGCTATGCTGATGACGGAGGGGTTCCGTCATGGCCCTGCCGCCGCGCCTGCGTGGTGCTGATTTCGCGCCTGCGCGGCGCGTTCTATTGAGCGGGCGGGGCCATGATGGAACCGCTCCGTCATGAGCACAGCCCAACCGCGGCTGATGACAGAGCGGTTCCGTCATCAGCATGTGGCCGCCCCGCCCCCTTAGCGCTGCGACGGAATAGCCACTGCAGCGATGCGGTTAAACTGCAGTGTTCATCATGTTTACCTTTTTATCGTAATAATTGTTAAGGCAGAGTGTTATCCATTTCAAAGGGTTAACAAATAACTTCTCACCTTTGCAAGCAGACTGTTTCTTCCCCAAATAACTTCTTTGTCATTTTGAAGTTCTGGTGTTAGTGCTCTTTCCATCTCCTTGGCCACTAACACACTTCCCAAGTTCTTTGACATGCAAACCTAACCTCTCCCATGTGCCCCAGCAAGTCTTGATCATCATTAAGCAGGCTCAGAAGAGAAAGTTAACTTTGGAGGAACTTTACAAGTTAAGTGTACAAATGTTATCATGTTCACAAATCAACTAGAGCCTGGCTTCCATCTTAATCAATAATGTTCGTATTAACTGACGTGTTGTGTGCTGCCACCGGAAATTACATTTTTTGAAGATACAGAAAATGGAATTTTCAATATCACCTACGAGAAACTTCACTGTGACTTCTGGCTGTGGAGCTTTGTGTGCTTTAATACACTATAAACAACCAAGGCCCTGACTACAGAGGGCAAGCAGATCCCTGCTCCCCCCCAAAAATGTCCAGGTCTCTCATCCTTTGGGAAGGCTACTGGATCGCCTACTGCAAATTGGTAGTAAGAAACACTTTGTTCTTCGGGCGACCAGATTTTCAAAACAAAAAATTTGGGACAGGGCTAACATGGAAATTGGACTTGGTAGTGAAAATGGATTAGAGGCATCAGTTTAACAGGTTCATCGACACGGTCCATATTTTCAAGCTTCCTGTAGCATATGATTGACTGAACGTTTGTACTGCTAAAGCCTCAGAGCCCACCGGAGCGGGTTATACCCGCCATTAAAGGCCCGCTCCAGTGTTAACAAAGGAACGGGCCTTTAATAGCTGGTAGAGCCTGCTACAGCGGGCTCTAAGGATATTAGAACATTCCGCCCCAAAAGGGCAGAATGCTTTAATTTGTAAATCGAAGGCCTCACAGAGCCCAATGAGATTGAAACCCCTCATGCTACGTGAGGCCTTTTGTTTACAGCAACAGCTCTTGGAATGTTGGAGCTCCGGGCTTCTGCAGGCCATTAGAAGCCCCGAGCACTCCATTGTTTTTAATGGAGCTCCCATCATTCCAATGTTCTAATGTTCCTTAGAAGGCTATTTTCCTTCCCAGCTTTCGAAGATGCCCCTGGACTGAGAGATTTAGAGTTGAGCCAGCATATTATGGACTGTGGCCCAAGCCGAAGGGGTTCGGAGGCACTTACTTGGCGTGAGTGAATCCACTTTAGCCCAGCAGACCTCCCATTTTTCACCTTTTCAACTACACCCCTCACTTCATGACCCAGGGCATGCATTGCAGAGCTATACATTGGGAAGCCTTATCTGTCAATATGGGTACTGTGGACTGTAGATGGGAATCAAAGGGATGCTCATGAAATTGCATTTAAATATCTCGCTTATCCATAGTGAACTATGTAATGCCAGGGCGGATACATGTTAACATATAATGGACTGATATCTGCCCTCATGAGCTGAATGGCTGTAGCAGTAAACACCAAACTTTGCCCACTGGCACTTAGAAGAATGCGGGCGATGAAGCAATGTGAAGAACAAGATTTTGTTCAAACTTGTGAAGTTAAATTCACATAACAGTAATTAAATTAATAAGCTTGTGGTGAAAATGACTAATCAACTTAGTTTAAGAATACATTAATCAATACACGCGGGATAAACTAATGTGCTTTATATTGCAATCGCAAGAAAAATAATAAACTAACTTTGTCTATTGTCTTTGCCAGTATTAAATGCGGCTGTTTAACTAATGGCATGTGCTTATTTTGTGTGCTTATGTTATGTCCTTTCTGTGACGAAAGCTCATGGAGTTCGTGCAGTTCCTAAAGGAAAAAGTAATTATAATGCTGCCTGATTGTGCTTTTTGCTAGGTAACATAATTAACAGGATTAATTAGTAAAGGGGTGGGTAACAGAATGGGTTTCAATTCTTTAATTAATTGATGTCTTGTGTTTGTTTAATAATAGTTTCCAAAGTGACGCCTAAAGATGGTTCAGAAAGCATGGCTGACAGAGCTGCAGACGCAAAAGCTTGTCCAGAGTGAAGTCTTTGCACATGCGTAGCTGTGAAGATTTTTACTGCACTGTCATCGTTATTTGAAAAAGCAGTTCTTTGGCTGAGTTGAACGTGTTCATGGAGAAAAGGCTCAAGGACAGAAACTTAAAGTGTCTGCCAAGGCTAGGAAGTAAATGTTCGAAACTCAAGGAAAAGTTACTTTCTTGAGGAAGTTGAAAGATGTGGAAATGAAAGACAATAGGGCCTATGTGAAGCCTGGACCTGGTCAAGAGTCGGAGATGACCTAATGTATTTTATCATGGACTGACACAGGACAGCCAATGAAAAGCTCGGATTTGCTTAAAAAAATGTAAAATGTAGAAAGTTTAGCTAGAGAGAAAGGTATAAAACCTGACGCTATAAGCAGGGAAAAAACTCTTACTTTCCGATTCCTGATTGACGTGACATGCTGTTGGACCTTTGGCGCACGTAAGGACAACAGAATTAAAATGATTTTCCTTTCTAGGTGAAGGGAGAAATAGACAGGGAAATAGATATAGGGAATGGGAACAGTTATTCTGCTAATATCTTGTGTTTCTGAGCTTGCTTTGAAAATGTCAGTTTATTAATTCATTTTCCTTATTAAAATGCTGCTTTCTTTATTGCTTATAAAATAAAGATTCTAAAACGTAAATGCTTTTTCTTTATGAAAAATAAAGATAATAAAATAAGATTTGGAAAGACAAGCTGGTCTTGTTTATTCATGGTCTAGTTACCATCAGTTGATCCAATCGCCTTGGTGGTCTGATTAAAACCATGGTGAAAATAGACAAACTGCAGTTGTATATAATTATGTAAATAATATGTGAGTAGTTTAGTTAATCATACCACCTGATTCAGTTGCTCAAAAATTGTCTCATTGGTACTATGGGCCTTTATATGTGTTTCATGATTAATGGTGAGTATTGAGGTGATAGGTAGCGATTTTGAGACAGTTTTTCAATCAGAGCGCTGGATCAATTCCTTGGTAGCAGAGTTAGGGTTTCTATGTTAATTAGTATGTTACATGGTAATACATAGGATTGATGTTTAAAACATGTTAATTTTGGTCAGTTGTTATATATAGTCGAAAGGTTTGTCCCAGCAGTGTGAAAATTCCTGGTTTGTGCCGGCATGAGAAGTGTGACAGGTGAAGTTACACAGTACGTTTGTTCTGTTTCAAAATAGTGGTATCGCCGTATATCAATCAATCAATCATATCACTTGTATAGCGCACTACTCACCCGGGAGGGTCTCAAGGTGCTACGGGGGAGTGGGGTGCTACTGCTCGAACAGCCAGGTCTTGAGTTGTCTCCCGAAGGCGAGGTGGTCCTGGGTCAGCCGAAGGTGGATGGGGAGGGAGTTCCATGTCTTGGCAGCCAGGTAGGAGAAGGATCTTCCTCCGGCGGTGGCTCTTCGGATGCGTGGTACGGAGGCGAGGGCGAGGCTGGTGGACCGTAGTTGGCGGGTGGGCGTGTAGAAGGTCAGGCGGTCGTTGAGGTACTTGGGGCCCAGGTCGTGGAGAGATTTGTGTGCGTGGGTGAGGAGGCGGAACGTGATCCTCTTGTTGACGGGGAGCCAGTGCAGGTCTTTCAGGTGGCCGGAGATGTGGCTGCGACGGGGGATGTCCAAGATGAGTCGGGCGGAGGCGTTCTGGATGCGTTGGAGTCTTTTCTGTAGCTTGGCTGTGGTTCCGGCGTAGAGGGTGTTTCCGTAGTCCAGTCGACTGGTGACGAGGGCCTGGGTGACCGCCTTCCTGGTTTCGGTCGGGATCCAACGGAAGATCTTTCGGAGCATACGCAGGGTGTTGAAGCACGATGAGGAGACGGCGTTGACTTGTCTGGTCATCGAGAGGGAAGAGTCCAGGATGAAGCCCAGGTTGCGTGCATGGTCGGTTGGCTTGGGTGCGGTGCCCAGGGTGGGGGGCCACCAGGAGTCGTCCTAGGCGGAGGGCGAAGGTCCCAGGATGAGGACTTCCGTCTTGTCTGAGTTCAGTTTCAGGCGGCTGTTCTTCATCCACTCGGCGACGTCTTTCATCCCTTTGTGTAGGCAGGTTCTGGCGGTGTCGGGGTCCCTGGTGAGGGAGAGGATCAGCTGGGTGTCGTCGGCGTAGGAGATGATGTTGAGGTTGTGTTGGCGTGCGATGGCTGCAAGAGGTCTCATGTAGACGTTGAAGAGGGTGGGGCTAAGTGAAGATCCTTGCGGAACGCCGCAGATGACTTTGGTGGCCTCGAATCGAAACGGGGGGAGGCGGACTCTCTGTGTTCTTCCGGCGAGGAACGAGGTGATCCACTTCAGTGCCTTCTCTTGGATGCCGATGTTGCTGAGGTGTTGGACTAGGGTGCGGTGGCAGACCGTGTCGAACGCTGCAGAGAGGTCCAGGAGGATGAGGGCAGCAGTTTCCCCGTTGTCGAGCAGGGCTCGGATGTCGTCGGTGGCTGCGATGAGGGCGGTCTCGGTGCTGTGGTTGGCTCTGAAACCGGACTGCGAGGGGTCGAGGGATCCGTTCGTCTCGAGGAAGGCGGCCAGCTGTTTGTTGACGATCTTCTCGATGACTTTCGCAGGAAAAGGGAGGAGCGAGATGGGGCGGAAGTTTTTGAGGTCGGTGGGGTACGCTGTCGGTTTCTTTAGTAGGGCGCTGAGCTCGGCGTGCTTCCAGCTCTCCAGGAAGGTGGCGGTGTTGAAGGAGGTGTTGATGATGTTCCGGAGTTGTGGTGCGATGGTGGAGTCGGCCTTGTTGAAGACGTGGTGTGGGCAGGGGTCGGTCGGTGATCGCAAGTGTTGTCGTTGTACAGCACAAGTTTAGGATTTTAGGTGTGTAAGGTAGAATGCATAGTGAGGATTGTCTATAAAATTGTAGCTTTCGAGTATAGGGACTTCTGTCCTGTTTTAAAACTCATTGTGAAAAGAGTAGTAGAATTTATCTAAGCTTGAGTGAAGGGTAAGGAAGCGTTGTCTATCTTACTGGCGAGTGAGGATTTCTATTGGTGGGTTAAAGTCCTATTAAAGATTTATGTGTGCATAGTTAGGGATTTTTCTGTATGAATGTGCGAAAATGAATTTGTAATGTACGATCGAGTGAAACTCTGAATTGTCTCTAAGGAGGTGTAAAATATCTCTGTATGTGCATTTAGAGAGAAACAAGTTCGTTATTACCTGCTAGAAGGGTAAAGCAGCCTTACTTTATCGACAAATTTAAATATTCTGTGAAAATAGTGTCATCTATTTCACGTGTAAAGAATACTTGAATGTTTGGAAAAGCTATCACTTTATTTTTAGTGAAACAGAAAAATGGTTTGTTTTTGTGGAGTTATTAACAGAATTCAATTGAAAGATTTGTAAATATGGCGCTTTAAAAATTGAAAAGGAGGGGTTTCGTTTAAGGAGTGGAGTGACGGACAGAGCAGCTACAGCAGTAGCATACGTCACAAGTGTCGCGCTGTGATTGGCTAACATACGTCACAGTATTCGCGCACAGATTGGTTCATGTGATTAAGGCAAGCTTACAGCTGATTGGCTCATCCTGAAAAACAGTAATTCTATTGGTTGAGCAAAATAGTGACGAAGCTTAACTTGATTGGTTTGTTGGTAAGTTTCGTGCACGGATTGGTTGGTGTTGTGGAATAACAAGGAAGTTGTTACGATTTTTTCTGGAGTAAGGGAAATTGTTTAAAAACATGGATTACTATTACATGAAGGAGAAAAAGAAGCTTTCATGGTTTCAGAGATTGAAAAACAAAATTAAACCTGACAAGAAAATTTCAACGCGGGGTGGAAGATTACTTCATAAGTACAAAACACCTGCAGCTTATATGTTGGGTGAATATGGTTATCATACTTGTCTTTGGATTGAGAATGGGATGAAGTATACTGAAAATGATGGTGTATTAGCATGGCCGGAAGATGGATCATTTAACATAGCAGTTTGGAAAAATTTAAGAGAAAAAATGATGAAACTCGTACCAAAGCCTAGACCTACTCAATTTGAAGCTCTAGTTGAATGGGAAGATGAAATGTTTGAATTAGAACGAGAGATTAGAGGAATATTAAGGAGAACAGGATTAGGTCTTGATACAGAAACACATGAGGATAGAATGCGTCGATGGAGAAGTGCAGACATGTGTGATGGCTTGTACCCAGTGAGACTAATTGATGAGGTAACTGGACAAAAGAGTGCCCAAAAGGAAAATAAAATTAGTGAAGAAAGTGATTCAGAAGATGCGGTATTAGAAGAAATTTATACTAGAAAACCGCCACCTTATCAACCAGTTTGTTCATGGACTGATGATGATGAGACATCTCCTAAAACAAATTCGAATTATAAAAAAACGCCTGAAAGAGTAGAAACAAGACGTAAATCTAATATATCAGGAGAAAATGGAAATTATACTAAATCCCCAGTTCAAGGAAATGAAACCCCAAGAAATGGAAAAGGAACAGAAAGGTATGAGGAATTACAAAATACTTCAGAATATATTCGTTCTACGAATGAATTAATACAGCAGTTAACTAAAAGCATGGAAGCAGTAACAGTACCTGTAACGATTGGACCTGTTCTTCCAGTATTTGACAACATTTTTCAGTCACTTTCTGTATTCCTGAATTTAATGGAACAGTTAAAGCTGAAACTTTAACTGTTCCATTAAATTCAGAAATACTGAAAGTGACTGAAAAATTTTGTTCAGACTTGTCTGAAATACATCGAGAGAAAATAATGATGCCTGACTTAACTTTTAATCAAAGTTTGTCATGTAAAACTCCATCTGGTGCAGAATCTGATTCTGGAACTCCGGAAAAGAGTCTGAGTAAAATAGATTTAACACAAACCCCAGAATGTAAATTACTTGATGTTCCAAAATTGAAAGCAGATTTAGAGGAATTAATAATTGGAACGATTGGAACTGACAGATTGAAGGCATATCAGGATGATGAATTATTATTTATTTGCAAAAGCATAACATAGAAAACGAAAAATAAATATGATCAATTAGAGGATCTGGCTTTTGAATTAGAAGTAGATTTAGGTAAGCAGAAGAATTTTCAGAAAACCTATAGGGTGGATTTCTCTGAAAAAGATATTGAAAATATGAATACCTCAGGAAGAATCACTCATATAAAAGACTTAATTGTGATTTTGAGAAAATGGGGTAAATTAAGTAAATGGAGAGCGAAATGGACAAAGAAAAGAGATGTAGACAGAACAAGTCTAGCTTTCCCTATCAGAGAAAAGGAAAAAGTAGTAAATGAGTTTCCAATGAGAGAAATACCGGGAGGAGGGTATGTGCATGTCCCATGGACAAGACAGGACATTTTATTGTTTACAAATGATTTTCCTCGATTAAGAGAAAAACCTGTAGAATGGTATTGACAGGTAGACAGATTTGTGAAAGTTTCAAAAGTTTTGTGGATTGATCTTGATGGATTCTTTGACATAGTTGTCCCATCAGATCTATGGACAGAATGTAAAACTACTATAAATTGGCCTAGAGAAAAATACCCTCGAGATAAAGTAACAGGTGCTCCTTCACCAGAGGTAATGAGAAAGTACGAACAGGTAATTCCCCCAAAAGAGATAGATTGGGTTAAAATAGATAGAACAACCCAAGAGCCAAAGGAATCAGTACATTCATTTTATGAAAGATTACTGCTGGTATTCATACAATACAGTGGTTATGAACATTTAAGTGAAAAAGACATGAGCCATTTTATATACAGATTTGTATATGACTTGAGACCTGAAATTAGTGAAATGGTAAGAACTGGAATAGTTGGTTGGCAATCACACACAGTAGATGATATCTTGAGAAAAGCAAAATACTGTAGTGATGAAATAGATGCTAAACAAAAGAAGTTGAAAGAAAAGGCTATGTGGGCACAGGTAAAAGTGGCTGAACAACAAATAGCAACTTTAGGAAATAAGAGTGTTGATCAGAATCAAGGGAAATTTAAAAGTAATTATATTAAACCAAAAAAGATGGGAAATATAGAAGAGTTAAAACAGACACTCCCATGGTTTAATTGTGGCGAATTTGGACACTGGAAGCGTGAATGCAAGAATCCGCCCAGAAATTATTAAAAAAATTCATCATTAAATTCACAGATGCAGAATGAGATAAATCAGCAGCAACAGCTACAGCAACAGGTAGTGATTCAGCAAAGTCAGTTACCACAACCGCCACTTCCAAACTGAGTAAATGTGCAGAGATACAGTGCAGAAACAGGATTCAGCGGAGGTGAACAGGTAAACAGATCGCCAAGAGTGAATGTGTCGAATGTGTCTCATCAATTTTGGTTGAAAGAAGATGAAGGGAGTGAATATGAAGAATATTTCTGACGGTGCCTGAGAGAGGAGGAAGAGTGTGCGCTTGGAGCCACTCTTGAGGTAGATCAATCTGGTCCATTTGTAAATGGTAAAGTGAATGATGTAGAAATTACTTTCCTAGTGGACACAGGTGCTACCCGTTCTACTGTTAGATCAGTGGAAATAGAAAACCTGCCTCTCTCTGGAGATACAATCCAAGTAGTAGGTGTAGCTAATCAGCAAATAAAAACAGATCTAACTGAACCAGTTGAAGTTGAGATAGGTAAATTTAAAGACATGCATAGATTTGAAGTTTGTGATAGCAGTCCTGTAAATCTGTTAGGTAGGGATATCTTGTGTAAAATGAATTGTGCAATATATTGCTCACCGGATGGTATAGAGCTTCAAACTCCAGAAGAAGATGGGCTTTATAAATGAACAATGGCAATGGTTGAAGAAGAAGAAAGAAAATTATTTCCTGTGTTTGATAAGAATAATCTACCTGGAGAATTAAAAGACACAGTGAATGTAAACATTTGGGATTTCACTGGAGATGAAATGGGTTTAATGAAAAATGTAGATCCAGTAAAAATATCAGTAAAACAAGGAGCAGATTATCCAAACATTCCTCAGTATAAAATGAAAGCAGAAGTGATTGAAGGTGTTACTCCTGTAATAGACAAATTCATAAAACAAGGTGTTCTAAAAGAAATGGAGAGTAGTCCATGTAATTCACCAATTATGGGAATTAAAAAGCCAAATGGAACTTTCAGAATTGTTCAAGACCTGAGAAAGGTTAATGAAATTGTTGTTCCATGTTGCCCAGTTGTACCAAACCCAGCGGTAATTTTATATCAGATTCCGCATCATGCAGAATTGTTAAAACTAAGGTCAATGGACAATCAATATTTGCCCGGCGGTATCGCCTCTTTAACCCACAAAATATTAATCAATGAAGAGGCAGGCGCTGGAGACTGGAAGGCAGGAAACAAGGTTTATTCTCTCCGGAGGAGAACACATCAGTTCAGACAGCCAGTATCGTCACGAGGTGCTCTAACCGCATCTCTGAGGCCTGGCCTCTTATACACAGTTAAATGAATTTTATTGCAGGTAACACAGTCTTGTAATGCTTTGAAGTATGAAAGGACATCCTCTGAATCTCCCCTACAGGCCCGTTCCCACACACATTTACAGTTGAAGTCCCCACCCCGGTCACAACAGGTGATGATTATCGCGCAGCTGGACATTCCGCCGATTCACGGAATGTGGGGGTTTGGTCGGATCTCATAGGGTGGGGGCTTTGATCAACTCGGGGGTCCTTTGATGAGGGAAGCTTTCTACTGTACGGGGAGGGGTAATAAACAGTATCGGCAGAGCTAGGTGTCGGCCTGGGAAAGAGGAAGACAAACGGGCACACAGGAAAGGGGGTTTGTATCAAAGGGCCTGGGACCATGAAAGGAATGAGGGGAGGTGTCGCGCTGGGAACAGGATGGGGTTCTGAGGCAGAGCTGCGTTGAAGGGAGGTTTATGATCCAAGGCATGCGAGTGTGGGGGTTGTCAGCGTGCGGGCTTTGCGAGGGCGAAGGGCTATGCTGGGGGCCAGTGGCGTGCAGAGGGTGGTTCTGATCGAGGCACCTAAAATGGCGGGTGCACACGACAAAAAGTGTGGCATCCGGGGAAAAAGGCAAGATGGCGCAGATAATGTTTACCAAACCGTACTAATTTTCCACAGTCCTCCCTTTAACATATCCAAGACATCTTGCTGGCCTATTTCCTATCCATGTCTACTGTGGTGGTCATAAGTAAAGAAATGGGAACCCAGGTGAAGGAGCTATAAACATTACATTTAAAATATTTCGTCTTAGGAGGCGGGTCTATCGATAAACTCGTTTGCAGGAAGGTCATAGTAATGCAATATCGGGCAAAACGATTCTGTAGTGTGAGCATTGAGTACATTTCATAGATACTTGTAGTCATTCGGAATGTGAACTGATAGGTTATTACATATGTAAGTTCTGTTCATTTTTAGTTGGAGCATAATCAATACAATGGTGGCTGGGAGAGAAATGAGACGTAGTAAAAACAATAATCAGAGGCGCCATTGTTCGAAAGGCAGGTCCTATTGTCATGGACCATTATTAGTGAGTTCTCAGCATTCTTTGTCGTCTTCTGTTGGCACGGTGGAGCGATGAGTCCAGCTCTCTTCTGAGCTCCGCTTTGCAGGGCATGACCTTTTCCTCGCTTTCCTGGTCAAGAAGGTCCTTTTCGCCCTGTGTCCTTTGGAGTCGATTGTCAAAAAGTTCAGGTGGAAGAAGAGTGTGTGTAAGTAGTCCATAGGGTAGGTCGGAGAAAGAGGGGGGATGGAGCAGGGCCAAATCGGGAACAGACCAGGGGGGGCGGAAAATTTCAGGTAGGCGAGCTCATGACCGAATTCAGAGAGCGGGGACTTTTCGGCACACGTTGAACATTGAGCAGGGGCATCAGGTCAGCCCTTTCCTCTCATTTTGTCGGAAACAGTGCCTCGTCCTGCAACTCCTTTCTGTCGCGGTCTCGCCTTGGCCAATGTCGCAGATGTTCCACGATCTGTAGTCAGGCCACGTGCTCCCACATCCGGTCTCTCTTTCCTCCGACAGCGGTACCCTTAAATGAGTTTGAAAAGACAGTCTTTAGAGAATTGGCAGAGGAAGGTAATCACATAAGTCTATTTCTCTCCCAGCTCCACGCAAATGAGAAACATCCGCTAGATTGGGGTTCACAACCATCATATAAATAATTGATGATGGGCTTGTCGGATTTCCTATAACTTTCCTTCGTAACTATTTCTTTGGTGCTTGTTGGCGTTACATTCATTGTCGTGGTACGAAATCTGGTGCCTATTCATCGTATTTTGCGTATTACAGTTACGTCAGTTCTTCTGACAGAGACCCACCTTCCTAGTACGAGCCTTACAAAGCTATACCGTTCTCCAGGACTTTATATTTTTCAAAAAAAGTGCAACGTGCTATCACCATGGTCTGATGGGTATCTTTCTGAGGGACGAACATAGGCTAAACAATTTTCCATTCTATAAATGCATCCTACCTTTCAGCTAAACATTTTACTTTCAACAGGGTTAATTGCAACGATTTCTTCATTTCGGCCTAATATTTAACTTCGCAAACATCAGTCTAGTTCCTACATAGCCTCTTACAACCTGATTACTTTATTAAAAACCGGGGTCTTATGGAAACAACTAGGGACATAGCAAACTGTGGTTAGGGACTATCGTCTTGCTTTGTGTCATAAGGGCGTTATTTAGCAGAAGGCCACAGTTCAGTTGGTAAGCGTTCAATGTCATTTCTCGAATTCTAAAACTCCTTAGCTTGTTCACCAACAGATCATTTCTAGGAACAACGGCTGGCCTGTGTTAGTTGTAAGTCGACTTGTTTCTTGCAACAGGGGTGAGGGACATTTTTTTTTTTTATAGAAGCCACTGACATGTAGTTCCCTTGTTAATGGGTCAGATTAGGGAACCTTAGTCGTCTTACCTGTCCTTTGCCGTTTGGCCAATTCTAGGTTTCATCAATATTTAGCAGAAAGGAGAGGTAGTGACACGGCATCAGGGTGATTATTTTTAAGACAAATTTTGTGCAAATACTTGCGGTATTTGGAGCCAATTGGGGGGGTGCACTAGGGATGGCGGTTTGCCAATTTTGGTGTTTGGTCGTTCGGAAGAGCGAGAGCGTGGAGGGGAGGGAGAGAGAGAGAGAGAGAGAGAGAGAGAGAGAGAGAGATGTGCAACAATAGGCTAAATAGTACACATGCGACATGGGGAGTGGCCGTGTATTAAGATAGGCTATTCAGCGCACTACACAACATAAGACATTTACGGGTCCGTGTTAGAATTTCGAAAGCATGCTGTTTGGGACGGACGAGCATTAGGCAGGGTAGAGGGGGCATGCATTGAGTAAAAGACACCATTGTATCGCACTTCTCGCACTCTCGGTCCGCCGACCAGTCAAGTCAGCGCCTCAGTCGCACAAAAACATGTTCTCATAGTTTCAGACATACGTGACACGTGTCCATTCGCACAGCACGGATTAGGGGTGACCGTGTTTTCAGACGTACGTGACACGTGCCCATTCACGCAACACGGATTAGGGGTGACCGTGTTTTATCATATTATACAACTTATTAGCTCTTTCGTTACAAGAGCAGTTGGTGGGTGTGCTTAGGTGCCACCTTGCAGTGTCGGTCCGCTTCATGTATCAGACATGGCGAGGCTTCAGATTTTCACCATACCTTGGTCGTAATTTCTGGTGTAACCTGTAGAGGGAGGAAAAGAGGGGAAAGGAGGGGGACAACATTCGGGCATATCAAATGCATGGGTATGAAAGTTCTTTACTTACCTCATACTCGTCTTGTCTCCTCGGGATAGAATCCCTGGGGTCTTGGTTTCTGAAGCCAGAGGGGGGAAAAAGGGGCAGTGTGTCCTTATAGGTCGCGTGTAGGGAAACGTTAAAAATCAGGGGCTCTTAGTGCGGGGTATCTAGTTGGTAGATGTATCTAGCTATCGGGGCCCTTAAATCTTTTCCAATGCTGTGATGGTCTAAGGCATACCAGCTCTTCGGCCAACTCTGTTCCCTAGTACCTTTGAGTGTCGTACCTTCATAACGTTCTATCATTTACACCGCTTCACGTTACCCGTCCTCAGAAGTCGAGGTCCTTCTCCATGCGTTAGTTCCAGAGCCAGTCGCATACTTGGAGGCAGAGTATCGTGTCTTAGATTCGATCCTCCATCTGGAGCTGAGCAACCATCTTCTAATAACCTTAAAAAGAGAACAAAGCAGGGTGCACAACAAAAAACTCTCCCGCTGACCCCACATTTTTCAAAAAGTATGCAATATCCATTTCATAGTTCGGAAAACCTTTATTTGCACAATCGTTCAGCATGCAGATATGACAGTGCAATCGTATTTGGCCGGGCACGGCAATGGCTAAAGTGCGTACAGTAGGGGGGTTATTTTGCAGTATTGGGAATATTAAAAATATTAAAAAGGCTTATTCATTCATTTGCAGGGAACTAAAATGTCTATCGATAGTTGAGGGATCAAGGGGCATTCATTTCATAGTTGGCAGTACAGTTGGACTAGTTGCAATCAAATTTCCTATATGTATACCGTGGGTGTGTGTCGTAAGCGAGGTTATGTATCGGCTACAATAAACATCATAATAAATTGTACATTTGAAAAAAACATTTTTCACGGGACCCTTTTACATGTTCGTCGAGTGAACCCTCCCTCTTTTTCGTCAAGTGTACAAAGGATCATATACATATTTCAGAACATCGAGTCTTTTTAGCTAAAAAAACACCACGAGGCGTTCGCAAGTTCTCATTGATTCCGGCGCCATTTTGGGCGGGGCCGGGTTAGTCCGGAAGTAGCATCAGAGACAAAATGTTTCCCATAACCGGCGGTTGGACCAGAGTCCTCTTCGGCAGTTCAAACACTCGTGCTAACAGAAGGGGTGGCTATGTCGTGGTTATTTTCGTTAGCGACCAAGGCAGTCGTTCCTCACCGGGAGCCGGCAGGGGCCGAGGGCTCCTGGGACTTTTGTAGAATCTTCAAGGCTGTGGGGATGCTGTCGGAGGTGGGGGCTCGTGCCCCGGTGGACAAGCGTCCGAGTTATATTGCTGGTCAGAGTTACTCTAGCGGCCTAGACCCGCCTTCCAGGGGGCCCAGACGCCATTTTGAGGCCTGCAGCAGCCGCCCTTCGTCGAGTCTGCAAGAGCGGAGGAGACCTTTTGGAGTGAAAGAAAAGGAACTCTGTGTCGTAGGAGCAGGTCATTCGGCTAGGGTGCAGCTGTGGCGCCCCCACCTGGGGGGGCGAGGGAGACTCGTTCGCGCCGTCTCCCTCTCCCGGTGCACCCCACGCTGCTCTCTTTCATGGGCATGCATGATGGCCACTCCACATCCCGTGTTCCTCAAGTCCCATGTCCAGTGCTGCGGAAGTATGGCCACCTGCGGTGCATGTTCGGTGCTGTGCAAGTATTGGCGCAGCCGTTGTATGTTCGGTGCTGCGCAAGTATTGGCACCGTTGCATGTTCGGTGCTGCGCAAGTATCGGCACCGTTGCATGTTCAGTGCTGCGCAAGTATTGGCGCCGCCCGGCTGGAGGATTTCGGTGCCGGGCCGGGGGCTGGGAAGCCTCCTACCCGTGGAGGTGGGAGAGGCTCGTCCGCGTCGCCTCTCCCTCCCAGCCCAACCTGGACAAATTTCTGCAGAGGTATTTGTGATGGCCGGACTGGGGCTGGGAAGCCTCCTATCCGTGGAGATGGGAGAGGCTCGTCCGCGTCGCCTCTCCCTCCCAGCCCGACCTGGACTAATTTTCGCGGAGGTATGTACAAGACATCCCCCCCTCCAGAGTTGTCGCAGCCATTATTCAAGAAAGAAGTGGCGCCTGGCGTGTTGCTGCTGCCATTACGAAGGAGAAAAGGAAAAAATGTCCCGTCCGTCTCTGGGCCGGGCTTCCGGTGGATGTCGGCCGGACGCCCCTTGCTCTGGCCCCATGAACGGGTTCCTTGGCTCATCTGCTGCAGCCGGATCCAGTTGGCCCCAGTCCCCGGCCATTGGTGGCCGGACCGGGGGAGCATGTGGCGGGACTATCTGCAACTATCACGTGCCACCGCGGCCGGACTGGGAGAGAGAGGGAGGAGGGTCGAGGACATAGACATCCCCCCCCTACAACTCTCCAGTGTGGTCAAGGCGATCCCCTGGCTGGGTCCCGCTGGCCCCTGTCTCTCCTCCGGCTCCACCCTATGTTACGATTTCCTGGCCGACTGTTGGCAGAAGGACCCGCCTTATATGGGTTGCTGCCGGCTGGGCGTAGCCGCAACCCTGCCCCACCTTGGAAGTTTCCAGAGTGGGGGGGGGGCGGATGTTCTGCTGACTTTCATTTTCTACAGTTTACCGTTCTTGTTTCTAACGTTTCCTGTTGTTAGGGCATTAATAGGTGTTATTATTACGTATTGTTATTGTTTCTTGCTCGTTATGTTAAATAAAAGTTCATGTTCATCAGTGGCCTACTGATTTCGTTTTCCCATTCCTTTCTTTCCAGGTTGTTTCATGCTAAAGCTTCTGTTAACAGAAGTTAAGTAACACGGAAACACAGGCAGAGGGATGATGTAGATTCATGCATCACGTACACACAAACTCAGACGGGGAGACAGTACAAGTATTATATACAAAGACCCAAGACAAACATAAAACAGTTATTGGCCATAATTATCTTTTTCTGTATGCTGCGCATACTTATTGTTCTGAGTTCTTTTTACCTGTTTCTTATCTTTTTATTCGTTGGCTGCCTTTTTCTGGTGGCTTTGATTGTATGCACTTACGCCTTTGGCAACTGGTCATGAACTAACCTAGTCGGGCTAATGTTCACAGAGGTTTTTTTCGAGTCACTTTAGCAAGTACGTTTCCAGGCTGAGACAAACCGTTGGTGTCAATTGGAGAGCAATGGGGCAGCTTTTAGTTATATGCCTATAAGGATGCGGAAAAAGGAGGTAGTAGGTTTTCAAACATTGGCAATATCCCTAGTCCTCTCGGCGGAGGATACTTGTGTAACCCTTACCTCGAAATACCCTAAACTTTTCCCTACTTGGCTAAACGTAAGAATGCTTGATCACGTGTGTACATTATTCTTTTTGCTTTATTCGGGGTTTGTCGTCTGTTAATTTAGAGCTAGACTGGGTTTCCCGTCTTAGCGTTGTTTGATCTATGAGGACTCGAACATGTCGCTGAAATCGGCCTGGCGAAATCTGTGCCATCGGGCATAATCAAACGTGGTGGTTCTATCTGGCCTGTCCATGTCAGTCTGATTCATCTTTGTCTCGCGCCTTTACCCTTTCTGCCGGCCTGTTATTCCTGTCGGCCCTCTGCTCCTACTCTCGTTCAGTAGAGTCGGACATTGGGCTTTCCAGTGCCCGGCATATTTACAAAAAGCACATTGGTTTTGCCCTAAGTCTGGTCGCCTGTGCGCAGTGTCGGGGGATTACTTTCGAGTCGTTGTGTCCTGGGGTTGTCCTGTCGATATATTCCTTTACCTGCTCTGTCCTCGTCTCTTTTCTTTCGTTGCATTGCTTCTTTGCGCCACATACCGAGACTGTCGAGCATAATAGGCGTTGTCTTATTATTACGAAGGGCTATTTCTAACGTTTCTATTTTATCAAGATCGAAGGATCCTATCAGTGGCCACTGTTTCTCTTGATTTTCTTTGGTATACCTGTGCCACAGTTTACTATAGGCTATGGTAACTAATCCATAGTTTTTGAACATGTCTTTATTAGGGGTGCCTTCCAGCGGAGCTAGATGATCCACCTCTAATAAACGGTCCGGGCTGAACCAATTATCGACCAGTGGGGAGAAGACAGACATGACGGCTCGCGAAGAGGACAAAAAGTCAGCACTGCCTATCTTATCACTGCGTGCAAAGACTAGACAGAATATTTCTATTCTACGTTGTTTGCAGGCAGTGAATACCTCATGAACCAATATCAAAACAATAAATAAACGACCAGTGGGGAGAATAAGTAGATCCGCAAAGGTCTGCGTCCTCTACCCTTTCACTATCTGCAAAGGGGAACCTGTTCTTTCCTGTTTGTAGACAGAGAATCTCCAGAAAACAATCCGCGAACAGTAGCTCGGGGTCAAAAAACAGTTAATCAGTGTGGGAGAGGGAATCTCCCGAAAACAATTCGTGAATAAATAATCAATCAGTGGGGGAGAAAGATAGGCACGCTGGCTGCGTTACTTATCCTTCACTGTTTGCAAAGAGAAAGAGTCTACTGTTTCTCCGTTTGCAGACAGTGAATCTCCAAATAGGTCAACAAAGAGTAATACTAGTATTTTCTGAACAATTAAACAACTATTTCGCAATTCGTCGTGTCTACACGACCTTACCCGGACCGTATGGACAGTTTCTTATCTTCCGAATCCAGCGCCCGATCGTCCTCCTTTCCTCGTATTCCTCGTATTCCTCGCGGCACTCCTGATGGTTCCCAGTCAGGACCGTAGATCACTCGAGAGAGGTCTGTTCGGAGCCAGTGAAGTTCGGATGATCGGCTGCCAGACGAGGGTCTATTGGGCAAGAGCTCTCCCGATCGTTGCAATCGTTCACTCTGTCGTCAGGACCTCTCCCACTGGATCCACGAGTCACTGATGGGCCCCACGCTTGGGACGCCAATTGTTAAAACTAAGGTCAATGGACAATCAATATTTGCCCGGCGGTATCGCCTCTTTAACCCACAAAATATTAATCAATGAAGAGGCAGGCGCTGGAGACTGGAAGGCAGGAAACAAGGTTTATTCTCTCCGGAGGAGAACACATCAGTTCAGACAGCCAGTATCGTCACGAGGTGCTCTAACCGCATCTCTGAGGCCTGGCCTCTTATACACAGTTAAATGAATTTTATTGCAGGTAACACAGTCTTGTAATGCTTTGAAGTATGAAAGGACATCCTCTGAATCTCCCCTACAGGCCCGTTCCCACACACATTTACAGTTGAAGTCCCCACCCCGGTCACAACAGGTGATGATTATCGCGCAGCTGGACATTCCGCCGATTCACGGAATGTGGGGGTTTGGTCGGATCTCATAGGGTGGGGGCTTTGATCAACTCGGGGGTCCTTTGATGAGGGAAGCTTTCTACTGTACGGGGAGGGGTAATAAACAGTATCGGCAGAGCTAGGTGTCGGCCTGGGAAAGAGGAAGACAAACGGGCACACAGGAAAGGGGGTTTGTATCAAAGGGCCTGGGACCATGAAAGGAATGAGGGGAGGTGTCGCGCTGGGAACAGGATGGGGTTCTGAGGCAGAGCTGCGTTGAAGGGAGGTTTATGATCCAAGGCATGCGAGTGTGGGGGTTGTCAGCGTGCGGGCTTTGCGAGGGCGAAGGGCTATGCTGGGGGCCAGTGGCGTGCAGAGGGTGGTTCTGATCGAGGCACCTAAAATGGCGGGTGCACACGACAAAAAGTGTGGCATCCGGGGAAAAAGGCAAGATGGCGCAGATAATGTTTACCAAACCGTACTAATTTTCCACAGAATAGTATACGGTTATTGATTTGTGTAATGCATTCTTTACTGTTCCATTGCATCCAGAAAGCCAACAAATGTTTGCGTTCTGGTTCAAAGAGCGTATTCTAGCATGGTGTGGAATCCCTCAAGGGTACACCGAAAGTCCATCTATTTTTAATCAGTTGCTAAAGAAATCATTGGAAAATCTATATTTACCTGGAAAATCTATGTTAGTGCAGTATATTGATGACCTCCTTGTGGCTGCAAAAACAAGAAATAATTGTGTAACAGATACCATTACTCTTTTAAATCGTCTGGCAGATGAGGGACATAAAGTATCTCCTGCAAAATTACAGTTTTGCAAACAAGAAGTAAAATATCTTGGTCACAGAATTGCAAAGGGAGTCAGACAAGTGACAACAGAAAGAATAAAAATGATTCAAGCAATGCAACCTCCAAAAACACAGAGACAAGTTAGAATGTTTCTAGGAATGGTAGGTTATTGTCGCCAATGGATTAGTGGGTTTTCAGTAATTGCAAAGCCACTGCAGAGACTGACAAAAGCAGACATAAAAGACCCGATTAGCTTAACAAAAAATGAATTAGAAGCTTTTGAACAGTTAAAGAAAAGTTCGTGTGAAGCTCCATCCTTAGTGATGCCTGATTATAAAAAAGAATTTGAGCTGTATTGTAGTGAAAGAGAAGGATGTGCATTATCAGTTCTGATTCAAAGACATGGAAGACTGAGAAAGCCAATAGCATATTTCTCAGCTGTTCTTGACCCTGTTGCAAAAGCATTACCAGGTTGCTTAAAAGCAGTAGCTACAACAATTGTAAGTTTGGAACAAAGTGAAGGAATAATATTGGGATTTCCGGTAAAAGTATATGTACCACATTCAGTTGATATTCTTCTCACTAGAAGCAGAACACAACATTTGACAAATAATAGGCTGACAAAATATGAAAAGGTTATCCTTGGCTCGGACAATGTTTCAATTGCGAGATGTGTGAATTTAAATCCTTCCACATTATTACCTGACACTACTGAAACAGAAATCAGGGATGAGGTTGATCATGAATGCCTGGATGTATTAATCAATCAATCAATCAATCATGCCATTTGTATAGCGCACTACTCACCCGGGAGGGTCTCAAGGCGCTTGGGGGGAGGGGTATGCTACTGCTCGAACAGCCAGGTCTTGAGTTGTTTCCTGAAGGCGAGATGGTCCTGGGTCAGCCGAAGGTGGATGGGGAGGGAGTTCCAAGTCTTGGCAGCCAGGTAAGAGAAGGATCTTCCTCCGGCGGTGGCTCTTCGGATGGGCGGTACGGCTGCGAGGGCGAGACTGGTGGACCGTAGCTGGCGGGTGGGCGTGTAGAAGGTCAGGCGGTCGTTGAGGTACTTGGGGCCCAGGTCGTGGAGAGACTTGTGTGCGTGGGTGAGGAGCCGGAACGTGATCCTCTTGTCGATGGGGAGCCAGTGCAGGTTCCTCAGGTGGCTGGAGATGTGGCTGCGTCGGGGGACATCCAGGATGAGTCGGGCGGAGGCGTTCTGGATGCACTGGAGTCTTTTCTGTAGCTTGGCTGTGGTTCCGGCGTAGAGGGCGTTTCCGTAGTCCAGTCGGCTGGTGACGAGTGCCTGGGTGACAGTCTTCCTGGTCTCGGTCGGGATCCAGCGGAAGATCTTGCGAAGCATACGCAGGGTGTTGAAGCACGATGAGGAGACGGCGTTGACTTGTCTGGTCATCGAGAAGGAGGGGTCCAGGATGAAGCCCAGGTTGCGTGCGTGGTCGGTTGGCTTGGGTGCGGTGCCCAGGGCTGGGGGCCACCAGGAGTCGTCCCAGGCGGAGGGCGAAGAGCCCAGGATGAGGACTTCCGTCTTGTCCGAGTCCAGTTTCAGGCGGCTGTCCTTCATCCACTCGGCGACGTCTTTCATCCCTTCGTGTAGGCAGGTTCTGGCGGTGTCTGGGTCTCTGGTGAGGGAGAGGATCAGCTGGGTGTTGTCGGCGTAAGAGATGATGTTGAGGTTGTGCTGGCGTGCGATGGCTGCGAGAGGTTTCATGTAGATGTTGAAGAGGGTGGGGCTGAGTGAAGATCCTTGCGGGACGCCGCAGATGACTTCGGTGGCCTCGGAGCGAAACGGGGGGAGGCGGACTCTTTGTGTTCTTCCGGCGAGGAACGAGATGATCCACTCCAGTGCCTTCTCTTGGATACCGATGTTGCTGAGGCGCTGGACTAGGGTGCGGTGGCAGACCGTGTCGAACGCAGCGGAGAGGTCCAGGAGGATGAGGGCCACTGTTTCCCCCTTGTCGAGCAGGGTCCGGATGTCGTCGGTGGCTGCGATGAGGGCGGTCTCGGTGCTGTGGTTGGCTCTGAAGCCGGACTGCGAGGGGTCGAGGGATCCGTTCGTCTCGAGGAAGGCGGTCAGCTGTCTGTTGACGATCTTCTCGATGACTTTAGCAGGAAAAGGGAGGAGCGAGATGGGGCGGAAGTTTTTGAGATCGGTGGGGTCCGCTGTAGGTTTCTTCAGGAGGGCGCTGATCTCGGTGTGCTTCCAGCTCTCCGGGAAGGTGGCGGTGTTGAAGGAGGCGTTGATGATGTTCCGGAGTTGGGGTGCGATGGTGGAGTCGGTCTTGTTGAAGACGTGGTGTGGGCAGGGGTCGGTCGGTGATCCGGAGTGGATGGTGTTCATCGTGCGGGCTGTGTCTTCGGTGGTCACCGTGGTCCAGGCGCGAAGGGTGGCGGTGGGGGGCATTGGTTCGACGGTTGGGTGCGTGGGTGGGGCGCCAAAGCTGTTGTGGATGTCGGCGATCTTGCGGTGGAAGAACGAGGCGAGGGAGTCGCAGAGGTCTTGTGACGGAGTGATGTCGTTGGTGCCGGTGCTGGGGTTGGCGAACTCCTTGACGATAGTGAAGAGCTCTTTGCTGTCGTGGGCGTTGTTGTCCAGTCGTTCCTTCAGGGATTTCTTCTTGGTGGTGCGGATGAGCTGGTGGTGCTTGCGGGTAGCGTGTTTGAGGGCGGTCATGTTGTCGGTGGTCCGGTCGAGGAGCCAGGCTTTCTCGAGGGTGCGGCAGGTCTTGGAGTCCTTGAGGTCGTCGGTGAACCAGGATGCCTTCTTGCTTCTGGGTCTGCTGGGAGGGTTCTTAGTCAGCCACTGTGTGAAGTTGCGGGCTGCTTCGTTGGGGTCCGTTGTATTGGCGGGTGGGCTCTGGCTGAGGGAGGTGGTGAGCTGGTCTGCGGTGATTTTGCTCCAATTCCTGTGAGGTACCTGTTGCGGGTGGTGGTGGGTCGTGGATCTTTTGAAGCTGAAGTGGACGCAGCTGTGGTCGGTCCAGTGGAGTCCGGTGGCGTGGCTGAAGGTGATGTACTTGCTGGAAGAGAAGACGGGATCAAGCGTGTGGCCGGCGTAGTGGGTGGGGGTGTTGACCAGTTGCTTGAGTCCGAGGTTGGCGAGGTTTTCCAACAGGGCGGTGGTGTTGCGGTCCTTGTTGTTCTCCAGGTGGAAGTTGAGGTCCCCGAGGAGGATGTAGTCAGTGGAGGGGAGGGCGTGCGGGTTGATGAAGTCTGTGATGTCTTCGCTGAATTGTGTGCGTGGTCCCGGGGGTCTGTAAACGTGGGTGCCTCGGAGGGTCGTCTTAGGGTCGGTGTGAATCTGGAAGTGGAGATGTTCGGCTGCGGCGAAGGAGTCGTTGGCGTCGGTCGTGATGCGGATGGTGTTCCTGTGGACGATGGCGATGCCACCTCCGGTCTGGTTGATGCGGTCCCTCCTGATGATCTTGTACCCGTCCGGGATGGCGATGTCGGGTGCAGAGGAGGCGTTCATCCAGGTTTCCGTGAGGAAGGCGATGTCCGGTGATGTTGTGTCGAGGAGGTTCCAGAGTTCCACGGCGTGTCTGTGGACGGAGCGGGTGTTGATCAGGATGCACTTGAGGTGGTTGCTGCTGGTGTTTGTCTTGGCGGGTGCGGGGCAGGTTCGGAGGCAGGTGAACTTGCAGGTGCAGCAGGTGAAGGGTCCGTGGGTGCGTCTCGGGTTGGCTCGGCAGCAGGCGTGGGTCCGGCCGGCATTGAGTGCGTTGAGAGTGGCGGCGTCGTAGGTCAGTCGGGTCGTCTTGCCTCGGCGGGGAGGGCCAGGGGTCCTGGCGCTGGGCGCGGGCCAGGCGCGGACGGGCGCAGACCGGCTTACCTTTGGCGCAGACGGGCTTATCTTTGGCGCAGACGGGCTTACCTTTGGCGCACCTTCGGCGCTCAATTGGCGCTCCCGCTGCGCGCGTCCGCTGCGCGGTCGCTCTGGGGGCGTCATAAGTAAGGAGCCGGTAGGGAGGAGCAGCTGGGTGGCGGGGCGGCGAATGGAATCAGAGGGGGGCGGGGCCGCAGGGAGGCAGAGGGCAGCAGGAAATTCCCAGGAGCAGCGGGAAATTCCCAGGAGCAGCGGGCAGCGAGCGAAGGAATCTGCAGGCAGGAGGCGGCAAAGGCAGGCAGGAGCGGCAGCAGTGAGTGGGGCGACCAAGCCCTGTGGAGGGTCAGCCCTCCACACAATAGAATATTGCACTAAACCAAGACAGGACATAAAAGATGTCCCGTTAGCTGAATCAGATTATGTTTTATTTGTTGATGGTTCATGCTTAAGAACAGATGAAGGTGTTCTGAGTGCAGCATATTCGGTATGTACAGTTGCAGATGTAATTGAAGCTTCCTGTCTCAAAGGAATTCGTTCAGCTCAAGTAGCAGAATTAATTGCTTTGATTCGTGCATGTGAATTGGGAAAAGAGTTAAAAATTACCATACTGACTGATAGTCAATATGGTTATGGTGTAGTGCATGACTATGGCCAGCTCTGGTCTCAAAGAGGTTATTTAACTTCTGCGGGATCACCAAAAGGAAATGCACAGTTGATTAAAAGTTTGATTGATGGAATTCAGCTACCAGAAAAAATTGCAGTAGTAAAGTGCACAGCACATAAAAAAGGTGAGGATTACATAACAAAAGGAAACTCATATGCTGACTCAATAGCAAAATTTTGTGCAAAACATAATGTGTCCATGAATCGGGAAAAAGAAAATGAACATGTTTTGAACTCATTTATGCTAACATCTGTAGTTGAGACTTGGCAGAAAGTAAAAGAGTTGCAAGATGAGGCAAATGATGAAGAGAAAAACACATGGTTAAAAGCAGGATGCAGACAAAGAGAAGAAGATGAGGTTTGGGTTTACAAAGATGACAGACCAGTAATGCCAGATAGTATGATTTCTGACATGGCACGCATGTACCATGGTCCTGAACATATTGGTAGAGATTCAATGATTAGATTATTCAGACAAACATGGTGCAATCCAAAATTCAGAATAATTGCAGAGTCCCTTTGTCAAAGGTGTCTTATTTGTCAACAGATCAACCCAAGCAGAAAAACTGTTGTAAGCATGGGAACCATAGGACGGGAGGGTGGTCCATTTACCAGAATACAGCTTGACTTCATTGACATGCCACCACACAACAAACTCAGATATGTCTTGGTGATAATCTGTTTGTTTTCGAGATGGGTAGAAGCATTCCCAACACGCCACAATGATTCAATTACTGTGCCAAAATTGCTTTTGAGAGAAATTATACCAAGGTATGGTTTCCCAGTGACGATCGAGACAGATCGTGGCACACATTTTGAAAACAAATTGCTAAAATTGATTTGTGAAGCACTGGATATAAAGCAAAAATTACATTGTGCTTACAGACCAGAAGCATCAGGTGTTGTTGAGCAAGTGAATGGTACAATAAAAAACAGAATAGCAAAGATGTGCTTAGCAACAGGAATGAAATGGACAGATGCACTTCCACTTGTTTTGATGTCTTTGAGAAGCATTCCAGATATAAACACAGGATTGAGTCCTCATGAAATACTAATGGGCAGGGTTATGAGGCAAGCATTTGTTCCAGTTGATAAACTGTTGAGCATTAATGATAGCATCATTATGGACTACTGCAAAAATCTATCTGATGTGGTGACTTCTGTGTTCCATCAGGTGGGAACTGAAGTAATTACAAATGAGAAAGAACAAGCTCATGATCTGTTACCAGGAGACTGGGTAAGGACAAAAGTACATTGAAGAAGAAATTGCCTAGTACCAAGGTGGCAGAAGGCAAGTCAGGTGATATTAGTGAGAACAAATGCAATAAAGTGTAGGGGATTTAAGAGATGGATTCATGCTAGTCACACTATACGTGTGCCAGCACCTGAGAATCCTGATGAAGGTGAAACAACAGCTGATTCAGATTCAGAAGAAGAACCTGAAAGAAATCCAGATCCTGAAGATCGACAAGAAAGTCGACAGCTGGAAAATTCAAATGCGAATGAGGTATTGAATGAAGAAAATGAAGAAATTGTGATACAAGATTCTGAAGATAATGAAAACGATCGATCAAGAAGCAGAAAAGGAAACTGAACAAGAAGAGATTTGTGATCAGGAGAGTATTGAAAAGCAGATTGGAAGCTCTGAAAGAAGGAACGAAAACTATGAAAATGGAGAGTTGGAGGTAATTGAGGAAGAAGAAGAAGAAGAAATTGCAAGTTCTAGTAATAAGGATGTTGTTCCTAACAGAGTGAAGTTGCCGAGTAAAGAAGTTCCTGAATCTAAAGAAGAATCTGATACAATAAAACTGAATATTAATGAATCAGCTGATAAGACAGAAAGTGAAACAGATGATAGTGGTGTTGAATCAAAAGTGAAAAGATCAAGGAAAAGAGCTTGGAGAGTGGAGTATAATTTGGCGGAACCGAAAAGGAAATTAACAAGAAAAGGAGATAATTGGCCAAATGAAAACGAAGGCCTAAAATTTAAGTTAGTGAATAAAGGAAAAGAGCAGGTGAATGAGATCACAAGCCAAAAGGAAGAAGACTCAAATAAGAAAAAACAAACAGGAAAGAAAATAGAAGTGATAAACAGCAGAGCAAAAAGAGTAATAAAGCAAAATCAGAAGTACAAATCACCTGAGTGGACCTAAATTATAATCCCACCAGTAGTAGAAGTAAATAGTAGTCATGGAAATTTAGATGATGCAAGTGATAATAATTGATTTTGTTTATTAGGTGACACAAGGTCGAAGAAATTGTGTTAGCTGGAAAACATATTATTGTATGACATAAGGTCAAAAACTGTTAGAAAATAAAGTTATCTGTTAATTGAGAAAAAAAAGAGGGGAGTATATTTAGTAATTTTTCATTTTTCATTTGAAAGTAAAGATGCCTTCTACTAATAATAATTCGAGATGCTCAATTTTCAAAAGATGTTGCAAATTGTCTTCAATATGTGTAATCTTGATAATTTTAGTTTGGTTAATTTTAGCTGTCATTTTTCCTTTTGGAATAGATAAAGAGATGTATAAAACTAACGTGACTAGTAAAGTTGTGGTTAATCATGATAAAGTTGATAAGACTGATAAAATTATTGTACATAAACCAGAGATTCATCAAGATAGACCTTTGGGAGATTTTTCTAGTAATACCTTTTCAAGACTTTTATCTGAATATGTTAAGGTGATGGACGCAAAAGACTGCTACATTTGTGTGAAGTTACCTACTTCTGTGTCTGAAGGTGTTACGTATAATATGCTTCCTCTTACTTATGGCATAACATGTAGTCTAATAGCTAGTTTGTTTTATCAAACTGGACGTTTGGAATATTATTATTCAGATTTTGATGAGATTTTTGCAAATTTAAAAGTTGAAGATAGCTTGAATAAAGTGAAATATGCTAAACAGATGAGGGAATTTTTCCTAGTGACTAGTGAACTCACTATGAGTACGCTTTTAGAAATAATTTAACATGTAAATTGAGAACAGAAGAGAAGACGTTCTTAAATATGGTGGAAGAGAGAAGGGCAATTTACAAGCGAAATGAGATGTTGAAAAATACTAAGTCTAAATTCTGGCAAAGGGAAGATGAAAAGCTTAATGGTAGAAATGAAAATGTTGCAATTCATATAGATAAACCTGCTAGTGGAAAATTATGTATAAGAAGAGATAATACTTTGTTTGATAATTATTTTGTAGGTGCAAGTCAATGTGAAGACACTAATCGTATTATAGGAGGTTGGGGATTTAAAGGAGGCAAAGATCCAATTTTTCCTGGAATTTATTTTGTTTGTGGGAATAATGCTTATTACAATCTCCCAGACCATTGGTATGGGACATGTTATGTAGGTTTAGTTTTTCCAAAATGTTTTCATGTAGATAGAAATGTAAAAGGTTCATTTGAAATTTGCAATCACCTGAATAGATTTAGAAGGGAAAGCTTTACAGAAATAATGGGAGACATATTTGGTGCATTAATACCTATGGTAGGAATAACTCTGAATGCAAACAAAATCAGACAATTATCTACAATTGTTGATAGATTGTCAACAGATACTGCAAGTGGATTTCAATTAGTGAATACAGAGCTAATTGCTATGAGAACTATGGTGATGCAAAATCGTCTTGCTCTTGATATTTTGCTGGCTGGGTGGAGTCTGTGGAATTTTGCATGTTCAACATTGTTGTACTTACATACCTGACAAAAGTCAGAATATAGAAACTTATATAAAAAAAATTACAGAATTACACAATGAAGTTGAACCTTTAGAAGACGAAAGTTTTTCAGAACGTTTAAGAAAAAGATTTGCAGCAATTAAACACTGGTTTCAAGAAATCGGTAATTCAATTATAGGTAAAATAGTTTTTCCTTTAAAAGTCATAGCTATAGTTTGTTTGTTTGTTTGTGGTGGTATTTATAGAGCGCAACGTTCGCTCCGAAGGGAGCATCTTGGCGCTGAGTTTCCTGGTAGAAGGTCATTTCCAGTGGAGGGGGGAAGAAATTAAATGGCAGCTTTGATGAATTCCTCCTTGAGGCCGAAAATCCAAGTTTTGAGCATTTTTTTGAAGAGTTTTTCATGGGTTATAAAAGTGATACTTTTGTTAAAAATTAGTTGCATGATACATAAGAGAAGAAAACATGAAATAGAAAAGAATAGAATAGAATTTGCAAACTAAGAAAAGAAAAAGAAATAGAATTAGAAGAGTTTCGGAGAACTCAATATGAAAAATGTAGAAAAACAGATGAATCTAAAGTTTAGAAATACTAATATTAAGAAAGTCCAAAACATGTTCAAGGGTTGAAAATTTATCAATTTTGGGTATTATTTGATGATTTAGAAATCACCAGATGAGGGAGTTGATGAAGCAAGGTGAAGAACAAGATTGTATTCAAACTTGTGAAGTTAAATTCCCATAACAGTAATTAAATTAATACGTTTGTGGTGAAAATTACTAATCAACTTAGTTTAAGAATACATTCATCAATACACGCGGGATAAACTAATGTGCTTTATGTTGCAATCGCAAGAAAAAATAATAAACTAACTTTGTCTATTGTCTTTGCCAGTATTAAATGCGGCTGTTTAACTAATGGCATGTGCTTATTTTGTGTGCTTATGTTATGTCCTTTCAGTGACGAAAGCTCATGGAGTTCGTGCAGTTCCTAAAGGAAAAAGTAATTATAATGCTGCCTGATTGTGCTTTTTGCTAGGTAACATAATTAACAGGATTAATTAGTATAGGGGGTGGGTAACAGAATGGGTTTCAATTCTTTAATTAATTGATGTCTTGTGTTTGTTTAATAATAGTTTCCAAAGTGAGGCCTAAAGATGGTTCAGAAAACATGGCTGACAGAGCTGCAGACGCAAAAGCTTGCCCAGAGTGAAGTCTTTGCACATGCGTAGCTGTGAAGATTTTTACTGCACTGTCATCGATATTTGAAAAAGCAGTTCTTTGGCTGAGTTGAACGTGCTCATGGAGAAAAGGCTCAAGGACAGAAACTTAAAGTGTCTGCCAAGGCTAGGAAGTAAATGTTCGAAACTCGAGGAAAAGTTACTTTCTTGAGGAAGTTGAAAGATGTGGAAATGAAAGACAATAGGGCTTATGTGAAGCCTGGACCTGGTCAAGAGTCGGAGATGACCTAATGTATTTTATCATGGACTGACACAGGACAGCCAATGAAAAGCTCGGATTTGCTTAAAAGAATGTAAAATGTAGAAAGTTTAGCTAGAGAGAAAGGTATAAAACCTGACACTATAAGCAAGGAAAAAACTCTTACTTTCCGATTCCTGATTGACGTGACATGCTGTTGGACCTTTGGCGCACGTAAGGACAACAGTCTTAAAATGATTTTCCTTTTTAGGTGAAGGGAGAAATAGACAGGGAAATAGATATAGGGAATGGGAACTGTTATTCTGCTAATATCTCGTGTTTCTAAGCTTGCTTTGAAAATGTCAGTTTATTAATTAATTTTCCTTATTAAAATGCTGCTTTCTTTATTGCTTATAAAATAAAGATTCTAAAACGTAAATGCTTTTTCTTTATGAAAAATAAAGATAATAAAATTAGATTTGGAAAGACAAGCTGGTCTTGTTTATTCATGGTCTAGTTACCATCAGTTGATCCAATCGCCTTGGTGGTCTGATTAATAAATAATAAATAATACAAATAATAAATAATAAATATTAAAACCATGGTGAAAATAGACAAACTGCAGTTGTATATAATTATGTAAATAATATGGGAGTAATTTAGTTAATCATACCACCTGATTCAGTTGCTCAAAAATTGTCTCATTGGTATTATGGGCCTTTATATGTGTTTCATGATTAATGGTGAGTATTGAGGTGATAGGTAGCGATTTTGAGACAGTTTTTCAATCAGAACGCTGGATCACGGGCTTCTGCAAATCAACAGACACTATATGAAGGTAAAGGAATCTCCATTAAGTTGTGCAGATAGCTTTAGAAAAGGTTTATTATAAGTATCAATGTGTTGCTTTATATATTTATTCGGTATTAGGGTAACAGCGCACAGATGTCAACTTTGTACAATGATGGCAGTCATTTAAAACATTGAAAACAATTTTTTTTACAGAACTATTTTACAAGCAGCCTAAAACTCTGTTGCTCTGTTGCTAGTACAACTGGCAACAGAGTAGATCGAACTTATATTTTATTACTCTGTGAGTGCTTCATAGAAAGTTGAAGGATTGTAAAGAAGCAGCTGGCAAAATAATCAGGTGAATTTCCAAACAGGCAGAATTCACCCTTTTTAGGTGTTATGAACATTCGGAAAGTTTCTCTGGGAATGACTTCCGTTTATTCCTTACCATTGACTCTGTGGTTTGCAATTCATATTTTCTGGCTTTCTATTTGCTGGTTTTATTTGCTTTAGGCTGTCCTGCACTTTTTGTCCCGCCCGAGGAGCAAATCTCGATCACCATTGTTCGTTGTATACTTCCACAAGTCCTTGTTTTCTCTAAATGGGATTTCAAATCTTGTTCTTTTCTTGTTTAATCTGCTGTGCATTCAGAGACAGAGGTCCTATGTCAGGCTTCATGATGGAGCTTAGGATTTACTTTTCTTTCTCTGAGTTCAAAGTGAGAGAATTTATGTGGCAATCTTATGGGTAGTGGGAAGAAAATACTTTTTTCTGGCACACAACAAGATTTAAATGTCTAAATGAACTGAGCAAATATTTCAGAATATATCAAAATTAGGAAAGCTAATTTTTTGCACATTTTTTGTAATGTTGAAGTGTGGTGGAAATAAATATTTAAAAATGATCAAAACAAATCATTACACTAGGGTATGCTATTTCCACGTTATGGTTTGTGCTCTGTATAGTTTTGGTAATGGTAATTTTAGTTGAAAATGTGAGGTCTGTAATGGCAGTGCCCTACTACACCATGCATAGTCCACACTACGCCACTCCACTCTATGACACTCTATAACAAGACACTCCACTCCACAACACTTTACACCACTCTCTGCCCCCCCCACACTAGGCCACTCTACTCTACTCTACTCCACTCCACTCTACGCCATTCTACTCTCTGACACTCTATGTCACTTTACTCCACTCTGTGCCCCTCCACTCTACGCTATGCCACTCTACTTTATGGCACTTCACTGTACGCCCTTCCACTCTATGTCCCTTCACCAGAGCCGGACTGGGAACCAATACCGGCCCTGGCAAAGTGCTCGGCCAGCCCCCACTCCCCCCCTGGGGAGTTGGGGGTGCGACCGCGCTCCTTGCAAGGGCTGGTTTTCGGCCGTATGCTGCAAAAACAGCCCTGTAACAAAAACAGCCCGCAGGGGCCCAAGACCGGCCCCCACCCGGTGCCCGGTTCCCGCAACGGCCAGTCCGGGCCTGCCCTTCACTCTCTGGCATTCTAAAACATTCTACTCCACTCCACTCTAAGACACTCTACTCCACTCTATGCCACTATATGCCACTCAACTTCACTCTAGGGCACTCTACTCCACGACACCCTATGCCACTCTATGACACTCCACTCTAAGATACTCCACTCTACAATACTTTATTCCACTCTACGCCCCTCCACTCTACGCCCCTCTTTGACACTCCATGACACTCTAGTTCTTGAAACCCCATAACACTATACTCTTCGCCAGTCTACTCCACTCTTCTCCTCTTCACTCTATGCAACTGTCCGCTATGCCACTAACTTTTAGACATGCTGAACAGCAGCCACGCTTCTGTAGAAGACCCTGATAAAGGCAACAGCTCTTGTATAAGCGAGACCTATTTGCTTTGCCAGTGCTTCTTCTCTCCGTCTCCAGAATAGAATCAGGGTTGCTCTTCAGGTATTAAAAGAGGCCCATAGAGTTCAGGAAATGGGCAATATATGTATGATAAAGATGATTGCATTAAGATAAATACATTATTGGTACCCCTGAACTAATATCCCTACGAGGGAAGCCTGTGTGGAGCGCTTACCTCCAAGGTCCCCCTTGCGCTTTAGTTGGCAGGCACCAGGCCCGGACTGGCTATAGCAGGCACTGGGCAATCCCCCGGTGCGCCGCACGGGTGGGGACCGGTTTTGTGCCCCTGGCGGCTGTTTTTGTTACAGGGCCATTTTTGCAGCATAGCTGCGAAATCGGCCCTGTACCAAAATCGGCCGAAAACCGGCCCTCAAGGAGCTTGGCGGCACCTCCAACCCCCGAGTGGGGAGGGTAGTAGGGGGGGCTGGCCGAGCACTTTGCCAGGGACGGTTTTGGTTCCCAGTCCGGCCCTGGCAGGCACTATGCACAAGCTCCCATTCTGAGAAATTTGCTTTGAAGCACTGTCAGGGACTAGTCAATTTAATTAATATAATGCAGTTATTGTCTGGCTGGTGACAGTGCTGGACTACAGAAGAATATCTTGTTCTGTGCATTCCTCACTGCATGGAACAAGGATTTCTTGTACAAGGATACCTTGTTCCGTGCATTTCTCACTCCATGGAACAAGGAATTATTGTGCTGCAATTCATTCTGTTTTTTATTCTGTCATTTTTTTAAAATTCGTAGCGACCAGATGCGAAAGCAGCAGACACAGGTTGAATATCCTGCAGTTTAGCATCTGCTCACCAGCGCTTATAAATACACAGCAGTCACTCCTACTCTCAAGTTCATATTCCACTGGAGTGTCGTCAGCTAGGTGTGGCTGTCACTTTTATTTATAAACAAGTGTGAGTAGGCGGGGCACAGGGCTCCAGGCTAAGGGTCCTGCTGTGCTGCACGAGCAGGCTGAAGCAGCGCAGCTATTAAATTTTTTTTTTTAGTTCAAATCTTTTTTTTTTATTAAGCAATAACAAAATTGAGGGCAGCAATAAAGCATCGTTATTCATACAAACATATTGGAGTGATGCCGAAATCAGTCATAGGTCAAAACATATAAAATGATATAGGAAATAAAGAATAAAGGTGTACAAAATAAGACAATATTCATTGTTCCGATCTAAAAAAAGAGGTGATAACAAGTTAGAAAACAATAAACAATCAGCATCGCATTATTACTGTTGCATACAATTCCGTAGAAGCCTTCCATCCATAGCCAGGCATGTAATATCATGCAGTACCTCGTCATCCCTGCACAGTACGTCTCTGGTTATTGTGCCCACTCTGTGCAGAAGTTACCCCAAGGAATAACTAAGCATTAAGTTAGTCGGACAGTACCTTATGGCGGGTCGAAGGTGAAGGAGGCCTGGTCTAAGGAGGACCACAACTTGCTGTTGCTGACCTGCCATGGTGATGTGTGTAGGGTGGGGTTGTCAGTGCCTCTGATGCAGGACAGCCATTCCCTCCAGGCATTGAAAGAGACCTCTGCCACTGTTTTCCAGTTGCATAGGATTACCTTGCATGCCAGTGTCAGTAAGAGGTCTAGAAGCTGGCGGTCATGGTCTCCCTTTAATAGTGGGTCGATGGCCCCCAGGATGATATAAGTGAATTCCCTTGTGGGATGTATGGCAAATATGTGTCCAATATAATCAAAGATCTTGGTCCAATATGTGTGAAGCATGGGACAATTAAATAACATGTGTGGGAGATCACCAACATCCAAAGAGCAGTTCCAGCATGTCGGTGTATCTCGTAGGCCAACCTTATATAGTCTCTGTGGGGTCCAGAATGTCCTGTTGAGTATCATATACTTAGTCTGAGACAGTATAGGCGAAACCTTGTGTGTGAGTGCCGATGCATGTATCCTAGTCCAGGCTATGTCTATACCAGTGTTGTTTGGTTCTGCTTCCCATTTGAATTCATTACGCCTCATCTATTTGTTAGGTGTTGGTGCAAGTAGTTTATATATTTTTGAGACGAAATGTCCGGAGGATTGGAAGTGCGGAAGCATAGATGTTAGCCAGGGTGTCGCTGGCTTGAATGTTCGTGTGGACAGAGCCGATTTTATCTTTAGGAAAGCGTAGAAGTCAATCGGTAATAGGGAGTGCCTAGCTTGTAGAGTCGAGAAGGGCAATGGCATGTTATTCTCATAGAGATCTGAGACCACGTTAATACCGCTATCAGACCAGTGGTCCCATACGGGGGGCGAACCGTTAATTTTAATCAATGGGTTGCGCCATAAGGACGCAGAGGTTGATTTGTGGATTTGCAGACCAGTCTTGTGGAGGTTATCTAATCGTAAAAGTGCTCTCTTGGTATTGAGCATGATGTATTTAGAGTGTGTAAGGTGTGAGAGGTCCATTGTAAGTACTGCAGAAAGCGGGGCCTTGCCTATAATGGATTTCTCAATAGCAATCCATAGAGGCGTATATTTGGGGTCTTCAGCAAACCAGGAAGCACCCTGCTTGCAGAGAAAGGCGGCTAGGTAATTTCTAAAGTTGGGTAAACCTATACCGCCTTTTAGTTTTGGAAGTTGTAATTATTTCATAGCAATTCTTGGTTTCTTCCCTTTCCACAGGAAGTCCGTGAATGTCTTCTCTATTTTATGCAGAAAATCTTCCGTGAAGGTCATGGGGAGCATGCATGCCATATAGTTTACCAAGGGGATGATCATCATCTTTAACGTCTCTGCTCTACCCCACCATGAGAGGAATTTTGGCGACCAACCATCTAGCAGTTTTTGTATTTTCTTATAGAGTATATCTTCATTGATTTTCAGGGTGGTAATCAAATCCCTTTCGAATTCCATACCTAAGTATTTAAAACTCTTCGGCTGCCAGGTAAGTCCGGAGTCACCCAGGATACTTTTGTTACTCAGGTTGTTTAGTAACTTCACTTCTGTTTTATCCTTATTCAGGGAGTATCCGGATACACACGAAAATTCTGCAATTGTAGTGAGCAAAGCCGGTATAGCTTTATCAGCCTTCTAACTCAGGACCAGCACGTCATCGGCGTAGGCCGTGAGTTTGATTGTGCAGTCTGTGAATGGAATTCCTGCAAAGTCAGGGTTTTCCCTTATATAGTACAGGAAGGGTTCGATTGCCAGAAGGAACAAGGATGGGGACAAGGGGCATCCTTGCCTAGTACTTTGTTCCAGGTTAAAAGGGGAGGAAAAAGCACCACCAGCTCTCACTCTAGCGGAGGGACAGGCATAGAGGGACATGACTAATTTAGTAAATAGGGGACCCAGGTCGAATTTATGTAATACCGCATTCAGGTATGTCCAATCCACTTTGTCGAACGCTTTCTCAGCGTCTAATGTAACCGCCACAGTGGGTGTGGATAAGAGCCTCGCCTTTTCAATAACGTGAGCCAGAATTCTAGTGTTATCACTCGACAACCTGTTTTTCAGGAATCCCGCTTGCGATGGATGTATCAAGGACGGCAAAACCTTCTGGATGCGCCTTGCTAGAATCGAGGCCAGGAGCTTGCAGTCTAAGTTTATCAGCGATATAGGCCTGTAGTTTTTAGGGAGTTTAGAGTCCTTGCCCTCCTTGGGTATTACTGCAATTACTGCTTCGGCCATAGTACCTTTAACCTCTCCCGTGGTACTAATTTCTTGAAAGACCTCTAATAGTGGAGTGGCAAGAACATGGGCAAAGGTCTTATAAAATGGTGCTGTATAGCCGTCTGGGCCAGGGGCTTTCCCCTTTTTGAGGGATTTGATCGCGGTAATAACCTCTGACTCGGATACCGGTTCATTCAAGGACTCCCTTTCTGTGGACGTAAGTGTTGGAAGTGTACAATTTGAGAGGTACATCTCCATTTTTTCTCTGTCAACGTGTACGTTCCTGGCATAAAGTTTCTCATAGAATTCTTTGAAGATGTTCGCGATTTTATTGGGGTCAGAGCTAGGAGTGCCATTCTCATCTATCAGAGAAGTAATGGCGTTTTTTTTAATTTTAAATTTGAGATATGCCGCTAGTCCTTTCCCTGCCTTGTTAGAATCACAAATTTTAAAACGCTTCCTCTTATCTAGCCAGATACCTGCCTTCTCACTGATAAGTTTGTTATAGGTGTATTTTCGGTTGGACAGTTCAGTCAGAGTCTCAGGGTTTCTATCATTCAGGTATTCGAGCTGGAGTTGGGAGATGTCCTCCTCTAATTTTAGCAAGGCCGCGGAGCGGTTCTTGTTAATTGCAGAGGATATTTTTATAATAAGTCCCCGTATGGTGGATTTTAGCGCCTCCCACCGAATGGTGTCTGAAGTGTCCCCTTTTTTGTTTGTCAATAAGTAATCTTTAATGGCGTTGTCAATGGTTTCTTTGTGTTTTGTGTCGTTGAATCTCCACATGGACTGACGAGTAGTTGGCTTAACATTAGATAGTGTGAGAGAGACGCAGGAATGATCAGAGACTAATCTGGGAGCAATGTCCGAGTCCTCAACTCTGGCCACCGCGTTTTTAGATATGAGTATGTAGTCAATTCTCGAGAATGAGTCATGTGGTGGGGAATAAAAAGAATAGTCTCTACCATCAGGATGTAATAAGCGCCATGTGTCTATCATATGAAACCTACTGCATAGTGTCATGAACGCCTTATGGGCCTTACCTGGGCGAAAGACACATTTGGAGTCTCTATCTATTATCGGGTCAAACGGAAGATTGAAGTCGCCCGCCAGAACATGAACTGCCGTGTCTGGAATGGAGTTGATCTGTTTCGTGAGGCCCAGCCAGAAAGATGGGTCATGTGCATTAGGGGCATATATTGTCGTAATAAAGAATTCAGTATCATCTTTGAGTAGTTTCGCCGAAACCCATCTGCCCTTCGTGTCAGTTGTAGAGGAGATCACCTCCACGTTTGCAGATTTTGCTACGAGCATCACCACCCCATTTTTCTTAGAAATTGCTTCAGAACCTATTACCTCAGTGTAGTGTTTGTTGCGTAGTCTGTGAAATTGCTTCGTTTCCAATTTTGTCTCCTGCAACAGGGCTATGTCTCCACGTTGCCTACGTAGATAATCAAGTACCTTCTGGCGTTTAACCGATTGGTTAAGGCCTTTCACATTCAACGATAATATTTTGAGGTTGGCTATAGTGGTTGTCCCTATTGGAGTATCTATAACAAGAGCCATCAATTATATAACATCTGATATTGTCTCATAACACATTTATATGCATAGGACTTAGACCGTAAAGAGAGCATTAGACATTTTTCAGTATCGGCATTAGCATAGCTTGTATTGACTGCAGGGCTAGCACAATATGCAGGAAGTTGAAGGATAGAATGCAAGCTTCGGAATGCAGTGTGATGCGGTGGATGCAAAGTAGGATGCAAAATGTGATGCAGAATAGAGAAAACAAAGCAAAACAAAGTACAAATTGTGAAATCAATCCCTTCCCTCCCCCCTACAATCCTCCCTCCACCCTCCTCCCTCACCCACAGCCCACCCCTCCCTCCCCAATAGTAGAAAAGAAACATGGCGACTCGGGAATGACGACCTCGAGACCGCCTCCGTACAGCCTATTCAGAACTATTAATCCTTGGGGCTGCAACCCCAGATTAGCGAAAAAGTGAAACAGGTATGGAGGCATCGAGAAACAACAATGATGCCATAACATTGAATTCAGCAAAAGTCACTACCAAAGAGGTGTGCTACGTAGTAAGGCTATAGCATAATACATTATTTTAAGGCATAGGGGTATTAGTATGGTAGTCTAGACATAGCAAGGACTTGAGAGACCGTTCCGACATAGTTCCGGATAGTGGAAGATTCGCTGGCAGAGGGCTCAAGAAACTCGCAGAGCAGAACAGAACAGAACAGAACAGAATAGGTCGTCGGCTGGGCAGAATTTAAATGAGCAATGAACAAACCTATTCGTGGTAATTAACCATGTACCACATTCTGCCAAAAGGTATTCTTACTCGGTTTAGGTCAGAATAGGTGCATTATGCGGAGCTAGGGACATTAGATTGACAGCACCGGTAGACAAAAAAAAAAAACTCATCCTAGGCCGGATGAAGAGGCTCCCTGTTGAGTTGAGGGGGAGACCTCCATGTTGCCATCTCCCTGGGTGGAGAGGTGTTGTCGCAATTTTCGCGGGTCAGAGAACACATGAGTCACGCCTTGTATTGTTACTTTAAACTTTGTCGGACCAATAAAGCCATACATGTAACCAAGTGTCTTCAACTGTGGTCTCAATGCAAGGAACTCTTTCCTTACTTCCATAGTCTCCTTACTGAAATCTTGTGAGATGAAGATTTTGTGGCCTTTCCATAACACATGGTTATGCTTGCGGACGAAGGTGAGTATCTGTTCTGTGTGTTGGTATCTTAGTGGTTTGCATACAATCGCTCTCGGACCCTTCTGCTCTTTGGTAACTCGTCCCGGTACTCTATGCGCCCTATCGAGCTCCAGTGGCTGAGTGAAGGTTAGATTTGTGGCCTGTGCGAACCACTGCTCAAGGAAGGGTATGCAAGAGCCATGGGATTCCTCTGATTTTTCTGGCATACCAAAAATTCTCAGGTTCCCCCTTCTATTTCTGTCTTCCAATTCCGCAACTTTCCTCACAAGATGATCCGAACACAAGGAGAGATTCTTGATGGCTCCGCATGTGTTATTTTCGAAGTCTTCCAATTTACTTATCCTGCTCTCAGACTCCGTTAGTCTCGAATTAATGGCTTTGATGTCCTGGCGGATTGCAGCAACATCTTCTTTGGTGGATTTGGCTAAGTCCCTAACTTCTTCCAGTCTGCTCAGTATTGTTTCCATAGCTTCTGCCATTACCTTATTTCCTTTGACTGGCGTTGGTGGGTCAGATTTCAGGCGCTTAGAAGTTTTACCATTCTCCTTGTCTCCCATTGTTAAGTTGTGTACTGCAGTTTGACTTCGTTTAGCCGTCGGCTATCACTGCACGCCACCGAGCTCACCTAGGACACAGTTGTTGACCTGTATCTATCCTGATATTACTTTGATGTTCACCAACCTCACCAACCTCACAGCACTGAGACTGAATTGTGTTGAGACAGTGCAGGGCAGCACACTATATACCTCTCCTGCTTTATTCTGGTAGCTGTGAGTAGTAAATAGCGACTTGCTAATAAGGAGTTATGCGTATATTACCAGCATGGTAGTTGCAGACTGCCCCCTGTACACTCATTTACAGTAGCCGCCATCTTGTACATTGCGTGTGTTACTCCTTGTAAGTATAAAATGCAAACGGCTGCTGTAGAGGTTCAACCAGCACAATTCCCAGTATTACAGTTTTTATCTACACAAGGGTGTTACAGGTCACAGAGTCTCAATGTCATAGTATGAGTGACTTAGTAGATCCTCACAATTGTCTTAGTAAATCCTCTTAGTAAAGCCTTGTAATTATTACAACCATTTCAATGCAGCTCTGCCATTCAAACACGATCTAGTCTCTGTGGGCGTTTACATTTGCATGTTCGATTGCAGCGTTATACTCGGGAAATGTGCATGGTCGGGAGGTTTTAATTGCTGCATTCAGATCCTCATGATCGTAGACAGCTGCCACACAATGATCAGGGTGTTAGAGTGCAGGTCGACACAAGCGCGATTCTAGACGTGCCGGGGAACCGCCATTTTCAACTGTTGTTTCTCGCGCCGTTTTTACACAAATGTACGTTTACCAGCAGCCTCATCCGTGAGGTTCAGTTTACTCACGGTACAGTTGTTGCAGTTCGTCGGTCCGCAGCCGTGTTTCTACTTGTGTGGGCATTCCCGTTCAGCGCGTTGTGGCACGGCCGGAGCTCCGGGAGGCTGCGTGGATGTGCCCGGAAGCGGGCTCCGCAGTGCAGTGCAGGTTCCTCCGGTCGGGGCAAAACGGCAGTTTATTCCTGTCTCCTTGGGCGGATTTGTCTCAGACTTCCCTCATCGCTGGTTCTAATACTCCGACAGCCAGACACTCGTTTTTGTCCAGAAGTAGAGTCGGATTGCAGCTCTTTTGGGACACTTAATTACGGCCGCACGGAGGAGGAAAAAGTTACGCCGCCATTTCTCCGGCGTCCAAGCCACGCCCCCGCAGCTATTACATTTTTAAAGAGACAGGATACTAAATTGATTTCAAGGGAGACATGGCCAGGTGGAAGTGAGTATTTGCACCGTTTTAAAGCTGGGATGCCATCTTGATCGACCCACTCCACACAAATTGGGCCATCATTGTATTTGAAGTAACCTAAAGTGTTGGACATTGACACTAATTAAAAAAGTAGTGTTACACCAAATCCGGCGATATTTGGACATTCTATTACGTACTTCATGGATTTTGCAGTCTGTGACTATGCTGTCATATGTACCTGCACCATGAAATACATGCACCACACCCTGCGGCACTGATGTATGCATACTTTTTCAATCAGATACCAGTTCATATGGGTAGAGCAGAGACGTGTCACCGAGGCGCGGGCATGCATGGCAGGGATTCCAGATGGCTACCTAGCACAACAAGCATTTGGAATGCATCGGTCTCGCTGTTGGGACCTTATATGTATTTAGCTATGCAGCACATTAGCCTGGGTGCTGAAACATCTACTGTTCTTTAACATGGAGGGAAAGTAGGCACCAAACTGCGTGACATGCCAGGTATGGAAACACAAGGAGAGAAATGTTGTATTTCAGCAGGAAATGGTATTGTGCAAAGCTCTGTTTTTAATATAAAATCAGGGCCTTCATTGGTCATATCACTGAAAATACAAGATTTGAAAAAAATATTATTGTCTAGTGGTGCTCCTGGAAGACAATTTCTGTGGACTGGAATCTAGAGAATGCTAAAGTGATTCTGGTATTTTAAAAAAGAAAGTCCCTCAGCAGAAAGCAACTCTGGTATTTTACTGACTTTTGCTGGTTGTTTTCTATCAATACAGTTAAACAGAGGCAGTTGAACTAAAAAAAACTCCGTAAGTGGAAGCAGACAAGTCTTCGGGATGATCTCCAGAGCCCACAAAGTACATACACATATAAGTTTATAACAAGTGACACAGCGCGACACCAATAATTGATCAGGTATCAGTACTCAATAACATCATACTACAATGGCCCATACACATTCACCCAGAATCCTTGATGCGCTGGGGCCAATTTATATGTACGTTGACTTCTTTTCATCATAGGTTCAAATGAGACATCTTTGACATATCTTTTACATCAACTTTCCTTCCACTTGGTCGATGGACCAATTAGTTGAATAGTTGATGGTAATGATAATACTTTCTATCTAACTATTCAGTCAGCTAAATACTCACAGACTTTCGGTAAAGTTAATAACATTTTATCTCAAATATATGGTTAATGCTCAACTGCATATGGTCACAAAATGCAAACAATGAATCTCACAAAGTGATAGAAAACATATGCCACTTCAAATGAATACAAACTCATCATATAATCAATGGCTTTATGCAATGAAGGAGAGGATAGGTGAAGAGACAACATTTTCAGCAAAATCATATGCAAAACAAAAGACACCTAACGGAGGGGATAGATGAAGAGACAATAGTCTACTCTAAAATAATACATATCACATATCTATGACGGAGTGGATAGGTGAAGAGACAAAGATTTCAGAGACAAAATACATTTGTGAGTAAATTCTCAAGAACGAGCAAGACTAAATATATACCTAACGGTCTGGAAACCACCCCCTCGGCCTAGGTGATGGTGGGGGTTCCCCTAAATAGAATCAGGGACCAAAGATTAAAAGGACAGGTCAGGTACAGCTAGGCCTCTCTGCAAACTGGCGGACATCGACGCATCTGCCCTCTTTCTCTCCTGCCGGCCTGAGCGTAAACCACACCCCTAAAGGCACCCTAATTATACCATAAAACCTAAATGTCCATCCTACATTTGTTGCAACATTTCACATAACTTGAAAGGTGATGGGTGGCTTTGGGAGGTGGCGTTGCCACACCACGGTGACTTCATTAAGACTTTTAGGCCCATTCATTGTTCTACACACGTTCTCAAGAACTATAATAGTTCCGTTCACACATTTTATTATATGTTTCTAATACACATGAGTTTAAACAGTGCCCTCGGACGAGTTCTTCTTGTCCTACGGTCAACGATCATCACTTTGGCCTTCAACTTGTGCTAGTTCTTTACAGCATTCAGCACTTCTGGCTGCTCTGACATGACATTCTGACTCCGATCGTGGTCCCTCCCTTATTTGGACAACTTAAGGGTAAAATGGCATTTCTTCCAGCACACTAAAGCAAATGGATATAGACATTTGTTGATTATATGATAATGTACTTTTCACTGTTCACCACCCGCCTTTGCACTATTCCCTTGTTAGCATATTTCCTAGCATAGCTTGAGGCAAAAGCGACATTATTTATTATTTCAAAGCAAAATGCAACATGCAAACTACTGATGCACATGCGGCCTAGTCATTCAATATTTCTAGTTTCTTTCAAAGCACAAATGGTATTACAGTTTTAACTCTTTCATATTTTATTTTGTGTTACTTCATACATGCGTAAAGCAATTTCCCCTGTGTTTATATAGGGTGTATGTTCGTTTTCTATTACTACTAACTGTTAGTATGTATTATGGGGTGTTAATTCGAGCAGGTTTCTTTTTTGCGAACCCCTTCTCCATCATAAGTATATACTTAAGTATATACAAGGGGTCTCGAATGCTACCGATGACTTCATGCTATATGCTAACAAAAGCAGATGTATCACAGAGGCTCTGCTTTCTTCTGAGCTGTACCAACCTGCCAGCTCCTAAAAAGCAGGGGCTACTATGGGTTCAGCTCTGCATCCCTGACTCGACCTTCCACTTCACCTCCCACTTCACCGAGGACAGCCAAGGCAGCTGGCCTCCCTTCAGGTGACTACATGCTATCAACACGTGCTCAACTAACAAGGTGTGTGACTCGCTGTGGAGGAGGCAGAGCAGGGAAATTGGGTAGGGGTGTTTGGTTGTCCATCCAGTCATAGTCTAAACTTACACATGGAGTGTACCTGCATAAAGATACATACAATGAAAACTAACTGTGCAGACCAGCTTGCAAACAACTTTCTTCTAGAACTGTTGATTAATTAATTACTCTCAGTTTGTGTCCCACACGTTTGCAAAAGACTGTGTGTAGGAACTGTTTCAGGAGTCCGGGGTTAGGGTTACTGGGCTTGCATTGCACATTGAAGCAATTGATGGTATGTCTTCTCTACTACTTCGCTGTTCTCAGCGGTGTGCAACACATGACCCCTGTACCACAGCTGGCTGGTCTTCTCCCCAGCCCGGCTGACAGATGTGCATATGGTGTTCATGGTGCCAATGCGATGTCACATAGGAAGCACCAATTCAGGACAAACTGCGGGGCTCATGGCAACGCAGATATTGTGGCGTGTGAACTTACCTGTGCCCATGCATTAACTAACCACCCAAACAAGCCAGGTGCCCACCCCGGATGGTCACGTTTTCAGACCTTTCCATCAATAGGCTTGACTTTTGGTACTCTTTTTTCCTTTTTTGGGATTGTGAACAACAGTCAGGTGCTTGTAGCACCTAGCGGCTTCTTGGTGCTTGACTGCAGTGTCAGAACTTGGACAAACCTGAGTTTCTAGATGCCCTCCATCCATGGGGGTACTTGGTATTCGACTCCTTTGCCTCACCCATGCAGACTGGTGTAGATTCTCCTCTTCCACTGTAGTGATCATCTTCAGTCAGTCTGCCTCTGCTCTTTTGTAGCTCTTGTGTCTTCTCAGCAACAACTACCTAGTGTCAGGACTCTTTCAGTGTCCTTTTTGAACAACGGATCAGCTCTCTTCCTCTACGTAGAGGCCAGGCAGCCTATCGCGGCAGTTCAACTCAAAGTCCTCAGGTTTCTTCTCTCAAACCAGTGTAGGGATGTTGTTTGACGATATCCTTACTCTAGAACTTGGAGAGCTTCTTGACCCCACTGGTGTGGTGACTCGGGCTTCAGAAACAAATCTTGGCATATCTATTGGAAGTCTCTGTCCCATATTTATACCCAGATGGCAGTATTTATGTATTCCATTAGTTCAGATCTGTGACTGGTTGTAGGCAGTTCTACACTTTAACTAATTCCATGCAGACTGTTCCAGCCATGGTCTTTGGCACTAGTGGGAGCCGAAGGCAGGTGAAAGCTGGGGTGCACAGACATAATATCGACTCCAAAATATCGTCTGGACAGAATATCGAGTTTTAAATATCGTTTGGAGAAAATATCGACTAGACAGAATATCGACAGCCAAAATATCGTTTTTAAGGTAAGTGAAGTAATATCGACTGTAAATAATATAGACAGTGAAAATATCCAAGTATATAATCTAGATAGTAAAAAATATAGTTTTTTAAATAATATTTAATTATTTATAGTGTGTTTATGTTATAATATGTGTGAAAAGTGTCAATTTATTTTATTATTTTTTTTAATTAATTATTTTTTTAATTATTGTGTAATTTAATTCTGTAGCGGGTTGTGGGTTTATAGGGGAATAGGGTGGGAAGTAATTTAATTATAATTAATTAAATATGTAAATTTATTAATTGGTAGTAATAATTAATTGGTAATTAAATAATATATGTTAATTATTTAAAATTTAATTGGTAATTAATTTTATTTAATTGATTAATTGCTAATTATGTCAATTAAAATAATTTATTTTCTCTAGCGGGTTGTGGGTTTATAGGGGAATAGGGTGGGAAGTAATTTAATTATAATTAATTAAATATGTAAATTTATTAATTGGTAGTAATAATTAATTAATTGGTAATTAAATAATATATGTTAATTATTTAAAATTTAATTGGTAATTAATTTTATTTAATTGATTAATTGCTAATTATGTCAATTAAAATAATTTATTTTCTCTAGCGGGTTGTGGGTTTATAGGGGAATAGGGTGGGAAGTAATTTAATTATAATTAATTAAATATGTAAATTTATTAATTGGTAGTAATAATTAATTAATTGGTAATTAAATAATATATGTTAATTATTTAAAATTTAATTGGTAATTAATTTTATTTAATTGATTAATTGCTAATTATGTCAATTAAAATAATGTATTTTCTCTAGCGGGTTGTGGGTTTATAGGGGAATAGGGTGGGAAGTAATTTAATTATAATTAATTAAATATGTTAATTTAATAATTGGTAGTAATATTTAATTAATTGTTAATTAAAAAATGTTTGTTAATTAATTAAAATGTAATTGGTAATTAATTTTATTTAATTGATTAATTGCTAATTATGTTAAATGAAAGGGGTATTTTTAGGGTTCAGGGTCAGTTTTTAGTTTTTGGGTAAAGGGGTATTTTTAGGGTTCAGGGTCAGTTTTCAGTTTTTGGGTAAAGGGGTATTTTTAGGGTTCAGGGTCAGTTTTCAGTTTTTGGGTAAAGGGGTATTTTTAGGGTTCAGGGTCAGTTTTTAGTTTTTGGGTAAAGGGGTATTTTTAGGGTTCAGGGTCAGTTTTCAGTTTTTGGGTAAAGGGGTATTTTTAGGGTTCAGGGTCAGTTTTCAGTTTTTGGGTAAAGGGGTATTTTTAGGGTTCAGGGTCAGTTTTTAGTTTTTGGGTAAAGGGGTATTTTTAGGGTTCAGGGTCAGTTTTCAGTTTTTGGGTAAAGGGGTATTTTTAGGGTTCAGGGTCAGTTTTCAGTTTTTGGGTAAAGGGGTATTTTTAGGGTTCAGGGTCAGTTTTCATTTTTTGGGTCAAGGGGTATTTTTAGGGTTCAGGGTCAGTTTTCAGTTTTTGGGTAAAGGGGTATTTTTAGGGTTCAGGGTCAGTTTTCAGTTTTTGGGTAAAGGGTTATTTTTAGGGTTCAGGGTCAGTTTTTAGTTTTTGGGTAAAGGGGTATTTTTAGGGTTCAGGGTCAGTTTTGGGTTTTTGGGGTACATATACAATATTGCCTATTATTTAATTAAATGTTGTTACTATATATATATGTTTTAAGAAATATGATTAAAAATATATATTTTTTTTAACTTTCATTAAATATTTAATTATTAAAAGTTATTTTAAGTATTGTTAATTATATTTTAGTAATTAATTTTTTATATTAATGTAATTAAACATTGTTTTTAGTAAAGTCGATATTTTTTACAACGATATTTTTGTAAACGATATTTTGTAGTCGATATTTTTGTACTTACCTGTTTGTACATACAAACTCGATATTTTTGTAGTAGATATTTTCACCTCGATATTTTGGGTACTCGATATTGTGGTAGTCGATATTCTTTCAGTGATCCGAAAGCTGGGTGTCTCCTCTCAGGAGCAACTCAAACCAAGAGCACGAAGGCAGTGGAAGACTGCCTTACTGAACTGCTGATACCCTTTGGGCTAGCCTCTTTCAGGGAGCCATGGACATGGAATGGGTAGGGGGCATCTCCTTAGCTTCAGAGGGCCCTCCGTCTCCTTCCTTAACACTCCTTTGTCTAACCCATCGAAAAAGATCCCTGGAGTGAACGCGTCTCAATTCACATCTGTTATCTGGGTTCTTGTACCAATCCTCCATCTTAGGTACCACCAAAACATAGAAAAATACAAAATGCAACCCACTTGCATACCCATAATTCTAATTGGAGGCACAGTGATTTGCCCACATTAACAATGCAAGCTGAACCAATATTCAGACCCAGGGAAAGGGGTTTCTCCAGCATTGGATCTTTCGTAGATTCACATGCTTTAATAATTCTCTATCATCGGGTGTCCCTTGGTAGCTTTTAATTAGCAGTACAAGGCACCAAAAGCTGAGAAGGCTGTAAGGAGTTCCCATTTTGTTAGCACATCCACCTAATTTTAAAGGGTCCAAACTTCGGTCAGTGATGTGAGCATGCTCTCTGCCTCACCCCTCCCAGAGGACTTCACGCCCCAGATTTCAATTGCATGTTGTGTGGAAGAGAGTTCCAGAGCTTTGCTCTACTTCAAATACAACAAAGTGAACTTTTAGCCTTTTTCTTCGGCATTACGTGTACTTGTTGCCTTATGACCTCTAAGAAATGGCAACTATGGAGAAATCTAAGTGAAGCTGTTTTAAACTTTGTGATTCCTGTGGGGAAATTAGGGCTTCCTCTAGCATCGAAACACCTCTTTTTAGGGGATGGAAATGCGGTTAGTTCCTCTAAATTTGGGGAAAGGAAGGCAGAGAAAAGAAAGCCTCAGAATTCGAAATCCTCGAGGGCCAAAACAATGCCTTAGGAATTTTCCTCAGGGGATAATATGACGAAAAACGACACAAAAGGCTCTTAAAAATTCAGCAGGTTCATCCTCCCCAGAGCAAGAAAGGAGAAAGAGGCACTTTCCAACATCAATGCATCCACCATAATTTCCGTTGACTAAAAAGTTTAAAATAATTCCATAGTTGACAGTAAGCCTGTGAACTACGCCAGTCAATGATTCCTCATCTACACCTCTGAAGGTGAAGAAACAACTGGGGGAGAAGACAGTGACACAATCACAGTTGACGAAAGAGGCAAGCCTAAAGTTGGAATCACGTTGGTGACTTGCCCATTGACGACTGAATCATCGAAAGCACAACCACTGTGGATGATGTTCCATTGACATTGTCATGGATGATTGTACCACTGACGACTTCAGTGCATATGACCCTATTACAACCAGAGCATACCTTTCCAAGCAAAATTCTGCATCGCCTCCAGCAAAGCTTCTAGAAATAGAAGTGCAGGAGGAATTGAATCCAGAGGATCCCTTTGGAATGGCTTAAAGTCTAGGGCAGGTTAATAAAAAATATCAGGACACAGAAGAGAAACAGACTTATTTCCCAGAACAACAACCTGAGACATTCTGCCTACAATTCATTTCCCAACGCTGGGAGGAAAGAGACTTCCACTATGACCCATGTGAGACTATGTATGAAAACTATGAGCAAAGGCCTACGAGGAGCATTCCAGTGAATGTTGTTAAAGATCTAAAGCACATGATAGCAGACTATTTCACGTTTTCCGACAGGTCCATGACAAGCACCTTCACCTATCCCACCTCAGCAAACACTGGTCTGTCCGGCATCTGCACCACAAACTTCACAAGAAGGCGAACACCATACGCCTCATTCAATACATCTAGCAGTTCAACAATTGTTACAATCCAGGTATGCACGTCTGATGACGCTCAATATACAGACATCGAAAAGGGTGAGGAATGCCTAACAGACCTGTCAAGGGTAGACGAATACGTTGATTACATCCTACCTATCACAAACCCACCATCTCCTGCAGCAGTGGATTCACTGCCAGATGATATTGGCAAGTTTTACTCTTTGGTCAACGGGGCCCCAAGAGGTTTGACTTACCTATACAGTGAAAGAAACAGTCTCTTTCCTATACCGTCTTGGGGAACCAGCAAAAAGACCACTCAAGGCAATTCCCCTGATGTATCAAATCTGGAAAGAGGGGATAAAATTAATGCAAATATTGACTACAGTGGCAGCAACTATACTGCAAAGAGACAAAAAAATGCAAAGTTCCTAAAAATTCATGTGTATATCTCCTAGACTACCATAAAGCAGATTCCGTCATCATGTATGCAGCACAGCAGAGATCCAGAAACCTGATGGCACCTTGTACAGTACCACTGGCTGGTGAAGCATTTAGAATGTACATGGCGAGGAAAAGATTTTCCTCTAAGGCTGCTATGTCATTAGGGCTTCTAATGCCATGGCAATTATAGTCAGGTTTGACGGGCAAAGGAGTTCGACATAGCACCATATCTAGATTTACTGCTGGATGATAAAAATGTAGGAAGTAAAAGCCAGCGTTGCACCACTGCTTTTCAGCAGCCGAAGGAAAAATAAAATGATAATAACTGAGAGTTATCATTTTATTTTTTCCTGTTGCAGGTGCAGCAGCTTTGCCAGGCGGGGCAGGGGAGGGGAGGAGTGGTTTGCAACCCCTAAAGTGCGCATGAATGTTTGGCCGGCCCACTGGGGCCGGCCAAACATTCATGCACACTTATCATGTTCTCCACCCAGGCTTCATTACAGCCTGGGAGGAGAACATGCCCAGGCTCCCTGTCCCCGTCTGAGCACCGTGGTTTGGCGCTTAGATTAATCACAACGCTGCAATGCAGCATTGTGGTTGGCTCTGGTGAGCATTAGCCTGGGTGCTTCCTGTGCCTTGTTCCAACCAGAGGAGAGATGGGACCAAGAAGACGCAGCGTGGGAGGATGCAGCAAGGAGGTAAGTTGAATTTTATTTTTTGTTTACCCATTGGCCCCGTTTCTGCCCCCTCCCGCTTCCCCGCCCTTGCCAGCCACCACCGATCCGTGTGGGCTGCCACTGGTAAAAGCTATCCTCAATAAAGGCATTATCAGTACTGATAGATTTTGCAAAGAACTTCTTGAACTCTGGATTCACACAACTAGCCGGGGCAGCTTCCAAGCAACAGGACCACTGGTAGGTATTTCCAATTTAGCTCCCCGCCCATGAAAGCAACAGTACTTTGAGATGTGGCTTTAAACCTCATAGTAACTGGTGATAAGCACAGAAGGCGCCAGGCAGTTTTAAAATGTGAAAAGATTCTGAAGCAAGTTATTACATTGAAATAAGATCTGAGACTGCACTAATGGCTCCCTTTCTTCCCACAGTCTTATGGTCAATGGGAGGGGAAGAGGGGCTATGTCGAAATAACACCTTATGGGTCCTTACCAGGACTGCTGATCCCGGGTGAAACCCAACACAGACCCTGCCACTCCCGAAAGGACTCCTCCAGCTCGACTACCAGAGATTTCCTGTCTAATGGAGGGGTGACCCTACAACTCACCTAAAGATACTTTATTTATTTTTGTGGTTTTATGGCTATATATAGCCCCCTTGCTGGCAGACTTCAGAAAGAAACTCAAGACTTTGCTCTGAGACAGAGCGACCAGATACCTCTAAGGGTGACAGTGTTGCACTTTACAAATGCTGTTTGATTGATTGATACATAGAGCGGAGCAAGTGATTATCGACACCAGACCACTTTACATATTGCATATACAGTAATAACAAAGCAATACAAACTCTAAATACATTGCTAGATGGCAGTACACATGTCTGCTGCTTGTATTGGTTCCCAACAGGTGAGATGGTTCTTCTGCACTTTGAAGATTAAGGTATAATGCTTGATAGGAATAAGTCAGTATGAAAGTATCAGTAGCATATGATGCCACAATGTAAGGGAGGTACCCTAATCTTCGGAAAAGGGATGGGTATATATAAACAGAAAACAAAACACTCCCTTATCCCCAAGTGTGCACAAGAAACCATGATACTGTAACCAAACTAGCAAGTGAGCCCTACACTATTCAATCTGTACATGGCACCCCTGGCCAAGATTGCTGAGGCATATGGGGTCGAGATAGTGTCATATGCAGATGACACTCAGCTGGTGGTGACACTATCTCAGCCGCCCGAGGAAGCCTCAGCTAGTTTCTCGGCATGCCTCAGTGACCTAGCTAGATGGATGAATACCAACTGTCTATGCCTTAACGCAAATAAAACAGAACTTCTCGTGTTGGGGAAGACTCCGTCCATCTGGTCATCTACATGGTGGCCATTAGAACTGGGCGACATACCAAAGCCCTCCGAGCAGGTCAAAAACTTAGGGGTCAGATTAAACACTACCCTTTCTTTTGAACACCACACTAGAGGGATTGCAGGCAAATGCTACGGGATCCTTAAGACTCTACGCAAAACCCTGGACTCCCTCCCTGTATCCAATAGGAAAACCTTGATCCATGCCTGGTAACACCCCATCTTGATTACAGTAACTCACTATATATGGGCTTGAGCAAAAAAGGTCTTCAGCGTCTACAATGTGTTCAAAACGCTGCTGCCCGACTGGCACTTAACCTATCTAGAAGGTCCTCCGGGAAACGTGCCTTAGCCACCCTCCACTGGCTACCCATACGCGAACGTATTGTCTTCAAAATAATGTGCATGACTCACCGCATTGCCCAAGAAAAAGGACCAGTATACCTCCAAAAACTACTGGCCAAATATCAACCCAAACGATTCTTAAGATCCCAAGGTCGTAGGCTCTTTCAAGTGCCCAGAATCTACAGGGCGCGTATGGGCGGTAGGTCTTTTAAATACTTGGCTAGCAAACAATGGAACTCACTTCCCATTGAACTCAGAATGGAACCATCAGAGAAAATGTTCCGCCAAAAACTAAAAACGTATCTGTTCCCGAAGATATGAGCCCCTGTTTCCCCCATCACCAGTCTACTCCCTCATTTCTCCCGGAATTCAGCCCAGTCCATGTTCATAAAGCGCGGGGACACACTGTTTCTAGTGTAACCAGGCGCTATACAAGAAGCTTTTATTATTATTATTATTATTATTATTATTAAACCAGATCAAATAAATCAGTGGTCTAGGTGCGCAACACAAAAAAACTTAATTTCCAAGTTGCTAAAGTACAAGATCGTGTAGGAAAACAAAATTAAAAATAAGAGCATAAAGACATATCATACAATATGAAATATAAAAAATATAAAAAATATAAAAAGGAATGCTGGATAAAAACTTATTTTTATTAAAAATCATACTGTAATGTCTCACAAATCACTACAGATGATAAGACTAAATTACTCTGTTTTATACGTATTTAAAAACATTTATCAATTTACAAGCATTTTAATGAAATTCATTATTGAAAAGAACAAACTGTCGATTTGGATGAGGTACTACAGACCGGCAGATGTCTGGGCTGAATTACCTATGACAATGCACAGGTTCTACTTTTCCTAGACTATACCATTGTAGTCCAATGCATGCGGGCATATTTTATTGGTGTAAAACGCAAACTGAGAGACCTGGGTCTCAAATAGATGGCGAATGAAAAGCTGTACTACTTCATGGATCCCAGAGACATAAGGGACTAGGTTAAACGGAGGCATGACTCACTAGAGGCAGTGCAGGTGATCAAACATAAGCCATCCGACCTAAGTGACTACAGCGCCGCAGAACTTAATCATGCAGACCAGCCTCCAATGTCTCCAAAGCTCCATCCCCCACACTGGCACAACGTGAGAGAATCTGTTCCCTTGCCATGGCAGCTCATCTCCGCAACTCCAGCATGATGTCTTAGATGTCACTTCTTCTGACAAAGACTCTGAAAACTCTCAATACATTGTCTGCCCTCCTCCCTTCGGTCACTCTGCAGACAGTTGAAGGTAAAATTTAGGTACTTCCCATGCTTGGATGTTAGCCTCAGCCAGAGAAGAGACAGTGGACTCTTAGGGCATTAAGGCTTGGGGTGACCCCAAGTGGTGCCCCCCCTGCCCACTTCGGGGCTCTCGCACTCACCTGAAGATGTGCTAGGGAGTTCCTGCTGGACTTTCCTGGGGCCCTTATTCCAACTGACATATTTCCTGCATGCACACTGGCCCCCACCCTTAGACTATGAGACACCGTCATCATCACATACTGTACAGGGGCCCTCTTCATCATCACCTTAAGCAGGCATAGAGGGCCCGATTCACAGAACTAACTTAAGACAAAATTCTAAACTTATTACCATTTTGGTATTCACAGAATAAAATACTACACTATCTATAGTCAGGCATTAAAAAGTCAGTTGGATTCACTGTCGCTTTCTCCAGGTAATGTATTGGTTCGATATGTCAATGACCTGTTAATTGCTTCTGATACGGAACAGGGTTGCAAAGACAGCACGGTAAACTTGTTATTGCATTTGGTACATCAAGGTCATAAGGTTTCTCTTTCCAAATTTCAGTATAATCAACAGGAGGTTACCTACTTAGGTCACCTTCTGTCGAAGAAGGGTAGGAGATTGACCCCTGAACGTATCAGTACCATTGTTAAAATGCTCAGTCCCCAAACTCAGAAAGATGTATGTGCTTTTATAGGTATTACATCCTACTGTCGCCAGTGGATCCCAAACTACTCGCTGCTAATCAACCATTTGCCTGCATTAACAATGAAGGCAGTGCATGATCCTTTCCTTTGGACACCCGAATGTCAGCAGTCTTTTGAGCAGTTAACAACTGCAATTTGTTCGGCTCTGGTACTTGGCACACCGAATTATAACATTCCCTTTGTGCTCTATATCCATGAGATGGCTGGCTGCGCACTTTCTGTCCTAACACAGAAGTTTTGGGGTAAACAGAGGCCTTGCGCTGACTCTTCATTTAGTGCAGAAGGCTGAGAGGTGGTCATTAGTGACCCATTTGTCATGCTGGTCTTACATGGCCTGAGTAATTGGGTGTGACTTTATCTGTGTTCTCGATCCTATGCTGGACCGCTCATACCCCCCAACTCCCCTACAGCCCATGCAGTGAACCACCTATCACAATGCACCACACATTGGTCATTAGTCAATCGTTAGAGAGCATTACATCCTCCCGCCAGGGAATATTCTCCCCCACATGACTTAAACATTTAGCTGGATAGATTCCTCTATTCTCTGGCTACACTGATACTGGTAACAGATGCTGAATACTTGAGACACTCTCCAATCACATCCCCCGAAATACTATGCCTCACCTGTGAGGGGGTTATATTCCTCCACATGAAAATTACAACCCACAGCTTTAGAAGATCAAGGCTTCTGAGCAACCACTCGCTATGTCTACACAAATTATATAACAACATAACAGAGTACACCAACACTGCCACAATAGGTCTCATTGAATGGGGCACATTGAAGAATGGAGTACTGGGACACTGCATGCATGCAATCATGTATGAAAGGGGTAATTTAAATTACGCGTTGGATCAACTTGAACTCTCCCTGATTGGCCTAGAGCTCACTGCCAGGGAGACTGGAGAGGATCATACCTAGCTATACGAAGCACGGGAATACCAAGCCCGCCTAGTCGAATCCCTCCAATGCTTAGATTACGAAGTGCACCAGGCCTAAACCCACGCAAAGGGTACAAGCCTCCTAGCTTCACTTTTAAAACGTGAAGTTGCCACCACACCAGTGACCGTGATAAACAGTGGCCATACCTCTGTCGCACACTCTCAGGAAATCATTCATAGAGTGTTTTACAAGCATTATCAATCATTATATGACTCCACACATGCCTCAAGCCATTCGACGACAGACAAGTTTTTCACTACGTTGCGCTTACGAGAGTGTCAGCAGAGTACAATCAGACCTTAAATGCCCCAATTACTTAACAAGAGATTTGATGTGTTTTATGCGACTCTCCCACGTGCAAAACCCCAGGACTGGAAGGGTTATCAATCGAGTTCTGTTAGACTTGGCATCTTTTGGCGTGTTTCCGCTGAGTTTTTGCTTCCTGACCTCCCGGTTTTGACTCTGTTGGCGTTGTGTTTCTGGGCACTTTTCTCACTGCTGATCAGTGGTAAAGTGGAAGTGCTCCTGTGGTAAATTGTGTTATGGATTGGTATTTCCATGACTGGATATTTGATTTACTTGTTAGTCCCTAGTAAAGTGCACTGAGTGTGCCAGGGCCTGTGAATCAAATGCTACTAGCGAGCCTGCAGCACTGATTGTGTCACCCACGTGAGTAGCCCTGAAAAGGTAACTCAGACCCGCCATTGCGGAGTCTGGGCGCAGTCTGTAACTGCCATGTCGACTTGGCTAGTGCACACATTTATCAATTCACACAATGAACTTCTTAGGTCTTATCAGGGCTTGGAACCAGCACAGGTTAGAGTGAAGTGCAACTGTATCTCATCAATGAGACCCTATTGGGGAGCGATCCCTTTTAGGACGAATGCCCTCATTCACCAAAGGTGCCATGCTTCATCATTTGGGCTTTCTGCTCCCAGTGGGAAAACCTAGTCCCACTGAGGGCTGCAACCACCCCTCTGAGAGGTGGGAGCTCTGGATGTTTTTGTTATTCACATAGCAGATGGGAATGCAAAAGACCCAAATGTGAGTGGACTAGTGATGTGAGGGTGCAGTGCGAAAAGTGAAAAAAGGTGAATTTAAAACTGGCTAGTGCAGATGAAAGAAAATTTTATTGGCTCATCTGGGCTGGCAGTATTAAAACGCAGTGCCACGCAGTATATAATTAGACTGCTAGATTGGAAATAAATGTCGACATGTTTCAGCCATTGGGCATCTAATATGTTTGGCTTTCTTCAGGACCAACAAAAAAAGCTGCTGCTGTGAAATGCCAAAAGAAAATAAATAATGAAAAGTGTCTGATAAAAACCCAGTAATCCTAGGTAGAAAAGCTGTATCACTGGAACGTATCCAATTTTGTAGGATAAGTAAGCCCACCTCAACCTGGTCACAACTCAGAGAAGGAAGCCCCGCTCTCTCCGTCGGTACTCCGCCGTAGAACTGAAGTTGTAACTGGACACTTGCCAGTCCCTCACCTTCCCTTTTCTTACATGTCAGCCACCCCTAAGGTAGGCCCAAAGTACCCCTGTGGGCTGGGTGTAGTGTATGGGAAAGGTAGGGCATGCCCTAGTGTGTGTGGCATGTCCTGATAGTGAATTAGGGCCAATTTCATTTTTCACTATTGCAAGGCTACCTGTTCCCCATAGGACAGAATGGAGAGTTTGTTTATAACATCTTATAAACATAACTAGTCCGGGGAATTAGGTTGGAAAATAAAGTTTAGAATGCCTTAACTCAGAAACTAAAGATGCATCTTTTAGTGAAGGTGATTTTTACATTCTGTGTTTGAAAATACCACGCTAAGAAAGTAGGTATTTTCGTGCTCGGTCATCTCATGTGCCTCTGCTGGAATGTGGATAGCCTGTTTGGGTTTTGGATGACAGAAGGCTGGGGAGCTGGAGTGGCTCCAGATAGTCTAGGTGGGTCAGGAAAGGGCTGAATAGACCTGGGCTGCAATTGGGGAAGGGCGAGGAGATTTCGTTGCACCTCAAAGGGCCTGGTCTGCCTCCGACCATGCCATCTCCACCTCCTGCCAGGAAGACGCAACAGAGAAGGCAGAACTGGGATTTTGGGATATAAATACTAGGGCCCACTCCCCTGAACTTTAAAACTCTTTTAGATCAAGAAGACTGCCAAGAAGAAGAAGAGCTGGAGAAGCTGTGACGAGGAACTACCACTTTGCTATGTGCTTTGCTGTGTTGGCCTGCAGTGGCTGCTTCTGACTTGGGCAGTGAAAGGACTGGACTGACCTTTCTGCAATCCACTTTTGTGAGTTTCTCCAAGGGCTTGAGGTAGAGCTTGCCCCCTGTTCAAGAAGTCTCAGGAATAGCAAAGACTTCTGCCCTCAGCCCTGGGCACTGTGTGTTTTGTGCTACAATAGAAGAAAAAGCAACCTGACGCCGTCTACGACGCCCCTGACGACTCTGTGTCCTGAACGCACTGCAGTGGGCACCGCTGCAACACCGCACCGCAACTCTGGTCTCACCGACAACGCCTGCTGACGTCACCACCGAGCCCCGTTGCTCACACTGCGACCGGTGGTCACCGCACTCCGCACTGCCTCACTTCACGATGTCGCCTTGGTATCCCTGATGACGCCGCTCCATGCCGAAATCTATGCCGCTGCTTGTACGGTGGTTTGAGGGCACAGCTCATAAAGTTACACAATGCACCACCCTCATCCTGCACCGCAGCCTTGGCCTACCAACGCCATCAACTCCAGTTCGTCAGTCGACGACAGCGCTTCAGCAACGCCGCCGCCGCTTGCACTGCGACATTCCAGCACCACGACGAGCACCGCATTCACTTCGCACCGCGACCCTGGTCTCATCGACGATGCCATCTGATGCAGCCACCGAGCTGCTGCTCGCACCGCGACCTGAGGGCACTGCATACTGCACCTTTGCACCTCGCATCGCAGCACCCGACGCCTGCCGACGCCAGCACTCCTGACTTCAACAGAGAGGAGTTTGATCTGCAACGCATGTGACTTCGATAGCCCCGAGACTCCTGCAATGACCTCCGGCCCCTACGCCTGCGGACGCCGTGCTTTCGGAAGCTCAACGAGAGGTCGCCGAAACCCTGCATTTCTAAAAGGTACAGTTTGCAGGTCTTCCCGACACCATAGCTGGCCCCGACACCGCGGTCAGCCAGAACTGTTTGGATTTGTTTGCTCATGACGTCCTTCCTACTAGCCCTGGACGGAGCTATCAACATCAAGAAACTGTTTTTCAAGCATGTTTTGATAACCAAAGATTTTTAAGTACTGTATTGTGGATTTTTATAATTTTTGGTTTTGTCTTAAGTGTACAAAAATATTAGATATTTTTCTAAACTGGTGTGGTGTCCTTTTGTAGTGCTTACATTGTATTACTGTTGGTTATGTGCAAATGGTATGCACACTGCCTCTAAGATAAGCCTGACTGCTAGTGCCAAGCTGCCAAGGGGGTGAGCAGGGGTTATTTTAGGAGTGTAACTCCCTTATCCTGACTAGAGTGGTGGTTTCTGCCTGACTTTGGCACATACCCTAGCTAACCAAAAATCCCATTTCTAACAAGTTCTATAAGACAAATGCTGACCTGCTGATTCTGAAATTGGAGGAATTGTATTCCTCAGCGTTTGACTCTGGCATTTATCCATGCTCCATGAGGGAGGCACTGCTGGTCTCCATACCTAAGCCAGGCAGGAACCCCTTAGATATTGGCTCCTTCCGGCCCTTGACCATGATAGGCGCGACTGCAAAATCCTCTGCAAAATACTTGCTGCATGCCTACTACGTTGCATGCCCATTTGATCCATGAGGATCAAAATGGGTTCATACCGTAGGTCCACGGCCTTAAATCTGGGACAGCTTCATTGACCCCTTGAGGGAACCCCAACCCTATTACTGTACTTCGCGTGTCGTGTTATAGACATTGAAAAAGATTTCAAAATGCTAATTTGGAAGTACATATTCGCAGTGTTGAGGAAGGTGGGAAAGGGTGACAGGCTAATTTGGTTGGTCAAGTTATTCAACATAGATGCAATGATCAGAGTAAAAATTGGACAGCTGATGTCTGCCCCATTCCCAGTGCAGTGTGGAACATGGCTGGTATGCCCACTCTTGCCACTGCTTTCTGCTCTGGCGATGGAGCCCATGGCGCAGTGACTGCACCAGTCTAGTTGGGCCTAGGGAGTGCTGTTGCGGGGTGAGATACATGTAGTCTCTCGCTAAACTGACTATGTCGTCGTATATTTGAAAGACATACGAGATGGAATTGTCATCATAAAAGCAGACCTCAACGCTATTAGGGCAGCATCAGGTTTGGGAGTGAACTTGTTGAAGATGTGAGGTCAATTTAATGAAAACATTTGATTCTCTCAGACCCCAATTAATGTTTTGGCGCTCATTTCCTCTTATAGTACAGGGCTGGGTCGCACTATCAAAAATGGTAATGCTACCAAGACTGCTTTATTACTTTGCGAATTTGCCTATACTCATACAGGCACATGCATCAATGGAAATTGCATTCGCAAATGGTGCGAATCGCAAAATTCGTCCGTTTGCGAATGCAATTCCCATTTTTGGGATGCATTATCATTTTTGGTATTTTTGAAATTTAAGAAATGGCAAAATTGCGATTTCTTAAATTGCGATTGCATTTAAGGAATCTCAAACTTAAATGCAATGCATCAAACTTTAAAAATTTGTGAATTCGCAAATAAGGGGTGCAAATTACCATGACCTTCATGGTAATTTGCGAAAACTTTGAACAATGCACTAAAGTGCATTTTTCAAAGTTTCATTTTACATACACACATGCCCTTGGGGCATGTGTGTGTGCAAAATGTACTTATGGGCATATTTCAGGGGTGCAACAGGGTGTCCTTTGGACACCCCTGCACCCTTGAAATTGCATTCTTAATTTGCGAATTTCTAATGGTGAATCGCAAATTAAGAATGTCATTCCCATTCATTCCTATGGGCCTCTAGGCCCATAGGAATGAATGGGGTAGTATTCCTTAATTGCGATTCTCAATTAGAGAATCGCAATTAAGGAATTTTAGGGAATCGCTATTTTTTTTGCGATTTTTTGATGCATTGCATTTTGCAATTCCTTAATTGCGATTCCTTATTTTTCGCAATTAAGGAATCGCAAAATGCAATAATGATGCATGAGGCTGATAACTCCCTTAATTAACCTGCCACTTTTGCTGTCCAGACACATAATTACAATGAGATGGAAGGTCGTGACAGACCCCAAGGGTGCACAGTGGCAGACTGTGGTGTTGCACAGGGCTGCGGCTGATCTGTGGCACTGGCTCGGTAGGAACTGTGGGGCTTCGAAGGCGCCCTATAGCTGTGTCCTGGGATGACCTCCTGCATGCACTCCAGAACGATCCTGATCTTGGCCTGTACTAACTGAAAGAAATCTGAAAGTTGGTTTCTGTACATGAATTTCAATCCCGAATCAATTACAATTTCGATCCTGGTGGTGGAAAACAGAATCAGAATATGCCAAATACATTCTGGACTATTATGGGTTTATGTTGACATCATCATGAGTTTTGGTTAATGCTCAAAAAACATTCATCAGAAATATTTTCCAAGCCTGAGCACTATATGGCAGACTTATGCACAGCATGTGAATCTACAAAAGGTGTATGCTGCAAAAGTATTGTTAATGGCAAATGTTTTCACTATGCCACATAGCACTAATAATGTACACTGAACTCAACCACACAAACTTGCAACAGGAATTTGCATAACATCTATGTACTGGTCTTAAAAGGCTCCTATCCAGTATTCTACAGGTGCTTCTCCATAAGTTCAGGACCCACTTTCTCGGCTTAAATGTCTATGGCTAGGCATTCACTCCCAGTTTCATAACTGTGGTTGAAAGTAATAATCTAAAGGCTACTATCATTAATATCCTTTGAATGAGTTTTAACCAACCTAACCATCACTTCCTGTGTAGTAGGGTATAAGAAATAGGAGCAGTGGGCAGCACTTGCGTCTCACAGGTTACTCTACAGATCTTCCATTTACTCAGGCTTCACTGTTGAAGTCAAACCTGCAGGCCTAGCATTACAGGATGAATTTCTGTCTCTTACAGGGAATCCAACAGTATCCACTCGCCATACCCTCGGGACACTTAACAATTGTCATAGAGGGACAACCAGTCTGATTCCAATTCTAGTATCTACAGATGGGTTCTGGGTTGGGCCTCATCGAGTTGCCTACACCCTGGTGCAATATGTTGACACTGGGATGCATAGACGCAAGCACCATATTGGAACCCAAACTCCTGTATGGGTGTGGTTCCAAGCTGAGCATGGGCATGTAAGTGTGCTGGGGACTGGACTTCTAGTGGGCACTTGTTACGTGCCTCACTCCAGGGAAAAAATGTAAGTTATTTTGTAAGAAAGTCCAGGGTGGGAGCAGTAGTCCAAAATCAAAGAGACCACATGGACACTTCCACGCCTTACTGTCAGACTCAGAAGCTTGTCATGGAAAACAAAAAATACTCTCTGTAGGACATTTCACAATTTGGCCTATAGAGAAACCTTGCTACAAAAGCATTCTACCTCTGAATCACATTATAACAGAAAAACAACTTTCAGAGAAAAAGTGAAGACAGTGTGTGTGATAATACTTTTGGGATAGCAAAAATCAAAGCATAAGGTGACCTAGAGTGGTCCACTATGTGACATTTCTCTCTAGTGATCATGTGTTCCATGCTGCAAAGTCAGATGGTTCCTTGATCTTTAGGCTTAGGGTGAAGCTTTCTTCTTCAGGTTTCTGCAGATGACCAAGGGCAGCTCACATTCATCACCCATGCACTAGACAATGGTAGGGGTATAGGTTTCTCTATCGAAGCTCCTCAGAGGTTTTAACAAATATCCGCTTTGCTCACTAGCAGGAGGCATGTTGGACTACATTGTGTTATTGTACTTGCCTTTGCATTATATTCTGCCTTGCTGGTGCTGGCCCATCCACTTACAGATGTCCCTGAGGATGAATTTCCAAAGCTTTTCCAGGCTTGTGCCATTTATGCCTAGAAGAAGATGTAATGCAATCAATGTATGTAATGTGTGATTCACAAAGTTTAATTACAAGCAATGCATGAGTGTCTAGTGTGTGCAAGCAACGAGTAAGCTACACAATCATAATTCTGAAGATTTTTAGGTGTGTGAGAATTCACGTGGGACAGCCAGAGGAGGGGAAAGTTTGACCATTCAATGAAAATGACATGTACACCCATACAGTTTTAACTATGTGGTTATTCACAAACATTATATGCATAATTTACCCTTGTCGAGGATGAGAATGTACTTAAATGCTTTAAACAGTTACATAAACACAGATTGTAGTGGCTCTCAAACAAAATAACACTGAATATTTCACAGTGAATCCCTTATTAGAACAGGTACCTAGGTATTTAACCATTTGAATTTGTCTGCAGTATTTAATATTCGCAACGCCTAATAAGGTTGAATCATTTTGAAGAGCTCTAATGGGCACAAAAGATAATGCTGACAAGAGATTATCCTTGTGAAACAGGAACTGTACTGGTCAAATAAAAGATTACATCATTGATGACTGATTTGTATTTTACTGCTAAATAAAGATTACAATCTATGAAATAACAAATGCAAGGTTTACACCTGCTAGAATACTATGGGGCTTTACTGAAAGGCAGCCTTCATAAAGGGACATACCTGTGATAAGTTCTGTTGCTGCTTTGCTCAAGAGCCACTGTAATGCTCTTTATATCAATGCTTAAACATGTATAAAATATGACCATGCAGAGGCTTAAGCTATGCTTGTCCTAGTTCACATAGACCTGCCAACAATATAGATATTTCTACCATATGACAGAAGGGCCAGGGCCTTGGAGGGTCGTGGTCAGGAAATGGGGCAGGACTTTGTGTCCATCACTGCTTTACCAGCCTAAGAGGGGTGGGCCAAGAACCAAAGGGTGGAGTTTAGAACTTGGCACTTACCCAACCCACCTCCTTAGCTTTCCCTAAAAAAACAGACAACTTCACACGAAAATAAACCAAATTATGACATAGCCCACTGCCTAAGTATATGCTCCTGGAACATCCGAGGCCTAACAAAAGAAAAAATCGGACGATTAACTACAGACCTCCGGAAGACCCACGACATCTTTGCCATTCAAGAGTCCTGGGCCCTGGAGGATACCATCTGGGAAGATTTTACCGTAATGGAATCCTTCGCCATTCCATCCACAGCAGATGGCCATGCATCCCATCCCGGGGCGTGCTGATCGCTGTGAAGAACACATTGGTCGCAAAATTTGAAACACTCCACAAGGGCGAGGGTGACTACATCTTCATAAGCATTGAGATCAAGAGCCACAAAAAGGGAAAAAACTAAGCAAAAAAATCATCCTTGGCTGCGTCTACCTGAACCCCACAAAAACAAGACGAGAGTCCACCTTAAGCATTATGTTGCCTATAATAAACAATCTTGAAGCCCTATTTCCAAACGATTTGTGGCTGTTAATGGGCGACTTCAATTCTAATCTAATGAATACTGACCTCACCCAATCCTCTCAACTATCATAAGTAAACGAAATGTGGGCAATCCCAGAGATAAAATCTCAGTACCAACGGAAGGAAGCCGATGGTATAAAACTAGCAACAAAACTAAATCAATCCGGCTTGCGCATCCTCAATGGAAGGATTGCCTCAGACCAACCAGCCGCATATACTCACATATCCTCCTCCCGCATGGCTACTCTAGACTATATATGAATATCACTCACCGCTTTCCACCGGGTATGTCAGCTCTCGATAATACCATCCTCAGATAGCGACCATGCCATCTTATTATGTAAGATTGCCCTTAGGCAGTTACATCGCCCAAACATTCCCCAGTTGGGGATGGAATTGAATCTCCAGAAAGTAAGAAAACTGGGATGGTCCGAAGGCTACCGCGAAGTAATAGAAGCGGAAGTGGATAATCTTTTGTCCAAATGGGCTCTGACTGGCATTACTCTTTCGTCAGCATCCTCTTGGGAAATCACAATGACCAACTTTAGAGATCAATTAGCATTAAAACCAACAAATAACCCTCCGAAGGACCTTCCGGCTTCGATTACCTTGTTAGAGCAAAAACAACTTATAATCACCACAAAAAGCAGATTAAATAAGTTGCAACATACCACCGTGAATAACGAAAGGAAATATAAATCTCTGAAGAGTGACATATCAGCTGCTAGAAAAGAATACAGGAAGGCCAGGTTCGTCCTAAAGAAACTGGCAGAAGAGCACCATTGGGCGACAGCCTTTGAGATTAAAAAAACCAAAGACCAAAGAAAATTTTGGAACTGGGTATATAAGGCCACCAAAGTCGTTAAACCACCTACCGCAACCAATATCTCTCCTGCTGATTGGGAGACTTATGTCAAAATACTTTATACAGCACCGCATGCTTTAAATAGCAACAGCAGTAGCCTGTCTTTGCCTAATCAATTAATCCCTCAGGATGACACAATCTCCTCCGCCAAGTTAACAACAGACGATATAGCAGAAATAATAAAGAAAATGCGCTCAGGAGGCGCCCCCGGACCCAATGGAATCCCTACTCAAGTATTTAAAGCCTCCACCCAGAAATGAGCCACGATACTGACCCCTCTTTTCGAGGGCGCAATACTGGGAAGTCCTATTCCGGCATCTTGGCAAGGATCACTCCTCGTCCCCTTCCATAGAAAGGGCTCGCGCTCCAATCCCGACAATTATAGGATGATAGCCTTACTCGATGTGGACGGGAAGGCATATGCTAGTGTCCTTTTAAAGGAACTTACAAAATGGGCGGAAAATAACAATCTAATCCCTTTCACCCAAACCGGTTTCCAAAGAGGCAGCCATATTGAGGACAATTTGATTTGTATGGCTCACCTGATGGAAACCCCACTAGCATCAAAAGGCAAATCGTTGTACCTAGGATTTATTGACTTTTATAAAGCCTTCGACAGCGTGAGCCGGCCAAAACTGTGGGAAAAATTGGCAAGATGGGGCATCCTACGGTTACTTTTGAATGCACTAATAGCCCTACACACAGACACCTGGGTTAAAATAAGAGTAACATCGAGATGGTCTACTTCTAACAAAATCTACACTAGCAGAGGCCTAAAACAAGGGTGCACCCTTGCACCATTACTCTTCAACCTGTACCTCGCAGACCTCCCTGAATGATTGTACCGTTCCAGAGCTTTTCCCCCTGGAATTGAACAAAGAAAAATACAAACTCTGCAATATGCAGACGACACCATTCTTTTAGACCAAGCCCAGGTGGGCCTTCAAAGACTGTTCGATTCACTCGCCCAGTACTGTAACATCAATATGCTAGAGATAAATGTTACTAAAACCAAAGCAATGGTAATATCTTCTACAAAAATAAAAAAGCCCATGTGGTTTATTGAAGGGAAACCACTGGAGACTGTCATCGCATATAAATACCTGGGCGTCTGGATTGACCATAAAGGGAGATCCTCTGTCCATACAACTGAGATGCAGGCAGTTGCTCGTAGCCTGGAGGGGGCTTTCATAAGAACGAAGAACGCTCTGCACTCCCAGGACTTAGTCCCACTGATAAAACTGATTACCGCAAAATTCCTCCCCACAATTTCTTTTGGAGCAATAATTTTTAAAGATAAAATGAATAACTGGCTAGACAGAGCGCAATCATCATGTTACCGCAGGGTCTTTCGGTTGCCAAACTCGACCTCCCATGCCCAAATTCGGAAAGAATTCTCTCTATCATCCATGCGATGGATTATGAGCGCGAGATATATCACCTATTGTCTAAAAGCAAAACAAGCTAGCCCTCACACCTTAAAGAGCTGCATATGGTCAGTGCTTAGCAACCCCAAAACATCGTGGAATAAATATCTGACATTCTGCCTCGACTCCCTCGAAGCAAAAGATATATGGTCAACTTCCTTGCCCATCGAGGTGAAATCGAAGCTTTTTAGTAAACAAGCAAAAATCTTGTCAAATGACCTTGACGCGCAACAGGTATTCCATCTCTTCCACGGCTCTTGGGCCTCCAAACTATATGCCTCGAAAACTTTACCGTCTTATCTTGCATCCTCTATGAAACCACACATTAAACTCCAACTGATGAGATTCCGCTTCGGTTTAATTCCCCTGAAGGCATATAAGTTTGGCCAAGGATATAAGAAAGAAGCTTCCTCCAAATGCTGCTTTTGTAACCAAGAAGAGGAAAACCTCATCCACATCTTGTGTACCTGTCATCGCCTACGAGCCCAAAGAATTTTCTGGCTGAGACCAATTTGGCTTCTTCTTAGTATCAGGACATGTCAAGAAGCACTAGATGCTTGCATGAGGGGGGACTCACCTCATATGGCGACACGCTTTGTAAAGTTTATTACAGATATTAACTCCTTGGTCTTACCATCTGATCAAGTCTGAGCTCTAACCTCTCTAAGTGACCTGCCCATTGCTCTTTTAACCAACAATCTTACTGACTTTTTAATAGACTTGACTACTCCTTTCTACAATAGTCAATTTAGAATGTGTTTATTGCAATGATTTTAATTAATTGTGCAAATAATTTTTTTTTTACTTACTTTCCCTAAAAACACTACGGAGGTTTCCAACCAGTGGTCGAAGTATGTAGGTTCTATTTGGAATGGTGTACCCAAGCTTTTTTACATTTTTCATAACAATTCCCATACACTTTGTTTACTGTTCCTGCACAGTTCATGATGGCCTTGAGTTTCCCCCTGTTGACAGGGAAAACAAGGGGTCTCCTGTACTGTGTAACCTATGCTAGTTTTCACATTGAAGGAGTGTCTCTTATATTTAGGTGAAAGTCCAAAAGTATGGTTATCAAATATGTAAAGGCACTTTGACCACCGCTAGCTTCTGACGATGACACCCTGGGAAGGTTTCTAAACCCCTGATTTTTGTTCGCTTTGCAGAACATACACACTTCTCGGTGTTTGCCTTTTAGCTTACATTTTCTTTCACCTGGGAGACTGTCTAAAGAGAGCTGATTTTATATGGCACAGTGACACCATGTTTCTTAACAGATCTGCCCATGTGTTTTTGCTTCCCTTCTAGGCTTACCCTCGTTATTATTTACTTGCAGGGTTGGACTGGGACAGAAAATAGACCTGCCCTCCAAATAAAAGTAGCTCTCAATAGTGAATTTGATAGTTAAAAAACATAACCCATACTTGCAAATTGGGGCAGGTATTGAAGACTGCATGGATTGAGTTTGCTACAGGCTATATTTGTTTTAGCATGAGGGAAATCAACAGTAACAACCACTGGCAAAGCTAATAGCTCTCACCTATGTGAGAGCTATAGCCTTGGCAATATGTTTTTAGCCATGTTGTGTACCAGTGTGGCTGCAGTTCACAATGGCTAAAAGTTAGTAGAGTGGAGAGTCGTAGAGTGGAGTGGAGTGTCGTAGAGTGCATTGCAGGAAAACCATTATCCTTACATTGCGCCTGTATTATTCTAACGACCTCTGCAACTGGGTCTCTGAAGCCTTGTTAGGTCGCCTTCAGGTGGTTGAAAATGTTGATGCGAGGCTTCTCCTGCATTTGCATAGCTGCACTTCCATCTCTCCTGTTCTTAACTATTTACACTGGTTGCCTGTCAAGAAGAGGATCTTATTTAAATCCCTCGTCCTGATCCATAGGGCAGTATTTCAAGGTAGTCCAGGATACAAACCTTCCTACCAGATTATCGTAGAGTGGAGTTTTGCAGAGTGTTGTAGACTGGAGTGTTGTAGGGTGTAGTGACGTAGAGTGGAGTGGCACAGAGTGTCATGGAATGTTGTAGAGTGGCGCAAAGTGGAGTATCATAGTGGAATGTAATAGTTAACTTGGGGGATACATTTGACAATCTTTTGTACATGTAATCTCAGATCTCCACGGTAGTGGCCCAATACTTTGCGATACTTTGCACTCTTAGAACTTTTTTGTTCCTTTAGCCCCTGCATTGCAGGAAAACCATTATCCATACATTGCACCTGGATTATGCTAATGACCTCTGCATCTGTGTGTAGGAAGCCTTGTTAGGTCACCTTCAGGTGGTTAAAAATGCTGCTATGAGGCTTCTCCTGCATTTGCCTAGCTGCACTTCCATCTCTCCTGTTCTTAATTCCTCACACTGGTTGCCTGTCAAGAAGAGGATCTTATTTGAATCCCTCGTCCTGATCCATAGGGCAGTGTTTCAAGCTAGTCCAGGATACACACCCCCCAATAGCAGATTTGTGCCCTACTCTCCCACCAGAGTGCTGCGCTTTGCATCAGACACTCTGCTGGCTGTTCCTGCATTAAGCGCATGAAGAAGGGTGGTTGAGCGCTGCTAAAGCTTGGAAGACTTTTCAATGTAACCTCTGTGAGATGCCTCTGAAGTCCACCTTCAGAAAGCAGTTAAAAATGTGACTATTTTCCTCCAGAGTTTAGAGTAACTTTGCTTGGTCTGCATACCTTCTGTTCCCTCTTACTAGACTGTTTCAGCGCCGGGACACTGTCTAGTAGCTGTGCGCTCTACAAATCCCTCATTCATTCATAGTGGAGTGTTATATAGAGGAGCCTCGGCCAAACTCCTGAAACGGCTACAACGCATACAGAACACCTCTGCTTGCCTGATCCTCGACATCCCTCGCACAAGCCACATCACACCCCACCTGAGAGACCTGCACTGGCTTCCCGTCAACAAGAGGATCACCTTCAAGCTCCTCACCCACGCACACAAGGCACTCCACAACACCGGACCGGCATCCCTCATCAGACGACTCATTTTCTACACCCCGAACCCCCAGGTCTGCTGACCTCGCCCTTGTCACCGTCCCCCGCATCCGAAGAGCGATCACCGGTGGCAGATCGTTCTCCCACCTCGCCGCAAAGACCTGGGACACCCTCCACTCCCTCCTACGGCAGACCCAGGACTCACTAACCTGCAGGAGGCTACTCAAGACCTGGCTATTCGAGCAGTAGCAGCACCCCTCGCCCCCCAGCGCTTTGAGACCTTCACGGGTGAGTAGTGCGCTTTACAAATGCTCTGATTGATTGATTGATTGATTGATTGATTGATTGATTGATTGATTGATATAGTGGATTGTCATATAACTGAGAGTCTTAAAGTGGAATGGATTGGAGTGAAGTGGATTAGAGTGGAGTGGATTGGAGAGGATTAGGTTGGAGTGGATTTCAGTGGAGTGACTTAGAATGGAGTGGATTGGAATGAATTAGAGAGGAGTGTATTACAGTGTCTTGGAGTAGAGTGGAGTGGCATGCAGACAAGGACAAAACAAATGCATACACAATGAGTCGTCCTTGCACAAATACTGTCAAGAACAATCCTCTCTGAGCTCTGCCACCAAAAGCACATGCTAAAAAAGATAATTTTGTGACCTTGTGTAATGTAACTTATGGTCATGTAAAGCATACAAATACCTACGGTCATGTAGAATTCGCACTATAAAAAAATTGTGAAGAATAAGAAATAGTACCTAAGTCACGACGGATGTACACTAATTAAGTGAAATCAATTTGTACTTTGTCCCATCACATGTGCTACACGGAAGTGATGCAGGAACTGATGCCTGGGGCGTGCCACTGAATTAGAAGGTAGTTAAGAAGAGTGGTAATGATGCTGATGAATGGTAAGTAATGGTAGGGCTAAAAGCCTCTTTTATGGAGTGACATTTTATTTTTTAGTTGTTAGATGCACTAGGTCACCATGCAACACCTGTGCATACCCGCTGCCTGCAGGGTCGACCTTAACTTCCAACCAACAGCCCATAAAACAGGCCTACCAACAGCCAAACAACCAGCCACGCACTAACCTCTCAGACCAGCCCCTTGCCCATTCGGCCAGTCCGATCCCTATTTACTTGGTCTCTACAGTGTTTGAAACGCCTTCTTTTATTCCTGCACCCAGCTGCAAGGGCCCAGCGCTGCCACCACTTTGTGTCGGTTTCTCTCTTTCACTTCCAGTAACACTCAACAGAAACTGCGAATTAAGGTTTGCCCTTTTAAGCCCAGCCAGCTGGCTTACATCCAGTTTTACATTAGATAGTGGCAGTCGGTTACTTTCTACAGGTCTGTTGAGCTTTTAGAGAAACTAAAGGATATTTTATGTGCAAATGCGCAGACGGTTGAACCGCCAGGCCGTGTTTTTTGTTGTTGCTGGTGGTGTTGGCCCGTGTTCTTTGGCACTCACTTGAGGTGCGGCGCGGTACAGATACTTATGGCGATGGAGGCAGTGCTTAATTTGTAAAATATGAAGTGCAGGTGCTCAAATGTTTGTCGGAGGCCACACCTACTTTTCTCTGGCTCCACCCACTTACATTAGGTCCACCCACATTTTCAACTGCCACTGCTAAAAGTCAGAGATAATATATACCTGGTTGATCCGAATCCCAGCAGGGGAGCCTTCCTCATAGTAAGGTTTTGATAGGAGGTTCCCTTGCCCTGTGACCTCTGACTCTCACCTTTCCCTCTCACCTCTGGCTAATTCTACCTCACACTTCTGCCCCACCACTGCTCAGCTGTCCACATCCCTCAGGAAGAAATGGGTTACTCCCATGATATCCATGCCTTTGTTGTTGAATCTCCGTTTCGTCACGGCGCGCCTCGTGCGGCAGCGCGCGGTGGTAGCCGTCGATAAATCTCAGTCAGCGCGGGCTGAGCTGGGCGCGCGCAGTCCCGGGCCTCATTGGTATTCCACCGCTGCCTCCTGTGATAAGGCTATCCGGAAGCGGGCATCCGTCCTCCCCGCCTGCTGCAGCCTTCGTGCGCCCCACGGATCTCTGCTGTGCTGCAACTACTAATGAAGAGCCCTTCCCCCGTCCCTTCTTCTTTTCCTTCCTTCATTTCGCTACCCCGTCTTCCGCCCTTCATCCTGTGTACCAATGCTGCTCATTTTCCCTGCTCTCTTTTCCTTTGTCGTCTTTCTTATCCCCACTTCCTCCTTTTCCTCTCTCCATTACTCACCCTTCTTTACAATTTTGTTTCATTCCTCCTTTTCACCGTTGCCGCTCTGCTATTCCCTCAGTCCTCCTTTTCTGGTTTCTTTCCTGCCTCCCTTCCTCATCTTGCTCTCCCTATTTTCGGCCTCGCTCACTAACCTAGGTTTTGCCCGTCTTGTCAGCCGCCTTTGATACTGTCGACCTCCAAAACAAACACAGTGAGGCGGCAGGCTTCGATGGCAAAACCATGAAATGTATCACATTTTCAATAAAGGATAGATGAAATTTCACAGAGATATAAGCCCTTATCATGGAAATTTTGAATAGCTGCTGTCCCTAATCCCTAGTACATTTTTACTTTTGCATTTCAGTATTTTTTTGCATTTCATATGTCTGCACCCTCTGTCACCTAAAAGACCCGCGCATGTTGTGATTTTCGGATCCCAAAGAACCTTGCAGGAAGACAGGATATGAAAGAAGAATGATTCTCTGAAATCTTCGAAGAATGGATGATGACAAGTTGTATTAATGCTGTCAGATGGGTGTTATACAGGCAGCGAACACGCTGTAGACCAATTATATCACTTCTTCTGACGTAACCCGAAAAACAGAATGAAACATCATGACCGGACTAAAACGTGCTTTCGAACGTATTGTATGGTAGTTTAATTTATGTAACTCTTACTACCCCTGACAAGGGTTGAAGCGCTTCATGCTAACCCATCTTATTTATTTATTTATTTTATTTTCAAAGTTATATATAGTGCTGGCTAGACCCGGAGGATGTATCTCATTACAACGCATGCTTTCATTCCGCATGCCATTACGACGCAACTTTTACAACGCAAGTCGTTACACCGACTTGCGTTGGGGGGCGCTGGATAGTGGAATAGTTTCATTTACTATTCCAACTCCAGTCCCCGTGTATAGTAGGGAAGGTGTTGGATAGTAATTAAACTATTCCCTATCCTAGAGCGCCCTCCAGCGCAAGTTGTTGTAATGACTTGTGTTGTAATAGTTGCGTCGTAATGGTAGTGCGGAGTAAAAGTTGCGTTGTAAAGGATGTTTCCCGACTTGGAGGTATCAGAGCGCTTTACAAGAGGATCAGCGAGTTACAGGATACATAGTTATATCAGTTGAATCAGCGAGTTACATAATTGCATCAATTTGAATCAAAGAATCACATGGGGAGGAGGAGGGGGAGGGAAGGAGACACAAACAGAGAGACGAGGAAAAACCATGTCAGATGACCGGCTGGGTAGGTGACGGCCAAGGGGCCAGACTCCTCTATAGCTGTATAGGACAGCTCCATCGGGCATCAGCATAGGTTGCTCGGGCTCTGCTGTAGGTAAAAACAGTTTAGGGGTCCGCCCAGGGGGCGTCGTCATAGTTCCATCAAAGGGGGAGGAAAAGAGGCACAAACGTGGAGACAAGATAAAAATAATGTCAGAGGACCGGCTGGGTAGGTGACGGCCAAGGGGCCAGTCTCCTCTATAGCTGCATAGGACAGCTCCACCGGGCATCGGCCAAGGTTGCTCGGGCTCCGCGGATGGTACAAACAGTTTTAGTATCCATCCAAGGGGCGTCGTCATCGTTCCATCGAAGGGGAAGAGAAGGAGACACAAATGGGGAGACGAGGAAAATCAATGTCAGATGACCGGCTGGGTAGGTGACGGCCAAGGGGCCAGTCTCCTCTATAGCTGCATAGGACAGCTCCACCGGGCATCGGCCAAGGTTGCTCGGGCTCCGCGGATGGTACAAACAGTTTTAGTATCCATCCAAGGGGCGTCGTCATCGTTCCATCGAAGGGGAAGAGAAGGAGACACAAATGGGGAGACGAGGAAAATCAATGTCAGATGACCGGCTGGGTAGGTGACGGCCAAGGGGCTAGACTCCTCTATAGCTGCATAGAACAGATCCACCGGGCATCGGCCAAGGTTGCTCAGGCTCCGTGGTAGGTAAAAACTGTTTTGTTATCTACATCAGTTGAATCAGCGAGTTACGGGTTACATAGTAATTTCAGTATGAATCAAAGAATCACAGAGGGAGGCGGAGGACGAGGGAAGGAGACACAAACGGGGAGACAAGGAAAACAATGACAGATGACCGGCTGGGTAGGTGACGGCCAAGGGGCCAGACAGTGGCGTAACGAACCTTGATGGGCCCCCCTGCAGGGTGTGTGAAGGGGCCCCCTCCGGACTCAATCTAGAGCTCCCCAGCAGAAGTGCGGTGCTGATGGGGCCCCCTGGAGGGTGAGGCCCCCCCCCGCACCGCAGGGACTGCAGGGGCCTATGTTACACCCCTGGGGCAAAACTCCTCTATAGCTGTATAGGACAGCTTCACCGGGCATCGGCCCAGGTTGCTCGGGCTCTGCAGTAGCTAAAAACAGTTTTGGGGTCCGTCCAGGGTGCGTCATACCAGGCCGTCCCAACTTATTTTTATTCAAGCTCTCACTTTTTAATTCAGCTTTCATGTGGATCTACGAAAGACATTCTACCAATGGGGTATCCCGGTTATAAAATATAGAGTTGTGCAATGGCGCCAAACTCACCATAAACGCTGCACCAGGATTGGCGGGAGCAGGTTAACCCAGTGCTCATTTTGAGGCTTCTCTTAGATTAGTGACACACACCTACATCCACCAACAGTAGTACAGAGAATATTTTAATCCAGCAGAAAGAAGGTGAAAAAAATCATGGTGCATGCACAGCCTAACGGCTGTTACCTTGCGCACAAGATTTACTAGGATATTTTTTTGTGCGTGTGCTTCCCTGGTACTATAATATTGTCTGGGAAATTTTTAGGTCTGGGGTAGCCAGGACATTTTGATTTTAATAACTTTATGTCTATAATATACTGATTTATAGAGGCTTTCAGCAGCTTTCTACATCACAGCTTTCCAAACTTTTCCTGTTGGTGACACAGCTTTTCGACATGCATCATTTTAGTGACACAGTATTGCAGTATAGCGAGCGAGCATAACGAGCCATCCCGAACCACCTATGGGGGATTTGGGGGGTGTGCCCCCCCGAGAAAAGTTTGAAAAAAGAGTGGGCAAATGGTTCATTTTCAAGCGAATTTGGGAAAACCGGAAGGTTAATAAAGCAATTGTGAATCTGTTCTAACAAAGAGTATTTGTGGCATTTTGATATGTGGAAGATGTATTTTGGCACTACCAGTAAACCTTGCAGTGAATGATATGCTAAAATCCTAACTTTACTCTTTTGCTGTTTCCTATTTAAAATCTATGCAGGTTCTATGAGCATTTGATGTACAACACATTAAAACTCTTTTCTTCCTTCTTTTGAACAGAGACAAGATGCAACTAAATTGCTTGTATCAACTTTAGGAATCTACATTTAGATGTCAGAGGCCTTTTCTCTGAACTGGAAAAAGAAGTCGCACCTAAGCGTTTCAACGGTACATGTACAAAGAACCTCAAAATAAAAAGCAAACTAGCTCCTATCTCAAATGTTATATAAAGACAATGTCAAAGATCCTTCTGCCATTTGAATCCCGTTCACAAATTAATTCGATGATAGCATGCTCATGGGGTGGAAGACATAACGCACAGAATAGTTCCAATCTATAACCTGGTACTTTATGGACAGTTATCCTTGAAGACGTTCACTATTTCAAGGACAGTCGCTCTTCAAAGCACTTTAATTGGTACAATACATCATAATGTGAACATCATTGGGACGTGGATGAGCTAAATGTGATGAGTAAACTAGTTCCACAAATTTTGGCGACCAGGTTGCTCAACGGGACCCGCCATCACTGTTAGCTTGGTGGTACACAGTGAAACATATATGTTATGGATAAATTGTCAGCCACAATTAAAGAGATATTTGGAGGGTGGGGGGGGGGTTGTAGTCCATAGGCTAAAAAGTAATGTTCTCCTTCACACATCACACACCTAAGAAACGCTCACTAGATTGACATGCATTGACCAATGAACTAGTCTCTATTTCTTTAAAAAATAGCCAGTGAGAACATTGCAAGGCAGCGGCACCAACTCTTAGTTCTTACTCGTTTCTGGTCTATGATTGCCGAGTACCTGTTGAAAACCCTCACCTCACATAAAGTTTACAATGGCCTTTGCCTTAACACTCCTTCAGTCCTGTTCACCATTACAGAAACAAAACACAACAGAATTACAGGGAACCACGAACAAAAGACAGCAGCGGAACAGAAAAGCATTTAAAATTCCATTTTAATTCCCCATAACTCAACCTGTTTCATCCTTTGCACGCTCTTGCATTTTGCACTATCAGCGAGGCTATACTTACAGTGGGCCTTGTTACAGATCCGTGGCAACTACTGAATGCAACACATTTAGCCAGGCATGGTTTTGTCTACGTTGCAGGTCCGGCGGCCACTGGCGCAGCACCTCCAGGGTGTATGGCCCACCTACAGCAGGTCTGTCAGGAGCCGCCGCATATTTTGCCCAGCACTCTTGAATTGATTAAGCATGACTGCGGCTGACTTAGTTCTGCACCTATGTCGAGAGGAGCACAATACTGCTTTCTCGACTGTTTGGTTACCTAATAATCGGCACATTGTCCATTGTGGTCAACTCCACCATACTGTACAGCATGATGAACGGGATTGCATGCCACATGATTGTATCGCAGAGGGCTCACGTTAGTTTGGTTTTCAATCACGCGACCAGGAGGGTTAATTTACTATCCTTGAATGACAATTGAAGGGCAGTGTATGAGACACCATCACCTTTTACATGGACAAGGATCAGACTTGGCGCTGTATGTAACAGTCACCACAGGACCGCCTAGTAATTAAGCACGGAGAGGTTTGTTGAAGTATAAACCCATCCTTGAAACACCCTGACACACAAGTCCTATAGGTGTATGCACATAGAAGGGTTCTGTGATTTGGACGTATTAGCTCCTTTTGAGATTAGAGATCGAGTGTTTAAATAGGAGGAGATGGTTAGAATTGACTATAAAATACAATTGTGTTATGTCTGACTATGTGCTACTCTACTCTTTATAACTTTAGAATCCTGAGACCTGCTATCTAAAGGATCTATGAAGGGGATGTAGACTGGTAGTCTCAAATTGGTGAGACTTCATGCAACTACTTGTTTTTATTTACAACTATACACTTTTGCAGTGATGGTGATAGACACTGGTGTTTTATATAGAATGGGACATTTTGAAATGCGTACTGTACTGTGATGTGTGTTCTTGTATCCTTACAGAGCGTGGACCTGAATTCAAGCTGGTACCACAGATCAATGCCATAACAGTAAAAGTATGGTATTTTCGCTTTTCTTTTTTCTTATAATTTACTCACATTTATCGAGCAGAGTGACGAAGCATATGGTCTTGAGGAATGCCAAGAACCCTTTTGGGTCTAAGTAGGCGGAAACGTGTTGACCAGATCCTAATAGGGAACATCCATATCCCTATTCTCAGTTAGCTGTTTTTAATCTATCCACTGGAGACACTAATAAAGGATTGACTTCGTCATCCAGGAAATAGTTTTAAACTCACATTTTGATTTTTGCACTCTGCCCCTCATTTGACCTTACATTGGATGACATAAAACACCTCACGCTCCTCTCCTGTAGTAGAGTTGTAGCCCACACTGGGTACTTTGCGGTCCCAGTGTGCAAGAGGGAACCCAATAATGAAGCATGTCACCTTAGGGTGAGTGAGGGTTTTCGTCTTAACGCGTGTGTGCATCTGTCCCTCAACTCTCACAGTGAATGTTTGGTGCCAGACAGGCATTACAGAAAGTACATAACTTGTTATGTACTCCTCAGAGACTTGGGCCTAAGTGTCCTGCACCCGCTGCACTAAATAGAGGTACACCTTTGGTCCCTTTTATATATATATATTTCTCATCACAGTAGGTTAAATGCATAAATATTTATGTGTGCAACACATTCCTAACATACTTCCGACATAATGTTAAATAGCATATTGGTTTCTGACATTGTCTTATGTTTTGAAACTCTGATTTAGGTTACTCATTTAATAGGGGACTCAGCATGTAGGTAGAAGATCAGTGGTCTGCATTTAGGCCCGGTACTCCAAACAGGCCTTTGACATGCCATTAAAAGGATTTGGCTTTTCCGGGAAAGCCATTGAAAACACATAACAGACTATAATAATACTCCAAGGATACTGCGGCATGTTTAACACAATTTTGATGAATATAATTGGAAGTTTTGCATTAAGCTGTAGCATTTTTGCAGTGCTGTACTTTATTTACAGCCATTACATTTAGCACAGTTTTGGTAGTAAAGTAGGTATAAATCCTTCATTATTAATTTCTGGAATGTGTTGCATAATTATGTTCTATAAACACCCCTGAAGGAAAGAGAGGATAAGCTAATGAACCCCAGGTTCTCTGATGAAAAAACAGATTGTGATAAAAGTTGCTGAGTGGTCCGCATTTCGTGCTAACAAGTTGACACAGGGAGCAATAAGGGAGGAGGAAAGGATTGGTATTAAAATATAGCAGTTTTTGCATGGTTACCACAAGACTGCATGCCATATAATATTAGTAATAATAATTACATTTATAAAGCACTTGGTTACTCCAAAATGGAGCATCCCTGCACTAGGATTGCCCTGCAAGATCAACAGCTGAACTAAACTAAAATCAAACTGAGCCAAGACTAAACAGGACCGTGCCAGACAGGCCAAACAGCAGACTTTGGCAGAACTAGTTTAGGACAGCTGAAACAGCCAAGTTTTAAGCTTCTTTACGAAAGGTTGTTTCTGAAAGCTCTAATCTGAGCTGAAGGGGTAAGGTGTTCCACAATTTTGAGGCTCGAAAACCGAAAGAACAGCCACCAATATGTTTTTTTTTTCATAAGCGGGACCACGGCAAGCCCAGTACTAGTCGTCCTGAGACTTCAACTGGGCTGGTAAGTTTTCACCAGAGAAGACTGATACCGAGGGCCATTGCCATTAAAAATGTTGGGGCATATTTATGAAGAGGTTGCGCCGCCAATGCTTCAAACATTTTGAAGCATTGGTGGGGGAAGGCCTACTCCATATTTATGAGGTGACACATCTTCGAAGATGAGTTACTTTCCCACCCCTCTGTGAAGAAGACACTGCGTCGGAATGGCCTAGTAAGTACTTAATTATGCAAGGTAGGTGTTCCTTCATAAATACATGCGCAAAAGTGACGCATCCTCAGCTTAAGTGGCGCAGCGTTACTCTTATGTCAAAATCGCTGCACCTGCACAACCCACGAGTAGGAAATGATGCAGCCATCCATATATATATATATATATATATAGGCGAAGTTGGAGTGGATAGTGCTGCAACTGGAACTTCAGCATGGAGGTAGTAATTTTGCGATTAGGAGCCAGACAGAGATGACCACCAACATCCACCTGACCACAGCCACCCTCACCACACTCTCCCCCAAAGCCAACGAAGGAGCAAGGAGTGCATATTTTGCCAAAGGAGCACTCTGAGACACATCAGGGAAGAGGAGGTCATCACTCTTCATCTCCTCAAGAAGCAGACTATAGTACACCTACTACAACTGATGACTCCAATGCTAGAGGTCACAACCAACAGGCCTAGCAACATACCTTCACAGGCAAAACTCATAACTCATGGCCTTGTTACATAAGCTAGCGTCGGGCTCCTTCCAAACAAAAGTTGCGAAAGTGGCTGGAATATCTCAGCCATCCTTCTCATCATTCCTCCCAGCTGTCCTGGATCCTATCATCCAGCTGACACCCCGCTACCTTCATTTCCCCAACACCGAGGAACAGCAGATGGAGATGAAGCAAGGATTCTATGACATTGCAGGGTTCCCACATGTGCTGGGGGCCATGGACTGCACACATGTGCAATTTTTACCTCCTGCAGCAACCTCATATCTGTATAGGAACTGGAAACACATCCACTCCAGCAATGCACAGGCATTGTGGATCATCAGGGTCTTTTCACAAACGTGCTGGCACAATACCCTGGCAGCGTACATGGTGCCTTTATATTCTGGCACAGCTTCATAAATGACCTCTTCAAGACTGGCCAGTATGGCAGTGGCCTACTTGTAGGTAAGCTAAACAGTAACACCTTATACATCATTAATGATGCCATACTGGCACTATTGCACTTTTGGAATGTCCCGTTTGTGACGCTCTGGTGGCACAATGTGTCACAGGCATATATATAAGGCCACGTAAAGCCACATAAGGTGGCTTTTCATGCCCTCACAAATATGTGTCCTGTTTCACGCAGTGCGTGAAAGGGGTGTTCCATTGGTGTTGCTGGGGCGTTCCCAGCAACATCCATGCCTTTTGGACACTGCGTTGTCTGAACATGGAAAAACGCACAATCCATATAGCCTGTCTTGTACTCTTAACTATGTCAAAGAAGTAACAGTATTTTTTTACATCTATTTGTAGCTGACCAGGGATATGGGACACAGAGTTGACTCACATTGTGGTTTGCTTGGTTAAAATGAGTAGCCACAGAGGATTTAATGTTTTTCAAGCGTATAGTTCCGATCACTAAAATAAGTTGTGGCACAGATATATAAGGGCTAAGAGCACGAGGTTATATGAGTGACGATACAAACGATCAGCTGAGTAGGGGCTATAAGGTACAGAGGAACGCACATTGTTTAGAATCATAGAACATGCATATAATGTGAAGATTGTATAATTTGGGAACTGCTTAAAACTGATGGGTAAAACAAATTCAGGTACTTACTTCATGTATTATAATTTCAGATTAAATAAATCCCCTGAAGAAGAGCATTATGCTTGAAATGCATTGGGATGACAAGATGAACATGTAAATTTGTATGAATGAAATACAATCCTGATAAAAAAGAAAACTCGCTACAAAAGAATGTTTAAATAAACTTTATGATTTGATATTCACACGATTGGAGTAATCATGCCTAAAAAGTAAAAAGGAGTGCAAAGTAGGAGGGTGTCCTGTAGTCACAGAACACGCATGTCCAGTATGTTGCATGGCATACCATAGTGCCCAAGTACAGGTGAAAAACAGATGAATGCATTGCCTCACATGGACACTGGGCATTACTAGGCTCATGTCTTGATGTACAATGGCACACAAAGATTCCTTGCAGTGGTTTCGCACATATAAAACCCAATAAATAAATCCCTACGTACTGTCTATTCCCAAGGGTGATTAATCCAAGGTGTCCATAAAATTACTTTGCGTACAAAAAATTACTAATGTGAAGGTGAAACCCTAGAATGCTATGATTACTTTCGGTAATCCCCATTACTCTTAGTCCTACTCGTCCTCGACCCAGTCATCACTCATGAGGTGTCCCACAAGACAGGAAACAAAACAGGAAACGCTTTTAGGCTCCACCCCCCCTCCTTCCAGGTGCTATATTACACCCAACCACTAGAAGCACATCCTGACACACCAAGCAACAAAGGCCTGGACAGGGAGGGAGGGTGGGAAGTATGACTGGGTCGAGGACGAGTAGGACTAAGAGTAATGGGGATTACCGAAAGTAATTATAGCATTACCTCTACGTCCCTCGTCCTCGACCCAGTCATCACTCATCAGGCATACCAAAGCAATGCCCAAAAAGGCCTCTGGCACACCCAACACAGCAAACACAGACCAGACACAAAGGAGTGCAGCAAGTGAAAGCGTAAAAACACACAGACACAGAGTGAGGGGGCAACCCCCACAGCATGCAACACCCCACGACCAAAACGGTCCGGTCAGAAAGGGCACAATGCAACCGGCAGAGACCCACAAAAGTGGACTCAGAGGCCCAAGAGACAGCCCGACAGACATCACCAAGAGAAACCATGAAAAACAGCCCATGAGGCAGACACGCCCTGACTGGAACGCGCCCGAACCCCAGCAGGACAAGGCAAACCAGCACCGAGAGAAGCCAGAGCGAAGACGGCCACAAGCCAGCGACCCAAAGGAAGACGGGAGGCCACCTCACCCCGACCAGCCAAACCAAAGGGCACAAAGAGGGAGTCAGAGGATCGAAACCCCGCAAACCCAGCAACTGAAACAGACAAGGTACGTTCAATCCCAAGAAGAAGCAAAAACGGGGAAGAACAACGCAAGGCCGTAAGAACCCCAGCTGTCTCGCAGAAGCAAAGTAAGGCACGGATAGCAGACCAATTACCCCGCAAGTAAGACAAAGTAAGGCGCTTCCGAAAGCCATCCAGAAAAACCAAAGAACAGAAGACACAGCAAGAAGCTACCAGCCCGCCAAGGAGAGAGGAACCAGAAGGGCGTGAGACGGGGACCACAGAGGAAAGGGGCAGCAGGGCAGAATCCAAGGAGGACCCACAGCCAGACCCAGCAATAGAGGAAACAAAGAACACCCTGGCCAGCGCGGGAGAACAGCCACCACCAGAGCCCCCTCCCCGCCGAACCTACAGCAAGGAGGCGGGAATCAGAGGAAAGGGAGGAAAGGCTTAAAGAAGCCAAGGAGGCAACCGGAGAAACAAGGCAATCACCCCCCCCCCAGGCGCCCCGCACCGGGGCCCAGGAGCAGAAAAGGGGAACCAGGGCAGTGGACCGGGAGGCAAACGGCCAGAACCGGAGCCCCGAACCTCAGGCAAAGCAACCGAAAAAGTCCGGGGAGCCAGAAACAGGGACAGAGACGAAGGAAAACGACCGACTCAAGAAGGCCGCCACCATGGCGTCCACACCCCGAATGTGCTGAGCAGAGAGGGCCAGAAGAAGCTGCACCGCCCAAACCGAAAGGAGCAGGCAGCCAGACACAGAGGAACTGTGGTACCCACCCTGGTGGAAGAAGATGGTCACCGCCACGCAGCCGTCCAAACCCACCAGTACCTGGCAACCCCACAGATGAAGCCGGAAGAAGCGAAGCGCCCCCTCCGTGGCAGAGAGCCCCCGCCAAACGGACGACCAGCAGGACTCCGATTGAAGCCAACGAGCCCGCACCGGCCAACGATCCAAAGCCGCACCCCAGCTGGAAGTGCTGGCATCCGTGGACAAACCAGAGGGGGAGGCAAAGGGACACACATCCCCTCGGAAAGGCGGGAAGAATCCAGCCACCATTGGAGAGCAGCTACAAAGGCCAGCGACACAGGCACAGGAACAGCATAGTCCAAGACAGGAAAAAGGGACCCACAGCTGAACATGCCACAGCAGAGAACGCAGATGAACCCCGGTCCAGGGGACGGGAAAGACAGAAACAGCCACACGACCCCGAACCTCCAATCACTGAAGGAGGGGAGCCGTAGCATGGGACAACCACATCCGCAACAACGACTGGAAACGTAGAATCTGGGGGACCGGCAGTTCCGCGTGTAACTTCACGCCGACGGTGTGGGGGTAGGTGATATCGGCGCGAATCTCCCGCCGCTAAGGGCTATTTCCCTAGCGCAGTCCCCACAGGAACTAGCCGCGCAGACTGCTAATTGGCTCCCAATGGTCTGACGGTGACGCAGTGGCCCTCGCCAGCCTTAGACCTAGACCTGTCAGGTTGTATTAACAGTCGCCTGTAGCTCACCTTTTGGGCACATTAGGTTTATATGAGCACTTTTTTCGGTCCTGAAGAATTGCCCTGCTGGGCATGAAACATATTGACCAAGTGGAGGGTCGTTACGAGGCCACACCAATAGTTACGTTGGTCCTCAGTACCCCTCCTTTCACTTTTTAATAAAGTGGCTAGCCACCTGAATAAAGTCTTCCCTGTGGACTATCCAACTTTTTTTTAATTATCCACTTCTTGCTCACTACCCCACTTTTTTAAGCCTCACAAGTTTCTACTTATCACGGCAAGGAACAAAAGACCTCCGCAAAAGAGTGACACTCGTTGTTACCCGTCAGGCATTGCAGCGCCGGCCCGACGCAGGAGCAGGAAGCCGATGATATAAACAACATCTCAAGTAGGCTGAACGAGACATGTCATCCAGCTCATCAGTTGTGTGAGGCTTCCTTAGTTCCGCTAAGGAACTTGTTGAGTATCTGGCATTCCATATCCTCCAGCTGACTGTCAGATAACTAGGAGAGAGACCTTATTACTTGTTTTACCCCAGGGGAACTGTGTACAACCTTGCTTGCTTAGTCCGGCAGAAAACACCTGACCAGCACAGAGACAAACACGGCCCCGAAGAAGGACCACCGGGCGGCAGGGAAACAGGATGACACTACGGTAAGTGAAGCAAGAACCCATGATCCCCGAGCGCAGACATGCCAAGAGAAGGCGGCGGGACAAGACCTCCAGAGACGGGGCCTGGACCATCCAGTCGTCCAGACAGGGGAACACGGACACTCCCAGGAGATGGAGACGCGCCCCCAAGGGAGCCAGCACCGCGGCGAACACCCGGGAGGGGGGGGGCAGACCGCAGACCAAAAGGAAAGACACAGAACTGCCAGTGCCAACCCTCCAGGCAGAAGCTCAGGAATCCCTGAACCCCCACAGCCATGTGAACGTGAGGAAAGCGTCCTGGAGAACGAGAGTGGAGAACACCCACCCGGACCGGATTCGTGGAAACACACTCAGTACGGGATCCGCGTCACAAACGAGCCCAGACCCCGAAGGCAGATGACGGAGTAGACACCTATCCCCAGTACCCACCGAGGCACAGGGACAACCGCATGCTCACCGACCAAAAGACGAACACCCTCCAGCAAGGCCAGGCGGCGGGAGGCCTCCCAAGGAGTCTGAGACACCACCACCCCAGAGGAGGGGGGGTGGACGGGACAGGAACCCCGAGACAAAACATCCAGCACCCATATGTTGGAGGACGTCAAACGCAAAGCAGGAAAAAACCAGGCGAAGCCTCCCACCAAGCGGGCCAGACCCAGCACCCCGCAGTGAGGCCTCCCGAAACCGCTGCGGAGAGACCGGCCAAGGCTACGTCGATTCCTGAAGGAAGACAGCTGAAAACCCGGAGGGACGGCGGAACGACCCGGCACTGGAGAAAGAGGAACCCCCACGGGACGGAGGAAGACGAAAGACAAGGAATGCATGTGCAGACCCAACGCAGCACATCCACAAGAGAGTCACCAAACAGACGGTCACCAGTGATAAGGCAACCCAAAGGCCATGGAATGATGAGCCGCGTCCGTCTACCAATCCCGCAGCAACAGGGTCCGACGGGCAGCAACATAGGAACCCAAGGACATAGCAGAAGCTCGCACAGAATCAAAGGCGACGTCCGACAGGAATCCAGTGAGGCGTTCCATGGACTCCAGCAAGTCCGGACAGCTGCCACCCTCATGCATCGTGGAAAAAGGACTGGAAAGCAGACAAAAAGACTGGGCAACAGAGGCCTCATAAAGGGCAGGGTGAATAGCAAGGAGAGAGCCAGCACACACTAACGCTGACCGACCAGTATATCCACGCCCTCCCTCAGGACGCCATCATCCGCCATGGAAGGACGCCCCACAAGATAGGCCACAACGGAGCCCACCGGGACAGAAACAGGCAAGGAGCCCACCACAACCTGTAAAGGAGAAAGCACGGACAGAACCTGGGTATGGTGAAGCGATCCCGGTCCAACCATCCCCTCAGCAGGACATCCAACACAGAAGGGTGTACCGGCAGAGAAGAGGCAACAGGCCTCCCAAACCGAGGCAAGACCGAATCCCGAGAGGAGCGGGGGGCAGAAGCTCCAGGAAACCCCACAAATACCCGAACATGGGAAAAGAACACCAGGCAAGAGAACCCCAGAAACGGACCAGACCGGAAGCACAGCAGCAGCAGGAGAAGACCCATCAGAAACAACAGAGTTGAGGAAAGTCAGAGGAACAAGCCAGCAGCACCAGAGGGACCACCAACAGCCATCACGCCTGCCATCAAACCAGACAGCGTCACCAGGATAAGGAGAGAAATCCAACCAACATCCACACTGGCCAGCACCACAGGAGAAGCCGAGTCCCCACGGCATAGGAGAAGAGAACATCCCTTCGCGAAGATGCATGCCTGAAATGCCGACCTCTGCGGGGGAGCGCCGGCAACACACGTACGTCTGACTCAGGCCAGCACTCTCCCCTGCAGCTCCAGGAGTCCCGTCGCTGCCGCAGAGCCCCCAGCCAGGTCCACAAGTCTAAACTGCGCCATAACCCGGGATTGAACCAGGGACCCCTAGATCTTCAGTCTAACGCTCACCAAACTGTGCGAAAGCAGCCTGCCAGCAAACGAACCAAGCAGCCCATGCGAAGGCAAGTGACCATGTTATCCGTCAACAGCGTACACACAAGCCTTGACGAGGAATATGCAGCCCAGCCACGTCTCCTCATGAAGGAAGGCATCGAATACGGTCCAAACACCGGACCCAGGGGGGTAGGTCCAAAACCGAAATGTAAACCCTGGCCAAGGGCAACGGGCTCCGCGGCTGGAGCAGTCAGGTGGCGCCTGTCTTCCTGGCTGCTATCCTTGTGTTACCGCCGAGGCTTCTGTTGTGGAAGGGGGCGTCACCCAAAAGGGAACCCGCGTCCAACAGCAAGCGCGGGCCGTCAAGGAAACCTGCCGTAGGAAGAGCGCCCAGCGCAACAACAGGCGCGCCCGAGCACACCCAGGCGTCCGATGGAAAGGCGGGCCTGTGCTGAAACCACAGGACGCTTCCCATGACATGACAGTAGAAGGTAAACTGCCTGGCAGCAGCCTGGAAGAGGACCGCCCTCACCTCCGCAGCCTCAGGATCACAGGCGGCGGCATGCAGCCAACGCAGGGGCCAGGGCACGATCACAGACAGCCCATGACCCGAAGGGAGGAGAGTGATCTCGGGAATGGGAGCGACAAAGCCCTGCAGTACGAGCCCGCTCCTACGGTGGCAGAGCCAGCACAAGCACAGCAGGCCAGAGGAAGAAGAGAGCCTGGAACGCCCCCTGGGGGAGGAAACGTAACCATTGCGTGCCCAAGACACGGCCAAGCGCTAAGGGAACAACCTCCAACCATCACCGCCAGCCGCAGCAGGAGTCCTATTCGCTCCAGGAGGCACAGAAGGACCGGGATCCAGCGGAAACGGAGGTCTGCAACATCCACACCGACCCGGACATCCTGCAGCAGGAAAACTGGTCAGCAAGAACAAGGAGACCCGCGGAGCCCCGCAACACAGGCCTCCCGAACCCAGGAGGAGACAGGGAAGCCCAGCAGCCGAACTCCACAGCATCCCACGACGGTCCACGGGAGCCCCCAAAGCCCAGCAGAGGAGGAAGCCACAGGACAAGCGAAGCAGGTAAGCGCCCGGCACTCAACCAAGTGTCTCCCATCAAGTAAACCACCAACAGGAAACAAAACAGGATGTGCTTCTAGTGGTTGGGTGTAATATAGCACCTGGCAGGAGGGGGGTGGAGCCTAAAAGCGTTTCCTGTTTTGTTTCCTGTCTTGTGGGATACCTCATGAGTGATGACTGGGTCGAGGACGAGGGACGTAGAGGTAATGAAATGTCACACAACAGCTTGAACAATAGAAATATGAAAAGAATGTAGTAAAACTGTACGTTTCAAAAGATTTTCACAAGTACAAACATTAAAAAAACATCCACTTGGACAGTGGTGGACTGTAAAATGATGTCACAGAATGAATTTGTCACCACATAACATCAGATTTAGAGTCCCTCAAAATATGACTCAGCCCCAAAAATGACGTTAGAGCATCTAACGTCAGAATAAGACCTATGCATAATCCACTCAACCCCCCAAATTTACGTTGCCAGGTGAAACGTAATTTTGAGGCACAAAGTCACAAGCATGTAGCCTGGTCCACAGGGACAGTGGTGGACTGTAAATGATGTCATGGAATGAATTTGATGGTGTCACCACCGAATGTCAGATTTGGAGTCCCTCAAAATATAACTCAGCCCCAAAAATGACATAAAAGCATCTAACATTAGAATCAGGCCGATGCATAATCCACTCACCCCCAAAATTGAAGTAGCCAGATGAAACGTCAAGTATTGTGCTCCAAGTTAAACAATCAAGAGGGACACTGATCAAATATTAAAAAATTATGTCATCCATGCAATTGCCAAAATCACACTCAGCTGCAATCCTTTACAACATAAATTGATGCATTACTAATGAATGTTCATGTTGAGACACATTTATGTCACCTGGAAAACATGCCTCTGGTGTCCTGCATGCTAAACACTGCTTCTCATATTGTGTAAACTAACAATTTACTTCTGAGATGATTGATGCATCACAAAATTGTGACAAACCTGACCCATCATGTAAAAATGTGTAGCATCCAAACAGGATATGATGTGATGAGCCCGCCATGCTGCAGACCAGGAAGTTTCAAATTCCTTTCACTTTCTTTTTCACTGTCTTCTTGTCTGTGCCTGGTGTAGGAGGGTGTTTTGGATTGCTGCTGAGTATGGTATTGTTTGAAAGTTGTTTCTCTGTCTGTGCATTGTTTATTGTGTCCATATTGTGCCTGAATTGTTTTGTAGTTGTGTATTGTGTAGTTTGTGTTGATTCTTAAGGGGTGTTTGTCTATATAGCGGTATTGTTAATAGTTATCGGGGGAAGGGCTGTTAAATCATAGAGTTAGTATTTCATTTGTTAGTGTGTTTTGTGACAAAGATGTGGGGCAGGTCCACCAACCTGACTGAGCAGGAGTTTGGTGGGCTACTGGGGCTCATTGTCCACTTTCTCCCCAATATGATTGGAAGTGGAGGCATGGTAGACATGGTGGGAGATGGCGTGTTTCCAAATGCAGCACCTTTTTGGTGGAGACCGGAACCTGCACCAATATAAATACCGCTGGGCTGACATTGTCAATCAAGAGCAGGATCTCCTGGACCACCTAGGCCTGGAAGTCTCCGGAAGAGTAGGTAGGTAGGTTGGTGATGTTTTTGATTTATTGCTGTTATCAAACTTAGGGCCCCATTTACCAGAAACTAATTCAGCACAGTGGCGTAAGTCATTTTTCTGCGCAGTGCAGCTTTACTTTCGAAGCACAGTGATGTAACATATTTTAAACAAAATTATGCATCTTGGTGCTTTCCCTGACACTGACGCACAAACTGATACCAGGTACTGGCTCAGGCACCTTTGCACCATGGTGCAACTATGCCTGTGTTGTGAGGAGATTGTGTTATGTGCAGAAACGGGCACCTTCATGTACAAACACAAACAATTGAGGTGATAACTACTTCCAATGTGTACTGTAGCTTGCAGGACACATTGAACTAGTTAGTAAATGGAAAGAAAGGAAACCGGTTCTCCTTGTTGCGCCTACCGACACCTTCCCTGGGTTGGCGTAGCATTCTGATGCATTTCCAGGTTTACAATTGCTCCTAAATTTTGAAATGCATTAGTGGACATGGGTAGGAACACCCACATCAACACCCATGTCACGCCCCTAGCACGCAAAGTATTGAATGAAAAGGGGAGATATGTACAAGCACACATTAAGCCATGCAAGGAGGCTTTACGTCTGCTTGTAAATATCACGCAGCATGTTGTGCCGCTGGTGCGTCATGCAACTTTATGCAACGAAGGCGAGAGGGGCTTTTAAGTAAGCCCCTTAGATGTTAACATTAATCATTAGTAAGTGTCATGTTGTGCAACATTTGAATGTAGCATGAAGAAATCCAACACAATGTAGAGTATACTTCAAAATTTGTGTCAGATGACTAATAATGTCATGCAGTGTAGTATTGGCACATATATCATGGCCTCTTACATGAGTCATTTTCAGTACATATTGTGCTATCTGGCACCTGTATCTGGCACACAGGCACAATGTTCTTGAGTGTGAAAATGCAGGCACCCTTTACCCATACAGCAACAGTGTCTGTGTTGTGGTGAACAATGAGTGTGTGCAGGAAGGATCACCTTTTTTTTAATACTTCAAAATGACCTGATATTCACCTACTATGTGTGTCGTGAAATGCAGCAAACATTGACTTACCAAATGTTAACCTTAAGACAATTTCACCTCAGTGTACATCCATAATGACACACGGGGGCTACATTAGGTTTAGATGCATACCCAGATATATGATTTATCATATAGCTGGGAGTGTGTCAGTTCCCATGGTTCTTGTGGGGAATGTGACATTTCACTATCAGGGTATAACATTGACGGACATCTGGATACTGTTACATTACAGTCATCTTACACAATGGGGAGAGGTTAGAATTTGTTCACGCTGAGATTTATTGTCATACATTGAGATTTTAAACTATGATGAATGGAAGCTTGAGGTGATTTAAATCCTGTGTCAGTGAGCATGAAAATTCGGTAATTATGCTGATAACATATGTGGAGTTGACAACAATAGCGTTTTGGGCACGAGGAAGAATGATAAACTAGTTTGAGTACTATTGGGTATGTGGAGTAATTTAATTTATTGTTACTTCGAGTATTGTCATTCAGTTTATTATTGTTTTATACGTTTGTTGACGGAGAGGAAATAATAAGGGCAATAACAGTTCGAGCTTCCCAAGATGGCGGGCGTGCTTGTTAGCATATACAATGATCACAGAGTTATAGTCTGTCATTGACTATTGTAGCTACGATTTAAAACAAACATGCATATTGAAACTGAAGAGCCTGGGAGATTTGTGTCGGAGACAGCGTCTTTAAGCTGTTATGTTTCGGAGGTAAGGTTTTGTTCATGGCATAAGATGTATGGCAAGGTAGGTTGCAGGAGTGTTTATGGACTACTGGTAACAAGTGGATTTTTTGACTCCTAGGAAGTTCGAAATGTGGGTAACATTGAGCGAAAGGATTCGGCCAGAACGTTATTAGATTCCACGATCAGTAAGAACTACAGTTTCCGTTAGTGCACGCTGTTGCATAGAGGTTTGGAATTAGTGTTAGAAATGGGGATCTCTGGTTGGCTAAGGCTTGCGCCAAAGCCAGGCAGAGACCACCACTCTAGTTAGGGAAAGGGAGTTACACGCCAAAGATAACCCCTGCTCACCGCATTGGTAGCTTGGCACGAACAGTTAGGCCTATCTCGGTGGCGATGTGTAAAGCATTGGCACAACACACACAGTAACAACACACTAGGCACACCACAAAAGGAACTCCACACACGGTTATATAAAAATAGCCTTTGCATTATAATAAAAACACATCAGATAGTAATCATATAATATACACTGTGCCAACTGGCACGGGCAATATTTACAAGGGATTATTTACACATGACAGGGCCACGTGGGCCACTGTCAGAATTAGCACTTGGTAAAGAAATAGTAAAAGTAAGAATATATATGAACTCAGAACACAGCAAGGTGCATAATTCATACTATAAACATTACATTTCTTAGCACATATATCAAAATGACATTAGGGCCTTGCGCCCTACAAACCTAATAGTGTCCTGGGCCAACTAGCCATCTCTAAGGGGCTCAAATGCCCTCTTTCCAAAGTCAGGGCTTCTGCCTAAGCAGCAACGGTCAAGGGTGCGCCACTGCTAACTACTTGCTGGGCAACTGGGAGACTGAACTGAAGGCCTAAACTATGCAGCTGGTACTAAGTGCTGCCCAGCTGTGCAGGCCAAGGTAGGGATAGGGCAAAGGAGTGCATCTCACTCCTGGGTTACTAAAAGCATGTCCCTTAGAAATAAAAGTCCTAAACGGTGCAGCTACCCACTACTTGCTGGGCAGCTGTGAGGTAGAAATGTGGTATGGGCTCTCAGGGGCCCTTTAAATAAATTGCGCCCAAGGTTGGAGCCACACGGGGTCTATAAATCAATCAGCAAACCTTTGGAGCCATCTGGGCTCTAAAAATAATGGAGCCAAAAGCATGGAAGCCACACAGGGCTCTGCGTAAACATTACACAACGATGACCCTTAAATGTTGGAAATGGCCCTGCCACTCGAAGGGCACCACTGTGGTAAAGAACACAGGACTTGTAAATATCCTTGTCCCCAGTGTTGGAACCACGGGTGCTCTAAAACAATTATGCCCCGAGTGTGAGCACTGGCGCTAAGAATCAACCCGACCCCATGGAGCCACACGGGGCTCTGCGAGAATCAGGCCATTTCAATGGAGCGTCCCGCAACGGCGGGCCTGCTCAGAAAATGCAGCGAGCATGTCCCCCCGTCCAGCCCTTACTCACCGGGATGCTCTCTTCACTGGTGGAAGGCAGGCTCTGGGGTGGTTTCGTGCAACACGACGCGGGGCTCTCTTCTCCATCACGGGAGCCCCGCGCTGCTATCGGCGGCCTCGGCTGCTACTTCCCCATTTCACCCGGGCCCCCTCTTGGGACCCGGGACTCGGATGTCGAGCCTGCGAGGCTCCACCGGCACACTCTTCCTGCACTGTGCCCCACGTTGTCCTTGTGTTGTACAGGCCTCTTCCAGCCGGATTTCAGGCCCCGCCCATGTCACGGCAGGAGATGCCTGACTTCCCGTTTGGAAGCACGGGCAGCGGCGATGATTCTCGGGGGCAAAATGAGGGGTGGGCACCCTTTGAAATTAGAAATTAAAGTTAGAAGCGGGATGGGCACCCGCAATTTAAGAAAAAAAATAAACGGGGTGGCACCGTTATTGCTAAAAAAAGTAAAACGAAGATGTAGGGTGGGCACCTGCTTAAATGAAAATAACCAGCAGCACGGCAGACATGATGCAGGGTGGGCCCCTGCAATGAAGGGGCCACGGGGGGAGTACAAGAAGTCCTGGGGCAGGGAAAGGGAGCAGGCAAGGCAGAAGGGCCCTAAAGGAATACAGTCTCCAAGGCATCCAGGGGCAGGGCAGAGCCCAGGGAGGCAAGCCTTCCCCTGAGCCCCAGCAGCAGCACGCCCCTGGTAGATTCCAGTCCAAGACAAGAACATTTTCATGGGGTCACAGCCCCTTCTTTTATACACAGAAATCCTTTGTCTAAAAGGTGCAGGCAAGGGGAGAACCAGATGCAACTTGTTCTGAAGCACCACACGGGGTGGAGCCAGCATTGTGGAGGGTAGGCACAGCCCTATTCAGGTCCCAGGTGCAACTCCTCCCTCCCATCTAGATGCAGCTCTCCCTATTCACCACCGGGCAGACTCCCCCTGGCTCCTGGAGCCAAGCACACCAGCCAGTCCCTGTCACTCACAAGCCAGACAGGCAATTCACATTCACTGCACACAGAAATGCCAACTTCTAAAAGAGGCACTTCTACACTAGACACAATAAATCTGCGCACACCATTGCGCAGCATTTATTACCACGAGTTCGCACATACCCAACTCGCCCCTGCACTCCCCATATATCAGGAATTACCAAGGGCACATATATCCCCCATGCATTCCTATGGGAGGGCAGGCCACTCTCAGCACACACACTCAGAGTGCGCATGCACTTTACACTGGGCCTCAGTGCTAAAGTGCGCAGAGGCCTAAACTCACTACCATCATGCCAGAGGCTAAAGGCCAAGTCAAAGATAGCTTTATTCGACTTTCAGTAAAAAATCATAAAAGCACATTTAAAAAATACATTCATACAAGAAAATCAGAATAAAACAAGATACAAAATATGTCATATTCATACCAATAATTCTTTTGCAATTAGGGGCACCTATAATCTTCATATCATATTATATACATGTTAAACATATGAAACCGCATACTTGGGAGATCCTTTTAGTTCTTTAGTACTCAGTTAGTAAATATTCAAATTTATGCGGTTTAAACCATTGAAGATCTACATCTAATCGGATATTTTAGGAACTTGGATACTGTGGTTACAGTAATTTCATCTTGTAACAGGAGTAACTTAAGCAGGGCTGGTCTGCACTGCCTCAAACCCCAGATTTTCAACTGAGGTATCAAATACCTCTTTCCTCCCCATGCATAACATTTGCAAAATAAAATGCAATGTATGTTAGACTGCGTGGAGGAGTCATCAAAAGGGCAGTTGATTAGATTTTTAGACCAGTCGTTTACAATTGGAAAAGTTAACAATCTGAAATAACTTCCAGTTCTCATACGAGATAATAGCATTCTGGTATAGCTAGACTGTTCTGGGGATAAATATAACTGTAAGCCTGGTCCTTGAATCAATAAGTAATGTTGGATCACAGTCGGCTTCTTCCCCTTTAAGCACCATCGTTTATCCTCCAGAAAGGAAACACAAACTTCCTTTAATGGCTTTCTGGAAATCAAAGATAATGAGGAAGGGGTATTAAAAAATTCCGGGTGTCCTATATTAGTTAAAAAATTCCTAACATAGGAAAGCCACTGGATATTTCTAGACCCAGCTTGTTTAATACAGTCCCTAATAATCACCCTGTTAAAATCGGTTTCAGTTGAAGTCCATACCTTATTCCATAACATCACTGGGCTTATCTTAATTAAATCGTCTATATGGGCCGGAGCAAGTTCCTTATGGCAAACAAATGTGGAGGTAGATTTGGGGACGGCTAGCAGATAGCGTAGGAATGCATTTTCTTTTACTTGAATTTCCTGACAATCTGCTACCCCCCCAAATACCTGCCCTGTAGATCGCAGTTGATACGCATTTAGCTTTGTAAATATCAAGCAAAATGCGAACGGGCCTGCCCCCCAGTTTGTTCGCAAACTGTTTTACTGCACCAATAGCTTGTGAAAAAGCCAAGTTCCTTGTGGATGTAGCCGTAACCCATGAGCCCCTTTTGTTAAAAATAATGCCTAGATATGAAAAGGTATGAGTAAGATCTATCTTTGTTTGTTCTAAAAATATTTTACAAGAAATTTTGATTTTTGATGAGCAGCACATAGTGAAATTTTCCCAGTATTGATCTTATGACCCCTTGATCCCATAAATACGGAAAAACTAGTTTATGCCTTCTGCAGGCCTATTTGGGTTCTTGCAATTATGACTGCGTCATCCACATATAATAAAATAGGCACGACTGTGCCATCAATTTGCGGATAATCCGCTTCCACTTTAACTAAATGGTCTGCCACTCCGTTGATATATAAGTTAAAAAGAAATGGTGCCAAGATACAACCCTGGCGCCCACCTTTCTTTATAGGGAATTTAGATGTACATTCACCTTTCTTTCCGTAACGCACCATTGCCCCTGCACCTCTATATAATTTCTTGATAAAATTGAGGATATTTACATCAATTCCCAGGTCCGTCAGGGTATCCCACAAGACATCGTGACTCAAGCACTCAAAGGCTGAGCTCAAGTCTACGAATGTCATAAACAGGTTGCCCTTTTTTGCCGCCATGTATTTACCTGTTATCAAGGCCAGATTAAGACCTTGCTCGGCGGTGCCTAAGCCTAACTTAAATCCGTACTGGAATTTGGAAAGAACCCCCTCTTCCTTGCCCCAAATCTGCAGTCTGTTTAATATAACTCTGCCTGCTACTTTCATCAAAGAATCTAGTAGGGAGATGGGCCTGTAACATTTGAGATCATTCCGATCGCTTTTTTTAAATATTGGCACTACTATAGCTTCCTGCCACGTTGATGGAAATCCTTTGATGTTATAGCTATTAAGGACATTGGTCAGAAGCGGTGCCCATAAGGTGACGTTGTCCTTGTAAACGTCTAGTGGGATTCCGTCCGGTCCTGGAGCTTTGCAATTTGAGCTTTCACATATTGCCAATTCCACCTCTGACAAAGAGAAGACTATCTCCAATGGGAAAAAATCAGGAGAAGTAGTCACCATATTATTCACCATAATTGTCTGCTGGCCGGATTTGCGAATTTCGAGTCCGACCAAGTCATCTCTTTTATATAGCTCGGTGAAATGGTTTACCCAAACAGTCTCTTCTATTGCAATCTCTATCAGGTTGGATTTCCTCTCAACAAAGAACGGGGCATTTACCTCTCTCCAGAAGGCAGTGTTGTCTCTCAGGGAGCTAGCCTTTAATAGCGCCTCCCAAGCAGCCTCTTTCAATTCCTTTCTCCGTTTTTGCAGTGTAAATTTATAAGCTGCTCTAGCATCCCTTATATCCTGCTTATTTTTGGGCACCTTCTTCAATATTTGTTTTAAGTGAGAGTGCGCTTTACTACACTCAGAATTGAACCAACCCTCCGCCCCCTCCCGTCTTGTCCCTATTAGTTGATTACTTATTTGTGTTGAGATCTTACCAAATGCTATTATAACTTCAGATGGATTGGGGTTATCCGCAAGGCATGACATAAAGTGATTAAGGTGACCTGCTACTAAGTTTTGCATAAAGTTTATAGGATTACCCTTGTTCCATTTTATTACATAACCATTAGTTTTGGCCAAAGAGAGCCCATGACGGTAAAGGTTTTCTGTTACATCAGAAATCTGTCTGTCCCTTGGACCCATATCGTAGTTTGAACTGATCGGGCAATGGTCGCTAAGAGCGATATCCTCTGTTTTAAATGCCAATACGCTACGATAATGGCTTGTAGTTACCAGGGTATAGTCGATAACAGAACTTAAACCCCGTCCATTAAAAGTAGGTTGAAAATTAACCTGGGGATCACACAGCTCATTTGCAAAACCCAGGTCCCATTCGTGTATTAAATTGTTTAACAAGTTCCCGAGCATAGAATGCTCAAAATGGGTACAAGGTTCACTCTTAAGATTGACCATACCACATATATCCAAACCACTGTGGGGGCATATATGGCAATTGAAATCGCCCATCAGTATAATACATCTTTCATTTTGTTCAGTACTAGTTCCCCTACTAAAAACGTTATTTAGGTCTTCAAAGACTTGTTTTTGTTTGTCCCTCGGGATATTGTTATACAAATTAATCAGGATGATACTCTGGGTGCCTCTACCCTTAATTGAAAGCACCTGGTAGTAATATTTGTACCCCTCTATATTCATATTTAGGCACTCAACAGACAGGTTTGCGGCATACGAAACATACGTGCAGAGGCCACCAGAACACCTGCCTCTGTTAGCCTGCTGGGCCGGAGAAAAGTACGTACGATAGCCATCTAGATGAGTCTCACACTGTTCCCAGCACTCCTGAAGGCAAATCACGTCAAAGTTGCCAATAAATGCCAGAAAAATAGGGTCCTTAACTTTATTGGACAAACCTGCTATATTCCAAGAGAGCAAGGCCATCGTGGCCCTGGGACCTAACAATTTAGTCCCTTTTCTTGCAACATTAGGGTCCGCACCTCCCCCTTCAGCGCTCCCAGCCGCCTCAGTTAAGAACATGTCTCCCACCACAGAATCATGCTCACCGCCACCATGACTGTTTGACTCTGCCATCTCCATGTTAACTGTCCCTGTTACTAATGGATACTGCTTGATGAACACTACATCTCTCTTTACTTCTACAGCCCTATTCTTCGAGGTTTTCTTAGTATTGCTGCGACTAAACTGATTTGCTCCACTGATGGGTTGTCTAGATCCTACCCGATCTTCAATCAGTGGGCCAATGCGAGATGACAGTCAATCAACACTCTCCAAACAGCTAAACCTGTTGGTGGTCGGAATACCTTTCCAGCCTTCCATAGAAATTGTATCTCTGCTTGCATTACCCCTCCTAACACCCCAATCTCTTCCCCAGTCCCGATGACCTACTCTATTCCAATTCCACTCACAACCCTTGTCATAACAATTCATAGGGGGATAAAAGAAGGAAAGACGTTTAGTTTCTATACCTTCTTTGCTGCCTGACGTTCTCCAAGAGCAAATATAGTCAACTGTACGTGGGTCCTCAAAATTGACTATGACGCAATCACCCTGGGTTCTTTTCCTCTCATAACCTAACCAGGATACCCTGCGCACCATTAAAATCTTACTAGAGCAGTATGGTGGAAGCGATCTATTAACGTTCAGCCAATGTTGAACTTTATTTTTCAGTGACCAACTGGGTTCCTCCGTATTGTCAACCAACTCGGGAACCCCGGTAATGATTACCACATAAGGGCTTGCTTCTGGGGGTAAATTAACAACATGTCTACCCACTCCCCCCCTGCTCCAATCCCTAGTGGCAGGCAAAACAGATGGCTTAGATGAAGTGTCCTTCTGTCTAGAAGGTACGACGGAATCTATAGGTTTCTCTGATGTTCTTGAGAGAGCACAAGTTTGAAAAAAATGTATAAGTACGCCATATTTACAAGCACGTAGTTAGTAAACATGTACTTTGCACCAGAGTGTTTATATTTAGAAGTGAAATACACAGAGTGTTTATATTTAGAAGTGAAATACACAGAGTGTCTTATATTCAGTGGTGAAATGCATAGAATGTTTAAGTAGAGTAACGATAATCATAACTGTGTGAGATTAATGTAGAAATGTTTGGGATGAATATGAAAACCTCACGTTCTCATGTTAAAGGAATAATGTAAGAGTTGAATGTAACTCTAAAACCCGGTATTTTGTGTAGGCCTCATGGCAATTCACAAGCAAATCTAAACGTGCTGCTAAAATAATGTGAGACAAGGTTGACATGGTTCTTTCAAAATGTACTATTGAACTTAGGGTTAAAAGTATATGCTTTATAGATGTGTTATTTTAGAAACGTATGCTAGTTAAGAATGTTTGCTGTTTAAATCAAGTCAACGTTTTAAGAGTGCAGGAACCTGCTGCATGTAAATCAAGTAGGCCAGAGCCGATAATGTCATGTAGCTCAAATCGTCATGTGCTCGTTAGAGGAGAGGTCGTGAGGTGTCCAGTATGGAGCTCTGAGAGTGTTTTATGGCCTAAGATATGGTGAAGTCTGGAATTTGAGGCCCACTGCAGGAAGAGCTGTATGCAGGTGCGAGGGTCCTAATCAGCTCGAATGAAAGGGACTTTGTTCAGTGGCGCCTTGCGCAGGCCTGTAGGAGTTTCCAGGAATTTCAGGGGGTATCAGCGCACGGAAGAAGAAGCCTGGGAACCAAGGTCAACTTTAACGAGGGTCTTCAAGAGTACCATCATGGAGTTTGCCGCGGAAAGATGTACCACGTGAGGGGCGTCCCAAGGGGCGTTTCTATTGGAAATGTGATTTGGTATTAGGGAAAGTGACCCGGGAGGAGAGCAGAGCAGATGATTTTGGGAGCCTAAGGAAGCGGATGGGTAGGCAGATAGGCTGATCAGGAGAGACCCATTATCAGAGAAGAGACAAAGAGAAGTGCGTGATCTTCTTAGGAAGTCACCACGGCTGACACCTAGAGGGTAAAGATCTTGTTAAGTAGGGATGTCATTTAGTGTAGTGTAGGGACAGACTAACTTTAATTTTCTTTTCTGTAATGACTTTGAGGTTGCAACTTGTATCTATTTTAGCAACCCTGATGGTATTCGAACTTGTACTTATTATTTTGTTCTTCAGACTCAGACTATTCAAGAAGTTCATGTTCATAGTGATTCCGATATACCTCTTGAATCTCATTTTGAGAAGTTTGTATCTTCAGTTATCTTTGACTTTATATTAAATCTTTAAAACTTAATTTTGGTCAGTGGTCATTTAGAGTGGAGTAAGTTCTTAAATTGATTGTTTACTGCAAGATTACCTTTTACTCAAGACAGGTACCAACGATTCAGTCGACAGGAAATGGGATTTGGTAAGATAATTAGTAACCAGTAATCCCGCGTTAGCAGTTGGTAGCAGAGTGAGGATGGTTATCTTCTTGAGGAAGGTAATCTAGAGAGGTTAGTTTACCCCAAGGCCCGAGACGTCGAGAGACGAGCAGCGGAAGAATCGTGTGCCGAAAGGTGCAGACGGTGCGAGAAAAGCAGCAGTATCGGAGAGTGAGTATAAAAAGGGTCATGCGTGAACAGATTGCGGTGTTTTGTGTTGTATTTGTATTGTAATGTCTTGCGGAGTTGAATGCCTGTAGTGTGAATGAGAGAAGGTTGTGAGCGCGCGCAACCTGGTAAACTGGTAACCTGGTAAACGGGTGAACTGGTGAAATCTTAAGTTCAGGCCAGAGCTTAAGTGGTTTTGGGTGTATCGAACATCCAGGGTAGTTGTCGACCATAGTACGGAGGTCACGAGGTACCATTGACCGCCGTGGATCCAAGATAGGGGGAGTGTAAGAGTGAGTGTATGAGTAACGGACGCTGGTCGAAAGTTACTGCGTGTGAGTAACCTATCGGAGAAGGCGATTGTCTGGAAGTAAACGGAAAGACATCTCGCCAAGTTAGGGTGACAACTACAGAAAGACTGTGGGCGTACAGTCAAAGAAAGGTGATCGCTTGGACGGAAGTAATCATTTTTCAGTGTATGAATGGGATGCGTGCATGACCGAGGAGACGAGCTGAGAAAGGAGGGGAACTGCTGCGAAGGGGGACGGGTGACGTCGGCTAGAGCCGCGCTGTGATTGAGCGGTTGGTGTGACGTTAGCTAGAGCCGCGCTCTGGTTGGGCGGCTAGAGTGACGTCGGAGGAAAGCCGCGTACGGATAGGCCAGTTAGTGAGAACGGCGCCGAGATTGGTGGAATATCATCAGGAAGTAAACAAACGCGGAGAAAAGAGAAATCATGAAGTGTTTTAAGTGTTTGAAAGGGATTTTTAAACGTAAACGAAGTGAACATTATTACGGGGAAGAGGCTCCCCCAGAGGGTACGCCAGCTCATTATATGGCAACGAATGTGGGGCTGCATACGATATTATGGATTGGGGCTTGGAATAAGCTTACGGAAGGAAATGAGGAAATGCAGTTCCCAAAGTACGGAACGTTTAAGTTAGAGGTGTTACATCGGCTAAAAGCAACCATGTCCTCATTGAAACCTTCACCTAGACCAACACAGTTTGAGGCTCTTAATGCATGGATTAAGGCTGCACACGACCGAAATTTGAACAGGCGTCAACAAAGGCTGACGCGATCGGTAAGGGCAGTGCGAGATTCCAAATGGGATGAGGAGGAAAAGCGTTGGAGGGTACAGACTATTGAGGTGGAGAAAATGTATCCGATGAGGGAGGTGTCAGGAGGAGGAAACCTCATGGAAGAAGACGAGGAAAGTGAGTCGGAGGACAATCTGATAAACAGATTGTTAATGGATAGACCACCTCCGAGAGTGGGATTGATAGAAGATAGAGGGCTCGCAAGGGAAGATGGGAATGAGATAGAGGGATATACACCACTCCCTATATCGGAATGGACACCTAGCAAAGGCGGAGAAACACCTCCAAACAACACTGTACAGAGTGTAGTGGGAAGGTTTGTGGTGCAGAAAACGCCAACCACAGAAAGGGTTGAGTCTGTGGGATTGCCAGACGCTCTTCAAGTGCCTGTTACCATAGGACCCATAGTTTCGATCTATAATTCTGAGAGAGATAGAGGGGAACAACAAAGGCAATTGGATAGGGAAAGGATTGAGATGGAAAGGAGGAATAATGTGACGAATGCATGGAAACAATTACCAGGTTCGGTAACGTGGAACACCCCATTAGACACAACTGTCGGTCCCAATTCAGAACAGGGAGGTCCGAGAGGACCAATGGATCTAAGGGGACCGCGGCCAAGATCTTTTTCAGAGTTAAGAGCTGATTTGAGGGAATGGGACGGGTCCATAGTATCTCCGAGTAACAGGACAAGAACGGAACCAGAGTGGGAAAGCAGGGGAAACGGGACTGTATCTCATTGTGGGGCCAGCGAAAGCAGTCAGGGCCGGGAAGGCCAAAGTCAAGAGAATAGGGGGGATGCAGGTCCTACAAATCAGAGAGAACAGCCGGAACAAAATACTAGGATTGTAGAATGTGAGGAAATGTCCCGTCTCTGGGGGAACGGAGGAGATGAGGCGGTACGGAATTTTCAGAATAGGTTTAGGTGCCTTCATCATACGCTTGGGGAAGACGTTCAACATTGGAGAAAGGAGAACAGCGATAGGTCCCGCCACGCCTCGAATACTCAGGAAGCACAGGGAAGTAGGGAAGAAAGAGGGAGTAATAGAACCTCTTATCCTCAATCCCGTGAAACTAGCCAGGATGGAGAGAGAGAGGCTGGGAGGCATGAAGGAGTGTTTCACCACCCACCCCGAGAAGACGGAAAGGCATGGGACTTAGAGAGATGGGAACAGGGGAGGACTCCCTATAATTCACCAATACCTAAACGTAGATCTCGGAGCTGGGATGGGAGAGATGCGGATGGAGGAGCTAAATTGAGTGTCTTGAAAGCTGAAATAAAGGCAAAAAGGCTTGATGTTACCAGTTTAAAGTCAGATGTAGATGAGATAATAGATGGAACATTGCCTTTGGAAAGGATAGAATTGTATGAACAGGATGAGTTATTGTTCATGGCAAAGGATATTACTAGGAAAGCTAGAGCGTTTCATGAAAAACTGACTGATTTGGCAGACAAGTATGCCGTGGATTTGTCTAGGACAAGAGCATTGCAGAGCAACCACAGATTACAGTACGCAGACCAAGATCTAGATGAGAAGAGAACTACTGGATTAAAAACACACATAAGAGAGCTGGTAACAGGGATAAGAGTGTGGAGAGAACTGGATAAATGGGAAGAAAGGTGGTCGAAAAAGGGCACCGTTAGGCGAAGTACAAATGTGATGACCCCTGAGGGAAGGGTAATGCAGATGGAGGCATTCCCTTTGCGAGAAATATCAAATGGAAATTATGTACATGTGCCCTGGAGTAGAGGAGACTTAGCCGCATTTACCAACTCATTTCCGAAGTTGCGGGACAATCCAGTCGAGTGGTATAAGCAGGTAGAGAGGTTTGTTAAAATTTCGAAAGTACTGTGGATAGATTTGAACACGTTGTTTGACATAGTGGTCCCATCTGATTTGTGGACCCCTTGTAAGACTAGTGTCGAATGGCCAAATGCTGAACCATTGAGAGATGTTCGAACAAATGGACCATCTGAGATTGTCATGCGAAAGTATGAAAGGGTAATAGCATGGCTGAAAGATAAGGTACCACCACAGGATATAGATTGGGTAAAAATAGACCGAACAAGGCAGGAACCCAAGGAGACAGTTCACGAGTTTTATGAAAGATTGTTGAAAACATTCAAGCAATACAGTGGACTAGATGTAATGGATCCCAAAGACATAGGGCAGTTCGTGTCAAAGTTTGTATTGGGGTTGAGACCTGATATTTGTTTGATGATACAGCAACATTTAATCTGTTGGCAGAACAAACCACTAGATGAGATTTTACGATATGCGAGGTACTGCAGTGACGAGATAGATTCTAAAGCCAAGAATCTAAAGGAGAAATTGATGGTGGTGCAAATGCAGTCCGCTGGGAAGGGTGGCCAGCAGAAGCAGGGGATGGGACGAAAACCAAATGGTCAGAACAAAGATAATGAAGAAGGGCAGAGACCTAGGATAGACTTTGCCACTTTAAAGAAAACGACCAAGTGTCATCTGTGTCACCAGGTGGGGCATTGGCGACGCGAGTGTCCCTTTAACCCTGAAAACGGAGAGCAAGAAGTAGAAGAGCAGGTCCAAGAAGACACGGTGCAAAAGGTGACAGTCCCAAGTAGTAAGGTGGCCAAAGGGGGGACTTCGGCTCCACGGGCCCAATTCCCACAGCCACCGAAGATAGCAGCTGGAGGAAAGGTCTTTAAACAAATGCCTCTGTTTATCGAGGAAGAAAAATGTTATTACATTGATCCTTTGACAGGACAACGGGTGAGCAGTGAAGAGGACTGTACCCTCGGGGCAGTTCTAGAAGTGGATCAGAGAGGGCCATTTGTTGAGGCAGAAGTGGCAGGGTGTCCCACTACGTTCTTAGTGGACACTGGGGCTACTCGTTCGACTCTGAGGTCAGCGGTAGTTCCAGACTTGCCAATGTCAGGGGAAACAATTCAAGTGGTAGGAGTCGCAAATAAAAGAATGACTAGTCCCTTGACAGAACCAGTGTCTGTGAAAATTGGAAACCACATGAACGAACATCAGTTTGTGGTTTGTGACTCGAGTCCGGTATGTCTGTTAGGTAGGGATTTGTTATGCAAATTGAATTGCACCATATACTGCACCCCACAAGGAGTGGAGGTACAGACTACCGACGATGATGCTACCTTTAAGGTGGCCAATTCAAAATTCTGTGTAGAACTATATCCTACTCTGACTGTAGAAGATCTTCCACAAGACTTAAGAGATGTAGTGGCGTCAGAGGTGTGGGATTTCACAGGAGAAGATATAGGATTGATTAAAGGGGTAGAACCGGTAAAAATTCTGGTAAAACCAAATGTTGAGTTTCCAAGAACGCCTCAATACAAATTGTCCCAGGAAACGATTGCAGGAATAAAGCCTGTGATCGAGTCAATGATACAGCAGGGAATACTGAAGGAAATCGTGGGCAGTCCTTGTAACTCCCCGATTATGGGTTTGCAGAAACCTAGTGGGAAGTTTAGGATAGTTCAGGATTTACGAAAGATTAACAACATAGTCGTTTCATGTTGTCCCGTGGTACCGAATCCATCAGTGATATTGTTTCAAATACCATGTCAAGCAGAATGGTTCACAGTGATAGATCTTTGCCAGGCTTTCTTTTCAATCCCATTGGATGAAGAGAGCAGGTACCTTTTTGCGTTTAAAATGGAAGATCGCGTTCTAACATGGTGTCGAATCCCACAAGGATTCACAGACAGTCCATCCATCTTTAATCAGTTGTTGAAGAAGAATCTTGAGAATCTAGTACTGCCACAGAACTCGGTTCTGGTACAGTACATAGATGACCTACTTGTTGCGTCAGAAACAGAGGAAGCTTGTAAAGTAGATTCAATTGCCTTACTGAATCATTTAGCTGAAAATGGACATAAGGTATCTCCGAGCAAGTTACAGTATTGTTTGACAGAAGTACAGTATCTAGGGCACAGGTTAGAGAAAGGAAAACGTAAGGTGTCACCAGAGAGGATTGAGGCGATAATGAAAATGAATGCGCCTACAACACAGAGAGAAGTTAGAATGTTCCTAGGAATGGTGGGTTACTGCCGACAGTGGATAGTTAACTTTTCACTGAAAGCAAAGCCCTTACAGAAACTGACGCACAAGGAGGTGAGTGATCCGGTACCATGGGATGAAGAATGTCTGGTGGCGTTTTTACAGCTGAGAGACGATTTATGTCGTGCTCCGGCTCTGGGAATGCCAGATTATGAAAAGTCGTTTTCACTCTATTGCTGTGAGAGAGAGGGATGTGCTTTGTCAGTCTTGGCACAGACCCACGGTAATGCCCGTAGACCAGTTGCATATTTTTCGGCTACATTAGATCCAGTAGCCGCAGCGTTGCCCGGATGTCTTAAATCCGTTGCTGCAACGGGTGTCAGCATTGAAAGGAGCGAAAGTATTGTAATGGGACATCCAGTAGTGGTGTATGTACCGCATTCAGTTGAATTGTTAATGACCAGGACGAAGACGCAGCATCTGACCAATAGCAGGCTCACGCGTTATGAGCAAGTTATACTTGCCGCAGAAAACGTGACTCTCAGGAGATGCTCTGTCTTGAATCCTGCTACTTTGATGCCATTACCTACTGTAATAGAAGGCGAAGGATGTGAAGACCACGATTGCCTTGATGTGACTGAACTATGCACGAAACCCAGACCAGATATAGTGGATGAGCCATTGTCTGACCCCGATGAAATTTACTTTGTTGATGGCTCATGTTTAAGAGACGATACTGGTCGGTTGAGAGCAGCTTATGCTGTTTGTACCATTACTGGAGTTGTGGAAGCCGCTTGCCTGGAAGGAGTACATTCCGCACAGGTAGCAGAGATTATTGCCCTAACTCGTGCCTGCATAGCAGGAAATGGAAAGAGAGTCACCATCTACACGGACAGCCAATATGGTTTCGGTGTGGTTCATGATTTCGGGCAGTTGTGGTCTCAGAGGGGTTACATGACCTCCTCTGGTTCGCCCATTCGAAATGGAGAATTTGTGAGATTGCTGATAGAAGCATTACAAGGTCCTGTTGATATTGCAGTGGTGAAGTGTGTAGCTCATACTAAGAATACAGATTTTGTGTCACAAGGTAATAGATATGCTGATGAAGTCGCACGCTATTGTGCGGAACAAAGTTATTCTTTCTCAAAGGTGGAAATAGAAGGTGCAGAAGAAAAGACTGAATTAAGTATGATGTTAGAAACTGTAGACACTTGGGAGGATTTAAGAATAATGCAGGAGAACGCACCTGAAAAAGAGAAAAAGGCATGGGAAATAGCAGGCTGTGTGCGAAGTGAAATGGATTTTTGGGTTTCAGCAGATGGGAGAGCTGTGTTACCTGAAGAATTAGCTAATCCCATGGCGAGAGAAATACATGGTCCAGTACATCTAGGAAGGGATGCTATGATGAGAGTTTTTAGGCAGACTTGGTATTGCCCGAAATTCAGAATAGCAGCAGAATCAGTATGTAAGCGATGTGTTACCTGCCAACAACTGAATGTAGGCAAACGAACACCAGTCACACTGAGTCACATTGGGAGGTCAGGGGGGCCTTTCAATAGAATGCAACTAGATTTCATCGAGATGCCAAGAGTCAATCGCCTTCGGTATGTGTTGGTGATTGTATGCGTATTTTCCAGATGGGTTGAGGCATACCCTACACGTAGGTGCGATACACTCACAGTGGCTAAATTGTTGCTCAGGGAGTTGATACCGCGCTTCGGGGTGCCTGCCTCTTTGGAATCGGACAGAGGAAAACATTTTAACAGCGAAATAGTGAAGATGTTGTGCTCCACACTGAATATCGATCAAAAGCTGCATTGTAGTTATCGACCAGAAGCTTCAGGAATTGTGGAACAAGTGAATGGCACTTTGAAGAATAGATTGGCTAAAGTAGTGGCATCCACATCTTTGAGTTGGCCAGATGCTCTTCCATTGGTGCTCATGAGCATGCGCAGCACGCCTGATAGGAGGACAGGTCTTTCTCCCCACGAGATCCTGATGGGGAGGGCCATGAGACTTCCTACAGTTCCAACTACTGCTCTATTGAATATTACAGATGATCTGATCTTGGATTATTGTAAAGGACTGTCTGACGCCATCCATTCTGTGTCCCTTCAGGTGCATGCGGCTGAAGTTCCAACAGCGAGGAACCTGTGTCATGACCTGAACCCAGGGGACTGGGTCCTGGTTAAAAAACACGTCCGGAAGAACTGCCTAGATGTTCGCTGGCGTGGGCCCTTTCAGGTAATCCTGATCACGAACACCGCGGTGAAGTGCGGGGGGCTGCCAAATTGGATCCATGCATCCCATACTAGAAGAGTTCCAGCACCTCTAGAAGGAACAGCTCCCATCCCAGACGAAAGCCCGGAAGTGGAAGAAGAGTCGCAAGAAGGGATTGAGGCAGCTGAGGGGGTGTCGGAAGAAGTTGGGAACGCATCGGATTCAGAAGAAGAGCGAAGGCAGGACGGCAGTGAGACAGAAGACGCAACTGAAGGAGAGAGCAGAAGTGAATACGACTCAGACTCAGATCCGTATCGGAGCGATCAAGAACCAAGTGGGAGGACAAGGAATAGGAGAATAAGGCTTGGAGCTGCCACTTGGCCAACAAGAAGAAGAAGGCTAAGTTTGAGGTCGGCCCAAGAAGAAACGCTTACTCCTATATCCGAAGACTCAGATCCAGAAGAAGATATCCAGGATCAAGCCGAGGAGGGTCTTAGAAGATCAAGTAGAGTGCGAGTGCCTAGCAGAAGATACTCTACTCCCGACTGGACCTACCTTGTTGCAGATGTCTGGGAGACACAGAACAGGGAGGATCAGGGAAGTGGAACTGATCAGAACTGACCCGATCATCACAGTGCAAATAAAGTTTCTACTGCCAGGAGCGGAGACCGAAAGGTTGCTGACACTCAACATCGTTCATCCTGCTCTCCTGAGTGGAATAAGAAAATTGCTTTTAGAGACAGTTGAGTTTCCAGTTTGCTGTTCACGATATCCAATATTGGAGGGAACTCTTCTTCGTTTGGAAATGCTTGAACGAGTAGTAGAATTGCTAGGAGTGCTTATTGTTGTGGACTAAAACCATACTACGAATGTCTTCAAAGGGGTGCAGATCTGGAAAAGTGAAGAAAGTGATCTTGATTAGAACGGACCCCTTTGTAACTGTGGATATAGAACTGATGGTACCAGGATTAGAAATTGAAAAAACGCTAACTCTCAATTTCGTCCGTCCACTTGTCTTGAGCGAAATAAGGAGAATAATCCTAGAAAAGGTTGACTTTCCATGGTGTGGTACGAACTGTCCAGAACCTGAGGGAATGATACTTCGGATGGACATTTATGAAGAAGTAGTGTCACTCCTTGAGTCATACATAACTTCAGACGAAAATAAGACTTTTGAAAAGAAATTGTGAATTGTTGCAAGATAACCTAGCGCCGAGTGGAAGAAGAAAAGTGATAGGGGTTTCATTTTAGTGGATGGAGAAGGGCTAGGGTTGTCTATTTTCTACTGGACTTTGAACTGTTTTGCGGAAACAAATTGTCAAGCTTCCAAGTGTTCCAAGAAAGACATTGCAGGAGAGAAAGACTTTGTTTGAAAAGAAGAGGAAGTGAATGCTGGAAGATAGTCGAAAACTACACTGTTTGAGAACATGGAGGCTGGCAACCCGAACCGCAGGGCAAAATGTATAGCTGTTACATTTTTAGGAGTAGTGGTTTCTCTTATAATTTTAGTGGTAACTGTTTCATTCCTAGCGGGACACGAAGGGGATGGAACCACAGTTAAGGAGGATAGGGGAGTGTCAACACCGAGAACTACCATTATTAAGGAGAAGGGAAACATCAATGAGAAAGACAAAGCGTTGTTAGATGCAGAAGTAAAAAGGTTACACATGGATGAATCACAGGGGAATTACAAGTCAAATGCTTATGCTAAGTTGCTTTATGAATATGTTGATGCCATGGAGGTAAAGGACTGCTATGTATGTATGCAGTTACCAATTTCGGTGGAGGAGGGTATCAAATACCATCATCTCCCGTTGACATATGGAATAACGTGCAGTTTATTGTTAAGTATGTTTTATGGACGAGACGGATTTGAGTATTACTTCTCGAATTTCGACTCGACATTGCCAGAGGTTCCGAATTTCAAGCATTTGAATAAATGGGACTACTACAAAAGCGAAGACAGGTTACACAAATGGTTTATTCCATGGAGAACGTTAGATACTTCACATGCTCGAAACAACAATCTGACTTGTCAAATATCAGAAGTTGAGAAAAAGTTTATAGCTCAGGTAGATACTAGATACAGAAAGCAGAAGGCATTGAAGGCATCAGGACAAGGAGAAACAGATTGGACCAAGGAAGAAAGGGCACAACAACGAAAAGGTAGTATTGGTCCAATTGCTTTGGATAAGGAGAAACAGGGGAAACTGTGCATTCACAGGAGTTACTCCTACTATGAAAACGTTTATGTAGGACAAGTCAATTGCGAACATGCCTTTCAATTGGAGTACTACTCTAAGAACTTCATGAAAGGGATGCAAGCAATACCAAATGTATATTTTGTATGTGGAAGATATGCCTATGTGAAGTTACCAGATAATTGGTACGGATCATGCTATCTGGCTGTTGTCTTCCCTAAAATATATCATGTTGAGAATTTAGACACGCCTAAGAAAGAAATATCAACTAGATGGAAGCGAGGACTGGGTGCAGCAGAAGTAATTGGAGATGTAATAGGCGCTGCATTCCCTTTCTTAGGATTGATAATGAATGACATTAAGATCAGGAGGTTAGCTACAGTCGTAGATAGACTGTCTGCCAGTACTGCAAGATCCTTGATGCTGATAGAGGGAGAGATGCAATCGATTAGGGCAATGGTTCTTCAGAACCGACTTGCTTTAGATGTTCTGTTAGCAAAAGAGGGAGGAGTCTGTAGGGCCTTGAAGGTCCAGGAATGTTGTACTTACATTCCAGACAATTCAAAGCCCCTAGAGAAGTATATACAAAACATTACTGCCATACACTACGAAATTGAGGACCTGGCAAAGGTAAATGTGTGGGAAAAAGTAGGCCATGGAATGGGTAAAGTTGGAAGTTGGTTTGCCAACTTAGGAAAGGGTATCGTTTGGTACATATTGAAACCCATCATCATAGTAGTGATTTGTGTAATCACTTTGTGGGGTTTGGTGCGTTTGTATCAATGGTATAGAGCAAATAGGTTACAGAGAGCTATGAAGAAACAGGAAGAAGAGTTGACAGCGATGCAGGACACCCAATATAAGAGCCTGAAAGCATTAGAGAGTATGAAAAGAAGTGGTACTGTCCTGACTTCACTTTGAAGGTTCTACATTTTTAGTGTCATGGTGATGATGACCCCTGAAGGTCATCAAAGGGGGGACTGAGAGAGCACAAGTTTGAAAAAAATGTATAAGTACGCCATATTTACAAGCACGTAGTTAGTAAACATGTACTTTGCACCAGAGTGTTTATATTTAGAAGTGAAATACACAGAGTGTTTATATTTAGAAGTGAAATACACAGAGTGTCTTATATTCAGTGGTGAAATGCATAGAATGTTTAAGTAGAGTAACGATAATCATAACTGTGTGAGATTAATGTAGAAATGTTTGGGATGAATATGAAAACCTCACGTTCTCATGTTAAAGGAATAATGTAAGAGTTGAATGTAACTCTAAAACCCGGTATTTTGTGTAGGCCTCATGGCAATTCACAAGCAAATCTAAACGTGCTGCTAAAATAATGTGAGACAAGGTTGACATGGTTCTTTCAAAATGTACTATTGAACTTAGGGTTAAAAGTATATGCTTTATAGATGTGTTATTTTAGAAACGTATGCTAGTTAAGAATGTTTGCTGTTTAAATCAAGTCAACGTTTTAAGAGTGCAGGAACCTGCTGCATGTAAATCAAGTAGGCCAGAGCCGATAATGTCATGTAGCTCAAATCGTCATGTGCTCGTTAGAGGAGAGGTCGTGAGGTGTCCAGTATGGAGCTCTGAGAGTGTTTTATGGCCTAAGATATGGTGAAGTCTGGAATTTGAGGCCCACTGCAGGAAGAGCTGTATGCAGGTGCGAGGGTCCTAATCAGCTCGAATGAAAGGGACTTTGTTCAGTGGCGCCTTGCGCAGGCCTGTAGGAGTTTCCAGGAATTTCAGGGGGTATCAGCGCACGGAAGAAGAAGCCTGGGAACCAAGGTCAACTTTAACGAGGGTCTTCAAGAGTACCATCATGGAGTTTGCCGCGGAAAGATGTACCACGTGAGGGGCGTCCCAAGGGCCGTTTCTATTGGAAATGTGATTTGGTATTAGGGAAAGTGACCCGGGAGGAGAGCAGAGCAGATGATTTTGGGAGCCTAAGGAAGCGGATGGGTAGGCAGATAGGCTGATCAGGAGAGACCCATTATCAGAGAAGAGACAAAGAGAAGTGCGTGATCTTCTTAGGAAGTCACCACGGCTGACACCTAGAGGGTAAAGATCTTGTTAAGTAGGGATGTCATTTAGTGTAGTGTAGGGACAGACTAACTTTAATTTTCTTTTCTGTAATGACTTTGAGGTTGCAACTTGTATCTATTTTAGCAACCCTGATGGTATTCGAACTTGTACTTATTATTTTGTTCTTCAGACTCAGACTATTCAAGAAGTTCATGTTCATAGTGATTCCGATATACCTCTTGAATCTCATTTTGAGAAGTTTGTATCTTCAGTTATCTTTGACTTTATATTAAATCTTTAAAACTTAATTTTGGTCAGTGGTCATTTAGAGTGGAGTAAGTTCTTAAATTGATTGTTTACTGCAAGATTACCTTTTACTCAAGACAGGTACCAACGATTCAGTCGACAGGAAATGGGATTTGGTAAGATAATTAGTAACCAGTAATCCCGCGTTAGCATTCTCTTTACTGTGGCTATGGGGGTCTTCAAATTTGCATTATGCTCAGGTACAGTTGTTTTCTTGATTCGTGACCCTGTCAGTTTATTATTACTACCTGATTTAATTCCCCCAGGCTTTGCTGCCTCCAGGGTGAGCGCGTTTTTGGAGTTAATGCTTAAATCAGCTAACTGCTTTTCAATGTTCGTGAGCCTCAACTCTATCGGTTGCAAATGAATTGTAAGAAGTTCCCCGAATCTAACTAAAAGTTGGTTATTTTCTTCACAGTTACTACAGTCACCACCCACAATTACCGAGGCCTCTGAGCTTTCTGAGTGTAAAGACTCATTTGTTATGTCTGTGTGTGTTTTATCCTGGCCTCTCTGTATGGAGGGATCTATTACTTTCCCTTGCTTGTTAGTCAGTTTGCAGATCTCCTTTGCCTTTGGCGCTTTTGCGGTTTTCCTTTTTTTGGGAATAGCACCCTCCCTCCTTCCCCTTGACTGTCTTAAGGTTGTGTCATCTTCTGTTAAATTCACAACTAATTCCGGAGTTTTTTCTAAAGCCAAACTTAGTTGTGAATCAGTTAATAAATGTGATGCTGACAAATCAACCGTGTTTGGCATGCTATGGATATCTGCATGAACTTCCACTATGGGGCATATCACCTTACCCTGTACAGGGGTTCTAGCTAGCGCAAGAGAGCCCAGAGATGACCGTTTGGCTAAGGCTAAATCTTGGGCTACTCTGCGTTCCATGCGGATGATACCCTGATCTATAACCTCATTAGCCCTTGTGATAAAATTGTCTATTGGGCCTGTAATCTGAGCCCCGCCCAAAGCAGTTTTACTTCTGGTGCCTCTAGTAGACATTCTAAGATAATAGATACTCTTAACATTCACAAGGGCCAAATTTTGGAATAATTCGATATTAAGGACAATTAGGAATTGAAGCGAGCATACGGTAATAACAGAGCAGATTTTTAGATAATACAATCAAAATCAAATCAAGGGGGGGGGGCCCGGTCCGGTCTCACCCGGTCTTTAAAGGGCTTAAACGGGCCCGCCCTTGGCCCGGGCTTTGCCCGGGCTCGTCCCGTGCGTGGGCTGGGTACCAGTAGAAGTAAGAGAACAAGCATTTGCAATGCAGTAGGTCTCGCATTTTACCCAAGTTTGAGCTATTGACATTGCAAATACCAATGCCTTTTATTTTTGTTTTTAAAACCTAAATAAAAAGCATTGTCGTTTACAATGCCAATAGCTTAAACTCTCATAAATGCAAGACCTAGTGCCTTCTGTTCTACAAAGCAAACCTGTAAAGTTTGTATACCGATGTGACCTGTTGTGCAGGGCACCTGTACTGACTGCACTATTGTACACCATTGAGCACTTGAACTGACTGCATAGTGTACTGGTACCACTATGCACGCTCACAGGTTGTAGAGAAGTGTCCACTAGCCTAGAGTGACGTTCATCTGTACTCTGTGTAATATTGTGTACCTGTGCAGGACAGATTGTTGGTGACACACGTCTTAACGTATGTGTCAGAAGGCTTGCATGTTCTGTGGTGTGGCTGCCGTGTTCTATTCAGAGCATAGAGTAGGTTATGTTGGGACAGACTCCTAAATTGCCACATCTCCCCTGTGATGTGGCACATTACTGGATGGCACATTACTGGATGGAAGCTATCTGCTTTAACGCAGCGCTCCACCAGAACCATGTATAAAACACGAGGTTAGTTTGCACTGTGCGTACTATTCATAGAGCTTTGAACACGCAGGCGTTTCACCGCCAATCTCAGGACTCATGCGTTATACAACCGGGGAATAACAAGCATGTGCCCTTTTCCACATAGATTGTGTGTAAAGCGGAAATGGTGGCGTCTGTGAGCCCTCCAGCAGGAGAAATCTCAGGAGGGATTGGTCTAGTAAAGGACCTGCAGCACACTTAACAGCAGCGCGCTTGTCTCATTCATTCTTTGTAGTAAGCACGACACAGAGGAGTACACACAAAAGTGTCCAATGCTTCTCCTTATAAAGGGATATCGCAGCGCCATGTCACCTTTAGTCAGTAGCACTATTTATATATGTAACAAGTGTCTATTCTTACAACTGTGTCCTACCTACCCTAGAATATAAAGCGCTCCGATACCCTCTAGGGTCATGTTCGCGCTATACAAACTTAAAAATAAATAAATGTATATAAACAAATAAATAACCATATTGCTACATTTTATGAGTTCCTTGGAAAGAAAACCCTTGAGTGCGCTATAGTATTTATCAGCGCCTGCAAAGCTGTAATGTAACTAAAGGGTACGGTACGTTCATCGTGGCAGGTCTGTACACAGAGGTCGGTTCTGTTTGCAGTACGCGCCTTCCGAAGAGTAAGCACTGTGGCTTGTTGCACCTATTAGACTGTGAAGCGCGGTGACGCCACTAGCCGGAAACAGCGCCATAGACATAAATAAAGTGCACGAGGGAGTGTCCTGATTGAAGTTTCTCTGCGAGGACGGCAGCTGAGAGTCAGTCACTGCTCAGGAGAATTCTAGCGGAGTAGGTTGTTGACTTATGCCCCAAACACAAGGGCACTCACGCCGCTACCTTTAACTCGCTCCTCGGAAACCCAGTGCGAGAATGAGATCCTAAAAGGAACATTCACAACACAGGGTCTGTTATATATAGCCAGGAGCCAAATGTTACCCTTGACTTGCAGCTCCTGGCTTCGTTGCCTGAAGGAAGCAGCAGAATTTCTAAACCGGTTTGTTAGCGACCCCTTTAGTTTTAGTAGTTCCCACATTTACTACCCTTCCCCTGACCCTGCAGCAGGAAACCGCATGCAGCTGAAGGGCTAAGAAGGGGACAAGACGCCCGCTCTTAAATGTAGGTCCCTGAGAAAAAATGGTGTGGTATTACTTTGATATGCACGTCAGTCCGACATAAAAAAGAAAAACATCGGGGAAAGTTTGTAGACTTACCAGATGTCATGGAAGAGTATTTGAGAGGAGCAGCAAAAAATCACCGTTGCGGCCCGGAGGGTGGGGGGCTGGCAACCAGGAAGGGGGGGGGAACCAGGAAGTCAGGCATCCTTGCCCGTGACATGGGCGGGGCCTATGACGCGGCCGGAAGAGGCTGGTGTGCTCGTCCTTGCGTAGCGGTTGTAGTTCTCAGAAGTCCTGGGTCCCAGGAGGGGCCCGGGTGAAGTGGAGAGGCGAGTTTTGTTCCTGCAGAGGAGCCTGACTCTAGACGGGCCGGAGTACGAGGAGGAAGAGGTGGTGAATCCGCTGACCGCTCCGGCGCCTAACTAGTAAGTACCGAGATTCGGTGGGATGGCAGATCTCCCGATGCATGAGGCGGGGGTGTGTGTCTGTGTGTGCGTGCGGGGGGGGGCGTTTGTATGCGTGCGTGTCTGTGCGTGTGTGTGTGTGTGTGTGTGTGTGTGTGTGGGGGCTGGAAGTATCACACCATTACACTATTTAGCAGCAGTTTCACAGCACGTTTTATTCAAGGCTTCACACTAACTTCGAGACACGTTGACGCCAGCCCCTTTGAAGAAAAAAAAAAAAAGCGAAACTGACTATGTAGCGCGCGCACGCGATGCACGTTACAAGCAGCCAAGGCGCCAAAGCGTGCCCACGAGGTCAAATCTCCGGCAGGAGAAGCGCCTGTCAGTCTGCTGTCCACATTCCCCCAAAAGTGATAACATAAGTTGTCTCGCTCTAGACAGCAAAAGCCTCGCTTTTGCTTTCGTCTAGGCTCGACCTAAAAAGAGGGAGGGGCGGGAAGAGGACCAGCTGCGGCTGATCAACCCCGCACTGAACGCTGGTCCTCGCAGTCCTGTCCCGTCGTCAACCTGTGGGTGGGAGTCCCGGTACCAAGTTCGGAGCTGCAACAGTTCCTCGCAGCGTCAGGGGCAACACTCTCTCAGCAACAGAGACACGAGCGGCACACGCGAAAAGCGGGAGCCGCGAGAGGTGGGCAGCTTTCAAGCAGAAGAATACCACAAAGAGTCAGTGATCCGGGGCTTAGCAGCACGCCCTCAGCTAAGTTCAAGAAAAAGGTATCCACCAGGCAAGGTCTCCAAAGGGATTATATTCAGCTGGGGAGGGGCGGGAAGAGGACCAGCTGCGGCCGATCAACGCCGCACTGCACGCTGGTCCTCGCAGTCCCGTCCCGTCGTCAGCCTGTGGGTGGGAGTTCCGGTACCAAGATCGGAGCTGCAACAGTTCCTCGCAGCGTCAGGGGCAACACTCCCTCAGCAACAGAGACACGAGCGGCTCCCACGAAGCGGGGGCCGCGAGAGGTGGGCAGCTTTCAAGCGGAAGAATACCGCAAAGAGTCAGTGATCCGGGGCTTAACAGCACGCCCTCAGCTAAGTTCAAGAAAAAGGTAAAGGCAAAAAGTTTAGGGGTGAACCTGCCAAAAAGGCCCAAGTCCAACACAACCCCCTTCCAGCCAAAACGCAGGGTAGATCAAGCATTCCCTTGATGGGCTTCCCTGATTCTGGCGAGAAAACATGGACGTGGGCCCTCAACAGCAGGGACACCCTCCGGTTTCATGCCACTTTGAACCAACGTGATTTCCTCTGAAAAAAAACTCAGGACCAACTAGGCTAACCACTGGTACTCCCTAGTTGTCCGCGGCCGGGACCAGGCCCTCAACCATCCGAATACAAGTGGTCCTTGCCAATCCACAGAGTGGGGGGCAGTAACCCCGGGCACACAATAGCCAATCTCCACTTTTCTTCTCACTGTAGTTCCAACCTACCGCCTGAGGTCTAAAATCACCAGCTACATCGGGGTCAGAGGCGAGGACTCTCTCCCTCTGCACCGCCTTCCAGAGCACTATACACTCCCCACTGGAGTGGTACCCCTAGAAGGCAAGACCGGTCAGGACACTGATTACAGTTGCCCTTTGTTTTAGACAAATGTCCGGAAAACCAGGACTTCATGAGGGTGACACCTAACTAATGTGTCATGTGACAGTCTGCCTGGCGCAGAGCTCACTACCTCCTGTCCAACTCACAGTGCGTGAAGATGCTCCAGGACAGAAGTGGCATCACCATGGCCAATCTTTGGCGACACAGCCCTTCTGGCTGGCCCCTGACCCACTGGATCCTCCACTGGAGACTCTTTCCCCCTCTCACGCCTCAATCTGGATTTCTGTACCCTCCACTTAGGAGCGGCACGGCCAGACACCCGAACTGATGGAGGCCTGATTACAGGCACTCCCAGCTTACCTAACAAGTGAGATCTTCCTCAAAGAACAGTCCAACAAGACAGAATAGGCTCCCTAAAATCAAAGAACTTGAACACTTCAACAGGGGTTGGCGCGACTCCGGAAAACAATTACGGGGCAGGATCTCGCTGCTTGAACAGACTGAAGCGTCCTTTAACACCATTCACTGGCTAACCAATCACCCAAATGTCCAGTGCACCTCAACATTCATCCACACTCTCCCCACAAGACTGGTGAGACAGCCGCTTGACTGCCCCTGAAACACAACCTGTACCCCTCTTACTGAGCATCAGGTACCATACTCTGGGAGCTGGGAATGGGACTAACTGCACTGGACAATTATATTGCTGCCACCACTGGATCCCAGCCTACTGGGGAATCCAGAAAACTTAACAATGCACTTGGGGGATAATCTACCGTCCCGAGCCAGTTACTCCATGCCAATTAAGTTACCACTGTAGGCCAACCCAAGAAATAGCAGACAGTACAGGGGCAGTACCTCCTTCAGCATCAGGCCAACCCAAGAACAGACAGTACAGGGGCAGTCACTCCTACAGCTCGCGCTGCGGGCCAACCCCATAAATGACAGCCTACACAAGGGCAGTCACTCCTTCAGCATCAGGCCAACCCAAATTACAGTCTACACAATGGCAGTCACTCCTCCAGATTCTCTGGTTTCTGTCCTTGGCAGGAAACCTAACTCACTGTGCAATATAAAAATATATATCAACAAAAATGATCCTTAAAACAAACTCAAAGACAATAATCCCCAAAAATGTGACTATCTAAAATGCAGAGTCTGTAGTGCAGTCAGTTGTCACTGCGGTATTGAGCAAACGCAAGACCTATCCTCACCGCTGACAACCAATGTTAGAAATGGGGATCTCTGGTTGGCTAAGGCTTGCGCCAAAGCCAGGCAGAGACCACCACTCTAGTCAGGGAAAGGGAGTTACACGCCAAAGATAACCCCTGCTCACCACCTTGGTAGCTTGGCATGAGCAGTTAGGCCTATCTTGGTGGCGATGTGTAAAGCATTGGCACAACACACACAGTAACAGCACTAGGCACACCACAAAAGGATCTCCACACAAGGTTATATAAAAATAGCCTTTGTATTATAATAAAAACACATCAGATAGTAATCACACAATATACACTGTGCCAACTGGCATGGGCAATATTTACAAGGGATTATTTACACATGACAGGGCCATGTGGGCCACTGTCAGAATTAGCACTTGGTAAAGAAATAGTAAAAGTAAGAATATATATGAACTCAGAAGACAGCCAGTAATCACTGGCAGACACTATACTCAGCGTCAACCTGTAACATAAATCATAACAGGTACAGTATCACATAAGGCGAGAACTCTATTCTGCGCCAACCTCATAAGCTAAAATAGGGTAAACCATAATCTTCTAAACATAACTTGCATTAGGAAATACACTAAATAGCATAACCTGCAGTAGGGAATAAATCCAACCTAGACCACAGTAGTGAAATAAAACAATAGGTAAAACCTAGTAATCATAAAAGCACATTTATAATCATAAATCAAGGTGCATAAATCATGCTATAAACATTACATATAAACATTAACATTACATTTCCTAGCACCTATATCAAAATGACATTAGGGCCTTGCGCCCTACAAACCTAATAGTCCCCTGAGCCAACTGGCCATCTCTAAGGGGCTCAAATGCCCTCTGTCCAAAGTCAGGGCTGCTGCCTAAGCAGCAAAGGTCAAGGGTGCGCCACTGCGCAAAACCTAAACGTTGCAGCGGCCCACTACTTGCTGGGCAGCTGAGAGATTGAACTGAAGGCCTAAACGTTGCAGCTGGCACTAAGTGCTGCACAGCTGTGCAGGCCAAGGTAGGGATGGGGCAAAGGAGTGCGTCTCACTCCTAGGTTACAAAAAGCATGTCCCTTAGAAATAAAAGTCCCAAACGGTGCAGCTGCCCACTACTTGCTGGGCAGCTGTGAGGTAGAAATGCGGCATGGACTCTTAGGGGCCCTTTAAATAAATTGCGCCCAAGGTTGGAGCCACACGGGCTCTGTAAATCAATCAGCAAACCTTTGGAGCCATCTGGGCTCTAAAAATAAAAATAATGGGGCCAAAAGCATGGAAGCCACACAGGGCTCTGCGTAAATATTACACAACGATGACCCCCAAATGTTGGAAATTACCCTGCCACTCGAAGGACACCACTCTGGTAAAGAACACGGGACTTTTAAATATCTTTGTCCCCATCGTTGGAGCCACGGGCGCTCTAAAACAATTATGCCCAGAGGGCGAGCACTGGCGCTAAGAATCAACCTGCCCCCATGGAGCCACATGGAGCTCTGCGAGAATCAGGCCATGTCAATGGAGCGTCCTGCAACGGCGGACCTGCTCAGAAAATGCGGCGAGCATGTCCCCCCGCCCAGCCCTTACTCACCGGGCTTCTCTCTTCACTGGTGGAAGGCAGGCTCTGGGGCGGTTTCATGCAGCACGACGCGGGGCTCTCTCCTCCATCACAGGAGCCCCGCGCTGCTATCGGCGGCCTCGGCCCCTACTTTCCTGTTTCACCCAGGCCCCCTCCTGGGACCGGGGACTCGGATGTCTAGCCTACGAGGCTCCAGCGGCACACTCTTCCTGCGCTGTGCCCCACGTTGTCCAAGCGTTGTACCGGCCTCTTCTGGCTGGATTTCAGGCCCCGCCCATGTCACGGGTATGAGGTGCTGGACTTCCGGTTTGGAAGCACGGGCCGCGATGCTAATTCTTGGGGGAAAAATGAGGGGTGGGCATCCTCGAAATAAGAAATTAAGTTAGAAGCGGGCTGGGCACCCGCAATTTAAGAATAAAAAAAAGCGGGGTGGCAGCCGTATTGCTAAAAAAATAAAACGAAGATGCAGGGTGGACACCTGCTTAAAAGAAAATAACCAGCAGCCCGGCGGACATGATGCAGGGTGGGCACCTGCAATAAAGGGGCCACGGGGGGAATTCCTGCGCTGGGGATCCCCTCTTACAGGGCCACCAAGGTGTCAGAGCGCTCACAGGGTGCTCAGGAGCCCAAGGAGTCCTGGGGCAGGGAAAGGAAGCAGGCAGCTCCTAGTAAAGAATAAGTCCTCCAGTCCCCCCAGGCAAGGCAGAAGGGCCCCAAAGGAATAAAGTCTCCAAGGCATCCAGGGGTAGGGCAGAGCCCAGGGAGGCAAGCCTTCCCCTGAGCCTCAGCAGCAGCACGCCCCTGGTAGATTCCAGTCCATGACAAGAACATTTTCATGGGGTTACAGCCCCTTCTTTTATACACAGAAATCCTTTGTCTAAAAGGTGCAGGCAAGGGTAGTACCAGATGCAACTGGTTCTGGAGCACTTTGTTTGGCTCCGCCCCTCTCCCTATTCACAAGACAGGCCAGGGACATCAGACCCTCCACAGGGGGTGGAGCCAGCATTGTGGAGGGAAGGCACAGCCCTATTAAGGTTCCAGGTGCAACTCCTCCATCCCATCTAGATGCAGATCTCCCTATTCACCACCGGGCAGACTCATCCTGGCTCCCGGAGTCAAGCACACCAGCCAGCCCCTGACACTCACAAGCCAGACAGGCAATTCACATTCACTGCACACAGAAATGCCAACTTCTAAAAGTGGCACTTCTACACTAGACACAATAAATCTGCGCACACCATTGCGCAGCATTTTTTACCAAGAGTTTGCACATACCAAACTCGCCCCTGCACTCCCCATATATCAGGAATTACCACGGGCACACATATCCCCCATGCATTCCTATGGGAGGGCAGGTCACTCTCGCACACACACTCAGACTGCGCACACACTTTACACTGGGCCTCAGTGCTAAAGTGCGCAGAGGCCTAAAATCACTACCACCATGCCAGAGGTTAAAGGCAAAAAGTTTAGGGGTGAACCTGCCAAAAAGGCCCAAGTCCAACAATTAGCAAATAAATTCATGATATGTTTGGTTATTTCTCTTCAGCATATTCCGTATGAGTTAAAACACGAATAGTAAAGTGGATGAGATTGTTTCCACTCAATTGCAAGGTAGGCACATATATGCCCTTGTGGTATACTGCGATACATTTGAGTACCATTGTGTCGGGCAGAGTGGGCGTACACACAGAGTTGCATGAGAGTACCATAGTGTGACGAAATATATCATCAACTTGCACAAACACATGGGGACTCAACATATTATTGACTTGTACAATCACAATACCAGTGACTAATGCATGACAGTGGGCGCTTCTTCATGACTATTGGTTACGTTTGGTTCTCTTCATAACAGAGAGCCGTTCATATGGTTTTGAGACTAGGCATGTGAGTAGCAGCATGTTCACAGATGTTTGAAGTAAGAACATTGGACAATGAAATGTTACCCACCCTTGTACTTCATGAAAGTGATTTAAAATCATTTCTGTTTTAGGATTTCCCCTGAAGAAGGGACTTAATTGTCCCGATATGCATTGGGCATGAATCATTCAGGATGATTATCAATACGTTGTAATATGCAAGATAAATTGTATATTGCAATTTTGTTGATTTGTAAAATAATTCAGATGATAATTCATGAATGTTAATGAATTTCATAAATGGTACATTACGCTTTAAAAGCAACAGGAATTTATAGAAAACAGAGATTAAATGAATCATGAGAAGTAGAATGATAATAGTACTGTGATTCATGAGATGAATAAGTTATAATTGTGAATAGTGCACTCTGCATTCAAGTTGAATTGCTTGATATATTATTACTGTATATTATTGACGTATGCCAACAGAACACATAGTAGGGTAGAACCACTGACCAACAGTATAAAAAAGGTATTTTATTTTGAAGAAAAAGGAGTACTGTCAAACAAGGGATTGATTCAAACAAAATGTTGTTTGAATCAATATCAAATATAACAGAAAACAGAGCAACAATTCTGGCTTACAGGACAGATCAAGCCTCAGAAATATATGCACTTATACCAGAGGTGAAACTAACAGATGTATAAGGAGAATCAATTTCCCAACAACTTAAACGATTAGTATATCTGACTAGGCGTGAACTCAATTAAAGATTGTATGCTTCAACGTTGGTCCAGTACCACAAAGCCAAAAGGATTCCTAGAGGTCTACAAGTTTCTATCAAACCAATGTTGTTCAGGTTTGATTTAAATAGTGGATTCATGGACAAGTGGCATGCCATTCCAAATAAGTGCTGCCTGGACCTGATTTTATTATTAATTGAGGAATTATCCAGAATTATCCGGGAGTTGGAAGAAGACATTTTCAACATAAAAAGGGATTTGGAAATGATGATGGAAAAAGACACTTGGAAGATCATTTTGGAGGGGATTAACCAGAAGTTGGATAAATACAGTGAAGAACTGCAAGAGGGAAAGCTACATAAGTTTAAAAGGGACACAATTGATTACAAGTTAAATGAGGTGTACACCTAGGCGGATGTTTACGCACAAAGGTGTTTCAATGTCAAGAAGACAACAATGCAATCACAAGGAGCTGACAGACGGAGTGCTGAAACTTTTCAGACACTCACCCCCAGTCACAGATCTGAGTTGAATCCATCATCATTCTTTAGCTCACTTTGCCACCTCACTTCAGACCCAGCTATATGCAAATCAATCTTGACCCTCCTGGGAACAGTCCAGCCCGAACTGCCAAGCCAGGTCTTCCCCGTACCGGAAACAAGCATCCTGTGACCGGTTTCTGGGTAACACCCTTCATCAGCCAGACTAGCTTGAATCCAGTGGCAAAGTGAGCAAGGGACCCACTTTTGGGCATACCCTGCCAACTTAGGGCGAACAAAGCAAACACAAGGAGATGATGGACGGAGTACTGAAACTTTTCAGACACTCACCTCTAGTCACAGATCTGGGTTGAATCCGTCATCATTCTTTAGCTCACTTCACCACCTCAGTTCAGAATCAGCTATATGCAAATCAGTCTTGACAGTTCGGGCTGGACTGTTCCCATTCGGTGCAGGGTCAAGACTGATTTGCATATGGGTGAGTCCAAACTTGGATGGCATGGTGAGCAAAAAATGATGCTGCTGTTTACACCGTCCACATCAATTATGTTTTTTTTTTTATTTTAAGATAATGGGCTGACACCACTGAGTTGTCCTTTTTATGAAAAAGTAACGTACCCAGGCAAAAGCAAGTATACTGGCAATGTTCAAATAGTAGCAAATTAATAAAGAATAATAATAATCGGGCACACAATTAGCATTTGGAGGTTTAATTTGATAAAATCGATAAAAGTGGTCATAAGGATAATCAATGACATGGAGAGAAATAGCAAATAATGATAAAAAATTCTTCCATTAGAACATCAGTGAATATGCATTGCTATGTGTACAGATGTTCCCAATGATCTGAAGGGGAGATGGTTTTCGTCTACACGTTTCAACACATAAGAAGTGTCTTCCTCAGGATGCTACCATCTTGTAGCATATGTAAACACTTTTGAATTTTGGTAGAATAGCTGTGTAGAAATCGATCCGGTCAGAGTCTTTACGTCATCTGTTTTTGTCTGTGAAATAAATGATATCACTTTGTAGATCAGATAGTCATGGTAGCATATGTAGTATCAAATAGGGTTGAAAGCTGGCAAAGGCTCAGGAACTTAGTGTGAAAGATCAAACATCCCTTGTCAACAGACGCTGCACTATGCTGATAAATGAGGCCAGATAATCACTCGTAGTGGGCTAAGCAATGGCTTCAGGAATCTTTAATTTCTGACCAAGTACATACGGTGGCTCATATATTGATGAACAGTAGATCTGATAAAACCGTAGAGCTTCGGATTAAGTGTCTGCCGAATGCTAAGCATAATATTTATTCCAAGTACAGCAGCGTCTGTTGCTTCATGGAGGTCGACGAGTCTAGAGTGGCATACGGAGACAGTCGTCTGGTGAAATCGTTAAAATATGAGCTGAATATCTGATGAACTGCTCTGCGTTTTGATGCACGCAGCTGCGTGTCGTTAAGACGGCGGGCTGATGTAAACGTTAAAATATGGACAGGATATCTAAACGATGCTGATGAACAACTCGGCGTTCTAAAACCCGCAACTGCGTGGCGTTTGCTGCCTCGTGAAAAAAATCGAGTTGTCCACACATCACATACATTTGAAGCTTCGATCACAATATAAGATTTGAAGCAATGTTTCTGGGCATCATATACTGTGGAACAACTACACACCACAATTAAGAGCAAAAATACCAAGTCCAAGTCCTGAAGAGAATCCCAGATTTGTTAGGGATTCGAAACGCGTTGGCTTTGAATATGGGGGACTGTTGATGGGGTGTCTCATGAGGAATGTTAAATAATATTTGCCTCAGCAGCTTCTGACAACACCCACAAGTAGGTTAGGTATCCTCATCCTCTCACAGGCAGGACAGGAAACAAGTGTTTCGAAAAAGAGTAACTGTCCGTCTGGTGTTAATATGAATGTAGGACTGGTTTAATTTCAGGCTGGCACACATGAGTTATTGATGTTTTTCTTGTGATTATTGATTTGTTGTCATATTTGTTTGCAAAAACGTTTCATATATTATTATTTTTTCTCACATATTTTTTGCACTATGTAAATGTTGTATATAGTTCTTTTTCAAATATTTTTGAATTGTGTGATTTACTAATGTGGTGTTTCTTTGAAAAGACATGCTCTATTCATTTATGAATATCTTTGTTGAAATATCAAAAATAAGCTAAATAAAGCTTGAAAACTTGGGAATTAATTGTCTAAGGTTTATCACATCTCTAATCAAAATAACCCCCCCAGACATCCTGTTTGCTTATTTCGATAAATATGTTCTATGCAGGATTTTAAGCTAAATGAGACACAAGTGCATTGGGATAGCAACTTCCCTGGGGGAGGAGAAAGCTTCCTGCCAGTCATCGTCCTCTAGGTATCCTAGGTCAGTTTCCCAGAGCTGCCGGAGTTGCACCAGAGGGTCAGGCTTATTGTTTATCAGTTTGCGATAAGTGAGGGAGATCGCTTTGTCAGGGGGTCTGTCACGAGCCGATCCTCCAGTGGAGAGGCCTCGGGCAAGGTCGTGCCGCTGGCAACAACCAAGGTGAGTGCATGTCGAATTTGGAGATACCGGAAATTCTCAGACACCGCAAACTGGTACTCTTTTTGGAGATCTGCATATGAGACCATTGTGTTACGTTTCCAAAGGTCCCCTACTGAGGAGATACCAATTTGGTCCCATTGTCAAAGCCCGGACACCGGCTCAGTGAGCCAAGTTGCTCAGATTCCCAGAGGGGGGTGAGCAATGTTAGCTTCTTATGCCACTCCAGGTTCCTTGTGGAGTGTTGCCACAATGTCACTGTGTGGGCCGTGGGACCGTTTAGGTGTTGCTGTTTTAGGTTGGAATATAGCGCTCATTGGTAGCCCCCTTTGGCTATTACCCATCTGTCCATTTGGTCCGACGGTGGGGCAAAGACCCATTGGTTAACCACAACAAGCTGGGAAGTCCAGTAGTATTGTTTCAGGTCTGTTAGCGCGATTCCTCCATCGTACCACCCTCTGACCAGCTTGTGTATATCGATGCGTAGGCCTTTCCCGTTCCATATGAGAGCTCTGACCTCACTCTCCACAGCAATAAAATAGGCATTGGGTACCCTATGGGGGGTATTCTGCAATATATATAGAAATTGTGCAAGAGCTAGCATTTTAAACAAAGCCGCTCTTCTGAGCAAAGTGAGAGGCAGCGTCTGCCAGTGTAGTACGTTGTTACGAAACCTGGTCAATGGGACTTTAAGGTTAGCATCCTACAAACGGGCGGGTGTGGGGGTAATGTATATGCTGAGATAGCAGAAGCCATCAGCGACGACTGTGATATGGGTGTCTTTAGGCATCTGCATCGTAGAGCCCTGCAGCATAAACAAGACAGATTTCGTTCAGTTAATGGTGTACCCCGAATTGGAACTAAAGATTGCGAAAATGTGTAGAATTCTGTGGATCGAAGCTGAAGGGGCCACCACATAGAGCAAAACATCATCGGCATAGAGGGAGATTCGGTCTTCATGTTAGTCAGTCCACTTCAGTCCCCTGATCATAGGGTCACCCCTGACCCAGGTCTCCAGTGGTTCCAGCAGTAAAGCAAATTTGAAGGAGTACAGGGGGCAACCCTGCCTAGTCCTCCTCTCTAGTTGGAGGCGTCTAGAGGTGTGTTGGTTGACTACCACCTGAGCAGTGAGACCTGTGTATAACAGTTTAACCCATTGAATATAGTGAGGTCAAAACCCCAGGCGTTTGAGGAGTGCAAACATATATGGCCACTCAATTGTGTTAAACACCATTTTGGTGTCTAACGACAGCACTGCAGCATCATCCAAAATAGTGTGGGCCCTCCCCATCACCCCATGGAGTCTTCGAGGGGAAGGGCCGTATTACGGCCAGGCATAAAGACCGACTGGTCAGGGTGTACTATCTTTCAGATGGCTGGGATTAAACGAATGGCCAAAACCTTGACCAAGATTTTAACTTCAGCTGTCAACAACGAGATGGGCAGATAGGATTCACACTTTGTCGCTGGTTTGCCCGGCTTGTGTATGACCGCAATGGAGGCTAGCATCAAATCCTGGGACGGGACAACGATCCTGCCTGGTAACCCTTCAAGTACATCGCCCAGAGGGCAGGCATTATCTTAGAGGACCCTAACTTAAACAGTTCTCTGGGGAGGCCGTTAGGGCCCATGGCCTTGCCTGATTTAATTCCATTAATGGCGGTCGCGAGTTCCTCTTCCGTGAGGTCACCCTCCAAAGGCTCACACCTCCCCTGTGGCCAGCACAGTCACCGGAATAGTGGACAGGAGGTCTCTTGAGTCCTGCAGGGTGGTGTGGGTTGCGGAGGAGTATAAAGATGCAAAGTGAGAGGCAAAGGCCACAGCAATGTCTTGCGGATCTGCCACCAGTTCACCCTCATCTGTCTCAATTAGGGTCACCCATCTCTGAGAGGCCTCCCGTCTCTCCAACCATGCCAGGATTTTTCATGTGGCCTCACCAAACTCATAAATTCTATGGAGAGTCGCCTTGTTGTTTTGCCCTGGCAGTCTCCATCACTAACTGACGATAATCCAGATGCTTGACCCTCAAAATATGGATAAGCTGCTCGTCATCACTGGTTGCCACCCCCTCCTCTAACTCCTAAAACTCCTGCTCCAAGGTCTCCAATCTAGCCATCTGTTCCTTCTTGTGTCCCACCATCAAGGAGAGTGACTGACCCTTGATTACCGCCCCAAAGGCCACCCCTATAGTGTGCCGTGGGATTGGACTGTATGCGTGTTCTCAGTAAAATAGTGATCTACTTCTTTGAGCAAAGCACTCTTGAAATGTGGAATTTTCCAACACCAGGGGTTTATGGAGAGGGCAAGGCGGCGGTGTGCCTGAGGCAAAGTCAACTGAACAAGAATCGGGGAGTGATATGAAATACCATGAGCCAGGGACTTTGCGTTGGAAAAATAGGAGAGGTCATCAGTATGTGTAAGCAAACAATCAATTCTGCCCATGCGCCCTGGAGTGGAAAGCAAAAGTCCACGCCAGTTGGTTAAAGTGAAGCCATAAGTCCACCAGGTCAAATGCCAGGAGAAAGTCCATTAGGGGGGAGGTGTCATGCGGGTCCCGGCGAGGGGGGCGACGGTCCACTCGGCCGTCCATTGCAAGGTTAATGTCACCCCCCAACACCAAGAGGCAAACCGGAAGATCTAACAGGAGTTTACCCAGGTCGGACAACGTGGTGGCCTTCAGTGCCGGAGGGATATAAATCGAAAGTACGTTAATGAGTTTACCCTCCCGTCTCCCTACAATCGCCGTGTATTATGAAGGGGCATTGTTTACGGATAAGAATGCCGATCCCTCTAGAGCCAGATGTAAAACCCATGTGAGCACCAACCTATAACCCCAATGATCTAATGCTTTGCAAGTGATGCCAATGAGTTGTGTCTCTTGCAGAAGGGCGAAATCAAGGGCTTGTCTCTTAATATATTGGAGTTCAACCCCTCGCTTAAGTTTATCTCCCAGTGTGTTGACATTCCATGTAAATATGCGGAGTGTCCTTTGCACAATACAGTCTGTCATGGTACGCATGAAAAAGTTGGGGCCCTGGCTACTTCTCTCTCAAATGTATGTGACAGATTTTGGTACGCCGAAACTATGAGCCCAGATCGTACCCGATTGGTTATTATGTTTCTTACCAATACCAGCACACAAAAACAACAACAATAATAAAAGAAACAAACCTCCATCACCAATACGTCCCTCCTCCTCCCCCCATCCTGCCTCCCTGCATGACGGGCATTGAACCACCTGCCTCCCCAAACTTGCAGAGTGCCTATCGCCCACCCTTGAGATAGTAGGGAACGTGGTCCAACCCCACTCCCTGGGACCCGAGATTAAGTTTGACGCATTTACCCCTGACATTAGTCCCATATACATTGGATTAAGGCCTAGTCATTTGCAAACATTAAGAAAATAGTGTCACCCCCCAACAGAAAGCATGATCTTGAAATTGCAAGCAGGAGCACCCAGTTACATAAAAGTATTAATGCAAGACAATTGTGCTGTGAATCAGTGTATGTCTTTAGAGACATAAAAACATAGACCTGAGTAGCAGAAAACCTTCGTCACACAGCTTCAATCAGCCAGTCTCTGTTCCGCTGGACCCTCTGCCCTGGAGTAACCGTACAATGGGGACCCCGGCTGGCGGTTTCGAACTGTCCTTGTGTCCAGTGCCATTTTTTAGTTTACGGTTTCGTTTGCTGACCATGCGCCAGCCTTCAAGCGAGTCCCATGCATCTTCAGGTCGAGTAAAGAACCATACTTTACCCTCGGATTCCACTTGTAACTTTGCTGGGAACAGCATGGCATATTTGACATCTTGGTCATGCAGTGCTTGCTTCACTTCTAGGAAACTGCAACGTTGTTTCTGTACATGCAGCGTAAAGTCTGGAAAGAAGGTGATTTTGCTATTGTCCATAGCCCTCAGTGGGGCCGCTCTTGCTGTTTGAAGTATGGCGTCCCTATAACGGAAGTTGAGCACCCGTGCCAAGAGAGGTCTGGGGGTGCACTAGGTTTGGACTGACCACCTGGCACTCGATATGCCCGTTCGATAGAAAAGTACTTGGACAGCCCCTTCGGTTGAAGGTATTGCAATATCACCTCTTCAACAAATAGGTCCGAGGCTTGCCCTTCGGCCCTTCCGGCACACCTACAATGCAAATATTATTGCGTCGCATTAGGCCTTTGTAGTCATCAAGTTGTCATTCAATCACATCCTGATTAGCACGAAGTTCAGTTACTTGGCGCTAAAGGAAGTAATTGTCGGCTGTTAGGCCCTTGGTCGTGCTTTCAACCTCGTTGATGCGCTCGGCCATGTTATGCATGTCCACTCTGGTCAGGGAGACTTCCGAGATGACTGTATCAATGCGGCCTTCCAGAGAGGTGCGCATCGTCATTATTGCAGTCAGGATATCTTGCAGCATGGGGTCTGATCCCCACCAGGTTTGGGGTTAGTTTGTGTCTCCTCTTGGCCCTTCTGCCAGGCATATTTTTCCAGCTTTGTTTGGAGAGTGCCTCGGCTGCTTCGGCCACTTGCCATGTGGTGGCCGATGTGTGTGGTGCGTAAAATTGGGAACTCCGATCCAGCTACTCACTGCCGCCTGCGAAAGGGATAAGGCCCTCACCGGCCTGTCAGGTTTTGCCTGTTAGGCCCAGGCTAGCAAATGGAGCAATCCAGGAAGATGCACGCACCAAGGGGTGGGAGATCGCTAAGTTAGGGCAGATAGCTCCCCCAGCTCATAAATGACACACCTTCAAAGGGATCCCTTCGTTGTAGGAGTTTGTGACCTTGTGCGATTTAGAGTGATGCGTGCTGCTACCCCCCTCCAGTAAATAGACCTTTAGGTCTGCCACCCACAAAGATGCCTCACTAGTGTTCAGGTAAATCTCAGCGCATCTCGTGGACTCCCCACCAAGTAGAACAAGGAGTCCAATGCTGATTTGGTGCTCTCCCCCACAGAAAGCACTCAATGGAAGCAGGCACCGAGTCCGTGCCACAGCAGCTTGCAGCTTGTATAGTCTCTAAAGTTGAGGACAAGTGGGCCTCCTACTCAAGCCCCAGCAAAAAAATTATGGATTAAGGCCCAGATCTCTGCATTGGGGTGACTGTATGACATTGTTCTGCATTCTGTCCATCAGTTGTTGTTTTTGCATTTGTCACCCCGAGTGGGATGGGTATGCCCAGACGTTGGTCCTGTGCTCTCCATGCCACTGACATCAAGCTATCCTGGCTGCTGAGGGCTGAAAGCCCGAAACTGGTCCTAGGATGCTTGTTTCCAGTCCAGAGAGAACCTGGCCTGGCAGTTCGGGCTGGACTGTTCCCATTGGGCGCAGGGTCAAGACTGATTTGCATATGGCTGGGTCCAAACTGGAATGGCATGGTGAGCAAAAAAATTATGGATTAAGGCCCAGATCTCTGTACTGGAGTGAATGTATGATATTGTTCTGCATTCTATCCATCAATTGGGTAGTGAGACAAAATATCGAAATTAAAATATCGATATACAATAATATCGATGTTTTAATTTCGATGGTATGGAATATCGATGTCCAAAATATCGACAGACAGAATATCGTTTTTTTAAGGTATGTATGTTACAAATATCGAAATGTACTAATATCGAAAAAAATTTATTGTTATGTATTTTATTATGTTGTTTATATGTTTGTTAAATATGTTTTGTAATGTATGTTTGAAAATTAGTATATTTGTTTACATTTTGCGTTTTAGTATCAGAGCGGGTTGTGGGTTTATAGGGGAATAGGGTGGGAAGTAATGTGATAATAATTAAATAATTAATTATTATATTTTTGTAAATATTTGTAATTATTAATTAACTGGTAATTAATTAATATTAATTAGTTAATTACATTAATTAGATTTAATGTTTTAATATATATATAAAAAATTAATTGTTAATTAATTAATTGGTAATTAAATAATATTAATTAGTAAATTAACTTAATTAGAGTTAATGTGCTAATATATATATATATATATTTTCGTTATTGTTAATTAATAATTAATTGGTAATTAAATAATATTAATTATTTAATTAAATTAATTAGAGTTGATGTGCTAATATATTTAATGTTTTTGTTATTGTTAATTAATAATTAATTGGTAATTAATAATTATTAAGTGATTAAATGATGTGATTTATTTATGTGTAGTGGGTTGTGTGTTTATAGGGGTATAGGGTGTGATATAATTAAATGTAAATAATTAAAGAGATTGTATTTATTTGTTGGTATTTATTGTTAATGAATTAGTAATTAATATGTCTTAATTAGTTCATTTATAATTACATCAATTTAGTAATATTAATTGTTATTAATTGATTAATAGAAATATATATTAACTGTGTTTTTTGTATGTTTAGTGTGTTGTGTGTTAAAGGGGGAGTAGTGTGGGAAGTAATTTTTACCCCCATGCTATCCAATGCTTTCCCTACTGTTGCACCCTCTGGAGTGGGAATAGTAATTTAAACCCTACGCTATCCAACGCTTTCCCTACTGTTGCACTCTCTGGAGTGGGAATAGTAAATTTTACCCCTACGCTATCCAACGCTTTCCCTACTGTTGCACCCTCTGGAGTAGGAATAGTTATTTAAACCCCTACGCTATCCAACGCTTTCCCTACTGTTGCACCCTCTGGAGTGGGAATAGTAATTTTTACCCCTACGCTATCCAACGCTTTCCCTACTGTTGCACCCTCTGGAGTGGGAATAGTAATTTTTACCCCTACGCTATCCAACGCTTTCCCTACTGTTGCACTCTCTGGAGTGGGAATAGTAATTTTTACCCCTATGCAATCCAACGCTTTCCCTACTGTTGCACCCTCTGGAGTAGGAATAGTTATTTAAACCCCTACTCTATCCAACGCTTTCCCTACTGTTGCACCCTCTGGAGTGGGAATAGTAATTTTTACCCTTACGCTATCCAACGCTTTCCCTACTGTTGCACCCTCTGGAGTGGGAATATTAATTTTTACCCCTACGCTATCCAACGCTTTCCCTACTGTTGCACCCTCTGGAGTGGGAATAGTAATTTTTACCCCTACGCTATCCAACGCTTTCCCTACTGTTGCACCCTCTGGAGTGGGAATAGTAATTTTTACCCCTACGCTATCCAACGCTTTCCCTACTGTTGCACCCTCTGGAGTGGGAATAGTATTTTTTACCCCTATGCTATCCAACGCTTTCCCTACTGTTGCACTCTCTGGAGTGGGAATAGTAATTTTTACCCCTACGCTATCCAACGCTTTCCCTACTGTTGCACCCTCTGGAGTGGGAATAGTAATTTTTACCCCTACGCTATCCAACTCTTTCCCTACTGTTGCACCCTCTGGAGTGGTATTAGTAATTTTTACCCCTACGCTATCCAACGCTTTCCCTACTGTTGCACCCTCTGGAGTGGAAATAGTAATTTTTACCCCTACTCTATCCAACGCTTTCCCTACTGTTGCACCCTCTGAAGTGGGAATAGTAATTTTTACCCCTACGCTATCCAACGCTTTCCCTACTGTTGCACCCTCTGGAGTGGGAATAGTAATTTTTACCCCTATGCTATCCAATGCTTTCCCTACTGTTGCACCCTCTGGAGTGGAAATAGTAATTTTTACCCCTACGCTATCCAACGCTTTCCCTACTGTTGCACCCTCTGGAGTGGGAATAGTAATTTAAACCCCTACACTATCCAACGCTTTCCCTACTGTTGCACCCTCTGGAGTGGGAATAGTAATTTTTACCCCTACGCTATCCAACGCTTTCCCTACTGTTGCACCCTCTGGAGTGGGAATAATAGTCATTTAAACCCCTACGCTATCCAACGCTTTCCCTACTGTTGCACCCTCTGGAGTGGGAATAGTAATTTTTACCCCTACGCTATCCAACAATTTCCCTACTGTTGCAATATGTGGAGTACATATATATAATAATTTATATGTAGAGTTTTTAATTTATTTTAAAAGTATATGTATTAGTTATAATTTTTTAAAAATGTGTTAATGTTTTTATTTAATATTTGTAAAATTATATGTATTTTAAAAATATTTTTACATTATTATTAATACATTTAAAAAAACGATATTTTTAATTTCGATATTTTTGTACTACGATATTAAATTTTCGATATTTTTGTACTTACCTTTATGAAGATATAACTCCGATATTTTTTACTTCGATATTTTTGTGTCGATATTTTTGTATGTAGATATTCTGTCTGTCGATATTATGTCATAGATTCCATCAATTGTTGTTTTTGCAAGAAGACAACAATGTAATCTGAAGAAAGTATAGTGTCTGAAAAAGACATAGAAGCCAACAGAGAACCGATTAAATTAACATCAAGTGACCCAGTTCATTCAGGGCCATCAACCAAATTGGGAGAAACAGTTCATCCAGCCATGTCAGTGTCTTTTTTGTTCCAAATACCAGATCAAGGGCAACCTTCATTACAATCAGGACGAACTATTCAGGGATCAGTCGCAAAACCAGGAGAGGACAAGAAAAAGGAAGGAAAGAACTTGATAAGTCAAAGCAAAACTTAATAGTTAACATATCATCTAGCAAACTGACAAGTCAACAAGTACAGGTTCTGAATAAAGGCATGTCCTTTGTACCTACTAATGATACGAATGAACTAGAGACTGAAACTACTGTTTTTAGATTCATGCGAGCATTGCGATTAAAACATTTTTTCACTAACATAGTAACAGATACTCCAGACCAAGAAGAATCAGAAGTGACACAATTCTAACCTAAGAGTATATTCCAAGCTCCAGTCTTGCATAAAATGTTGGACACTTTTGAGATTATGGTGAAGAACGACATCAGGAAATTAAATTTTAAAAAATGAAAGACGACAAAACTTAGTAATACATGAAAGGAAAGTGGTTAAATCCTTAGCAAATGACCCCAAGCTCACATTCCAACCAGCGGACAAAGGGGGAGCATGTTGGTTGTTATGGACAGTTCTTATTATCAGACTAACATGTGTCGGATGAATCAACAAACATGCCTTTAGATTGCGATCCTACCACACAATTGACAGGAACATTAACTAAGATTTTGGATAAAGCTGAAGAGATGGGGGTTGGTTAGATGGGAAGGTTAGATAATTTTTAACAGCGACTAACCCGCGAAGACCCAGATTATACATGATTCCAAAAATACATAAAGATTTGAAGGACCCACCGTTTTGACCTATTGTCTCCGGTTGTGGATCACTATTCGAATGGCTGGGGAAGTATTTGGATCATTTTCTGCAAAACTTTGTACAATCATGGCACTCCTACATCAAAGACACCACAGATGTTTTTACAGAAACTTCAGGCTGTGGAGGCATTGATTCAAGAACATTGGTTATTAAGCACCATAGACATTACAGCACTTTACAACTCCATTCCTCATCCTGAAGCGATAGAGGCGTTCGAATGGGCACTGTTACAATCTCCCAACATAGAAGCAGACAAAGTTTTTTTACTGGAACTGCTACACTTCTGTTTACACCATAGCCATGTCCAATGGCAGGATACATTCTTAGTACAACTAACTAGAACATCAATGCGTTTTTCTGGAACACCTGCATATGCAAATATATTTATGGCAAAGATGAGCATTTTTTCGCATACAACAGTGGCACAAAAAGATTGCATTATATTGCAGGTTAATTGACAATATATTTCTTATTTGGACTGATACAAGGAGTGAACTGGAAAACGTGATTCAGTAATACACGTTATCCCAGATTCAAGTTCACACATACCATTAATGAGACAAACATACCTTTTTTGGATGTATCAGTTATCAAAACTGACTCTGGATTGCACACCCAGATTTTTGCTAAACCAACAGACAGGAACAATGCACTATTGTTCACAAGTTTCCACCCTGGGAGTTTAACCCGCAACTTACCATTTTCGCAATTCCTAAAGATTATGAGGATTTGTTCTGATTGAACTTTAAGTGAACAAGGCATTTCAGTATACAAACAAAACTACATGGAAAGAGGTTATCCAGAGGACTTGTTAACAGAGTGTATACAAAAGTGAACCGAATGAAGAGAACAGATTTGTTGATTAAAAAAAATTATACCTAAAAACAACTCATTGTTTTTTGTTTCAAAATATTTGACTAGCTCAACCACAATCAAAAATCTCCTACTAACAGCGGCAGTCAAAATAGTACTCACCAAATGGAAGGACACTTCCAAAGCAACTTTCAAGGGGTGGCTCAACTGGGTGACTTTCCTTCGAGGAGCTGACAACACCGCCCTGCGAAACTCACCATGGAGACAACCCAACAGGAGGATGTGGGTGGCCTTGGACGAGTTCCTAGACCCGTACGAGCCACCACGAATAAGTACAATCTAGTCTAACAAATGGCTCTGCACCTCACCCACACAGGGCTCAACACTCAGTCGCGTCAAACGTAAACCCTTGTATGCTTCTGTTTTCTCTCTCTACCTTAATTCCTATCCTTTCCCCTTCTTCCTTTCTCACACTACTCTCTTCTTACGGTGACAGTGGATAGGGGGGCTTTCAAGGGTATATACTGTGTAATGTACCACCTGCTTCATAGCCATTGTGAGCTGCAACCCTGTAACGACAAGGCGTGATGATTATATGTTTTATGTTTTATGTTGTAAAAACAATAAAAATACATTGAAATAAAAAAAAAAAAGAATTATTAACACTAAGTGGGAATTGCTGCAAAACTAACCAGATTTTAGCAAATTGTTTAAGGAGAAACCACTGCATGCTTACACAAGAGGCAAAAACCTAAGAGAATTACTGGCAACAGCAGAGAAAAAGCAGGATGTTGTATGGGAAAGCACAAAAAAACTTTTCAATTGTATGCATTGTAAAAATGTAATTACTGGCGGGTCTTTAACTCATCCAAGTACAGGAGAAATTGTAAAATTGAGACACACATCTGACTGTTTTTTTTTTTGTTTATTGGTTTATATAGCGCTGAATCACCCATGAGGGTATCTCGGCGCTTAGACTGAACATTGTAACAGAACCCTAATATGATTAAAAGAGATATGTTTTTAGCATTTTCCTAAAATGGGTCAGATTTGGACAGGCTCTTAAATGTAGCGGTAGGGTATTCCAAAACATCGGTGCCTGAAAAGAAAAAGCCTTAGCTCCACTGCGCGCTTTTTTGATCCTGGGAGTTGTGATCAACAGATCAGAACTAGATCTGAGTAAACGCGTGGGACAGTAGGGGGTACATTTACGGGTCAGGTACATAGGTCCTTGCCCTCTAAGGGCTTTGTGTATAATGCACCCTATTTTAAACTTAATTCTTTTAATAATAGGGAGCCAATGTAGTTGATTTACAATAGGAGCAGATGGTGATCTCGCCGGAGCGTCGACCGTAAGACGGGCGGCGGTATTCTGGACAACATGTAGTTTCTTTATGGCTGCCGTATTGGCTGAGAACAAAAGGGCATTACAATAGTCTATCCTGCTAAGTACTAATGCCTGCATCAGTGTTTTCTTAGTTGAAGTGGGCAGGAGGGGAAATATCCTGCGCAGGAGGCCTAACATGTAATAGCAGGACCCTGCCGTGGTGTTAGCGTGTGTCTCCAAAGTCAGTTTACGATCTATTCTGACTCCCAGATTTTTGACCGCCTCCTTGGGAGTGGGAGCAACGCCCAGTTCCTCTGGCCACCAAGAGGGAGTCCAGCAGATGTCAGCTCCTCCGAACAACATTATCTCTGACTTACCTGCGTTAAGTTGCAGGAAGTTGGACTGCATCCACGCGGCAATCGCTTTCATGCCTTCCGAGAATATCTGTTGGATATGCAAATTGTTTTTGTCAAAGGTCAGGAGGAGCTGTGTATCGTCAGCATACGAGATCGGGATAAAACCGAGTTCTCTCATCAGTCTGGCTAGGGGGAAACATAAATATTAAAAAGGGTCGGACTAAGGCAGGAGCCCTGAGGGACCCCCTTACTAACCTTAGTCGTAGTTGACTTAAATGTACCCAACGTAACAGTCTGTGTCCTGTCTGTCAAGAAGCTAGTGAGCCATTGTAAGGCCAGCCCTCTGACACCTATACCGTCCAGTCTCTCCAATAAGATCTGATGGGAGATCGTACCGAACGCCGCGGAGAGATAAGCAGCACCAACAGTGCTGCTTGATCTCTATCCAGGGCCATCCGAATATTATCTGTAACTTCAATGAGGGCGGATTCGGTGCTATGTTTAACTCTGAATCCTGATTGGGAGACATCTAACTGTTGTGAGTTTTCCAGATATTCTGAGAGATGTCTATTTATATGTTTTTCGATTAATTTGGTCTGTAAGGGGAGCATGGATATGGGACGGTAATTGCTAAGATCGGTGTGTGGGACTTTAGGATTCTTTTGTAGGGGTATAATCTGTGCATCTTTCCAGGCAGATGGAAGATAGCCATTATTGAGAGATTTGTTAAGAATATCACAGATAGGAGAGGCAAGCTCAACAGCGAATTTAGAGGCAATGTGGCAGGTATTATATCCAATGGGGAGCCTGATTTGGTTTTCTCTAATAAGGATGTAACTTCAGGAGGACTAAGCAAAGGGAAGACATGAAGCGAATAAGAAGAGCTACATGTAAATACTGTGTTAGGTATAACAGGTAGGGGAATAGGGTTAGCAGCAGTGATTTTTAAGTAAATAGAATCAATTTTCTGGGTGAGGTATGTAGCAACATTATTGCACAGTGTTTGAGAAGGGGATTCCCCTGTCTCACAGGCTTTAGGATTCGCATAGGATTTGACTATATTAAATAAGATCCAAGAATTAGAGCCTGCTTCCTCCAATCGGAGGGAAATGTGTATCTTTCATGCTTTTTTGATATTAGTATGATAAAGTGCTAATGCTTTTTTATAAATATCTCTATCTGCGTCCTTGTGATGGAGACGCCAGATACATTCTAATTTCTTGCATTCCTTCTTTTCTGCCCGAAGAGTCGGGGAATACCAGTCGGAGGATGTCAAAGTATGAGCATGTGTGATAGGTTTCAATGGGGCATGTTCAACTAGGATATTCAGGATGGTGTTATTAAAATATTGCAGTTGTTGGTCCACAGTAAAGTGACGTGTGTCTATGTCCCATGTCATAAAGGAGGATGCTAAGAGATTAGAGTTAATTTTGTGCCATGGTCGGTACCATCTGTCTGAGGCCGGTGCAGGACAGGATCAGGTATAAGGACTGGATAAATAAAAACTTAACAAAAAATGATCTGACCAAATCAATGGAGAAGTATTCTCATAGGTGATATACTGGGAGTTGGAGAGGATAAGATCGAGTGTGTGTCCGGCTATATGGGTAGGGGCATCATTCATTTTAACAAGGCCTACAGAGGCCATATCTTCCAGCCACGTGACCGCATCAAGATTTTGGGGGTCCTCACTGTGAATATTGAAGTCTCCTAGCAAAAGGAAGTTTCGTGTAGCAATTATGTGAGGGGAAATAAATTCCAGTAAGCGACTGTTGAAGTCTTTCATTGGGCCTGGCGGTCTATAGACCAGGGCCCCTTTCCAACTTTGCTGGGGATGAGGGTCACATTTAAAAATAAGACATTCAAAAGGTTCTGTACTGGTTTGATCCAGGATGGTGACAGGTAAATCTTCTTTATGTACTATCGCGATCCCTCCTCCCACTCTTTCAGTTCTGTCAAGTCTTTGTATTCGAAAGCCAGGGGGGAGAGCCAAGGTAATCGCTGGTGTGGCCGTGGGTTTAATCCAGGCTTTGGTAAAAAAGCCAATAGCTGTTTTTTTTTCCTTTATAAGATCCCAGATAGCTGTGGCATGTTTGGGGAGGGATCTAACATTAGCCAGAAGACAATGCCATTTCTTCTGGTTGTGCGAGCTATTGTAGGGTGTGTCCAGAGGATCGAGGTCATGGCAAGGATGTTCAGCAATCATATGGCAACTATGGATACCTTCCTGCACAAAAACAATCACAAGATGCTTTTTCCTCTTTCTATGTGTGCTGCAGAATGCATCACACATAGAAAGAGGATAAACAAGAAGAAATGTAGATATTTCTCCTTGTTGTGCCTCCCTTATGCCTCCTGTGGTGAGGTGTACTTTTTTTGCGCTGCCTCAGAATTACAATTTCTCATTAATTTGAGGCATTGTCTAAAAGAAATGACTGTTGCTGGGAACACCCCCAGCAACACCCATGGAATACCCCTTCCTTACATGCAGTTTCCTGCGTGAAAGAGGCACATAGTTTTAAGCCCATGAAAAAACATGTAACGTGGCTTAACATGCCCTTATTAATATGCCAGTGGCACATTGTGCCACAGGTACGTAATAATAGTGACGTCCTTGTGGCACAATAGTGTTGTTGGATCTGTAGTTCAAATGGGTACTGTAGTGTATACACCGCAATGTAGCAATTCACAGGGGCAGCAGTGGCCTGGTACTGCACTTCTGACATATGTATTGTGATATACATGATGTATCTAGAATGAACTGGGCAAAATCTGACTGTCCAGGATACAAGGCATTTGTGTGACACTACACTGTTATTGACATACATGAATTTCTTTGCACAAAGCATGTCGTTAATAATGACTGGCACATTAGTAAAATGCTCTGCATATTAGCTTGTTACCAACATTACCCCATGTTGCGACTTACCCTGTGTGTCTTGCAGTTCCTCATGCACAGCACTGTCCTGTCCTGGAATTCCTGCTACCAACTCCTCAGGGATGACAGCCATCACCCGCTTCTCCAGGGCATCCAGCTCCTCCTGGTGTGTTGGTCTCCCTCCTCTGGTATGCATTGCTGACTTAAGGTTTTGTGCCATTTTCTCTTTTGTCCTGCGCTTGATGTCAGGCCAGGGTTTCTTGAAATCTGACAGTGTTCTCTTCGATTAAGCTACACAGTTGACCTTAGCCAATATGGACTGCCAAATAACTTCTTTTTTGGATAACGGCAACTTCGAGGTGACAAACAGCTGATGTTGGTGGTCTGTAACCTCACTGAGTAGTATTTCACTTTCCTCTGCACTGAAATCTCCTTTCCTTTTCCTCTTCCTCTGGGTTTCGGGCTGGACATCCAGGCTAGAATGTGGGAGGTTCTCTTGAATTCTGGTGTCTCCTTTATGCGCCATGCAACCTTTATTTGCCTCCAAAATTGATTTATGTCAACACGGCCACGTCCACATAATTTTTTTTTACTTCCCCCTTCACTTGCGACATGGTGCACCAGACCATAAATTTGACACATCCATGCTGCAAAAAAATGACGCAGCATGTTATAAGAAATCGCAACGCATCTCAACCGCACAGAGATTCTCCATTTTTCATAAATGAGGCCCTTTGTGACAAAAACACATTGCTTTAAAGGAAATTCTTATACTCATGGTAGCCACTGCCATTTGGCAAGGGCCGGGCCAGAAGGACCACATCTTGGAAAATTAAGCAGTAAATGCTGTAGCTTTTGCAATCTCCCCCATGAGTACATTACAATAGTCCAGTTAAGACATCAGAAGTGACTGGTGTATAGTTTTCCTGGCTGCTATGGGGAGAAGATCCATGATCTTTGCCATGGTTTTGAGCATACTAAAACATTTACCTGCCATGCAGGCTATCTGGCTGTCAAAAGTTAAATTAGAGTCAAACCAGACCCTTAAATTCTTCACTCTTGGCCTGGGACCTGGAACGAGACTTAATGCGTCCAGCCACCAGGCCGAGGACCAAACAGAGCGGATTTTGCCAATATATAACCTCTGTTTTAATAACATTAAGCTTGAGGCAATTCCTATTCATCCAATCCGCAAGTGCCACAAGGCAAGATCTAAATTGCGCTCCAGCGCCTCCCTCATCCTGGGAAAGGGTAACAATAAGCTGTGTTTTATCGGCATAAGACATATGGTAACATTGTGTCACTCGATGACCTCTGCCAGGGGGCACATATACAGACTGAACAGAGTAGGGCTCAGCGTGGAGCCCTGGGGCACCCCTGAGGCAGAGACAGCACTTCCGATGAGAAAGGCTGGGCTACCTGAAAAGTGCAGTTTTATATAAAGTGCCATATTCCATTTCAGTGTTGCCAATAACTCTTTATAGGTATCGCTTTTAACTGGTTGCCTTTGAACATTTATTGCAGATATTACCAATATTTACAAGGGGCTTTGGAGCAGCTCATTGCTTTTATTGATTTGGCTTTTTGTCAATCTGATTTGCTTGCTTCTTATTTCTTGACTAGCCTTTCCTTTCTTGTGTCGGTTTCTTCCCTAGAGCATAGCTTATTTCCCATATATTTTTGATTGGATAACTTGTATCCTTCCACTGCCCACATTAAGGGAATTACCTTTTTTCTTTTTTCAGCACTCCATGGGCGTGCAGGTGTTTTCATGCTCTCTCCCTCCAGGGCTGCTTCCCCCCGTCAGGGACCTGCCTCTCCGCTTGCCGTGCTTGCTCGGTGTTCCTTTCTCCTCCCAACCTGTCAAGATTTCTGTAGCCCTACCGAGCGGTCTTTAAAAAAAGAGAATTATTGAGCTGGCCCAAAATTTGCATATTTGTTGTTGGACTGCTCATAATAGAAAGCGTGCTTTTTTTGCGCTTTTGTTTTTTCATTTTTGTGAAATAGTTTTAGTGCTCCAACACTAGCAGTCACCATCTGAAATAAAAAGTAAGCTGCATCATGATTCAGGCATTCATACATCTCATTGCATTTTTTTTTCTGATGCTGCACACAGCTTCAAAAAGCAATTGGTTTAGCCAATAGGCCCGTATCACTAACCAAAAAGCAAGACATGTTGTTTTTGCCAATGCTTGTTAAATATGAACCGTACTCGAGTTTCTTAATTTGACATGAACTGGTGCATTTGATTGTTAAATTTACAGCTCTGGATTAGAAAATGATGTTCATTTTCGCAAGGAGGTATCTATCTGGTAATCATAAGTTTATGGCAAGCACATGGTGGGAGATTTGATAGAACAAATAGCACAATTCGGCAACCAAAGTTGCTATGCTGTGTTGTGCTAGGGAGAGCATTCCAGAGCCAGCCGTATCTATAAAGATATGCCATTGCTGCTGTTTTGCCTAGCTCGTGTGTACAAACAGGCTACCTACCACCACACACACACCTTTATATTGTAGTGCGAAGGTGTGTGTATGTGTGTGATGTCTAGCAAAGGTTTTATACTGGAATGGTAGCCTTCCAGTACAAGGTACTATGCGTAGACATACTTTAAAATGTTTCTCACATTGTATGAGTGCTGTAAATTGCAGCATAAATATAATGTTGGAAAAGTTATAACATTGAAAAATGTCTTCTTATTAGTGCCTGCCTCAAGAAGGCAACTTGTTTTGATGCAAAGCTCCTGCTAGCAGTTTTGGTAGACAGGGCTTTGCATCAAAACCATGGGTACAAGCATGGGAATGTCCATGAACCACCATAGAACTCTTCTTGACTCAAAGCAGTGCAAACCAGTGCAATTACTGTTTGTGGTACTCTACAGGTTACTTTCCAGCACAAAAACAGTTTTATGCTGGAAAGTAAATAGTTTATCAACACTTTGTGAAACTTTGCCTCACTTTTTGAGGCTTTCTTCTGACCCAAAGTGTTGATAAATTTGATAAATCTTCCCCATACTAGTTTCTTGGAACATTCAAGCTTAACCACTGATGCTAGAACATTATAATATTTTTTAAATTTTTATATAAACTAAGAAAGACTGACTTGATAAAGGTGCATATTGCGGAAGATGTTTTTAGCTCAAAGTCTATAAGACAGCACAGATGTCTGGGTTCCTAATGACAACTTGAGGACATTTGAAAGCTTACCTGGGAATCCATTATTCTCATTGCTTACAATTGGCTTTGTAACTCACATTTGTTTGCTTTCTATTTGCTGGCTTCATTTGGTCTAGGCTGTCGAGCTTGAGTTCCTCCCGTCTGTGCCCCATACTCTACTTACTGTATGCTTCCACCAGTACTCACTTTCTGTGTAGAGGCCTTTAAATCTTGTTCTTATCGTGTCACATTTGCTGTGCATTCAATAATGGAGGTCAAATGATAGGCTCTGGCTTCCGAGGGAGCTTGGGGTTTACTTTTCTTCCTATGGCTTTAAATTGAGATGATTTATCTGGCAACCATGCTGGTTACTGGGGGTGTGCTGGAGGATGACTGTAAAATTATATTTTTTATTCTAGTACGCAAAAAAAGTTAAATGTCTGTAAATTAACAGTGCAGATCTTTCAGATTATATAAAAATTAGGAAAGCACAAATGAAGCACATTTTTCAATAATTTTGAAGTCTGGAGGTACCAAATGTTTTAATACAATCAAAACAAATCAGTACACTAGGTGATGACATTTCCACACTTTATTGTTTGCCTGCTGTGTACTTTGATCAGTAAAATTGTATGTCTGTACAAATGTACTGGTCATTACAATTGAAGATGTGTTGTTGTAATGGCAGTGCTCTACCACACCATGTAGACTCCCCTTTACCCAACGCAATTCTACTCTGCACCACTCAGTGCCACTGTACTCTAATCTGCCCCCAATCCACACTACGCCACTCCACACTGCGTCACTGCACTCTGCTCTTCACCACTTCACTTTACACCACTCCACTCTATGCCACTTTACTCTACTCTGCACCACTCTACTCTAAGCCAATGCATTCTACCTCTACTATGCAACACTGCACTCACTGCCAATAAATTCTACACCACTCTATGCCAGTGCATTGAACTCTGCACCACTCTATGCCACTCCACGCCACTCTACATTACTCCAAACTTTGCCACTGCACTCTACTCTGACCCACTCCATTCCACTGTGCACCACTCCACTCTACACTACTTCACTCTACCCCACTCTACATAACTTCACTCTCCGCCCCTGAACTCTACGCTGCTGTACTCTGCAGCACTGCACTCTTTGCTACTTCACTCTTCTCTGCACCTCTCTACTCTATGGCAAACTACCGCACTCTATGCCAATGCCCTGTACATCACTACACTCTAAGCCACTCTGCTCTGCATCGCTCCACTCTAGGCTACTTTAATCTACTCTGAACCACTGCACTCTACAACACTGCACTCTATGACACTCTACACCACTGCCCTCTACGCCACTCTATTCCACTCTGCGCCACTCCACTCAACACCACTGCAATCTACCCTACGCAACTCCACTCTGCACCACTCTACTCTATGTCATTGCATTCTACGCCACTCTATTCTATTACACTGCACTGCACACCAATGCAGGTCTGCACACTTTACTGAAAACCTATACACTCTACACCAATGCACTCTATGCCAATCTACTCTGCACCACTGCACTGTACGTCACTATACTTTACTCTGCAACACTCTACTCTACACCATTGCACTTTACGATGCTGAACTCTACGCTACTCTATTCTACTCTGCACCTCTCCTCTTACCTCTCTTCTCTACACCACTGCATTCTATACCAATGCACCCTACACCACTCTACTCTATACCATTGCACACTACGACACCCTTCTCTGCAACACTGCACTCGCCACCACTGAACTATATGCCATTCTACTCTGTGCCACTTAGCTCTGCTCACTCTACTCTATGCTACGCCAATGCACTCTACACCACTTCTCTCTACAAAACTCCACGCCACTGCACTCTATGCCAATCCACTCTGTGCCACTCTAATCTAATCTGCATCACTGCACTCTATGACACTCCACTATACACCACTTCACTGTATGCCCCTCTACTCTGCACCACTCTACTCTATACCAATGTACTGTACCCCACTCTACTATGCACCACTGCACTCTTCACTGCACTGTCTACCACTCCAATCTAGGGCACTCTATTCTATGACACTCTATGCTCCACTGCACTCTGTGCCACTGCACTCTACTGCAAACCACTCTACACCACTCTACTAAACTCTACAACACTTTGCATCGCTCCAGTCTACTCTGAAGCAATCTACTCTATGCCACTGTGCTCCACTGTGTTTCACTCCACCCTACGCCACTCCATTCAATGCCATTGCACTCTAAGCGACGGCAATGTACATTGTGCCATTCCACTCTATACCACTCTACTCTCGCCACCTCACTCTAGGCTACTCCACTCTATGTGACTGCACTCTACGCTCATGAACTCTACACCACTACACTGCAAACCAGTACACTCTATGCCACCGCAGTCTACGCCAATCTACTCTGCACCACTGTACTTTATGCCACTTCACTCTAGGCCCCTCTACGCCACTGTAGGACACTACACTCCATGATACTCCTCTCTATACCACTTCACTAAACTGTACTCCACTCTATACCACTTCACTCTTCAACACTCAACTCACCTCTGTGCCACTCTATGACAGGACTCCACTCTATGACACTCTATGCAACTCCCTCTTTGCCACTCTGCCACTTTACTCCACTCTGTTCTACGACACACTACTCCACCCTACTTCACTCAGCTACTCCACTATACGCCACTTCACGCCACTTTTTGCTAATCCACTCTGTGCCACTCAACTGTACAACACTCTTTACGCAAAATCATGTATGCCACTCCACTCTGCTCTACGCCACTCTACTCCACTCTGACACTCTACTCCACTGAAATCTACAGAAATTTACTCCACACTGCGTCCTTCACTCTACAACTCTCTACTCCGCTCCACAACAATCCACTTTATGATACTGCACTTCACACCACTTTCCTTTACAGCACTAACTTTTATCCATGCTGAACAGCAGCCACGCTGGTGTACGACATGACTATAACATATTTGAGCCAAAATCTCTTGCACAGGTGAGACATATTTGCTTTGCCGATGGATGTTTCTTAAAATAACTGGAGGCCGGGGTACACAGTTACGGAAAAACGTACTTAAAAAATTGAAAAACCGATGATGTCTATTTGTGTTTTATCTGCACAGTTTATTTATCCCAGCAAGTCACCGAGATATGATGCACAGATTAACAAAAAAAATCGAAAAATCATGCTGAGCTTCCTCGGTTTCTCCCCAAACCATTCCCCGCAGCAGGGAGTTTGAGAAGTGTGAGCAGTCCAGCAATCAACCTGTGGGAGGTTATTTTGTGACCGTTCTCTGTTTCCTCGGGCAGGCTTTTAACCAAACATTTTAACACAGCAGGAGAAGAGAGGCAGCTCTCCTGCCAGCACAACTACAGAACCAAAGAAAACACTGCGCGAAGGACTGTTTTATTCTTTTATTGCAGGTGAGCTTTTAGCATTTGTGAGCATTGCCGCACTTCAGAGATTCTGTAAGAAATATGTAAATTGCAGAACGCTGTGCGGGGGCCTGATTAAACGGCACACTAATATAGCCAGTGCTATGAGCGATCTCGCGAAAAATATATTCTTGCTTTATATGGAAAGAAACTTCAGGTACTTATACTCTCCACTGCTGAAGAATCTCTACCTGTAACCACAAAACAGGTGTTAAGGTGCATCACCAAAGAGCCCAGTAGAGATGCCGATCAGTGCACCATCCCAGACATGGAGGCGCCTAATCAGGGAGGCGCTATAGATACAGGTCTGACGTTCATCTTCCTCTGCTCTTCATCTCTCTTCAAGTAGGGGAAACTCTACCTCAAAATGGTGCAAGATAATCTCTATATGATTCTGATTAATTTAGATTCTAGTGTCAGGGCACTTTGAAATAACACCAAAGCCACCTCCTCAGCATCCACATTAGACCAAAAACTCTCTGAAACACCTGGACCTTCCAATGCAAGTGATCTAACCGTATTCAGAAAAGGAGACATACAGTCCTTCCCCACCCATGACCAGGGGCCGGACAATATTTCCAAATATTTTCTAGTTTAGAAGAATGTGTAAGGCACGAGGCCCATCATGGATCTAAGGGCCTGACAAATCCACTTCAATAGCATTCATTCGTGATGTTCTCTGCACCTATCGACTCTATTGAAACCTACTGCTTTCTATGCCAATGCCTTGTACACCACTATACTCTAAGCCCCTCTGCTCTTAATCACTCCACTCTAGGCAACTGCACTCTGCGTCAATCCACTCTAGGCTACTTCAATCCAATGGTAATCCATTGTGGCTTTCGTAGACCTAGAGCATCTGTTTCTAAAACTCTAACACAGCACACAGACAAACCTCTTAAGCTGGGTAACAAGACTTCCGTGAGGGGTCAATGTATATTTTATTGTGTAGTTTGTTAAAACCATTATATTATAAAATGGCTAAACCACACCTGCCACTACAACGCTGCCTGAACAACGAATGCATCTGAACAACGCATTCCTTTAGCACGCATGTCTTTACCATGCATGCCTTTACCACGCAATTTCGTTGTAAAGGCATGACTGCTAAAGGGATATGTGTGGTAAAGATCAAACCCTAGCCCCCTCGCCCTTCGCCCTACAAACAATTCTGTCCGCCCCCAGACCTGAAAACAAACTGAACACCCTGAGCACTAAAAGCAACCGGCCCCCCCACCCTAAGCCCTATGAACAACCCTGACACGTGTAGCTCTGCCTGCGTTGTAACGTCTGTTTCCCCCTGATAGCACCTCAACGACTTGTATTAGAGGGGATTATTTTGACCCTCCCACCTCTCAATTTATCAACTTTTAACCGCTTTCAGACCTCTTCTGCACTTGACCCCATCAAATGGAATGGATCAAATGTTGACCTGCCCATCCATTCCCTAATCAACTTGGAACCAGGAACGAGCCATCTCAGCAAAACAAGCAATGACACATCTGTATTTTCACTGACAGTGGTGCTCATTGCACATAACATGTCATAACATGTCATCTGTCACACTCTGTGGCGCCGCGGCCAGGGAGACTGACGCTGGAATCTGGGGACCACGGTTCGATCCCCGGCTCCGGCGGCAGGTTAGCCCAGCACCATGTGACTCTGGGCAATAGCTCGCTTAATCTTCCCGACGGCCCCCAGCGCCTAGAGACCCTTACGGGTGATTGTGCGCTATACAAATGTGAACTTTACTTTACTTTACTCTTCAAATCAAGCCTGTTCTCTAAGGCCAACTGTAACTGCCACTTCAATGTTCGTTTGAATTATTGTACCAACCCATTGCTCCGGGGCTGGGGGATGCTAGGCTCCATGAGCTTCCAAAAACATCTTCATGTCCATGGACATCAACTGTGTGCCATTTTCCGTATCCATCTCTTTGTGACAAACCTTCCTTCTAATAACATACTATAGGAACTGAATGCCTGTTTGGGTATTCACCGTGCTCACATTTCTAACCTATGGCCACTTTGTTATGTAATCTTTGAGCTCCAGAGTATATGATGACATTCCTACCAGCATCCCGTACAGATCGGTGATGTCAAGGGAAAACTTTTTCCACAAGATCCTAGATACCACCACTGGTATGACAGGGAGAGTTAAAGATCTGGTCACTTCTAATTTATCACTAAGGATACATGCATTACATTCCTTCACATGGCATTCCACACCTTTGTCAACACCAGGCCACCAGAAACCATCTCGCACCATGTGTTTCATAGCCCGAATTTCTATCTGAGTCTTGTGAAATAGGTCTAATCTAACTCTCTTCCTCAAATTGAGCGGTACTACCAACTGTCCAATGAAGCACAATAAAACTGGAATACACGTTAACCAATGCAAAATCTGTACATAAGACGTGTAAACAGGACTCAGGACTTTCATGTTTGACCAGCGATTGACTGTCCATTTCATCACTTGTTTTAATGTGTCATCACCTTCCAAAGTATACCTCCATTCTTCCTCACTCATAGCCTCCCCAAAAACTGTGGGAGGGTAATCGTCGTTAAGATGGTCATAATTTCCTGTATTACCGAATGACATGCGGGAAAGCAAACTGACCACCGTATTTCTCTTCCTTAGGATGAACTCAGTATTGTAATTGTTCTCCTGCAACTGGAACTGCCATCTAGCGATTGCTTTTCCCTAAACTTTGGAGCTGAAGAGATCCATTTGGGGCCATTCCTCGTCGCCAATGAAGAGAGTGCTTCTCCTCAGGCTCTAGGTTGAGTAATGACTTTTATTCATAAAGCCGAGATCCGACCTCCAACACCTCACCAGAGATCAACTGACAAAGTCAAGACCTCAACAAACATTCGTAAGTCTACATTCTAATAGAAACAATTTATTTATATCATTCAACCTGTTGCATAACCCCACATATACATGTTGTCTTTCTTGTATTGCCAACATGTTTTTATATTGCAGTGGTTTTAACCCCTTGCATGCGGCGCAAATTTTTGCGCTGTGCAAGCGATTTTAATAGTGGGCGGGATTCGGACAGTCACCGGCGGTCCTCTGCACACGCTCACCATGACGCATGATGGTCAGGGGCCGTCCCGAGCATGCAAGGGGTTAACAAACTACACAATAAAATATGCATTGATTCCCATGAGTGAGAGATACTGCAAACACTGGGGGTTTCTATGGGGGGAGAGGGCACAGCTTCTCTTCCTGGTGCCCTGCTACGGAGAAGAGGGGAAGTCATTTTGTGTGCATTTCTTTGCCTTGCCTTCTAATACTCCTTGGTAGCAAGGACGCAAGAACTACTTTTCTGATTAACCTGATAACTCACATTTGGAATCAAGGTTTCATTATATGACAATCAAACAACATCTACCTCTCAGGGCTCGTAATCGACTGTCGTCTTATTCTGATGGCGACTCATGCATGATGAAACCATCTCTTTCAGTTGGGGTCTAACTCAGGAACGAAGTAAGTAATGGCTCACCCTCGTGCAGGTTTGACAAATGCCATTTATTACAGGTCGTGGAAAAGAATTTGTTCACGTTGAGTTTCGAACAACATGTACCCAGTTACCAGCGCTCCAGGCTAGATCCCACGTTACCTGTCTGATCCAATCTTCTCAGTCCTGGAGCTGTCATATTACACCTGGCTGCAGTTTCACGCTACGAGCTAAAGCCCAAGTAGAAGACGTCTATTCTGAGATTTCCTCAGGGGTTTACTGCATATGTTTCCTCAGCCAAACTATCACTCCTTGCCTAGCAGATTCATGTATTGCTGGAATGCTACAACTTCATCTGACATCAAATTATTCTGGTAACAATCTCTTCCGATCACTGTGATGTACAGACACTCTCAGCTCTCTAATGTGGGTTATTTGTGTAGAGCTATATGCCAAATTAAAGCCAACACAAAGTGGCGGCTCCTCCACTAAGGTGGAGGAGCGTCGCCCAACTGCCTTGAAGCAGCAAAAGAAAGGAAAAAACAAAATGATAATAATGTAATGTTATCATCATTTTATTGTGTCCTCCTGCTGTGGCAGCTTGCATGAGGGTGTGTGGCTGCAGAGCAAGGGAGGAGTGGTAGAACACTCCTAAGTGCACAATGACTGTTTGGCCGGCTCACTCAGGCCGCCCAAAACAGTCATGCGCACTTTCCCTGTTCTTCATACAGGCTGCATTACAGCCTTTGTGGAGAACATGCCTCCCCCTCCTACCCCGGCTGAGCGTCGTGTCATGTCGCTCCGACGAATCACAACACTTGGCTGCGGGAAGCCCTGGTACTTCCTGCTTCTTCCAAGAAGCCAGGAAGAGGACACAGGAGAGGTGGCGGACAGGAGGAAAGGTTTTTTTTTTTTAACATAAAACCCCCCCCCGCTCCTTAAACTGTCACCCGCACCACTGCTGCTTCGAGTTAGCAGCCACAACTGTCAACACAAGCAAAAGAAGGTGATATGTAAGGGACCTCCTTGACAGAGTGATTTCGCCAGATTGCTTGTATGTCACTACGTGGAGTGATAGTGCATTGCGGGTAGCTGACTAGAGCAGAGGAGCATCGCCCTACTGCTCAGTGCCAGGAGGTAAAAAAAAAAAAAGATATTAAAACTATTTATTATAATTTTATTTTTTGCTGGCACTGCTGAGTGCCCTAGTCTAGGGCAGGGTGGGGACATCGTGTATGTTGATAGCAGGCTCAGCATGGAGGAGGAGCAGTGCACAGACGTAGGCCGGACAAACAGACAGACGCTCTTGGGTTTCTCTAACCCAGCGGTATTGAACAGCTGGGTTGGAGAACAGTCCCAGGCAAACCAGGCTGCTCAAACCAATACTGGCGCTACTTTCATGCTAAGTATAGCATGAGAGCAGCACCGGTATTGGATGGGGAGTCTGGGAGCTTGTCCAATGCTCGGGAGGAAGAAGTTGGACAGCAGCAGCAGCAGGCCCTTGAAAGTCTTTTTCTTTTATAGATTATTCCCTTGCCCCCTCCTTACCCACTGCGTTGCTCCACCACTTGGTTTCAGTAGCAGTAAATATTGGGCTAGAGGCATCAACAACCGGGAGGGATGGAGTTAAAAAAGATTCATGTATTAAAATAGATCATTGAGGGGGGGAACAGGAGAGAGTAAGAGAGACAATTCAGGCGGTGAGTAGATGTTATGTTATGTTAAAAGCTTTTATAGAGCGAAGATACACCGATTGGTCTCTTGGCGCTATTTCTAGGAGTGGCTAGAGCCCTGGTGACTTAGTCATATATCTGAATAAACAGACATGTCTTGAGAAATCTAATAAATTTTGCGAGATCGGTGCAGGATCTAATGTCAAGTGGAAGGGTATTCCAAAATCTAGGGGCCAACACTGCAAACCTGCATCCGCCTAGTCGCTTCAGTTTGTAGTGGGGTATGACCAGAAGATGCATATGGGCTGACGGCAGATTACGGGTGGGTATATGTCTTTGAGTAAGGTTCGAAATACATTTTGGGCTGGTACCGTGCAAGGATTTAAAAAAGAGCCAGACAATTTTGAGATACACAGCGTTGTGGTATGGGAAGCCAATGCAGCTTTCTCAAAAGAGGGTAGACGTGTTGTCATCTTGGCTGCTGGAAGATCAGCCTAGCAGCCTGATTCTGCACAAGTTGCAGTCCTTTGATTAGGTATAATGGAAGGCCAAAGTATAGAGAGTTGCGTTAGTCTATCTGGGACATGACCATGGCTAGAACAACCTGCACCAGCACTTCCCTAGTGAGGAGTCTACTGATTTTTCTTACCTTTCTTACCTGAAATAAACAGGTAGAGATTATCAATCCAATCTTAGATTTCATAGTGAGGTCACAATTAATTGTGACCCCAAGACTCTTGGCTCAGGGGGATGGAGTTGGGGGAGAACCCAACTCAGCTGGCCAGAAGTGTGTGCTCCACAGATTCCGAATGCCCTCTGGCAGAATGTTAAATGTTTAATGTCGTATACTTGTAAAGCGCACAGCTGCCCCAGCAAAGCGGCGTCCCGGCGCTGTATACCCCTGGGGAACGCGTCCTGGCTTTCCCTGTGGGATGGTCCCTACTGGGAATTCCCAAGGTGGAGCCAGGCATCCCCGGCGTTGATGGGGCTGTTGTGGAGATTAGGCAAGCTAATGCCCAGAGCTGCCGAGTGGGACCCCAGGTTAGAGTAGGCACCGAGGCGAGAATTGTCGAGTCCGCTGACCCTGGTCCAGGACCCTGCCACGTCGGGAATTGAACCCTGGTCCCGGGCCGACTTCTGCTCCCGGGTCTGCCGCCTCTAACCAGTGAGCCACACCACTCCACACCACTCCACACAGTTCGGTCTTGTCTGGATTTAGTTTTCAATGGTGGCTGTTCATCCAATCACAGATGTGTAGCATGGAGGCTTGGAATTCGGACACGGAGTCGGGTGTGTTATCAATGGTGAACAAAAATTGCAGATCGTCTGCATAGTTAAATGGTCACACCTTCCTTTCTTTCAGGGATCGGATCAGTGGGAGTAAGTACAAGGTGAACAGGTGCAGGGATAGTGAGGTACTCCGCATATTGTTTTCATTTTAGGAGCAGTGAAATGGGATTAACGAACAGGCTGAGAACAATCTTCCAGGAATGACATGATCCAGCTGAAAGCCGAACCATGGAGTCCTGCGTCCCTGACACGGTCCAATAAAATACCATGGTCGACCGTGTCAAATGCTGCAGAAAGATCCAACAGCACCAGGGCCTGGGAAAGGCCTTTATCGGCATCCTTTCGAAGCTTGTACAGCACTGTCAATATTACTGCCTGTGTCGAGTGGGAAGGGCGAAAACCTGCTTGATGAGGGTCGAGATATTCAGATTGTTCAATGAAGGAACATAGGCATTTTGCCACAAGATTCCAGTACTTTGGCTAAGTAGGGAAGCAGAGAGAATGGACTTTAGTCAGGGGTCAACTCCCGTTTTATTTTAGAAGGGGAACAATGACAGCTTTTTTAACCCCTTGCATGCTCGGGACGGCCCTCGGTCGTCACATGTCACGGTGGGCGTTTGCGGAGGATGGCCGGGGGCTGTCGGAACCCCACCCACTCTTCATTTCGCCCGCACAGCATGAAAATTTGTGCAGCGCTCAAGGGGTTAAAGGCTCTAGGGACACAACCCTGGGACAATGCCTCATTCAGTAGAGAAATGGCAGGCTCAGTGAATTCAGAAAAAACTTATTTTAAAATATGAGGCGGACAGTTGTCAGTGGGTGATCCGGATTTTACTTTGGCCAAAAGGTCCAGAAGCGCTTGACTGCTTATTGCCAGAAATTGATCATGGGAACAGGGGTTTTTCAACGTTGATGACAGTGTCTCGAAGGTATGGCTAGTAAGGATACTGTCTTTAATTGTAGTAATTTTACCAATAAAAATGGTGTTCAGGGACTTGCAAAGTGTTTGAGATGGTATAGGTTTTATTGGTACTCTGTCAGGGTTCCCCAGCTCATTGACAATTGAGAATATTTTCTGTGCTCCATTAGTGGAGCTCAGGATCTTTGAAGAAAAATAAGTGGCCTTGGTCGTTAAAATAGATTTTTTGTATTCCTTGAGTTGAGCTAAATAGGTCTCTTTTTTGTCGAAGGAGTAGTTACGTCTCCATTTTCTTTCAGTTTGACGCAGGGCTAGTTTTTTTTTTTTAGGTCAGTAGAGAATCATCTCTGAGCCTCATGACGCCTAACTGATCTAATAGGCCTAAGGGGGGCATGTTTGTTGCTAACTACTGTAAGCAATTCTTTAATGTTTTCCTCACTTAGGTTGATGGAAGTCTGAATAATAGGGACTGTGTTTGCCAATGAATTAAAAAAGATTTTCCTGTCAATTGTATTCCAGTTCCTTGCCATGAGCCCTTTGTTGGCAGGGGGTTTATCTGTGGTTATGTTGTTAATTACAAACTTTATTAAGTAGTGCTCAGACCATGTGCAAGGAGACACTGACAAGGCAACACTGTAAGATTGACTGGACAGACTTGATCAAGTGTGTGTCCCTTAATGTATGTGGGAGATCTTACATGTTGAATAAAATTCAAACCAAAGAGTAGATAGGTCAGTTCTGTGGAGTGGGGGCCACCCAGTGCGTCATTGGCCCAACAGTTGAAGTCCCCAATCAACATCATTTTTGCATGGTTGGTTATTAAATGGGCTACCTGTTCACCCAGAGATTGGAGGAACAGGGGCATAGTCTTGGGGGGGTGCTGTATATTAGTATACAAAGTAAGGGTGCCATACCTGACTCCAGTTTGATATTTAGTTTGTTCACCAATGTTATATTTAACATGGTCAGTGAGGTAAATTTTAAATCCTGGCGTAAAATTGCAGCTACCCCTCCACTAATTTTTCCTGATGGGCGATTTGCCTGGAAGATATAGTAATTGTTGGGGAGGGCAGCCAAAATATCGTGTGCAGACTCCTGAGAGAGACACGTTTCCGTTAGGAAGAGATCATCCAGTTTTGTTGAATCCAGGGCACAAGTCCTAAAAAAAGAAGTGGGGGGACGCAGACATCACAACAGGAAGTGACATCACGAAAGGCACGCACATTAGACTGGCAGGAGTTTGTTATCGAGCTCCCGGTAAAATAAGTGGGGGGACGCCGTCCACCCGCGTGGTACCCCGACTCGAGCCCTGGTTGAATCGAGTAGGTAGAATATGTCTTTTTTTTTTGTTTTTATTTTTTTTATTTTATTGTTTTATGCAAGGATATACAGAAATGGTCAATCACATATCAGCACAGAAGAACAAAAAATAAAGCGATAAGTAGAAAACAGAAAACAGCCAAAGAAAAATAAGAACCACATCAGCAAGTCGCTTCTATTATAAGCAGCATCGAACAATGTCTAAATCCATTCAGTTATAAACCCCCAAATGTTTTCGCCCAGAGCTCTTCTTTTGACCCCTTTGAGTTTATATATAGCAGATTCAATATTATACATATATAATAATCTTTCCCTCCAACTAAAAAAAGAAGGGGGGTCTACATTAATCCATTCCCTGGTAATACATGCTCGAGCTACTGACATACAAATAAAAAGAAAACAGGTTAAAGGTTTAGGTCTTGACACTCCTGCCTCTAAGCCAATTAAAACCATCTCAGCCGTTACTTTAATATTAAACTTTACCATGGCACTCAAAAAATTCTCAATTTGTTTAAAGAACTCTCCCAATTTAGCGCAACCAAAAAACATATGTTCAGCATCTGCAGCGTATAACCCACATCGATTACATTTTGTCCCAGTTGTAGTACTCCATTTTATAACTTTGCTAGGGGTATAATAAAGATCATATAAACACATAAAATGTTGAGATTTCACCATCCCAGTTATTAAACATTCGGAGGCAAGTTTAACTGAATCAAAAACCCTAGTGTGTCGGGTATCCCCAATTTTCCGGCCCACCTCCCCTGACATTCCGTTAAATCTTCCCCAAATTCCTGCATCAAACAGGAGTAGAGAATGCCTATTGGTGTTTTTTTTTTCAAAAGATCCAGAAGGGGAATTTTATTCATTTCGTTACAGAGACAAGCGATGGATTTTGAAAAAAGCTGCGGATTTGAAGAAACTTAAAAAAATCATTTTTACATAAAGAATATTTGCTCTGTAATTCTTGAAAAGAAGCCAACTGATTTCCACAAAACAAGTCACCCAAATAGCAAACACCTTTCGAGTTCCATCTAATCGCCGCTAAATCACAAAAAATTGCAGATGGTAATAGACCAGATGCTTCAAAAGGTGTATATGCATTCAATTTAGTTAACCCCAAATGTTTCCGAATTTTTTGCTACACCGTAAAAGCTGCTTTCTGTACCTTAAATTTCGTCTTCTTGTAGTAACTGGGCTCTGTCATCTTAAGAAAATGGGATTTTGCTCCTTCTCCTAAAGTCAGCTCATATATAGAGGGAGAGCTACAAGCAGGTATTCGAACTCGCTCCCCCATTATCAGTGGACTAATAAATTGCAGAGTTGCCGCGAAGTAATAAAACAAAAAATACGGAACATTCCATCCTCCGCACTCTTTGCTAAGGATCATTTTTTTGAGGGCCTTTCGGTGTCGTCTATAACCCCATAAAAATCTGGATGTTGCACTTTCTAAATTTCTAATACAAATAGGGGAAAATTCCAGCGGTATAGATCGAAAAAGGTGTAAGACCTTCGGTAGAATCAACATTTTTAAAACGTTGGACCTACCATGCAATGATAGATGTAAATGATCTAGCCGTTGCAGTGTGGAATTAATCTTAGCAAGCACTGGATTCATATTTAGATCCGGAATGCAAGCTACAGGTAGCAAGATTTTAATCCCAAGATATGTAACCTCAGAGACGGTCGGAAAATTAGTTTGCATATTATGCCCTGCGCATAAGATCTGAGTTTTCGACAGATTTAATTTATACCCGGAAAAAATGCTGAACTCTGACGCCAGATCCTTAATGGCTGGGACCGCGTTCTGGACGTCAGTTGTGATGACAACAAGATCATCAGCGTAAGCTAATGCCCGATAATTTACACTGGCCAGACAGACTGGTTTAATCCTCTCTTCCAAATTAAGATAATTAAGTAAAGGGTCAATATAAAGTGCAAAAAGTAAAGGAGAACAAGGGCACCCCTGTCGGGTACCCCTGGTAATTGAAAAAATAGAGGATACCTGTGAGTTTATTCGAATACGTGCTTTTGGGGTGACATACATAGTCTTAAGTGCAGTTATAAAGCCCTCGCCAAATCCCACAGTAAGCCCAGGCAACCCTATTGAATGCTTTTTCAGCATCTAACAAAATTATTCCAATATTCGATCGGGTTGCCTGGGCCCAGTCTAGGAAAGTTATAATTCGCCGAATATGGTCAGTCGTGTCACGTGCGGGGATAAAGCCATGTTGGAATCTAGAAACTAATGGAGTTATAACTGCAGAAAGTCGAGAAGCCAAAATTTTAGAAAACATTTTGCTATCTGCATTTATTAATGAGATAGGACGAAAGGAAGATGGAAGAAGAGGAGGTTTATCCTTTTTTACAAAGACCGAAATTGTTGATTCTTGCCACGACGAAGGGGGATACCCTGCTGTGCTGCTGTAAATAAAGAGACCAATTCGGGCTTTAAAATGAATCGAAAGACCCTATAGAATTCAAGAGGGATAGAGTCGGGCCCTACTGCCTTCCCCTGCGCTAAGGATAAAAGAGAAGACTCTATTATCTCCCAAGATATAGGAAGGTCTAATTGCTCCTTTTCCTCCTCTGTCACAGTGCCATTGATGGTTAATTCCATAAATTTTGATATCCTATCTTCAAGATTCGAACCCCCATCCTCTGTATAAAGCCTAGAATAAAATCCACGAAACACTTCCAATATTTCTGAGGTTTCATTAACAATTTTCCCTGTATCATCCATTATTTTGTCTATAGAGGAAAATACCGCCTTCTGCCGCAGCCTTTTAGCCAGATGTTTCCCAGAGTTTTCCCCTACTTCATAAACTTCTTCTCGAAATGCAGTAAGTTGTTGTGCAAATTTCTTAGCATAGTACTGATGGATTCTAACCTTGTGGACCAATATATCTCTTAAAATACTATCAATATCCAATCCTGTATTACACGCCCGCATTAATTGTATTTCAAGATCTCTCAGTTTATGCATCTCAGCTTCCCCCTTTTTTCTAATCTCTCTCTGTTTTCTAAGCGAATAGCTCAGGGTTTCCCCACGGACCCCACACTTGAAGGCATCCCATATTGTTACAAGCGCGGCAGACCCTTTATTATTCTCAAAAAATTCAGGGATCCATTTACTCATGTGTTTAATATAGGATGAGTCATACAAGAGTTTACGGTCAAAAGACCATGGTCTAAAAGTTGGTGAAAAATTCCAATCAAAACTAAGAAGAATAGGATTATGGTCGGAAATGACCTTAGGTAGAATCCTATATGATAGGTTTACAGAGATATTAATAAGGGATGTAGCTACAAAAAAGCAGTCAAGCCTAAAATGCTTCTGGTGAGGGGCAGAGAAAAATGTGTGCCCAGGCAGGCCTCCAGCCCTGGCATATCCTATATCCGTCAACCCAAATTCCTGGACCAATCCTTTAACAGCTTTGTATACATTTTTCTTTCTACCGACGTAAGAATTGCCACTCGATAAGTCAAATGTCTCGTCTAAATGTAAGTTAAAATCCCCACACATAATTAACAAAGGTGGCCATAAGGCCAATTCAATACTTAGTTGATGTAGAACAGAGGGATCATCAGCATTTGACCCGTAGATTGAGCAAATAGTCAAAGTTATTTCACCTAATTTCAGTGGAGCTATAGCCCAGCGGCCCAATGGGTCCTCTTTGATATTTTTAACCTGTCCCAGCCCAAATCTTTTTAATATTGCCACTCCTCTTACAGTAGAGGTCTGTCGGGAACAACTGACAATCTCTCTAGCCCAAGATCTTTAAGCCACCCTCTATTTTTCCAGGCTAAATGACTTTCTTGAATGCATAGAATGTCGACAGCCATAGTTTTCAACATCTGTCCGATTGTACCTTTTTTTTTTGTCATTTAGCCCACACACGTTCCATGAACATATAGATATTTTACCCATTATCATATTTATTTAAGTATTTATCACAGACCTCCGATATGTTGCTTAATATATCAAATATATTAAGATGAGAAAACACAGAAACAAGCCCAATTTGAAATTTAGCTGACAATAATTGACCATTTACTGTTTTTCCTTGCCCACAGAACACCCTCCCCCCTCCCCTCCCCTTCCACACACCCGCCCTACCCCCCACCCTTGCGACACCCTCCCAACAGAGGCGTAAGGACAAAAGTCCTCATTGATGGTGGGTGGCGTGGAGTAGTCTCCCTGTTTGTGCTGACCAAACCTGGCCTTAACTGATAACACCCTAGACAAAAATACCCCATCATGAGAAAAGAGAAAAAAGGGAAATAAATCTTTCCCTGAATGGCCTTACATTGTGTCTATAAACTGCTGAGTTTTAATCTCAGATACAAAAAAAGTTGTCTTCCCCTTATAAACAATTTTCAATTTTGCGGGGTTTAATAAGAACACCTGGCCCCCCTTTGCTTGAATGGGTGTCATTAGCTGCCTAAGTGTCCCAGTCCTTTCCTAGGTTTTGTAGGTCTAGCTAAATCGTACAAAATCTCACGAAGGAGATAATTATGCAGACAAATAAGAATTGCCCTGGGTTGAGTCGCTGCCCTACCTACATCTCGTCTTTGAGTAAAGGTAAAGCGGTGAGCCCTAATGATCTCTTTGTCCCAATCCCAGTCTTTAAGGTCCGTGAAAGTTGCAGCAAAGAGATCAACAACATATCGGCGAACATCTTTTCCCTCAGAAAGTTCCGGAATCCCCAAAATCCCCAAGTTATTCCGACGTGCCCGATTTTCCAAGTCGGTGAGTTTCCAGTCTATATCTAAGTCATTTTTTTGCATCTGATTGATTGAGGTTTTCTGGCTGGAAAGCTCATCCTCAACTGTTGAAACTCGGGTTTCCACTTCTTGAACTCTCGTGGTCGTTTCAGTACAGTTTTAGCCAATCGACAAACCACATTCTGCAACTTACGAACAGCTCCCTGTGTCCGAAGCCCCTCTGCTTTAGTTTCCTCCCTGTGGGCCATAATGATTTTATAAATGGATGTTTGTAGATTATAGATTGCTTTTAAAGTGATCTCCCCTTCTCCTTCCCCTTCCCCTTCTCCTCCGAGATTATGCGCCTCATCCTGAATTTCTTCAGCTTCCACCTGTTCCTGCCATTGTGGTTGCCCGATCATGTTAAGTTTGCTATTAGCAAGGGATTTCTGTGTTTCATTAATTTTCCTAACTGTAGCATTCGGGGAGTCATGTGATAAGACATCTTCTACCAAGCTTATATTAGCATTAATATCTCCCCAATCACCAGAAGAAGAAAATTGTTCATTATCCTTTCCATCCCCGTCTTCTTCCTCACCCTCTGACATGGAGAAGAACGGGCCCCCTGAATCAACAGATTCCACATCATTTACGGCAAAGGGCAGAATATCCTTTTCTTTCTCAAAGTTATTCCTGATCTGAGGTGAGACACTAATATGCCCAAAATGCAGCCGCCAGAATCCTTACAGGTACCAAGTCCAGATGCTCGGCCAAACCGGCTCTCAGAAGTCTCCACTGGCTCCCGATCAAAGAAAGGGTCACTTTCAAGGCCTTATGCATTACACATAAGCTAATGCAAGGCAAAGGCCCGCCAATCCTGAAATCCCTCATCAAACCCTACCACCCTAACAGACAACTCAGGTCTGACTCTCTCTCCCTTGCCTGCATTCCAAGAATAAACAGAGCACGATCAGGGGGAAGATTGTTTTCCTACAATGCCCATAAACTGTGGAACTCTCTTCCGCTGTCCATTCGAAGAGAACACAACTTACTCACTTTCCGCAGGCAACTAAAAACTTGGCTCTTTCCATAAATCTAGCTCTCCCCCGCCCCCTCTGGAATAATAGGTTGTATGTCAGCGCTGGGACGCCCCAGGGTAGCTACGCGCTTTAGAAATCTAAAAAAAAAATAAATAAATAAATAAACCTCCCCAACTGCCTGGCATAGAACCACCAGCTCCCTTTCCAGGTCTTGCTCTCGCCCTTGCTCTCGCTCCTGCTCTCTAGGAGCTTCCGCTAGAGACGTTTCAACTGAAGGTAAGTGGTTCTGAGTAGTCCTCTGTTTGGGGACTGCACCTGAGGGATCTGCAAGGCCGTTATTAGGCTTAGTTGTGGGAGGTATCTGCTCAGAGCTGCTGACAGCACCCACTGTGCCACCTGTATTTTTCTTTCTAAGTAAATCAAGTACTGTGCGTTCCTTAATGTTCTCATTACGCGCTCGGGGATTATTGCTGTTCACAGGTGTAGTAGTGATATTGGATGGAGGGTCCTCATTACAGGCAGAATTGAAATTGGTATTGGTATTAGTTGCACCTTTCCCTCTTCCTTCCCTGCCTTTTGGTGCCATAGCTATATTTTTCTTTTTATTTCCCACCTTGCCAAAACGAGATTTTTTTACATATGAATGCTACACACTGTTTATACCTGCACACCAAGAGTCCAGTGAAAGTCCAGAAAATACCCCAAAAATCCTCAACCCTTATAAGCTGGAGCTCCACGCTATGAATGGCTGTTACTCCTGCTAAACAAGAGCTCGTAGTTCTTTCCTCAGTCGTTTTTCCCAAAAACGCCCGCAGCTCCGAGGTAAGCCGCGGTAATCCGCTTCAGCTGCAGCTTCACCTCGCTATCTCGCTCCGTCTCCACCACGCCTTGCTCGTCAAGCCCTGTGACCGCAGCTGCCTCTCTCCTTCAAGCGCAGACGATTGTGCACCTTCACTCTCGCGGCACAGAGACGGTGTGGAAAAGTAAATTTTGCCATGTTCTGTGTCCCTACGCCTCATCCATCATATGTTATGTGTGCATGATCAATATGCATATGTTATTCCCCATTTCTGATTAAAGACGCAATTACAGTTGTGTCCACCTCTAGTATGCTAGTTTCCAGTCCTCGTGAATACTACGAATATCAGGCCTATGTAAGTAATGTTGCCACGTTTCTTAGTGTGCACGTTATTCCATTATAAAGTCCCCGTTTCTAGGCCTCAAAAGGGCCCGGACCACAGATTCAGCTCCTGTCTCCTGAAAGCCTCGCTGAGGAGCGATACAGCCCCCACCTGTATCCTCGACCCTTCACTTACTTCCTGCCTCGCAGTGCCCGGTGCACCCCGGCTCTGCCTCTGAGTCTGCCAAAAGTATGTTATAGTTCCTGCTATCAGTTCAGTCCTCCTCCTCTGCATTCCTAAGCTACTGAACTGCATCAATAGTTTCCGTCATTGTCTAGCCTACTCGGCTCCACGTTAGAGAAATACTGTATTTAATGGTCATTTAATATTCTTCACGCACTACATGTAGAATAATGCATGGTCCAGTCTTAGAATCAGGTTAGCCTCTCCCCTCATGACTTCTAGTTCATATCAACATGTTCCCTAAACATTAGATACCAGATAGGGTTTAGGTACATGTCGCTCCGACCCTCCAGACTCTAGTCTCTGCTCCTAGCACAGAGTTCGCAGCCCCCAGCTTCTCCTAGTAACACGTCATTGCCAGTTTTCGCGCACCATTAGGTTAGAGGTCCCGGCTCCTTAGGTAGCCCCCTCCTATGTTTCCGCCCATTCATGACATATTCTGTTACGTTCACATCACATGTCTATGTATACTCCCAGTTACACCTCTTTTTACTGTTATCTCTCGCGACTGTTACGCGTCACGCCTTCTGCTCCACCCACTGTTACGCCTACTGCAATGTAATGCTATGTGTTCGCGCTATGTATATATATCAATGTTATGTTATTAAATGTTAGCGCGCTCATCCCAGACCTAGCCCCAGCAGCTGCTGGGCCTCTTTTTCCCCTGCTGGGTCCCAGTTGTCCTGCTGGGCCCTGTCATTCTGTTCCTATGCAGGTTGTCCTGATCCTGTCCCTTATGCTGTAATAAACCTGCAGAAACTCCTACTACCTCGAATCTTGACTCTTATTTATTGAGCTATCTGTTATTCATTCATTCATCCAAAAATAGGGTATTATTTATTTATTTACCACATAATGGCGCCCGAACAGGGACTTGCCCTTTCCCCACGCGTCGGTGAAGCCACGCCGACCCCCTGACCCTCTGCAGTCGTGACGGAACTCTTCTGCGCAGTGGCAGATATTTCTGCTCAAGTATCCCTCAGGCCCACGGAGGAGACGGAGGAGGCGGTCCAGCATCCGAACGAGACGGTGGAGGAACGCGGCGAGTCCCGACCAGAGCCCAAGCCGAGAGTCCAAGGTCCGAGGTATCTGGAGGTCCACCCGTGATTGAAGTCCGAAGTCCGAAGTTCGTCGTCGTAGTCCAGTCCCGTCCGAGGTTTTCCGTTCCGTGCTGCCCGGTGAGTACCATTGCTGGGGTAGTGTCTAGACAGGGTCAGTCTAAATTGACTCCTGGTCCGTGGGTTGGTGGTACCCAAGCCCACAAACGAAGTGTTCACCTAGGTGGATACGGGTCTTGATGTGTTCCTTTATGGGACCGGTATGTTCCGTACTGTTTTAGCAGTGCATCCAGTAACTCTAGTCTGTTCCGTTCTCGAGAAATTCTGTTCTGTTTCTGTTTTCAGTTTTTTCAGGTAGTATTCTGTTCGAACTGTTATTTATAATGTTGTTTAATGTATTTCCAATGTCGTGGTATGCCTGAATTGTTTTCCCAATTGTTATTGTTTTTCATGTATTGTATTGTGTTCCGATTCAAGTTTAGAATGCCGCTCTTTTCAAAGTTACGTCAGTTAAAAACTAGAAAGGGTCTGCTGGAAGCAGCAGTTCCTGTTCCGCCTAGGGACAGTCCAGGTCACTTTATGTATCAGAAACATGGCATAAGCGCCATATTGTATCTAGATTTATGGGTAGAGTATACCAAACAGTTAGAAGAAAAGTATAGATGGCCCGTATCGGGTACATGGGATGCCGAATGTATCATGCGAATAGAAGAAGCATTATGGAAAAAGAAAGCCAGACAGTCACAGAAAGATGCCATCGAGTTATGGCGTAAGGAAGCTCATAAAAGAACGGAAAAGGAAGTCAGAAAGTCAGAGTCAAGTAGAGAATCCCAAGAACGAGCCCAAGAAAGAGAATTGATCGAGATAGGTGAACAAGTCAGAACCGAACAGTCAGACAGACAGAGGCATGCCCTTATTAAGGGTATGTATCCTCTCCTTGCCGAGGGCTTGCCAAAGGCGACCCCAGAGGCATCCAGTAATTTCCCGCCACCATTAGTTCCGACCAAGCTACGCCACAAACCGACCGCAGCTGATATTTTTATTTCGTCCTATTTGGACGACACAGTCCCCGAATATGCAAATCCAGTTCGCGCTCCACCTATCCCTGTAAATCAGGCACTTCCCGTTCCTCCAGACACCGGAGTACCTGTTACGGTACCCCCGGTCCAGCCTATAGTTCCACTTCCCACTCTGCCAGGACGTAGAGCCTCAGTCGACGATTCTAGTCTAGGGGCCGCAGGAGGAGGTCCTCCCCAAACCCCGCCGCCACACAAGCGTTTATCAGCACTCGAATTACATGCTCAAGCATCACAGCGTACTCCTAAAAGTAATAAGTCTGTTACAGAAATCAGGCAAGCCCTTAACGAATGTGTTTATGATCCAGTTCCAGGCGAATATACTATGGTTTTATATTCCTTACGTGTAAGGAGAGTGACCGAGTATCTAGTCACCTTGCCGAATATGAAAGAAGATCTAGACAGAATATATCGTTTCATCCGTACAGGGGATGATCCAGAAAGTATTGGCGAGATTATGTCTCAAAGGAAAGCCGAGATTCAGCTCATGATATTAAAGTTCCTGATCAATTGTCTAATAAGAGAACAAGATTACCCGTCTAAAGATCCCGCCGAAATGAGAATCCTGACAAGGTGGAGTGATAATATAGCCGAGGGTAAGCACAAGACCGTCGGTGCCATGGAGAGTATGTACAAGAAAATTCGTAAAGAAATAGTAAGGTTACACGAACAGCGTAAAGCAGCACAAGTAAGCGAGAAAGAAAGTATCTCTGATCCTGAAGAGGAAGAGAACGAGAATCCCGCCAGGATAGCGTATGTAGGAAAATCCAGATTTCCAGATCGCCATTTACGCCTAGAACCCAAGTCTGTTTTTCATCATCCAGCACCAGAACAAGGTTCTCTAGAACAAGTATTTCAAGCTACCGATCACATTCTGAAATCACGAGTCGGTTATAGTGAGTTAGGTACCATGCATGAACAAGAACTAGCCCGATCAGCAGTCCGATGGATTACTGATTCTACCACTTTTCCAGACGAAATAGTGGCACAAATGTTTCTGAAACTGCCCCCAGCCGAGCAACGACTGGTGGGTATGTATATGATCCAGCACCTCATTATTCTGTATGAGGGTCAACATTCTGATCCAGGCCCGTTACACGATATCCTGAACGAGTTACTCCAGTATAAATGGAGAGGTCTAGGTACGGACTTAATTATTGTCATTCTAGAACAGCGCCACAAATATAGAACGTTTTTGAACCCGCATTTTGTTCATGTCTCACCCCCAGAAAGTAAATCGTTTTACATAGACAGACAGAATCCGTTACGAGAAGTCCACCCAGTCCAAGGGGCGGGTGGCGTAATGCAACGAGTATTTGTATACACTCCGATTTCAAAGATGGAACTCTTAGAAATGAAAAAATTAATTCCCTGTCATGACAAAGATCCAGCAGGGTTCCATAGAGAATTAAAAGACATGCTCCGTATGGGAGAATACACTTACCCAGATATCATTAAAATGTTAAAGGTCCTGTTACCCGCAGGGGTGTACGAAAAGTTAAAGGAAAAAGAATGGGAGGTGGGAGAGAAAAAGATCGATTGGACAGCTCTAGAAGCTGAAGACAAGGCACGAGTACCAGGTACCGGTCTTGGAGATAAATGTAAAGAATTACCAGAATTATTGATTCAAGTTTTACCCAGACTATTGACAACTAGGAAAGAAGACTGGGATGCAATCTCAGCCTGTAAGCAGAAACAAGATGAAGACATTAGTGATTTTTATTCTAGATTCGAGAAATGTTTCAGTATTAACAGTGGTCTCAAGACAAGTAGTGAGTCATACCCTCATCTTTTCGTTACCAAATTAGTCGAGAATTCAAGTCCACAAATTAAAAACCGAGTTTTGAAAGTCGAAAGCACCTGGCAAGCAAATACTCCGTCCCAGATGCTCCAGATGCTCCAGTATCACCAGAATAGAATCAGAGAAGAGCAAGAACACGAGAGAAAACGTATGAAAGACACGAAAATGAAAGTGCTAGTTGCACAATCTATTCCTCAAGACAGTCAGAAGAGGGGTCCGAATCAAGCCAGTCATCCTGCGGCTCCCGTTAAAGGGAACTGCAATTATTGTAAACAGCCAGGTCATTTTATAAACGAGTGTGCAGTTCTGAAACATAATATAGCTACTGGTAAGACTAAAGAAAGACCACGTCCGCCTAGACAAGAACAAGTTTCACAGATTCCTCAGTCACAGAATGCACAACAGATAGTTACAGTACCGCAGCCTATTGCTGCAACACAGCACGTTACATCACAGATGTACCAGTATGCACAGTCTGAGTATCCAGAGTACCAGTCATATTCATGAAACAGCCTAGAGAGGGAGGTAGGCTTGCCTCTCATCGAGATACCTGTAGACCAAGAAGGTCCCTATGTTCATAGTCAAGTATTAGGGAAAGACAGAAAGTTCTTGATCGATACAGGGGCAAGTAGGACCACAATTAGTCACGCCGAAGTTCCAGGGGCTCCGCTCTCAGGCTCAAGAAATGTTTCCCTTGGATTTTCAGGAAAACCCATAGTTAATGAGATATCAAAGCCAGTTACTCTAGAAGTAGGTCCATTGTCCCGTACTACTGATCTGTTACTTACTAAGTCATGTCCAGAAAATCTATTAGGCATTAAGACACTGAAAGAATTAGGTGCAGTTATTTGCTGTTCCCCAGAGGGAATACGTCTGTTTCTACGTGACTTTAAGGGTCACTATGTGTTACGAGATTTTGATTCAAGATTGTCTAATGTTCCGCAGCATTTATGGGCGCAAGGTCCAACTGATGTAGGTTACATGCAAATCACACCCCATCGCGTGACTCTCAAACCAGGTGTAGTGTTACCCCGAATCAGACAGTACAGATTGCCACCTGAGGCTGTAGCAGCCTTATCCAAAATTATTGACGAGCTCATGGCTCAAGGAGTAGTTGTAGAAACTGACTCCAATGTATGCAATTCTCCGATCATTCCAGTCATGAAACGTACTGATCCAAATGCACCCCCAGTATATCGATTAGTGATTGATTTACGAGAGCTTAATAAATGTATTATTCCTCAGTATCCAGTTGTCCCAGATATTTCTTCCCTGTTAACAGCCATTGATTCCGAAGCCATGTTTTTCACTGTTATTGACCTCAAGAATGCATTTTTCAGTGTACCAATTCATCCAGACAGCCAGTTTCTTTTCGGATTCTGTTTAAATGGAAGGAGCTATATGTTTACACGCGCTCCTCAAGGTTTCACAGAAAGCCCTAGTATTTACAGTCAAGCACTCAAGAGACAACTAGACAATATTCACATGCCAACTGACACTGCCCTGCTCCAGTATGTCGATGATCTACTGATCACAGCCCGTTCTGAACGTGCTTGCGAGCGAGCATCACTTACAGTTCTGTATTTTCTAGCCGAGATGGGGCACAAAGTGTCACCTTCAAAGCTTCAATTCTGTGTCCAGCAAGTAGTATACTTAGGACACTTGCTGTCCAAGAGGGGTAGGCAGTTGACACCCGACCGTATCCAGTTAATAGCGAATCTTCCCCAGCCCAGAACCCAGAAGGAGGTACGTGCTTTTATCGGCCTTACTTCTTATTGTAGACAATGGATTCCCCAGTATGCATTTCTAGCCAAGCCATTGATACAGTTAACGACACAGGAGGCAGCCGTATCGACTGTCCTCCCTTGGACATCTGACCATACACTTAGTTTCAACGAGTTAAAGAAAGCCCTATGTCAAGCTCCAGTTCTAGCTACACCGAACTACAGTAAGCCTTTTACACTTTTCGTTACTGAACGCGAAGGTACAGCATTATCTGTTCTCACGCAAGATCAAGCAGGTCAATACAAGCCCTGTGCTTATTTTTCGAGCACATTAGATCCAGTCGCCCAGGCGTTGCCTGCGTGCCTCAAGTCAGTTGCAGCCACAGCACTAGCTATCAGACAAAGTGATTCCATAGTTTTAGGACATTCCCTGACAGTACAAGTTCCCCATTCAGTAGAAGTTCTTTTAAACCGAACACAAACTCAGCACTTGACAATTGCACGTTTAACAGGTTATGAATTGACGCTGTTCCAGCCACACATAGAAATTAGACGCTGCAACGTTCTGAATCCTGCTACACTGTTACCATCAGTTAATTCAAATCCAGACCCACATGATTGTGTGGAAGTAGTTAACATTACGACTAAGCCAAGACAAGACCTGACAGATATTCCGTTATCAGATCCTGACCTGACACTTTATGTGGATGGTTCGTGTATGAGAACTAGTACAGGAGAACTAGTCGCCGCGTATGCAGTGACTACTGACACTGAAGTTATTGAAACACACCGTATTGATACTCTGTCCGCTCAAGCAGCAGAGCTAGTCGCTCTGACACAAGCCTGTATACATGCCAAGAACCTGAAGGTTAATGTTTACACAGATTCACGTTACGCATTCGGAGTTGTACACGACTTCGGGGTGCTCTGGCAAGAGAGAGGTTTCATGACTTCTCATGGAACCAAGATTCAGCATGGTCTCCTTATTCAAGCCCTGTTAGATGCCATACATTTACCGACATCTATTGCTATCATGAAGTGCAAAGCACATACGAAAGTTACTGACATTATTTCCCAAGGTAATGATTTAGCAGACCGCACAGCCAAGCTTACAGCACAGACTCCAGACATTCCAGTAAACAAGACACATATTCCAGATCTGACTACATGCATGACAGTTAAGGACCCTACTCAAGATGTCATAGATATACAGTCACATGCTACTCCCGATGAAATCAAGAAATGGTCTGTACAAGGAGGGGTCCAGACAGATCAAGGATGGTTAACGAAGGGTAGAGCCACATGGTTTCTCCCCGATTCTATGGTTCAAGTCATTATCAATACCGCACATAGTCCAGCACATTTAGGAGAAAAAGCTATGTTAGACAGTATCCAGAACATTTGGTTCAACAAGCATTTACGAGCTGCAGCCAAGCAGAAAGTCCGTACCTGTATGATATGTTGTCAGTTTAATCCAGGTAAAAGTGTCCCGGTGGAACAAGGTGGTTTCCAGCCCCCTGACCACCCTTTTGAGGTCCTCCAGATGGATTATATTCAAATGGAGCGATGTCGAGGTTTCAAGTATGTCCTTGTAGTAGTATGTGCCTTGTCCAGGTGGACAGAAGCATATCCAGTCCCAGATTACACAGCTGCGACCACTGCCAAGCAGTTGGTTCGTGAATTTTTCCCTAGATATGGACTCCCTAGAGTCGTATATTCTGATAACGGTCAGCCATTCTCATCCGAACTCATGAAACACGTTTCCCTGTTGTTAGGGTACCAGTGGAAGTTCCATTGTGTACGCCATCCAGAAGCAGCTGGACTAGTCGAGAGACATAATCAGACTCTGAAAATCCGTATAGCAAAAGTCTGTAAAGACAAGGGTGTGGACTGGTTAGTAGCTTTGCCAGTCGCTCTGTTTTACATGCGTATGGTCGCACATTCCAGATCAGGTCTGTCCCCGTATGAGGTCGTTTTCGGCCGCCCCCCTAACATGTGGGGTACTCCTAGACCCCGAAGTATTACCGATGTTTCATGTAATATGCTGACAGATTACCTAGCTTCCTTGATGTCTGCCCTCAACTCATGTCGTTCACAGGTTGCCGCCGCATTTCCAGACAATACCGAGGTGGCACCGCACGAGATCGTTCCAGGTTCCTTGGTGATGATCAGAAATTTTGACAGATCAAGTCCGCTGGAACCACGTTGGAAGGAGCCACGTCAGGTCCTCTTGACCACCCGAACTGCCGTCAAGTTGGAAGGCAGGAAGGGGTGGGTACACCTTTCTCATGTAAAACTTTTCAAAGGACCGAAGCCCGTCTTCAAAAACATTTCCAAGAACATTTCCCAGGATTCAAAGGATTGCCAGAACATTGTTTTAAAGGACTGTCCCGCACCGAACATTATTACAACCCCTCCCTTGTTAGAGAAAACTCCGCAACAGGAGTATAAGTTAAAGCTCAGGTCTAATAAGTCAGCCAGTTTGATTGTATAAGTCCTCCCCTAGGTGAAACGGTTAAATTGTTTCTGACATGTATAAAATAGACCCCCATAGTGAGAGAATCAGTCGAAGTTCACTCCAATGTATCGTTTTTCTGAGTTTCGTCTTATTTCTCAGCATAATGATTTCCTGCACCAGCTATGCTTTCTATCTGTGTTTTTCAGTTCCTCATGTAAATATGTCTGCTCATGCTACAGTAGAGCACACGTTTAGTGATCTGCCTCCTCACGAATATTCATACCGCCTCGCAATGCGTAATAACACATTCATCCGTATGTTACATTATTCACACCAGACCAGCAATACCACTAATTGTTGGGTGTGTGGTCGACTCCCCCCTTTCCAGACACCGAAGGGAGTTCTGCCACTGTTTCCTTATCCATTCTCACACACTGGTTCGTGTGGAGCATGGTCCACGTTAACGTCATCCTCAACAGATATGTCTTTTCTTAACAGTACATGTTTCCCAGACAAGCAAGGTTTCCCCCACAGAACAGGTTTAGATCTAGAAAACGAAGTATATAATATAGGAAATTATTCGTCGAATTTCATGGTCCTGAATGTTCAGTCTGATACTACTCCAGACTCACCCGCTATTTCAGTACTACCAGTCAAAGGCGAATTATGTGTCCGTAGTTATGGTTCTGTACATATAGGTCATAGTGAATGTACTACTGTTATCCAGTATAGTGACAGTAGGAAATCTATTTTTAAAGCTTCACGTCATTCTTATTTTATTTGTGGTCAAACTGCATATGTCCGTCTGCCCCTCGATTGGGAGGGAACATGTTACATTGCTTTCCTACTGCCACCTGTTTTTCTAGCCCCACCTGACTATCATAGGAATTCTTTCTTAGTACACACTAGACACAAGAGAAATCTCCCGATTGTCGATTATACTGAAACCGCCGCAGAGCAATTCATTGATATAGATAAAGGTGTTTTCCCTTATTTAGGTACAGTTGTAAATAGTAAGCTAATTCGTAGGTTAACCAGAACCCTCGAAGCAGTAGTAGATGAGACTGCCTCTGCTCTAGGTAACTTAACTGAAGAGCAATCCTTTATGAGAATTGTCGTTTTACAGAATCGTCTCGTCCTTGACGTCATACTGGCCGATAGGGGCGGGGCCTGTAGAATTCTCGGATCCAGTTGTTGCATTTTCATTCCAAATAACGCGCCGTCTGTTTATTCAGCTATAACCAGACTCCATAAAATTGCCCATCTGTTACATCAAGATCCAGGCACCTGGACATGGTCCGGTTGGTTCTGGAATATAATTTCCGCATGGGGATGGAAAGTCCTGTCCTTCCTAGGTATTGCAGTAGCGATCATATTTAGCTGCTGCCTCTGTATACAATGTGGCCCTGCGATTTGCAGTATGTGTGCTACCTCTTGTATTCCCAGTCCCAAGCCCCGTTCTAAATCCCGTTCCAAGACAATTCGAGACGAGCAAATGGTACTGTATGAAATGATAGACGGTATCATGAATATTGATGTTTCCTGATGGAAACGTAGTGACAAGGAGGGAATGTGGAAAAGTAAATTTTGCCATGTTCTGTGTCCCTACGCCTCATCCATCATATGTTATGTGTGCATGATCAATATGCATATGTTATTCCCCATTTCTGATTAAAGACGCAATTACAGTTGTGTCCACCTCTAGTATGCTAGTTTCCAGTCCTCGTGAATACTACGAATATCAGGCCTATGTAAGTAATGTTGCCACGTTTCTTAGTGTGCACGTTATTCCATTATAAAGTCCCCGTTTCTAGGCCTCAAAAGGGCCCGGACCACAGATTCAGCTCCTGTCTCCTGAAAGCCTCGCTGAGGAGCGATACAGCCCCCACCTGTATCCTCGACCCTTCACTTACTTCCTGCCTCGCAGTGCCCGGTGCACCCCGGCTCTGCCTCTGAGTCTGCCAAAAGTATGTTATAGTTCCTGCTATCAGTTCAGTCCTCCTCCTCTGCATTCCTAAGCTACTGAACTGCATCAATAGTTTCCGTCATTGTCTAGCCTACTCGGCTCCACGTTAGAGAAATACTGTATTTAATGGTCATTTAATATTCTTCACGCACTACATGTAGAATAATGCATGGTCCAGTCTTAGAATCAGGTTAGCCTCTCCCCTCATGACTTCTAGTTCATATCAACATGTTCCCTAAACATTAGATACCAGATAGGGTTTAGGTACATGTCGCTCCGACCCTCCAGACTCTAGTCTCTGCTCCTAGCACAGAGTTCGCAGCCCCCAGCTTCTCCTAGTAACACGTCATTGCCAGTTTTCGCGCACCATTAGGTTAGAGGTCCCGGCTCCTTAGGTAGCCCCCTCCTATGTTTCCGCCCATTCATGACATATTCTGTTACGTTCACATCACATGTCTATGTATACTCCCAGTTACACCTCTTTTTACTGTTATCTCTCGCGACTGTTACGCGTCACGCCTTCTGCTCCACCCACTGTTACGCCTACTGCAATGTAATGCTATGTGTTCGCGCTATGTATATATATCAATGTTATGTTATTAAATGTTAGCGCGCTCATCCCAGACCTAGCCCCAGCAGCTGCTGGGCCTCTTTTTCCCCTGCTGGGTCCCAGTTGTCCTGCTGGGCCCTGTCATTCTGTTCCTATGCAGGTTGTCCTGATCCTGTCCCTTATGCTGTAATAAACCTGCAGAAACTCCTACTACCTCGAATCTTGACTCTTATTTATTGAGCTATCTGTTATTCATTCATTCATCCAAAAATAGGGTATTATTTATTTATTTACCACAACGGAGGTAACCACTGAAGCCGCTCCCGCCTCCACCACGCCTTGCTCGTCAAGCCCTGTGACCGCGGCTGCCTCTCTCCTTCTCCCTCAAACGCCGACTACTGTGCACCTTCGCTCTCGCGGCACAGAGGCGGAGGTAACCGTTGAAGCCGCTACCGGTCCCAGACCTATGAACGCCGCTTTGGCGCTTTGCCGCCTTGCTCCGCTTTACCCCACAGTGGCTCCACATGTTTTTTTGGGGAAAACTTGTCAACAGCCCCACACAAACCACTGCATCGGACACCGAAAAACTCCAAAGTGCAATGCAGGAGACCAATGAAAAAAACCGCAAGGCAGGACAGCAACAGGTAAGAGCTCAGCACACCAGCTCACTCAGCCGCTGAAGCGGCCGCCATCTTGCCCCTCAGGACTAACATTATCTCGAGTAGGTGGAATATGTCTAGCTTATGTTTTGCCAGGGAGCGGGTGTTTAAATAGAAGATTGTAAGTTCCGAGGGCTTATGCTTATCCCATCCCTGAGCGTATCCTATTTTATTTGGGCAATTTGCAATTTGCAATTTATTTATTTATTTATTTTTGCAATTTGTTAAGCGCAAACAAATGCCCGTGGGCGTCTCGGCGCTAAGACTCAGAGCGTGACTCTCCAATGCTGGTTCTTTAGATGGATTACTGGTTGAACAACCAGGTTTTTAGCCTTTTGCGGAATAGCAAAAGAGAATGACTTGACCTGATCAACAATGGAAGGGTGTTCCAAAGTCTGGCTGCCGTAACCATGAACCGTCGGTCTCCCCAGGAACTGTCTTAGTGCGAGGGACCACTAATTGATACATAGTTGTGGATCTGAGTTGTCTGGGGGGACAGTAGAGTGTCAGCTGGTCTTTAAAAAACTGTGGTCCCCTCTTATGTAATGCTTTGAATGCTATACAAAGAGTCTTGAATTTTATCCGATTTTTAGTCGTGAGCCAGTGGTACTTCCAGATTGTTTCAGCAATTGGCTTAAATTTGGAGGTCCTGGAAAGCAGTCTTGCTGCGGCGTTTTGAATTGTTTGCATTTTGTTGACAACCCGAGATTGTGCATTGGCAAATAGGCCATTGCAATAATCCAGTGAAGATAGCACCAGAGTGCTTACCAAGGTTTTTCCGGCACTGTCTGGTAGGAACGGGATTATTTTTCTTATGAGTCTCAGCTTGTGAAATGCTGTTGCTGCTATTTGATTGGCGTGAGCAACGAAGTTGAGATTTTCATCGAAGACAACTCCCAAGTTCCTGACCTTGGGGACCGGGTTAGGCAGAACTCCAAAGGATGAGGGCCACCAGGCGGGAGACCAGCCTGGAGAGAGTTTTCCAAAAATGAAAACCTCCGTTTTCTCGGAGTTAAGCTTGAGGCAATTGGAGGCCATCCAGTCTCCAATTGCTAGCATGCCTTTTTGGAAGCCTTCTGCCACCTTTTCTCCATCATTATTAATGGCAAGCACTAACTGAGTAAAAGAAAAACCAAAGGTGGTGATGGATGGAGCGTTGACAATACAAACACTCACCCACAGTCAACTGATCTGGGTTTAATCCATCACCGTTCTTTAGCTCACTCCGCCACCCCAGTTCAGACATGGCCTTTTGCAAATCAGCCTTATCCTGTGCCTCATGGGAACAGTCCAGCCCGAACTGCCAAGCCATGTCTTCTCTGAACCGGAATCAATCTTCCCAGGACCGGTTTCTGGCATTACAGCCGTCTTAAGCCGGGCTTGCTTGACTCCAGTGGCAAAGTGAGCAAGGGACTCACGTCTGAGCATACCGTGCCAACTTAGGCCGAACAAAGAAAAACCAAAGGTGGTGATGGACGGAGCGTTGACAATACAAACACTCACCCCCAGTCAACTGATCTGGCTTTAATCCATCACCGTTCTTTAGCTCACTCCGCCACCCCAGTTCAGACATGGCCTTATGCAAATCAGTCTAATCCTGTGCCTCATGGGGACAGTCCAGCCCAAACTGCCAAGCCATGTCTTCTCTGGACCGGAATCAAGCTTCCCAGGACCGGTTTCTGGCATTACAGCCGTCTTCAGCCGGGCTTGCTTGACTCCAGTGGCAAAGTGAGCAAGGGACTCACGTCTGAGCATACCCTGCCAACTTAGGGCGAACAAAGAAAAACCAAAGGTGGTGATGGACGGAGCGTTGACAATACAAACACTCACCCCCAGTCAACTGATCTGGGTTAAATCCATCACCGTTCTTTAGCTCACTCCGCCACCCCAGTTCAGACATGGCCTTATGCAAATCAGTCTGATCCTGTGCCTCATGGGAACAGTCCAGCCCGAACTGCCAAGCCATGTCTTCTCTGGACCGGAATCAAGCTTCCCAGGACCAGTTTCTGGCATTACAGCCGTCTTCAGCCGGGCTTGCTTGACTCCAGTGGCAAAGTGAGCAAAGACTCACGTCTGAGCATACCCTGCCAACTTAGGGCGAACAAAGAAAAACCAAAGGTGGTGATGGACGGAGCGTTGACAATACAAACACTCACCCCCAGTCAACTGATCTGGGTTTAATCCATCACCGTTCTTTAGCTCACTCCGCCACCCCAGTTCAGACATGGCCTTATGCAAATCAGTCTGATTCTGTGCCTCATGGGAACAGTCCAGCCCGAACTGCCAAGCCATGTCTTCTCTGGACCGGAATCAAGCTTCCCAGGACCGGTTTCTGGCATTACAGCCGTCTTCAGCCGGGCTTGCTTGACTCCAGTGGCAAAGTGAGCAAGGGACTCACGCCTGAGCATACCCTGCCAACTTAGGGCAAACAAAGAAAAACCAAAGGTGGTGATGGACGGAGTGTTGACAATACAAACACTCACCCCCAGTCAACTGATCTGGGTTTAATCCATCACCGTTCTTTAGCTCACTCCGCCACCCCAGTTCAGACATGGCCTTATGCAAATCAGTCTGATCCTTTGCCTCATGGGAACAGTCCAGCCCTAACTGCCAAGCCATGTCTTCTCTGGACCGGAATCAAGCTTCCCAGGACCGGTTTCTGGCATTAAAGCCATCTTCAGCCGGGCTTGCTAGACTCCAGTGGCAAAGTGAGCAAGGGACTCACGTCTGACCATACCTTGCCAACTTAGGGCGAACAAAGAAAAACCAAAGGTGGTGATGGACGGAGCGTTGACAATACAAACACTCACCCCCAGTCAACTGATCTGGGTTTAATCCATCACCGTTCTTTAGCTCACTCCGCCACCCCAGTTCAGACATGGCCTTATGCAAATCAGTCTGATCCTGCGCCTCATGGGAACAGTCGAGCCCGAACTGCCAAGCCATGTCTTCTCTGGACCGGAATCAAGCTTCCCAGGACCGGTTTTTGGCATTACAGCCATCTTCAGCCGGGCTTGCTTGACTCCAGTGGCAAAGTGAGCAAGGGACACTGCCTTCTGAGCATACCCTGCCAACTTAGGGCGAACAAAGAAAAACCAAACGTGGTGATGGACGGAGCGTTGACAATACAAACACTCACCCCCAGTCAACTGATCTGGGTTTAATCCATCACCGTTCTTTAGCTCTCTCCGCCACCCAGTTCAGACATGGCCTTTTGCAAATCAGTCTGATCCTGTGCCTCATGGGAACAGTCCAGCCCGAACTGCCAAGCCATGTCTTCTCTGGCCCGTAATCAAGCTTCCCAGGACCGGTTTCTGGCATTACAGCCATCTTCAGCCGGGCTTGCTTGACTCCAGTGGCAAAGTGAGCAAGGGACTCACGTCTGAGCATACCCTGCCAACTTAGGGCGAACAAGGAAAAACCAAAGGTGGTGATGGACGGAGCGTTGACAATACAAACACTCACCCCCAGTCAACTGATCTGGGTTTAATCCATCACCGTTCTTTAGCTCTCTCCGCCACCCCAGTTCAGACATGGCCTTATGCAAATCAGTCTGATCCTGTGCCTCATGGGAACAGTCCAGCCCGAACTACCAAGCCATGTCTTCTCTGGACCGGAATCAAGCTTCCCAGGACCGGTTTCTGGCATCACAGCCGTCTTCAGCCGGGCTTGCTTGGCTCCAGTGGCAAAGTGAGCAAGGGACTCACGTCTGAGCATACCCTGCCAACTTAGGGCGAACAAAGAAAAACCAAAGGTGGTGATGGACGGAGCGTTGACAATACAAACACTCACCCCTAGTCAACTGATCTGGGTTTAATCCATCACCGTTCTTTAGCTCACTCCGCCACCCCAGTTCAGACATGGCCTTATGCAAATCAGTCTGATCCTGTGCCTCATGGGAACAGTCCAGCCCGAACTGCCAAGCCATGTCTTCTCTGGACCGGAATCAAGCTTCCCAGGACCGGTTTCTGGCATTACAGCCGTCTTCAGCCGGGCTTGCTTGACTCCAGTGGCAAAGTGAGCAAGGGACTCACGTCTGAGCATACCCTGCCAACTTAGGGCGAACAAAGAAAAACCAAAGGTGGTGATGGACGGAGCGTTGACAATACAAACACTCACCCCCAGTCAACTGATCTGGGTTTAATCCATCACCGTTCTTTAGCTCACTCCGCCACCCCAGTTCAGACATGGCCTTATGCAAATCAGTCTGATCCTGTGCCTCATGGGAATAGTCCAGCCCGAACTGCCAAGCCATGTCTTCTCTGGACCGGAATCAAGCTTCCCAGTACCGGTTTCTGGCATTACAGCCGTCTTCAGCCGGGCTTGCTTGACTCCAGTGGCAAAGTGAGCAAAGACTCACGTCTGAGCATACCCTGCCAACTTAGGGCGATCAAAGAAAAACCAAAGGTGGTGATGGACGGAGCGTTGACAATACAAACATTCACCCCCAGTCAACTGATCTGGGTTTAATCCATCACCGTTCTTTAGCTCACTCCGCCACCCCAGTTCAGACATGGCCTTATGCAAATCAGTCTGATCCTGTGCCTCATGGGAACAGTCCAGCCCGAACTGCCAAGCCATGTCTTCTCTGGACCGAAATCAAGCTTCCCAGGACCGGTTTCTGGCATTATAGCCGTCTTCAGCCGGGCTTGCTTGACTCCAGTGGCAAAGTGAGCAAGGGACTCACGCCTGACCATACCCTGCCAACTTAGGGCGAACAAAGAAAAACCAAAGGTGGTGATGGACGGAGCGTTGACAATACAAACACTCACCCCCAGTCAACTGATCTGGGTTTAATCCATCGCCCTTCTTTAGCTCACTCCGCCACCCCAGTTCAGACATGGCCTTATGCAAATCAGTCTGATCCTGTGCCTCATGGGAACAGTCCAGCCCGAACTGCCAAGCCATGTCTTCTCTGGACCGGAATCAAGCTTCCCAGGACCGGTTTTTGGCATTACAGCCGTCTTCAGCCGGGCTTGCTTGACTCCAGTGGCAAAGTGAGCAAGGGACACTGCCTTCTGAGCATACCCTGCCAACTTAGGGCGAACAAAGAAAAACCAAAGGTGGTGCTGGACGGAGCGTTGTCAATACAAACACTCACCCCCTGTCAACTGATCTGGGTTTTAATCCATCACCATTCTTTAGCTCACTCCGCCACCCCAGTTCAGACATGGCCTTATGCAAATCAGTCTGATCCTGTGCCTCATGGGAACAGTCCAGCCCGAACTGCCAAGCCATGTCTTCTCTGGACCGGAATCAAGCTTCCCAGGACCGGTTTCTGGCATTACAGCCGTCTTCAGCCGGGCTTGCTTGACTCCAGTGGCAAAGTGAGCAAGGGACGCACGTCTGAGCATACCCTGCCAACTTAGGGCGAACAAAGAAAAACCAAAGGTGGTGATGGACGGAGCGTTGACAATACAAACACTCACCCCCAGTCAACTGATCTGGGTTTAATCCATCACCGTTCTTTAGCTCACTCCCCACCCCAGTTCAGACATGGCCTTATGCAAATCAGTCTGATCCTGTGCCTCATGTGAACAGTCCAGCCCGAACTGCCAAGCCATGTCTTCTCTGGACCGGAATCAAGCTTCCCAGGACCGGTTTCTGGCATTACAGCCGTCTTCAGACGGGCTTGCTTGATTCCAGTGGCAAAGTGAGCAAGTAAACCCAGATCAGTTGACTGGGTTGAGTGTTTGTATTGTCAACGCTCCGTCCATCATCCCCTTTGGTTTTTCTTTGTTCGCCCTAAGTTGGCAGGGTATGCTCAGACATGAGTCCCTTGCTCACTTTGCCACTGGATTCAAGCAAGCCCGGCTGAAGACGTCTGCCTGTGTTCTTCCGGATAGGAAGGATGCAAGTAGGTTCTTTGCTTCCTGTTGGATGCCCATTTTTTCGACATGGTCGATCAGAATAGAATGATCGACCGTGTTGAAGGCCGCGGATAAGTCCAGCAGCACAAGCACTGCTGTTCCTCCCTGATCACGGATGACTTTAATGTCTTTGGCGGCTTTAATCAGGGCAGTTTCTGTGCCTTGGAATTTACGGAACCCAAATTGAGTATTATCCAACTGGTGGTGTTCCTCAATATATTCGGACAGCTGCTGATTCATGGCTTTCTCAGCCACCTTTTCCAGGAAAGGGGGGCCGGCTATTGGTCTATAGTTTTTTAGTTCGTCTTTGTCCAGATGCGTTTTTTTTAAAAGTGGTTTGAAAACGTGTCTGGATAGATCCCTGATCTGAACATAATATTACATATTTGTGTAATTACAGCTATCAGTGACTCCATGACCGGAGTGAGGATTTTAGGAGGGCATGGGTCCAGAGCTGATCCTGTTTTTATGGGTTTGATGATGTCCATTATTTGTGACTCGGTAAGTTCTTTGAATTGAGTTAAGGAACAGTCTGGAGGCATAATGCAGGTGGAGTGTGTAGTGGGGTTGGTCTTGGATGAAAAAGCTAGAAAGATGTCATTAACTTTTGTAAAAAAGAAGTTGGCTAGAGCGTCACAGAGGGTTTGAGAGGGAGGGGGGGCCAGGTCGGGGGCTTTCCCTGCTAGTTGCTTCGTTATGTCATAAAGTTGTTTGTTGGAGTTCTTAGCACTTTCAATTTGTTCGCTAAAAAACTTCCTCTTGGCCTCAATGATCATCTTTTTATATGTGGCAAGTGTTTCCTTATAACGGGATTTACTTTCTGAGTCATAGGATTTCCGCCAGTGTCTCTCACTGTTTCTACAAAGTTGCTTTTGTTTTCTGAGATCTTCTGTAAACCAGGGCGCGGAAGGCGCTGTCCTGTTTCTAGATATTGTTTTAAATGGTACCACTAAGTTCGTTGCATTACCTAGCCATTCCAAGTATTGGTTAGTGGCTATATTTGAGTCTGTGGAAATAGTAGGGCGGGTGTTGTCCAATAGTGTTTTGAAGTGTGCGTTGTTTATATCCTTCCATGCCTTAAAAGGCTCGCAACTGGGAACAGCCGAGCTGTTTATGGGAGCATCCTTAATTGTAATTGCGCAGAGAATGGCATGATGGTCCGACCAAGGGAGCGGGAGAATATCTTGAATATGGATCCCTTCTAGATTAGAGAAAATGCCGTCCAGTGTATGACCGGCATCGTGTGTAGGTGAGGTAACCAGTTGAGGGAGCCCTAAGATTTCCATATCAGATAATAAGGACTGAGTTTCAATGTTATCTAGTTTTTCTAAATGAAAATTAAGATCGCCTAGGACCGTAAATGAGTCTTCTGTTGCTACTGATTCAAGCATTGTGTTTAAGTTTGAAAGGAATCCTGAACGAACTCCTGGCGGTCTGTATATAAGAGCTCCTTTGAAATTGTGCGAGGGGGTCAAAATAATGGCAAATTGCATGGCTTCACAGGTTGGTGAGGGTATAAGGGAAGTCCTCACCGTGAAGGAATTGCGAGTGATTATTGCCAGCCCGACCCCTTTTTTTCTCTGTCTGTCCTGGCGATAGGCCTTATATCCTTGAGGAACTGCAATTACTAAATCTGGGTCGGATGCACTATCCATGCAAGTCTCTGTAACGAATAGTATATCTATCTTCCTATCGCTGATAAGGTCTGCTATATCTTGTCTATGCCTTCCCAGCGAGCGGGCATTAATGAGCGCTATTATTATTTTTGTAAGTTTTGTGTTGTTAACCTTTCTGGGGTTAGCAGTATTCTTAATGAAAGGTATTAAGGACTTACAATAAAGGCAACTCGTGGTGGTTGTCGTTAAAGCATGCTCCGGGTCATGATTTATGCAGTTACTCACTGGCAATGGTCGAAGCTCCATGAGATCGGCTTTGGAGTAGAGGATCCGGAGCTCATTTCGTTCAGGACCAGGGGTTGTGGCCCTAGGCTCGGTCCCGGCTCGGACGGGCGCAGACGGGCTTGCCTTTGGCGCGCCTTCCACTCGCCGCCGGCAGGCCCGCTGCGCCCGCCCGCTTTGCGGGCGAGGCGGCATAGTCCTTTTATACAATATAAAGGAGGGTGGGAGGCGTCCAGCAGCTGGAGCGCAACCCTTTCCTCCTACCAATATGGCGGCTGCAACCCTTTCTCCCACGGCGTCAGCACCTAGTCGGCTGCGCAGGGGATCAGGGTTCAAGATGCGGCGTGGTCAGAGAGTGCGGGTAATTTTAAAAAGCACAAGATAATTCTAATGTCACATAGCAGTGAAACACAATTTTTAAAAGTAATACACAATTTTTAAAAAGAGCAAAGGGATAGCAGCTTAGAACCCCCGGCATCCGCCTCAGGGGAGAAACACAGAACTAAGTCCACGCGCTGCGCTCTGACGCGTGTTAAGTATCCAGGGAGGGCGGAGGCGTCCAGCAGCTGGAGTGCAACCCTTTCCTCCTACCAATATGGCGGCTGCAACTTTTCTCCCACGGCGTCCGCACCTAGTCGGCTGCGCAGGGGATCAGGGTTCAAGATGCGGCGAGGTCAGAGAGTGCGGGTAATTTTAAAAAGCACAAGATAATTCTAATGTCACATTAGCAGTGAAACACAATTTTTAAAAGTAAAACACAATTTTTAAAAAGAGCAAAGGGATAGCAGCTTAGAACCCCCGGCATCCGCCTCAGGGGAGAAACACAGAACTAAGTCCGCGTGCTGCGCTCTGACGCGTGTTAAGTATCCAGGGAGGGCGGGAGGCGTCCAGCAGCTGGAGCGCAACCCTTCCCTCCTACCAATATGGCGGCTGCAACCCTTTCTCCCACGGCATCAGCACCTAGTCGGCTGCGCAGGGGATCAGGGTTCAAGATGCGGCATGGTCAGAGAGTGCGGGTAATTTTAAAAAGCACAAGATAATTCTAATGTCACATTAGCAATGAAACACAATTTTTAGAAGTAAAACACAATTTTTAAAAAGAGCAAAGGGATAGCAGCTTAGAACCCTCGGCATCCGCCTCAGGGGAGAAACACAGAACTAAGTCCCGAATTTCTGGGAAGGAGACCCTTGTTTCCATAATCCTGTGCCTAATCAGTCTAAGGCCGATAGCCGGATTGAGCAGGTGGTTTCCTGAATGTATTAGATTTAATTCAGACAGGGTTATAAGATGAAAATTGGGCATAGTGGCCGGCCCCGGTCGGCAGCTGACGGGCACAGACAGGCTTGCCTTTGGCACGCCGCTGCTGCTCCCGCGCTGTGACTTGCATTAAATGGCTGGTTGCAGACTTGACTTCTCCTCCCGCCCTCTGTGATTGGGTGCCCCTGGTGGGCGTCAAACCAGGAAGTAACTGAGTCGGCACTGCAACATCGAGTGACTGAACGACTAGATCGAGGAGGCAATGGGTATAAAAATACATCAAATTCAAACACAATTTCATGAAAGATAATAGTTTTAAAAGCAGTTGCACAGGGCAGCGGCACAATCCTAGAGTGTCTGCTCCCCCGCTGCGACCGTCATTAAATGGCCGGTTGCAGCTGTGGTGTCGGCCACTAGAACATGTCCTGCAGGACACTACAGCAGCCTTGACTCTCCTCTCGCCCTCTATGATGTGGTGCCCTGGTGGGCGTCAAACCATATGGCCAGGGACTACCGATCACCCCCTCCCCCGCCTTGTGTTTAACCAACATTTATTAAAGATGGACATGAGAGAGGATTTCTTTGGAGGCGGGATTCGTACAACCCCCGGCCGTATTTATTAAAACATAAAATCAAATAAAAATTGAAATAAACAATATTTACACATTTTTACGCAGAAAACGTAGCATGACATTTGATTACAATTAATATGTACAGATATCAGATGGCTAACCTTAACATACTTCTAATACAAGGTATTTCCTATCCAAGTCTAACATCTGAACCATAATCATACATGAATTACTTTCTGCCTATCCTATTTGGACCTACGGCAAGGTCGCTAACTGGTGTCAGACCCTTATCAATTTGCCACGCCCTCCCGTAGGAGTGCGCATGCGCAGAGGGCCCATTTACTGAGAGGGTACTTTCCCCCGGTTACCCCCGTACGCTCCATTAACTCCATTAAAGGGGGCCCTTGCACTCTGCGCCGTTTAGTGATTTCATTGTGCCCGTGCGGGGCGGCCAACCAGCCTAAAGAAAGCGTGACTCCCCCCACCCATCCAGCCAACCGGATATACCGCCCCTGGAGTTCTAGGAGAGACCACTTGTCCCTCCCCCTGGGCGACCCCATTCAAGAATGGCGCCGCACCCTAAGGACCTTAAATTTACTGCTCACCAATCATGACCTTACCGCCACAGGCCAGCGAGGTTGACCGACTATCTGGCCCCCCCTACTCTCCTACACTGAAAGGTCGTGCCCAGCTCTGACAAGCCATTATATTTTCCAATAGGATTTTGTTACATACCCTAGTTAGGTGGACCCCATCTTTTAAGAAGCACATTCCCCCCCCCTGACACAACCATGCGCTATGTTTTCTAACTGAGGGGACCTGAACAATTTCCCTATTTTATTGTTGATCCTCCGTACCAAGTGATTCAACGCTTTCACAGAATCTTCCCCCTCTCCATTTGAATCTGGGTATCATCTGAGACCAAACTGTGGCGCAGCCCTGGCATGCCTTAGCTAACCAGCCTACTTCAGAGATGATGTCCTCCATCAAGGCCCTTCTACCCAGATTTACCAGATCGTTCCCACCCAAATGCAAGATAACTATCGTGGGTGGAGGACTGTGTCTACTCAACAGATCTGTAACAAAAACCCTAAACTGACTGAGGCAGAGACCCCCTTTACCATGAAAAGAAACCTTGAAACCATGCTGCTCAGCTCTTTGTCTGTAATTACCTGAGAGAAAAACAGATTTCATACGCTGTGTATAAGAATGACCAATGACCCATACAACATGTGCTCCCTTGTCCTCTAGATGTGGCCGCTGTTGTGAAGAATCTTGCTGGTGATGTGCCGACGGCAGTTTCCCTCCTGCGTGGCAGATTCGAGAAACTGAAAGGTAAGCAAACAAACAGGACAGGCATCAGTTCACAATTGCATTTCCACCCTCACAATATGTGCAGCCGCACATAGCGCTTGTAACAATTAGAAGACCATCTTCCAATTCTCTTCACACTGTTGCTGCTCAAACCTCTAGCTGTTGCCTCTGTGGCATCCTCTATTCTGAATGAATGAGTCCCAAAGTCCTTTGGATCCAAACCTGTCCTGTCGATCGCCTAGGCCAATACCCTTTTAAATTAGAACCTGGTAAGCGGGGTACTGTCAGCATGCATTAATAATGTCCCCCCTACTGCACTATTCCTCTGTCGGAGGAAGGCTTCTAGGTGCATCACTGGGCAGCATGGATTGTCTTGTGCTCGATGAAGTACTATCCCTTCGCCACGGGCTTCCTGATCAGTTTTAGATTTTTTAATGGTTGTTAGCAAAGTGTTGCCCTGTACCCTCACATGCTCCAGCTGGAGCCCACCTTGCACATCCTGTTTGGTGCGTGCCCCCAGTTCTCTCACCCTAAATGCCCCATAAAAGGCCAGCGCAAAGGCAGCCCTGAATAGTAATGCCTCTCCTATTGAACTGCAAAAGCCACCCAGGGCTGTTAGCAGTGATGTCAGCCGCTCTAAGCCAATCAGTTGTCTCATGTCCGGCTCGGCCCCCTGGAGACGCCGCCACCCCTTTAGTGCCTTCCTTATAATTAAACTATTCTTGGGGTCCCTGGTGTCCTTGATCTGCGCAAAGAAAGAAACCGATGCCACATGTTGCCTGGCTGTCGCCGCAGAGCGCCCTTCTTTATTCAAAGTGTCTAAATACTGGAGGAATGCCCCTGACTTATTCCAGCTATCTGCTCAATCCTGCCCCCAAAAAGTGCAGTAAGACCAAAACGCCCCTTCGTAAGCCTTCCTGGTTCTGGGCGCTAGGCTAGCTGCCACGAGGTTCTGTAGCTGGGGGCACCAATCTGCCAGAGTACTTCCGGGAAGTGTGTTGGTGTCGTCTCTGCAGACGGTAGGTGTTCCCTGAAAACCTGCATCTTGAAGCAAGAGAGTGCGTCAGCAGCATTATTTAGCGCACCCGGGACATGCTTAGCCTTAAACTGTATGTTCAGCTTCATACACAACAGCACTATCTCTTTCAACACGTGGGAGATTATTTTACACCGTGCAGCCTGCTGGTTGATGCATTCCACCACTGTCATGTTGTCTGACGAGAAAATCACAGATTGATTACGCAAATGATGAGGCCAAACAGTTAGTGCAACCCAGATGGAAAAGAGTTCCAGGAAACCTATATTGGCTGTCAGACCACTCCCCACCCACCAAGCCGGCCAATGTTGAGCCACCCATTTGTTCCTGAGTATGGCACAGAATCCCACACTGCCCGCAGCGTCAGTCCATAAACCTAACTCCGCGGAAGTAGTGGGGGGACCGGGCCACACTACCCTGCCGTTGAAACCCTCCAGAAATGCGATCCAAATCCGCATGTCCTGGCGAACCTCAGACGATAGTCTTGTGTCATGGTGTCATGCCCTAAGAGATGGAACGGGAGAACAGTCGGGCCATAGGTTAAAACCCTTAGTGCAAAGTTCAACTGGCCAACTATCTGTTGTAGCTGATGTAAGGTTACCTTATCTTTTGCCAAACATTGCTGGAGTGCTGCTCTAAATTTCAATATTTTTTCTTTAGGTAACTGGAAACACCGCTGTACAGAGTCCAACTCAATGCCTAAAAATTCTATTGTGGTTGCTGGACCCACCATCTTCCCTGGCGCCAGAGAGACCCTAAAAGCACGCATGAGCACATGAAATTCCTGCAATGCCCAAGCGCATTCCCGGGAGCCCGCCGACCCCAGAAAGAGAAAGTCATCCAGATAATGCATGACATATTGGTGCCTCGTTGCCTGTCTCAAAACCCATTCCAAAAATGAACTGAATTTTTCAAAGTAAGCGCAGGAAACAGAACAACCCATGGGAATGCACATATCCATGTAGAATTTGCCTTGGAATGAAAAGCCTAGAAGGTGGTGATCTAGTGGATGTACAAGCAGTAGCCGGAAGGCAAGTTCAATATCTGATTTGACTAGCAAGGCCCCTGGTCCCAGGACCCTTAGCAAATCTCTACCTGGTCCAAAGACTTACTCTAGGGGCTGACAGATTATGAATCAACCTGAACTCCGCTTCCTCTTTCTTCAGGACCACCCCCAGGGGCAAACAGACAAAATTGTGCACACGGATGTGATCAAAAGGACCAGCTATTCTGTCCAGGCGCAGTTCCTTTGCAATTTTCGCTGCTGCTACCCCCGTATTGGTCCTTACAGACAGCTGATTTTTACACTCTGGTGTCCCTGTGTAGTCAACTGCCAGAATCCTAAAGCCATGCAAAAAACCTTCTTATAAAATCCTAGCCGTAGCATGGTCTGGGTACCTGTTTAACCAAGGAGTCATAGCCGGAACGTCAATGGGTGAATGTGTTACCATTCATACCTTCTCCTTATTCCTGTTTCTTCCTTCCCCTATTTCCTGAGAATATGTTACCTTTTTTGAGGCATTTTGATTCTGGGTGGGAAGGGTGATTACATACGGAGCATGCGTATCTGAATTTACAAGTGCCTTGGGCCCTGGTACATGATGTCTAGTAAAATCCCAGCAGACCCCTTTCCGTCCCCCACCGCTCCCTGGACTAGGGGCCGTGCCCCCGGTTTGTGGTGGCCGAAAGGGCTGAGGCGCTCGGGAAGTATGACCCTTGTTCCAGTTTGCACTGCATTGCCCGGCTGGCCTGGGCCAAACAGATCAAACCACAAGATTGAGTCAATCCGGTCACAGGTAAGTGATGGGTCAAATTCCTTAGCCTTCCTGAAATTCATGTCATATTCCTTCCACTCCACGCCCCCATATTTATCATGAATCATAGTAACCCTGCTCTGGTAACAAGCCATTTCTGCTTGCAAATTAGGCGAACGCTCAGCTATTATAGCCATAAATACGGAGAAAGCCCTAATCCAGTTGTTCAAAGTCTCCTCCACCCTGAATCTCAACATTTCAACACACCATTCACTAGGAAGCATCCAATCCTTCTGCTTCTTGGCATACTCCATTTCTCTTATCCACAAGTAAGATAAACATATTGATGTAAGCCCCGGACCATATCAATTCCTTCACCTCGCGTGTTACATGCCTGGCCAGATGTTCTCTCCTAGAGGGTAGTACACTCGCGCCCAACATTGGCGTTGACACTTCCTTACCTATTGCCCCATCTCCAGCTGGCTCCATCACCTTGTCTTTTCCTTTGCCGCTCTCCTGTACCGCTGGTTGGGGTAGAAATAAAGTACCTGGCACTGCGACTGGCATCCCGCTTTGGGCTGCAATAATCCTTGCCACCATCCTCTGTGCCTCCCCTAACGGGTCCTCCCCTACTTCCTTTGCACCCACAGAAGTTGGTAACAGTCCCACCTTCCTAGCCACGGGAGAACTGCCGCTATCTGAGTCACTAGCTCCTGCGGTACCTGACTAACACCCGTTGGGGCTAAGATTGGGGTGGAGGCCATTGGATTCAGAACCGGGACCACCGGGAATGAAGCGGGGCTAGGCGTGCGCAGTACAGGAATTATCGCTGGGACGAACGGGATTACTGTGGGAGGCACTGCACTTGGTGTAGGCACAAGCGGGGTAAGAGCGGGGACTAATGGGACACTTGCAGGGATCACTGGTATGGGTGTAGGGATTACCGGTGTCACTGGAACTCCTCAAGGTTCTACTCCCAAAGGAATCTCCCCTAAAGGTTGACTTGGAATGGGTTCTTGATTCTACCCCTTCCTGGGTCTACCCACCCGGGGAGTGGGTCCAATTCCCCCCTGGGGTTTGGGGGCACTATCATTCGCTTAGGCCTGCCTGCTGCCCCGCTCTGCCCATCCACTCTTTGTCTGAGCTCTACAGGCTCTGCCCCATTTGCTCTACTTTTCCCCATCTCCTATCCATTGTCGCCATCCTACGCATCATTGATTCCAACATGTGTTCCATGCGGGAACGCTTTGTGTCACGTTTACTAGCCATAGCTCCTGGGACAACAACTGCAAGGTAACGTATGCACCGATAGGCACTAACACCGCGAGCATAATGTTATGTGGTACCTAAATGGGCCCTGTCCATGTCCTTAACCGCGCACATTGGGGGTACACAAGCTGGCCGTAAGCGCCACGCAACTGGAGCCGCGCCACACCAGCTAACCTGGGTGTTGGGTGACTAATCTCAAGCCCGGTGGCCCACAGAAGCAGTGAAGTGCACGCCTGCCTGTGACCTCTGTGAGATTTGTCCTCCTGCATGTCCGATATGCCACCGCACAGTGCCCTTGACCAGAGAAGCAGAACTAGGAACCTGTATGAAAAATATAAAACTATTGAGCCCCTGATATTCGTTCAAAATGCAATATTATCCAAACATTAGTGACCAATGGGCAGCCTCAATGTGTCTAATAATCCCCTGTAATCACCTTGTGCTAACGACCACTGCACAATGTGTCTGTCAATATCCTTAAGATTGGTGCAAAACCTTCAGAACACCATAGAACCCCTTAACACCAGCAAGCCAACTACTTGAGCAATGCAACACGAGCAGTTAACTTATAGCAACCTCCCCAAACCAGTCCTGTGGTTCAATAATAGAGTTTGGTGACCAATTTTTAGATGCTTTTGCCCCTCTTGCCTGCGAGCAGCGTGATGGCTACTCTCACCCGCCTCTATTTTCTAAAGTATTAGAAGTATTGCAGGCAACAAACCGTGCCTTTAACCCCTTTGCTGCGGCGGCAATTCCGCCGCAGCGCTAGGGGGGAGGACGGGCCGCGCGGTGCTCCCATGCTCGTGACGGAACCGCTCCGTCATGAGCCTAGGGCGCGCTGTGCTTGTGACGGAGCGGTTCCGTCACGGCCCCGCCCGCTCAATAGAACGCGCCGCACAGGCGCGAATTCTGCACCGCGCAGGCGCGCCGAGCGGGCTGTGACGGAACCGCTCCGTCACCAGCACAGCGTGACCGAGGCTAGTGATGGAGCGGTTCCGTCACCAGCATGGGAGGGGTTAAGCTGCCGCCTTTTCCCCCGACCGGCCCCGATACCGTTCCCGCTGTGCACCCCCCACCTTGGTACTTCCGAGCAACGTGAGCGCTGCTCGTAAAATCGCTCCCTGCCAGCAATCGTCCCGACCGCTGCCTCGTGTAAGAGCGACCTTCCTTTCTTTTAACAGATGTGGGCCCGATCTTCAGCGTCCCGCCGCCAGGGCTGGACTGGCTACCGGGCAGTTAGGAATGCTGCTGAGCTGGGGGGTGATTTTGTTAATGGGGATCTGCGTGAGCTAAACGAAATTCGTTTTGGTTTCTATATTTCGAAGCACACGCAGGTCTCCATGGACGAAATCAGCCTCCACTGCAGTAAAATCAGGCAGCAGCTCGGCAGCATTCCTAACTGCCCGCTAGCCAGTCCGGCCCTGCCCGCCGCCTGTTTTCTGTTCGCCGGGAAACCTACATAAGATAAAAGAAAACGCTCGGAGATTGCCGCCGCCTGGAAACACGAGCAGTTCCTTTCTCCGTCGATGCGGGCCCAATCTTCAGGGTCCCGCCACCTTCTCAAGTCCACCGGTCACCTGCAGTCGCCGCCTGAAATAAAGGAACACACCACTCCTGCGGCAAAAGAGTTTCTCCCGACCCGTACTCCCTTCACAAACCGGAACACGGTTACCTGCAAAGAAACAAAGAAAAAGATTACAGCCTCCTAGAGGCTGGGTGGGGCAGACCTGGGAGCGCGGGTACAAGAGGCCGACTCCCGCGCTCCCCGGCCTTTAAACTCCCTACTGGCCAGGCTGTTTCTAACCGGCCGGACCTCTGCTCCTCATTGACCCGGAAGCGATTCAATCACTTCCGGGTCACCTTGGAGACCTTTGGGCCAATCCATGATGAGTCTGCCCACCGCGTCATGATATATGCAGTGGTGCGCGCCCCACCATGGAGAGCAGGTGAGGGGGGAGGGGAGGGCCGGTACCCCGCCATACTTGCGGCGGAGCCGATGACGACCCCCGCCTTTCTCGGATGTAACTGAGTCGGCACCGCAACGTCAAGTGACCGAACTACCAGATGACAGTGAAAGAAGTGCAGGGCATGAGCAAAATGCATGTTATCAAAGGATTCATCACCTTGGGTTTGGGCTGAGTCTAAAACTGTTAATGGACAAAATAAAAAGCAAAATCTGTAGCCTGTGAAGCACAGAGTTAACCGACTTGGGGTTCTTCTGAAAACCATCAGTACTGGCAAGACTCGAATTTATACTCTGCTCTGCTCTAAGCTGTTCTCTAGTACTGCTCACGTGATAAGAGTCTCACTGGGATTACAAACCGCCAGGTGCTTAGCTGAGCTCATGAGAACTTGGGAAATACATTTCAAGTGTTACAAAAACGTAAACAATTTTCACCTGCGCAAGCTATTCTCAACTCGAGCTCGATGCCTCAACGGCGGAGACGGAATATTGTGTGGGTAAAGTTAACATAAGCAGAAAACGTGTGTGAAGAAGGTGACAGGCAGCCACATCAAGACAGGTAAGCATGTTCACAATATTTCTTATGGTACACTGCTACAGAGATTGCAGTGCACGACAGGAAGTGTGAGAGGAGCGAGGCGACGTCACTCTCTCCACAACATCTGCAGAAAGACCTTTCCCTCCCTCTGGCCGATGAATTTACTTGCGTACACACAGGTAAAGGGGCAGAAGGAGAGCTGATGGGCTAATTGTTTTCTTTAGGTTCTTTGTCTTGAGACAGAGAGGAGGGTTAGAAGCTAATGTAAGATTCTAAAGACCTTGCCCTAAAACTTAATTTGCACATTGTGGCCTGGCATGGCCTGGCCTAGATCGGACTGCGCGCTAAGAAACAAACGCACACAAGTTACCTAGCTGGCTGCTTCTCTGAGGCCCTTATTTTGTATTATGTTCTGGGATTAGTCACTTCAGGGCCACAGGAACCCCCCGCCCCCACATAACATCATCCCGCAAATAACACCAAGACACGATTGTTAAGATTGGGAAAATATGCTGCAGGTTTATTGTTACATACAACATTATGTAATCACGGTGGGTTATCTTACGGGCAATCCAAGGGCAGGCCGCATTCTCGCCACCTGCCCGCCTGCTGAGCCAATCAGCGCCGTGGCGAACCACCCAGCTGCTGACCATTATGGTAATATTACTCACGCCCCTTGCGGGGCGTATCTAAGCAACCCCCGGTTGCACAGGCCCACAACCGCCCGAAGGACTACTGGGGCGCCGACTCGGATTCCTAGACCTCCCATGAGGTTCTAGGTTAGGCTCTGGCACCCCTATGTGCCCGCTGAAGTGCAGTGTTGCACCTCTCTGTTTCCGGATTGCCCTGTAACTCCGCCTGCAACGAAAAAAGAAACACATTAAAACTCCCTCAGGAGCCCCCCCCTCAGCTGACACTCTTGGGTAAGCGGTAGGGAGGGAAAGAGTGTCCCGAAGCCCCACGCAACGTCCGGGGCGGCAAAGAGACCACCGAGGTGGCCCGAGGGGGAGATATACCCTCTTCCTACCTGCCGCCCACCGGACGTGCGTCACTGGTCCGCCCCCTCCACCAGGCGACCCTGCCCGGAGGGGGGGTGGCTGACCCTTGCTGTCTAGGGGCGGGGCGTCCCTCCGCGACTAAGGGCCCGCCCTCCTGAGGGCCACCGGGTGGCCTCGGGCAGGCGCATAGTCACTTCAGGGCCACAGGAACCCCCCGCCCCCACATAACATCATCCCGCAAATAACACCAAGACACGATTGTTAAGATTGGGAAAATATGCTGCAGGTTTATTGTTACATACAACATTATGTAATCACGGTGGGTTATCTTACGGGCAATCCAAGGGCAGGCCGCATTCTCGCCACCTGCCCGCCTGCTGAGCCAATCAGCGCCGTGGCGAACCACCCAGCTGCTGACCATTATGGTAATATTACTCACGCCCCTTGCGGGGCGTATCTAAGCAACCCCCGGTTGCACAGGCCCACAACCGCCCGAAGGACTACTGGGGCGCCGACTCGGATTCCTAGACCTCCCATGAGGTTCTAGGTTAGGCTCTGGCACCCCTATGTGCCCGCTGAAGTACAGTGTTGCACCTCTCTGTTTCCGGATTGCCCTGTAACTCCGCCACAGCCCGTGCGATGGTCCCCGCCGCCGCACGGGCCCCCCACCAACGCTACTACCTTTACCTGCAAACTTTGCTCCGAAGAGCCTCTTTTAAATAGAGGAGAAATAGGTCAACGCCCACAGTCGTGAGATGAACCCCATCCGCCTCCATATAGCCTTAGCTTTGTCCTGAACGTTTCAAGTTTGAAGAAACCCCGCCCCTCCGTTTGGGAAAATATCTTCAAGGCGCTGTGCTACTTCCTAGACCTTACAGCTTGGCACCACTTAGCGCCCCACCAGAGACCTGATCCTGACATGAAACCCAGGCCCTTCAGCCACTAATCTGCAGCTACCCCGGGTCTTACTCCTATACAACATAGTGTAACCATCCCCGGGTCGTGTAGTCATACTACCAGGTAAGTGACAAAGAGAGAAGTGTGGCCCCTACTGCTGAAGGGACTTCGTATCAATTGATAGGCGTTCCAGCACAAGCCATGAAACTCAAACACCCTTCAGACAAGCGCCAGCAGGCTACAGCCAGCTAAGTTACGACCTGCTGTAACGCCGCTCTCCGCGTAACATAGGACAGTGTGCTTACGATAACGCTTGTGCTGCTATAGTCAAAGAGCACAGAGGCATAGAAGGGATAAACATATCATACTATATAACTAGGACGATGTCCTTGCATGTGCCAATACAGATTGAAAGGTATTACAGCAGGCATCACCTGCCCTCAGGGTTTTAGTCTGGAACAGCTTAGGCAATGCTACCTCTAGATAGCTTGTCTGTAAGGTAGACTACGCCCACCACCCAGGGGTTGCAGGGACTGGAACCAAGTGCACACTTAAGATCCCGACCTGCCTCATGACATGCCTGCTGACCACAAGCCCCTCAGACACTATTGAGCATATACCCCCGTGGCAAAACCTTCTACAGCCATGGTGTAGACTATCCCAGGTTCGAGGGATCACACCCCTGGAAAGAGCCCCGAGATGAGGGGGCCTCCCCTGCTGATGTCACTCCCGGATCTAAGCAATGGGCGAACCAGCGAATACCACTGAGACCCCACCACACCCCGTAACGTATAACTTCTGCAGTTCTCCAAATACGAATGTAACTGTGCTTAGTGAATGCTAGTGCCACTATACTCAAGCAAAGTACCGAGGGATATACCAGTGCGCAAGCATACTTCGGTATAACTTGCGAGGTGGACTCACATTTTATATACAGGATAGCCAAGGTAAACAGCAGGTATCGCATGTCCCCTAGACCTGGCGGCAGCTCAACCCTGCTACCTCAAGAAAGCCTGTATATAAAGTTGCATTACGACCCCCGCCGAGAGGGATTTAAAAGCTGAACCAAGGTGCTCCCCAAAATAGGCGCTAACAAACTTCAGGCCATCTTCTCACCTAAGGAGGAGGACAAGGAAACCAGCGGATACTCCTGTTCAACACAAGGCTGTAGGAACACAAGCCAGGGGAGCCCAACCACGCTAACCTTGAGCGAGAACAGTGAGTCCAGTTCCTGATAGGAGCCCATCGTGCAAGCCACCACCCAAATATTGAAACAAAAGGGGGGGGCTGGACCACCAGCAGACATTCTGTGTCTTCATACAGCTGTTACTACACTTCCTGAGCAATTCTATCTAGAGAGTTTGCTGGGGGCCCACTACTATAGGCATTATTGGCAGTCCAGGGTCAGGCAGTGGTTGCAGTTGCTCCACTAGTACGTGAACTGATTGACACTGCAGGCTGTAGACCCTACATACTACCGGGAGGCCCTGAACTGAAGGCGCAGCGGGTAGGCTGCCTTCCAGATACCAGAGCCTTGGAAGAACAGACAGACGACAGCAGTATGAAGGACGAGCAAATTGACCATTGTCATGAGACCTATCTTCCCAGGTAAGTTAAAACAGTGCAGGTCCCGGGAATGTACATAAGCAAGACTAACTCTACCACTTGGTAAGGCCCCAGGCTGATATGTGCATGGTTCTACAAGTCCTATAGCTTAGGGCTAGACCTAGGATTTTCTACTATTCTTATTTTGGCACTACAAGGTAGACTCCCATATACTAAAACCATCCCCTGACAGAGCAGTCAGATGATATCCAAAAGTCAGGGCCCCACCCTAAGAGCGCCAAGGAGTCTGTCCTATGTATAATATTAAGGGGCAATATTAATTCCACACAACCAAAAGAGTCAAAATACGCGGCTCGAGGCTCCTCATAGCACACCATCGTGTAATCACGGGGTGCCTGCTCTTCTGTAATAAAACAGACGCACAAGACGCCAAATTGCATACGAAGTGACTGAAAATAAGCACCTTTGGCACACTGATTCCAAACTGTTTTAGTCTACGTACATTCTATTCTGACAGTCGCGGCACTATCTCTCTGAGATAATGTCAGGTGGAGTCCAGAAACGTACAAAATTGGCCTTACACTGCGCATTCACATACATGTACACCTGGACCGAGCAGTCATCAAAGACTGCTGATACTCAGTCGCCTGTAACTGCTGATCGCCTCGTGCATAGTTGGCTTACTGTTGGTCTGTAATAACAAATCTCTTAACATGGACACACAGTTACCGTGCTCAACAGACACATCATACAGTTCTAACTTGCTGCTTGTCTGATGTATCACACCTCTTGCGCAGAGGCACCCAGACAACTGTACACATAGGCGGCCTACTACAGAGTACACTAGCTGAAGGCCTGTTGTACCGTACACCTCAACAGGCAGATCCTGGCAAGCTAGTATAACCCGATCATCATATATAATTGCCAGTCGTTAATAACCCAGCCTTCTCCAGACCGGCAAACACCACCGTGAAGTGGGGTCCATCGAATGGCACTTACAGCGCCTCTACACTCAAAGTGTTACACCCATACTCAAGAAACATCATGCCGCAAGCACAACGTGCAAGTCTTCAGATGTAAGGTATGCTCAGTGACCAACATTTGGTTTATGCAGGGGAAGCAAGGAAGTGAAGAGCACAGTGTCGAAGAGCGGCATAAGGACAGACATAATTGAACAACTTTCACGAGCATGTGACTGGTTGTTAATATACTACCGTATATACTAGGTGTGAACGCAGAGTTCCCCACAATACATGCCGGCAGCTGCAGGGTGCAGGGGAGGACACTGCGACTAACAGAATAAGCTTAACTAGCAACAAGGGTCGAAGAGGAGGGAAGTTTCCCAAGTAACCGACTAATGAGCCACTTGCGCCCTCCAACGCAGACAGAACTGTTCTGGTAAATATTCAGATGGTGCTGGGAAATTATTCGATATGTATCCGGGATATTGGGTCGTGAGCATGTACTGGCTACCCCAATGGAAGGGAAACTAACGATGGAATTTAGACCTCATTTCCCGCAGAGCCACTCCCCCCATAAACGCGACGGGCCAGCCACAATGACAGCTACACAAAAATATTACATACACTAACCTAACCTTCTCTGCGAATACCCACGCGGGTGTATGAGACGTGTGGCGAGTCATCAAACCTACCTATGGCACCATGCGACACGCTCGATAAGAAAGCCAGAGCCTTGTCAAGATGCGTGATTTGGGGCCAAGATGGATTCTCGCGCACATGGCTCTCAATGCCCGTTCCAAACGCTGGTCGTGACTGGGCGATGCTGCCGCCCACATAACCCGCCATGGCCAACAATAATATACACTTGGACCCCCCTGAGGCATCACGCTGCAATTTGTCGAAAACTAGGCTGGCGCAAGAGCACTCTGACTACTGATATCACAAACCCAAAGACACTGTACATATATGCAAGACACGGGGCCACCTGGGGAGGGAGGTGAGAGGTATTCAAATATCAGGGTGCCCCAACTACACATGTCATCATGCGTCGCAAAATATTCTGCGCTCCATGCATGAGGGCACACCAGTACTTCCGTTCCAACAAATTCCCGCACGCAATGCATACCACTCTCGCATCAATAAACAATGGCACATGATAAAATTGCACAAGGCACACAGTTGGGCCTATGATACTACTCTGGCCCCATGGTCCTATACCCCCTTGTAATTACGTAACACAATACGCGCGGTGAAGACTTGACCAGAGCGCGGAACTGTACTCAAATAGCACATGCCGTGGAACTGTACTCAAATAGCACATGCCATAGACGCATGGGAGCAATACTCACGACTGCCGGATGACCGGTTCTCAAGCAATACCACGACCGCCAGAAGACCGGTTCTCAGTATACTCGCCACCGCACGCCCTGAGGAGGGGGGGGGGGAGGGGACGTGAATGCAACTACGCATATTGCCCCCCCAGAGCCCCACCTGGCCTACATTTGAGTAGAAACTCACCATGACGCAACGTCCGGAGCGGCAAAGAGGCCACCACAATGGCCAGTGGGGGAGATAAACCATCTCCCTGCCAGCCACGGACGTGCGCCACAGATCCGCCCACCTCCACCGGGCAACCTGCCCTGAGGAGGGGAGGCACCCATTAGCTGGGGGCGGGGGCAGCCCTACGTGACCAAGGGCCCGCCCTCCTGATGGCCACCGGGTGGCCTCGGGCAGGCGCAATCATCGACGCAGAACGCACTCCAAAACAGATCTGCCCGAGGACCTGAACGTGATTGCGAAGTTGCCCAAACAAACCGCGCACGGGCCTCAGCTACAATGGCATAAAGTTACTCTTCACCATATTTAATAATGGACACTGGAAACATAATTACGCGCGTGAACGGCTTACCTCTCGCGCTGAAATCTGCAGAGCCACGTGCAACCTGAAAAGATCATTCGATTGGGCCTCGAGGTACCATGGCCTCGTGATACCACAGACCATAAGAAAATTACGGACACCAGACACAATATTTTGCGCACGAAGAAGCATAACCATCGCGCTGAAATATGCGGTGCCACGTGTGAAAGACATGAGTCACTCGATTGGGCCTCGAGATACCAAGGGCCAAAGATACTAATCCATTTGTAAACATGGACACCATCAAGCAGATTGCACACGGAAATAAGCTCACCCATCGCGCCGAAATTGCAATGCCCCATGTAAACCTGAATAAGCCACCCGATTGTGCCTCGAGGTCTTATGGCCCATTGAAACTATCCACCATTTGCAGATACGGACTCCATCGACACATTGGCGCACGAAAAGAATACCCATTGCGCTGCAATAAGCGATGCCACGTGTACAATGCACAAGTCACTCGAATGGGCCAGAGATGCTATGGCCCAAAGATACAATACACCTTTGTAAATACAAACACCATCCACCACATTGCGCACAAATATGCAATGCCCCGTGTGAGATGAAAAATGACACAAGTGGGCTGATGCACTATGGCCCAGTGATACTATACCAAAATTAGTACATCCGGCACCCTCCACAAATTTGCGCCCCGGATATGCCTATCCCTCCTGTAGAAATGCCATACCACGTGTTGAAATTGAAAAGACACCCGAATTGTGGCCAGTGAGCATTTGCTTCAAACCACTCTTAATCCCATGCAAGCCTGTTAGCAAGAGGTTCACGTGCTACGTGCACCACCGTGCTCGATAGTGAGACCAAGCATGAATCAGAACACTCGTGGCAATGAGGGAAATTGCCCATGCTTCCCACCTATAATTATCAATATGTGGATCAGTTACGCGGCACTGGCTGACAAGCGCCCGGAAGAGCACCGCTCTAAGAACTGAACAGGCCTCTATCGGTGCTCTACACCCCCACTCGCCCAGACGTCCCTTCCAAACATTTCAGTTCCAGCTTGTCAATGGCACATGAAAAAGCGTACGCTTGGTGCACAAGAGCTTTATACTGGTGCATAGCTAACGTGCTCACCATGAGAAACTCACTTACGAAAGGGACACGTGGGGATGTAGGACTCAGAGGTCCGATTTTAGAGCGAGAGAAAAAGCGGGCAATACTCTAAGCAAACGCAGTGCCCACAGCTCCGCTGTACACAGTTTCGCTGCATGACCATAGATGCATCAAACTAGTGGGTACCTCTCGACGATCATCTGTTCATGCTCATCGACCAAGCACTAGGCTGCGCGGGCGCACCGCATCCGCATAATGTGCGGTCTTGATATAACAAATCGACACACCTAAAAATTTTCAAACCACGCAAACCAGAAATGCGCACTCCACCAACACCGACTGATAGGCCAATACAACCAATTCGTATGCCCGCCTGGCTGCAACCAACATGCGCTCTCGTGCCCCGACCCACTCAAAGAAAAACTTCTCCTGCCCTTTAATTTACCGTAGCACGGCTAATTCCATCACAAAGCACGACAATCACCCGCAAGGGTCTCTCGGCGCAGGCGGCCGTCAGGAAGATTAAGCACGCTATAGCCCCGAGTCACAAAGACAAAATTTTTCGAAACTATCCTCACCACTCGGATCCCTCTAAACCCTCTTACACCGCACAATGGACCCGGCCGGAAACACACTGCCCCCATATCCAAGGCAATGAAAACATGTCCCACGTGCAAACCAGCCAGGCCATACAAAACCGGGCCACTAAATCCATGTCACCCGACGTAAAGGGACGACTGGAGGAGGCTGGGAATGTCCCGCCACGCACCCAAATCGGGACAGATCAGGGGCACGACGTCTAGACCGACCACAATCCCCTAAGCCAGCTAAACGAGGACGACAAGAGTGTCCCTAAAACACTCACCACGTAAAGAGAAGGACCGGGAACACGACGCCTGACAACCGCAGCAGCACCTCGGCACGACCACCTAGGCCGGAAAGACGAGGAAAAGAGTGTCCCGAAGCCCCACGCAACGTCCGGGGCGGCAAAGAGTGTCCCGAAGCCCCACGCAACGTCCGGGGCGGCAAAGAGACCACCGAGGTGGCCCGAGGGGGAGATATACCCTCTTCCTACCTGCCGCCCACCGGACGTGCGTCACTGGTCCGCCCCCTCCACCAGGCGACCCTGCCCGGAGGGGGGGTGGCTGACCCTTGCTGTCTAGGGGCGGGGCGGCCCTCCGCGACTAAGTGCCCGCCCTCCTGATGGCCACCGGGTGGCCTCGGGCAGGCGCATTCTTTGGCAATTACAATGAAAAAGTGTGCAGCAGCAGTGCCTTATAATTAACTAGCTGACAGATGCACCCTAGAGGGAAAATCTAGCTTTATGACATAACAAAATACAATGAAAACTCAGTACACTAAAATACAAAATACTGGCACAACAAGGCGAACAAGGTTTGCCAAACTGCGTACAATGGAACAGACAACATTGTGCAGCTCGATTCCCAATTCCATCTCCTCTTTGGCATAGATCCCTAGTCAGCAGCTGCTGGGGTTTCTCCTCACCTCCTTGTTGGTCGCTCACCTTTCTCCAGACTCTATTTATGAGCAACTGTTTTTTCCTTCATACTGGTATCCCATATCGCGCCTTCCCTCCAGGCAGCCTCCTACCCACCTGCTTCTGAGCTGAGTGGCATCTAGCCTTTCCCTTAATGGAGACTGGAAATTGGCCATGTGACATCCAGTGGGTGTGGGAGGAGGCAATGGGCCATGAATCCGTCCATGCTTACTTTTTAACCCATCCTGTGCCGTCCTGGACTAAAGTGGGACTATTGACGGATGTATGACGTTACAACTCATACTTTAACAACGCATACCATTACAACGAATTTTTTACAACGCAAAAACTTTTACAACGCATGTATTTACAACGCATGTTTTTACAACGCAGGTACCTTTACAACGCATACCATTACAACGTAAGTATTGGTAAGTATATATTATTTTTTTTAATTAAAAATAATTGAAAATAATATAATTTAATTTAATTTAATTTAATTTCATTTCTTTTAATTGATTTAATTTAAATTTAATTTTATTTTATTTTTACCCTGTACCCCTGTACTCCAAAAACCCAAAACTGACCCTGAACCCTAAAAATACCCCTGTACCCCAAAAACCCAAAACTGACCCTCAACCCTAAAAATACCCCTTTACCCCAAAAACCCAAAACTGACCCTGAACCCTAAAAATACCCCTGTACCCCAAAAACCCCAAACTGACCCTGAACCCTAAAAATACCCCTTTACCCAAAAACCCAAAACTGACCCTGAACCCCAAAAATACCCTTTTTTTCCCAAAAAACCCAAAACTGACCCTGAACCCTAAAAATACCCCTTTACCCAAAAACCCCAAACTGACCCTGAACCCTAAAAATACCCCTTTACCCAAAAACCCAAAACTGACCCTGAACCCTAAACATATCCCTTAACCCAAAAACTGAAAACTGACCCTGAACCCTAAAAATACCCTTTTACCCAAAAACTGAAAACTGACCCTGAACCCTAAAAATACCCCTTTACCCAAAAACTGACAACTGACCCTGAACCCTAAAAATACCCCTTTACCCAAAAACTGAAAACTGACCCTGAACCCTAAAAATACCCTTTTACCCAAAAACTGAAAACTGACCCTGAACCCTAAAAATACCCTTTTACCCAAAAACTGAAAACTGACCCTGAACCCTAAAAATACCCCTTTACCCAAAACTGAAAACTGACCCTGAACCCTAAAAATACCCTTTTACCCAAAAACCCAAAACTGACCCTGAACCCTAAAAATACCCCTTAACCCAAAAACCCAAAACTGACCCTTAACCCTAAAAATACCCCTTAAAAAAACCCAAACATATAAAATTTAAAATATAATTATATACTTACCAATACTTACGTTGTAATGGTATGCGTTGTAAAGGTACCTGCGTTGTAAAAACATGCGTTGTAATGGTTTTTGCGTTGTAAAAATGTTGTTGTAATGGTAGTGCGTTGTAAAAGTTGCGTTGTAATGGTTGTTTCCCCTATTGACTTATTGTACCAGAATGGCTGTGGTGAGTAGGTTGCACTGTAGCTAAATGGGAATTATAAAAAACAATTAGCCATTTCTCAGTTGCAAATTTACACTGCATCAAGACTGACTTCAGCTCCCTACATTTTTTTCTGGAAGAGGTGAAATCTTTCTCTTGGACTGATAATGCTTCATAGGCTTTTATTGATAGGTCCAATTTATTAGAATGGTTAATGGATCACCTGAAGTGTGGTATTTGGCAATGGCTGAATATGGGTGTACAGGTCAGCCCGATCCATGCCACTGCGGGTCTTTATGTTCAGCCTCCCTGCCTGCTTTGCACATTGTCTGGCTTGGGACTAAGCCATGCGAAAATGGGCTACCATCAAGGGGTGGCAGGGAGAGCCTGACGAGCCTAATCTCAACCAGTAAAACGAGATACCTCCGGTTACCTGCCCCAGGGGCATAATCGGGTCGACATTTGATTAGAATAACTAGAATTCATCAACCTTTTGAAAAGGAAGAAACTGAATAACTACAGAAGATCAAAGAATCAGTTAGTAAGAATTCTTTAAAAGGCAAAAAGTAGGGCACCAGAGTCTGCTGGTTTTAGGAAACGTTTTGCTTGCTATTACAATGTAGGATTATATGTAAAGTCTTGCTGCTAATGCATACAATTATCCGTGACTCATTACTAAATTAACTTAAACATGCAGTTGACCAATCCAGCCTTCGGTTCTGGCTTTTTATGTCAGGAAGAGTGCTGGCAATGTCAGCGGTTTATGTCTCCTAGCTTGGTGGGCAGGCTTGTATTTTCAGCATTTCTTCTGTCTCGAGGTGAGATTCACCTTATAAATAATGACTGGGACGAGGACAAATAGGATTAAGAGGATTGAAGGTTATTACCACACTTTTCTACAGTTTTTCTGCTTTCCCCTCTTCCATATGCCACGCTATTGTTGTCTTTTATTTCCCTGTCCTTTCTTTAGTTTCTCCGCTCTTCTCTTTCCAGCTTTTATTTCTCAGATTTGTTTTTCTCCACAATTCTGCTCTTTTCTGCACCCTTATCCCTTAATTCTCATTTTTTTATTTTTAGTAATTATTTTTTTCTGTTATTTATTTTCACTGCTTTTCTAATTGGTATTATTGGACTGTCTTGTCTCATCTTCCCTTGATTTCTTTGTTTCTTTTCTGGACGCACCAGGCACTAATGGACTGGGGTGTAATTGAGCGAGCGCCGGCTTTCCAGGCTCGAACACCTCCCCTTCCCTCTATCCTTCTTGGCAGGTTTGTTCCCACTGTCGGCTGCAAAAAGCCTCAGGCTGCACCTGACCCCGGCTCTGAATGCAAAGATGGATTTTTTTTTTCCTGTGGTAAACCCGTTTACAGAATCCAATCTGAGAATAGCGATTAGCAAAAGCTTCAAACCAAAGGCTTGTGTGCTGACAGGTGCCATTCAAATAGTTCCCCAAGTTTGTTAGAGGAAGAGTTTCTGATTATGAACCTTCCGTTTCTGGATGATTCACGGCATTGGAAACATTACAAAACATAACATATGCATTTGTAGAGAGCACGTTCACCCAAGGGTATCTTGGCGCTGAATGACATGTTTATTGTTATCCAACTCAATGGTACTCAGGGCCTTATTTATGAGGCCTTGCGTCACTTTTACACCGCCGGTGCGTCACTTTTTGTGATGCATCAGTGGTGTAAAAATGTGCCATGTTGCGTCATATTTACAAAGTGACGCATCTAGGTAGATGCGTCACTTTGTAAACCCCTCGCCACATTATACCTGCGCCAGGAGGGGGGGGGGGGCGTTCCGATGCAAGAAAGGGTCGGAGAAGTGACGCAGTGAAATCTATGAGATTTCACTGCGCCACTTCTAGGGCACAAATGCGTGACGCAGCACATTTAACATGGGACTTGACCATGTGTAATGACCCATTGCTGGAGTTGCGTCACTTTTGTGACACACTCCAGCAATGCATCATTTTTGCGCCTACAGATACATCAGAAATACTGACGTATCTGTAACTCCTTGCGACATGATGCGTCATACTGTAAATATGATGCAACATTGGTGTCGCAAGGCGGGCGCAATGAAAAATGACGAATCGCTGTTTTCTCGCAGCGATGCATCACTTTTCATAAATGAGGGCCACAATACCTACACAAGGACTATGTTCGATCAAGGAAGGGGTTGTTTTTCTGTAACACTTAGATGAGGCTACAACTATCGTACATCCCCTTGCAGTCTTCAACTCTCTCATTCTGCCCCTTCTCATTATGTTAGAGGGCGGGGACCCCTGCACACTGAACATCACTCAGAAGGCCCATACCTCTGTCTTGGTGCTGAGGTATTGAGTAAGGAGTACAGTCATTCACCTTAAGGGCTTGGATGCACCAATGGAGTTGGTACGGCAGTAGGGTTCCTGTGACTTACAGAGCTAGATGTATGTCTAAGATTGTGACAAATGAAAAGAAAATGTGACTTCTAGCGATGGATGGGCAAAGAAGTTGGCACAAAGGTAACAAGCATTTACAATGCAACGGTTTTGCCTTTTGAAAAGTTAGAGCTATTGGCATTGTAAATGACAAAATTTTTATTTATGTATTAGTTTTGAAAACAGCTAAATAAATGGCAGTGTCATTTACATTGCCAATAGCTTAATCTCTCACAAATGGGAGACCTATTGTACCCTACGGACGAGCTCAGCAGACAGCAATTAATACCACACACACACACACACACACACCAAGAGCCAGCCGCTGGGTCAAGCTGCAGTTCTGGGACACGGCTGGACAGGAGATGTTCAGGTGTGTACGCTGGTAACGTCATTGGTGTGTAATGCCCAGCTGTCATTGTACGTGTTATTTTATGTAATGCTAAGTGCAAACTGCTGTATGTCAGTGCTTGCATATAAGTCTTGCTACTACGGAAGCAACCAGGGGGTGGGGGGGGAGGATCGCACGCAATGCTAACATTAATACAGAGTACCAAATCCTTATGTAATTGCAGTTGTAAATTACATGTTTACCATGTACTTACAGTAATATAGGGGGCCTACAGAGGGCAGATTTGGACAGGCGAAACCTAAAAAATAGTGTTAGAGGTTCCCCTCTGGCTGTTCCACGACACACCATTGCGGGGCGGCACAGCAGACGTGTCATGATTGCTTTCAAAAGCACGCACGACAAGACGAGGGCGCGTGTGCGGCCCTGTGCACGGCTATAAAAAGGATATATTTACAGTGCGTGCGAAGTGATCCCCAGCAGGGAGGCCAGCGCCTAGAGGCCGAACGACAAGCACACTTTGTCATCTGCGAAGCACTTGGTCAGATAGTCCCAGTTCCAAAGCTCCAAGGTTACAAGCTGCTGTCCTCGGGCCACCTCCATTCCATTTTCGGGGGAACCCGTCGGAGGGAGACCCATTGCTGAACGGACAGCGGGGGGGGGGGGGGCGGGAACGGGCACACACGGACAGCGGGAGGGGGGCGGGAAAGGGTAATCCAAAGGTAGACGGCAATAAAATGAGGAAAGGGCCCGGTGAGCTGCGAGAGGGGCACACCTGTGTGTTTGAAAGATTACTTTACAGGGACAGGGGCAGCTGGCCTGTATGAGGGGAGTTCAATGAATAAATGCCGGCATCTCTCGGCGGCAAGGGCGCCTGCAGTGTTTCCCTCTCACTTCAGTCAGGGGGCAAGCACAGGTACCCCGGCAGATGACAACAGCCCTTTGAACGGTGCTTCGGTCTCTGGGAACCTTCATTGACATGCACGTTGTGTACACTTTGAACAGCTTGCCTTTCATTGCCCCGCAGCTGCGTCTTAACCATAATTCGATTTTAAACCTGAGATGCTTTGTCGATATCGGCGCCTCATTACCAGTCCTCCACCTTCCCGCCTGCAGCCCCGCTCACACGCCCAAGTGTTCACACGCCGGAGATCCGGAAGTCACATCTGCAGGCCCATTCACAAGAGCCCACTTAACACAATATACGTATATTCTGATTTGGGTGACGGGATTACTTTCCATCTTTTCCAGCTTTAGCTGTTTGTCAAGAGATACTGTTATCGACCAAAAAACAAAACAAGCACTGTTTAACAAGAAGCACGGACAGCGGGAGGGTGCGGGTTAACGGGCACACGGACAGCGGGAGGGGGGGCGGGAACGGACAGCGGGAAGGGGGCGGGAACGGGATAAAAAAATATGAAAAAATGCCGCTTACCTGCAAGGAAAGTGAAATCGCGCAGCCCACCGCATCCTGGCAACTTCAATCTCGCAGCCGACTCCTACAACAGACACTTCGAAACTGACCAAAACACGAAGAGACAAAAAAAAAAATAGCACACGCCCACCGTCGCAATGACGATCGGAAAGGGGTGGAGAGGGAAAAAATCGCGGGAACGCCCCCGAATCTGGTCCGGCCTTGACGGACAGATCCGGTCCCAATGGCTAGCCTCCATTTATGGAGCTAGCCAATGGGAGCCGGGGGCGGGTCATCGATCCCACATAAGACTCATAAGGTTTTTTAGCGCATGCGCACTACGTGCGCACTTGCAGGCAAAACCTAAAAACGGCATGACCTCAGTGATAGATGAACTAGGGGTTGGTAGCGGGGCACAGGGCCTCTCACTTCAAACAGTGGATGAACTCCTGGATTGGTACAAAGGTAAAGAAGCTGCGACCACTAGGGATTAATGGAGAAGGGGTAGGGGAACAGTACACGGACACAGATCCTCTCCTCTCAAGAAATCAATGGGATCTGAAGATTGGCATGGAGGTAAAGAATGTGTGAGCTTTAGGCTTGGATGCAATAGTTAAAGTAAGACAGGAATAGGTGGATGCACTAGCGCGACTGGGACAGTGGTGCAGAATATGTGGCTGCAGGGATAAATGCACTGGTGCTGATCAGTTGCCACACAGCCACTGCCATGCAGGCCAATTAACATGCAAACATTACACCAGGAGTCACTACAACACAGGTTAGTTTTTACTACAATTACATCGAGAGTCACTACTTTACAAGGGACACTGCAGTACATGTGAATATGTTTATTAGCTTTAAAAAATATTGTCCTAACCTAATTTTCATATAAATAGGATTCCGGCTGAGCTGTGGTATCTGTTGGGTGAGAGGAAGTTGATGCGGTTGTTGAGGTAGGCAGGGCAAAGATTGTGCCAGGCTTTGTAGGTGTGTTTGAGGAGTTTGAAGAGAGCGTGTTTGTGGGTGAGGAGCCAGTAGAGGTCTCTGAGGGGCAGGATGATGTGAGTGTGGGAGGAAGCCTGAATGTGAGTCTGACTACTAAGTTTTGAATGGTCTGGAGCCTCCTGGTCAGTTGGGTGTTGATTACAAAGTAAAGTGCATTGCCGTAGTCTACCTTGCTGGTAATAAGGGTGATGGTCCTACTTGAAAATGTTCATGAGCAATTTGAGGTATGCCACGGTTCTTCCCCTGAACCACCGGGCTGCTTGTGGGTCTGAGTTCTGCTGGCCACCAAGTAGACTTCTATAGTGATGCCTCTCTTCTGAAGAGTACAACTTCCGCTTTGCCCGTGCTGCATTTTAGGAACTTGGTTTTCATCCAGCTGGCAACTTTGCACATGTAGGGGTGAAGTTGGTCTGAGTGCTTGGTGTTTTGTCGTAGCGGCAGTGGCGGCTCCTCGAGGGAGTGCTGCGGGGCAGTGGAGCGGGGCAGGGAGGGTCAAGGTGGGGGGTAGTAAACTTCGGCATACGGCGGAACTGAGTTAAGTACATAAATAAATGAATACAACTAATTACATTGGGTGTTCTGCAACCCAATTGGCGATGCAGCGCGCGCAATGTAATTTGTTTTATTAATTTATTTATGTACTGATCTCGGTTCGGCCGTATGCTGGAATTTACTACCCTCCACCCAGCCCAGCCCCGCCCCACAGCACTCCCTCGAGGAGCCGCCACTGCCTAGCGGAAGAGGATAGGCTGAGTGTTAACTGCCTAGGAAAAGACATTGATTGCCTGAGTGCTGATGATGCCAGTGAGATGGTTACATTGGTGTTGTAGAATGTGAGGCTGAGCGATGATCCTTGTGGAACTTTGCAGATGAGTCTGAGGCAACGAGAGTCAGGTTGACTGACTGGCTGCGATCAGTTAAGAAGAGGCAGATCCAGCAGAACGTGAGGCCTTTAAATCTGGCTTCATTTAGGCTTTAAGTAAGAATGGGGGGAGAGGATATGGTGTCAAATGTGCTGGGTAGGTCTGGAAGGATAAGGGCAGAGGTGTCTTCTCTGTCCATGGCTGGTCGCATGCTGTCTGTGGTGTCGACGAGTGCGGTTTTGATGCTGTTGTTTGTCCTGAATCTGGATTGGGTGGTGTCGAGGAGGCAGCTATCGTTGAGGTGGGCAGCAAGTGGTTTATTAATGATTTTCTCCATGACTTTCGGCAGGTAGGGTAGCAGGGAGAACAGTCAGTAGATAGCTGGCTTCTTCAGATCTGCTGAGGGGTTGTTTGGGCGTAGAAGTACTGTGGCATGCGTCCATGCTTCCGGGAAGATGGCTTTGTTGATCAAGTCATTCCATATTGGGGTTAGAGCTGCACTGATGGGGTCCAGTCCTTTGGTGAAGACGTGAGATTGGGGTCCCAGGGTGCTCCAAAGTGTATGGGCTGCAGGGTGATGAGGTTTCGTCTGAGGTGATGATGGGTCAGGTAGCTAATGTGGTTTTCTGCAGGATGGGCAGGAGGGCTGTGAAGGTGGATGGGCCCAGCTTTGGTTCGAAGATGTTGCTGATCTTACTGCTCAAAAAGAGGAACATCTAGGTACAGAGGTCCTGTCAGGTGGCAACACAAGTAGAGTTATCTGAAGGAGAGGAGAAGGCCTTCACAATTGTGAAAAATGTGTTAGTTCTGTTGGTGCTATTTTTGATACAGTCATTGAGAGCGGCTGTTTTGGGTGCTCTGATTTGCTGATTGTATTGTCTTAGGGCTGACCTATAGGTGCTCCTGTCCGCAGTGGTGGCCCGTGCAGGTAAGCATGGTGGGGAGGTGTAAGTGACATGTGACGGGTTAGTGAAAATAAATAAATAAATAACTAAAACCACTTACCTTGTGCTCGCCGCATCACATCACCGACTCGGTGTGCATCAAAGATGTTTGCCACAATACTAAACAGCTAAAATACACAGACAATATTTAAAAACAGATATATTTATGAGTAACGAAAAACGTGCTCAGTCTATCCTGCACCAATGGAATATATACACTACATTAACTATAACTCACCACTCTACCATGCACTCTGTTCTCATAATACCTGCCAATTACAAAAAACTAAAGCAGTTTTACATTTGGGTTACTTACACAGCTAACCAATAAAATTCAATGAAATAACCAAAGATTAAAGCTCAATTATAGTTTGGGAGACATTACTTATTTATAACATAAACAAAACCATTAAACTACACAAACATTACAACTTGTACAGGTATAGTTAAAGCACACATTTTAAACTTGTGCAGCTACTTTGCAGCATTATAAGTAATGCACCGTCATAAATGATGTGTTGTACTCAATAAGCACTCACATATAGCTATAACTCGCTCCTTCACCATGCACTGCCTACAGCCTTTTATACCGCATTAGTTACAACACATGATTATAACATTTAAAATCACAACCTTGGTCTTTGAGTGCATTCCATAAAGGAGGTCAGAAACGAGAGTATATGCTGGGTCATGTGCCATGCATCTAGATATCTTGCTTAATGCACATTCTGAAGCACAGCGGAGGTCCGATATGTGGGCAGGAGATGGAATGGGATTATGGTCTACTGGATTAATAGTGGAGAAGATAGCAGATGCATGTGTGAAAGTGTGGGGCTCTCTCAGCTGGTTGGGTATAATACGTGAGGCAATATTTAAATGAAAAAATCAACTGATCCAATAATGCAGCACTGGGACGCTTACAAAGTCCCCCAGGTTCTTCCCTTCGTACGGAGACTAATTCCACATCAGCCCAATGTGTACCCATAGCATGCCAATGGGAGACTCCAGTCAGAGATGAGGCCTTCCATCTCATTGTGATAGAGCGTCTAGCAGGAAAAAGGACAAGTCCAGGAATACACTGACAACTTTGCTATAATTGGGTCATGTGTAAAGCACTAAAATGCAACACTCGAGGCTAAACATCTCGCGGCGGCTAGTGGTGGAGGACAGTATGGTACATATCTCATCTCAGAAGGTACTGACTAATGAGCAATTCCAAAACATGTGTTTGATGACTGCATCTGGGGCAAAGAAGCATACATGCCAACATTTTATAAGAGGACATTGGGAGATTAAAAAAAAAAATCAGGAGAACGTATTTCCCCCATTGACCTCTAGTGAAGCAGAGGCAATTTCAGGTGGCGAACTGCTGAAATATAACAATTTTTAGCTTAAAAAAATTGGGAGTCTGCTGCCTGAATTGGAACTATTGGCATATAGGAACAGAGAGGGGAGGCATAAAATTAGGTATTGCATAATTTTAACCCAGATGCAAAGACACCAGAAAAGCACGATGGAGGATATTGTGCTGGATGTTCTAAAACCTAGAGCCATGAGAAATTTTGTATGGGTGAAAAAGCAGTTTCTCTTATTCCTTCTTGGTAAATGGGTGCCCCACACTAGTTTCCCAGTTCTCACTGAGTTCTGCTAAGGCTGTTCTGGGATAGCTCTCACAAGCCATGAGTTTAACCTCCGACCCAATCTCATGTTGTAGAGGGTTTGAGGCAGTGAGTATTTGGCTCAGTGCCAATTATGTCCCAGGTGGACCAAAGCACTGCAGTAATGACAGCCGTGAAACCAAAATGTTCAATCAGTAAGTGAAAGGGGATCAAGACATCATCTGGAAACAAATCTCCCATATAGATGATCCCAGTATCCTCCCATGTCTCAGTTGCAGTGCATGTGATGGCTTTCAGAAAACAACAAATACCTTTCAGGGAGATCCATGGTGCATATGATGTTTCACTGGATGATACCTTCAAAGCACTACGATAAGTGCCATAGGCCATGCATATATATTTATTGAAAAATTTGGGCCAAATAGATTTAGGTACAATAAAGAGTTCTCAAATTGTGTCCTGAACACTCTGTTTACTGAGATCACCCACTTGTGACAAATTTCGACCGCCTAGCCATCAAGCAGGCCTTTGTAGTTGAGCCAAAAAATAATGATACAGTTTAATTAACTAAGAACAGTTATGGTATGTGTCACCGTACTCCAAGTCATTCCACAACATAGGTGATCCACTCCCTGGGTTGACCATTTTGAAAAACCCAACTATCACAAGAGAATTCAAAAATAAGGGACAAGCACTCTGATATGGGACACTCTGTTAATTGTAACACAGCACCCAAATTGTTCACGACAAAGTCAAGTATCTCTTATGTGAAGTCCAAGGCAGTTAATCAGTACTTTAATTGAACGGGTACTCCTGCGTAGTCAGAGTGATATTCTTTTATTCCCATCTTGTGATATAGATGTGAAGCTCAAGCACAGCTAATGCGTTTCATCCCAAAGACAGTGGGACTTCTTCAGGGCTGATGAAAAACACAGAAAAGACAGTAAACAAATGCTAACATTTGATATACTACAATCATATTGAAAAACACACCATAAAAAGTATCCTAAAACTTATATTACTAAACGTATGGTACCTCTACAGTTTACCAATTCATAATTCACAGATAATCAATCTATCCTAACACACATAACCACAATTGGGTTAGGTCCTATTTAGATATAAGGCACACGTCATATGCACATCTGTAATAGCCTGATCATCCAGTACAACATTTACAATTAATTGACAGAGGCACCCTTTACTATAACATAAAAGCTATATACATTTATTTAGCACATCCATTCTCTTGATTCATCCAACTATAAAATCAACATATATAAGTTCAATAATTGTTCTTTATCCTTAAGATGACCACGGATATGAGAAAATGACCAATCAATTTCGAGCAGTTTCTTAAATTGGCATATACAGAACATTATTTTTCTAATAGTTCACCAAACAACATTTATCTTTTTGGGGTTCAAAGCCTATATTTAGTTTGGTGAGAAATAGTCATAAGTTATGCAGGCCTTATCGGAATTACCATAACAATCATGTTTGCCCTAAGTAATCTGACCAACACTAATCAATTTGAATAGAAAGAAACATGCATATCTTACCACATTGTTGTAATCCATAAACGCTTTTACATAATTCATTAGCTTTTATTCTAAACGTTATTTTACTTCGAGAGTCCACTACAAAGAGTTTCTCATTTTTAAAACTATTTGTAAAAACATATTACCCTCAAATTCACTTAATTATTATTACAATTACTGTAAAATCCCATATAACAATACTGTGAAATCCCAAGTTACATTTGTTCTTTCTTATTCTTGTTCAAAAACTACTGAAAAACATTGATATACATAATTGAAATCATCCCTAGCAGCAGGTGATATGTGACAAAGACCTTTATAAACTGGCATGACTTAACAACTGGCCGCATCGCTGAAATCTCAACTCATAAAATAACAAACAATGCATCAGGCAGACGTACATAATGTATTTGACGAGCCAAGAAACATTTGTCCATCATGAACGAGGTCACAGAAGCAGTCGATTGGCTAGTGGCAGAGTCATTCCAACATCAATACAATTTCAATAACATCTTCATTCCCCTCGCTCATATATACAACCAGAGAACATTTAGTTGCATTCAATAACATAACTGACAAGACATTGAACAAACATTACACACGGACCCAAAAAATATTTTCGTTCATCTTAGAAAGAGTTAAATAAACGACCAATTGACTAGTCCTACCTCATTACCTAACCATGTCACAGTTTATTGGGCTCCCGAGGTATTTCTTGGTCCACATATATTACCAAGGAAATTCAACAAATGGCAAAGATAGACAAAAAATATAAGTCAGTCGATACATTACTCTCCTACTGGTCCCCTTACCTTGCCTCCTCAAATAAAACATGTGATCATGGTTGCGTGTCAAATGGGCGCCATGTTGTATTACTTGCAGATTAATAGGTAGTAACTTGGAAGTTGTCTAATGACAAACTTCCCCTCATAGATCCACTCTCAGTATGACAACAGCCATCTTTGAAAGGTAAGGCACTCACATTAACTCGAAGTAAACTAAACCTCAAAGACCAGAGTTCTTATTGAATTTCTTAAAGAATATACAGCCAATGCTACCTGATATTTGCTCCACAATCATTTGTATGCCATCTTACGAGTAAACATTATACCGGGCACACCTTCATGGCGTAACTTCAAATCCAAATATGTTGACAGACATTTTGGGAATGGAAACGATCTTGTACATCTCAAGTCAAGTTATCCTGCACAAAAAGGGGGTACACCAGTCGCATATGTGTAGGGCAAAACCAACTTTCAATCCAAGGTAAGAGCTGCCCAGTTACAATTCGTTTGACAAGTTTCAATAAGTCAAAACATAATTTAGGTTTACATTTATAGTAACCTGAAGATTTCATCTTATCCTTTAAGTGATAGAGATCGTACATCACCAAAATAATATTGTTCAAATTCCGGGGTCACCAGTCCGTGGGATGCTTCAATTCGGTCAGGGCGACCCTGCATCTTCCGTTTTCCCCAAATTAAGTCCCCATCATGATCTCTACAGTGCGAAAGAGACTTCTGCGCATGGGGTTCGTTAAATTAAAGAAATAATATAGTTGCCTCAGCAATATTACCATTTTGATCAGGACGACAGGGAAAAAAATGACACTCAATTTAAAGATCAAAACCAACACATTAACGTAATCACAAAGATATGTAAAAAGGTCATGTTTTGGCTTTACTTTTTAATACATCCGGTGTATTTTTCCCACATATGATTGTGCAGCTGAGCACAGAAATGGCTGAAAGTGACCATATTATTAACGATCATGTTGAACTTGGTACTTCGATTTTAAACTGATTTTAGTGAGTAAGCAAAATGTACTTAGTGTAGAATTTTAAACATCAAACTTATGTATTTTGTTTCCTGCTGGTGTAAATAAAAGGGATGCTGCCAGTGGGATTGAGGTTTACCAACGTCCTGAGGTCAGTTTACACGTATGCAGTGTTTCTGTGTTTGCAAATGCAAGCAACTGCAGTGCTGGAACACAAGATGACAAAAACTAAAATTTATTGTGAAGTTTCAAAACTAAAGTAACAAAAATGTTATTTAAAATAATACATTTTTTTTTTCTTATTTTTTTCAAACAACAATTTTTCAAAATTCATCTCAGTTGATGCTCCTAAACATTTCTTTTCGTTAATTTAAATCAAGGACTCTCACTTTTACTCAGTCTTTACATTCTCTTAAATGTTCAAGATGATTCTTCCTCCACTTCTTATTCACTTTCAGGTTCACTTTCTAATGTGCATTGACTATGGTTTATCGGACTGTAGATCTCTGGTTCTGATGCTTCTTCTTCCTCCGACAGTGTTGCTAGATATACCCCTTCAGGTTTATTTGTGATTCTCTATCTTGCTGGTCTTTTAGCAACTGGTAATTCACTTCTACTGTTTTCTGAGTCTGATTCAATTACTTCTGAATCATCATTGTTTTCTCTTTAATCACTCTTGTTTGCAGTGCTTTCTTTTGCATGTTCTTTTCAGTGATTTATTTTCTTCAGGTGGCAGGCATAACCCACATGCTCTGCTTCTAGGCATGCCCCTGGATCCTCCTCCAGTTTACGCCTATGGTGTTTTCGCTTCCTGGATTTGATGAATGCAAGTGGGGCTGTAGCAGCGGGGGGTGGAGGGGAGGGTGATACCTTGACTATCGGCTATGAGTAATGAGCTCCTTGACAGCACCAATTTTGGAATTTCAGTGCCCAAAACTGCAGACAGAACTTGCTCTGTAGAGCGGATGCAAGGCATTCTATGGAGATTAGCCGAGTAATCTGATGAGGGTGTGAGGTGTTGTCGATGGACAGCATCTTCTGAGCCGTACTCTGCAGGATTAGCCGACAGCTATTGTAGCGTCCCGGTGAGGAGGTTGCCAGGACTTTGAGATAAGGGGAGGTTAGTGGGCTCTGCCGGGAGGAGCCGAAGAGATGGCCGCTCTGCCACCCGACTCTCTGTGGACACTTGTATTCTGGTATTGAAACTAGAGAGGTTGCCCCACTGTCCAAGGGAACAGGGCACTGGTAACCAGCGGTAAATAAAGCTTCCCCTGGAATATTGTTCTCACACTCCCACCACACTTACTACTATCGTGCCACACTCGCTAAACATGCAAGGTGTAGTCATCCACACTTCTCCAATAGATTTCAAATATATGCCCCACGAAAATCAAAGTGTAGTGCTTAAACTGTTTTATTCTTCAGATCATAGAAAGCTCGTTATCAATCTCTTAAAAATTCATTTTGAAAAAAACATGTACAATAGACAAAATATACAATTCATGAGTTGCTGATACTCCCAATCCTAGTACAAATCATGCTAATATTAAAAACAGATTAAAAACATCGGCGAGGAATTGCGATAAAACAATACCATTTAATCAAACATCAAAATAATAATAAAACAAAGGAAATCCTATAAGCACAGTTTTACTTAAGCTGTTGCAAACATTGATCCACCATCTAATGGACAATAGAAGAGCTGGTTGGATTGTTACTGCTATCACAGAACTTCATATGGAACTTCATATGGTTAGATTCCATTGAGTAGGCGTCAACGCGTTTCGGTGGTATACAGTTCGGATCTTTCAACCACCTTCTTCAGGACTCAGAATTAGGGATTTTACTTCTCATTTGAGGTATGAGCAAGTTTAATCATCATGCAAAAACGTGTTGCACACCTATTTTTAAACAATTTTCTCTTCTTTTTGTTGAACAAAATATTCATCTCATGCGTGCTCACTTAAGACGTGCTAAACCCACAACTTCACGTGTAGAATTAAACCATCAAACAATATGAGGCAACTTTTTGCCTCAACATCAGTGGCGACAGCTTTTTCAATTTTGCAATTGCATCCATTTTTTAAACTCATCCATTTTTTTCACAAACTTCTTTGGTCATCTTCAACAACTTCTGTTTTTTATCATCCTCATTCTTTTAACACCTCCAGCAAGACCGCATTTTTTCTGGGTTTCTCATGTTACTGCGGGCCATCCGAACCTCTATCCAATAACACGTACTTAGGCGTGGTTCATTAAAAAGCGTTTCGGTGGTATACAGTTCGGATCTTTCAACCACCTTCTTCAGGACTCAGAATTAGGGATTTTACTTCTCATTTGAGGTATGAGCAAGTTTAATATCTACATGTAAAAAGAAGACATTAGGACAGGAAAACTCTTGAGAAAGATACAAGAAAAATTATTCTATATGTTAGCCCGCTTATTATACGTGCTCATAATACACTGGGCCTTTAATCAATTTTCTAGTAAAGTTAATATAGAGACATCAGTACGCACTATACCTCCATTTTAAATGGGGTAAAGGAGGACCTGCAGAAGTATTATTACAAAATACATTTGCATACAGCCGTCTCTCATACCATTTCCATAATTTATTCCGCATTCATACATCTTGAGATGAGTAGAACTCACTCACCGCGATCAGTATATCACTACTTCTAATGGGGCTCTTCATAGGCCTCTATATGGAAGGTGCCATCATAATTTTATGGCTTACACAAATATACAAATGATTCTAGGAGAGAAGAAGACCAGTTTTATTTTCTATTTTAAATTCTCTCTTCTGGTAGAACACCTACAGTAAGGTAATGGTTGTATCTCGGACTGCCTACTGTAGAACTTGTGAGTTTTTAAGATTGATTCATCCTCATAAAGTCTTTTCTTATTCAGCTGTTCAAGATTTTTATGTCAATTTAGTAGATATTTCTGTTTCTTTTCAAATTCTCCACTGGTTTAAAAACGCTGATTTAACATGTTTCTAAATTTAAAAAAACGATTGAGAAGGCTTAATACATTGAGAGAAATAGATACAATTTTAAAGTTCCATCTCTAAAGAACATGATGCGAGCTCTTACCTTCCAATGTATAAATCTGGCATGGAAGACCTGTGTGTTTAAAATAATTCCTTTCCTCTATTGCGTGTCTCAGTATTATAGCACTCACATGTAGTCGTCCTACCAATCAGGTATTCGTACTACCTATAAGGGAACCAACGCAATAAATTCCCTGTTTGTCCCCACATAAGATTCATACGGCACTTCAATTAAATAGCGTTTTACCAACTTCTATTGTGCGTCCACTTTGTGTGGTTATTGGCTTGCTTTCCTAGTCATTAATTCATATTAAGATAGATTGAATTTAAAGGATCTCAGGTTTGCTGGCTATTTACTAAATCAAAATTCCTATTAGGCTACTCGCCAGGTTGCTAAAACTTGAACTATAGCCACAAGAAATGTCATGTAAGCCGAAGCCTTTATTTTACATTTATTTACATTCTAGGAGGTTTATTCACATTTAAAGTAGGATACTCTCCCGATTACTGGGAATGTTTTAAATCATGTAAAGCAACACTCAACATAACGTGAGCATGTTATGTACTCATTATTAAAACCACAGAAACTCTCAGTCTTTCTTCTTATAGCTATGTTACCCTAATTCAAGGCAAGACGGTAAGGTACTAACTACCGGCATATTCAAACAGAGTTGCCCTCCTGGTAACCTAGAGTTTGTACGAGATCAGCTTTTGCAGTGAAAAAAACGGCTTCTTCGCGTCCGTCAAGCTGCTGTTGTTGAACACTTGTATTCTGCCAGCTTGCGCTACATATGCTACATGCCACAGTGTAAAACCTCCCACTAGTCATGGCTTCGTCTCAACCATTGTGTATTACCAGTAGTACTACTATGGTCACTTTGCCCCCTGTAGCATGGACTATCAAACCGATTACTGTATTGAACTATTGAATTCTCAACAAGCTCTGTTTATATCATGCAACAACAACATCTGAGAGGTATATCCGCCAAAAGCTGAACACCCTCTACACCCTCTGGCTGTTGCCCCTGCCGAGCTTGGCGAGTTTGTTAACAAGCAGTTGGAGAGCAGTAACGCAGTCGAAGGGCAGTCTGATTCACCTCAAGACAACAACGATTCCACAAATATGCTCACAGTAAGGGAAACAATGGCAGGCCAAGACAGAGAAAGGACTCAGGAGGGGGGAGAGACCTAAGCTGCAGCTTTTGCAACCCCGTCACAAAAGGATGGTGATCAATCCAAGGCCAAAAGACTATTCACTGGTCGCTAGACAGCAAAGGAACAGTTTTAAGAGCATAGCACCACAGCCACCCCCAACCTTCTCAGCACCATTACCCCTGCCCCGCAGTGGAAGAAGTATCCATAACCAATCTAGACCTTTTAACCAATGCTGTGTACAGTGGCATTCCACTTCCCCCTGCGCAGATAGCCTCTCCGCTATTGGACCCAAATTTGACACCTGGGGAAGGAACCGCGAATGGGTCTGTGGGTCCTGGTAATTCAACAAAACCTGTTCCACTTTATGCACTTGCTGGAAACAATTTTGGCAGAAATCTGAAACCTTAAACAAATGCAAGCACTAGAGATCGCTGACCTTCATAATAGGTTGAATAGTGCAAATTTTGGCAACATTACAAGAAGGGGAAAATAGGATTTCAGATTTAGAGGAAAGTTCTCTCTCTTTCGATAAGGAGATGTCAGGTATGCAAAAGAAGCTGCTCCTATCTTAGAACAAAATGGACGAAATGGAGAATTACACAAGATGGTCCATTATTTATTTTGTGGGAATCTCTGAAGAAGCAGAAGAGCTTAGCAATATCAGAATACAATCCAGCTGATGGACTCTTTGGTCTAGACCTGTATCTTGCTGGATTTTCAGTTGGATCTTTCTACTATGAGGGCACATAGGGTCCCAACCCATCAAACAGCGAATCCTAAATATCCCTGCAAAATTCTTGTCAGCCTTTCAGACTACTGTATAAAGGAGTCAATTCTTTCTACTGCTATTCAGGAAAGAGTATTCACAACTCTGGATAAAGTGCGGTTTATCTTCTTGAGACTTTTGGGTCAATTTAAAGCTGCAGGGGTGCAGGCCAGGTTAGTCCAGCAGTCCGAATTGGAAGTGTTATTTAAGGGCCACTTCCACTTGTTCACAAATGCTGAAGAGGCACAGCATCTACTGCAGAAAATTGAGAATTAATTGAGTATGAAGATTTTTTGACCTGCGGTATATATTTCAGTAGATTGCGGCAGATTTAACAGAAGCTCTGCATTTTAGTATGTTTTTTTCACCTTTAGGATTTGTCTCTTTTCTTTTCTCTTTCCATTTGTGCTCTATTTCTGTTAATTTTTCTTTTTCTGGCTTAGTGCTGGAGGAGGGTGGGTGGGGCAGGGAGATTTTAGGAGTGAAGCAAGGTACAGTGCCAGGTTACCAGTGACAAGGGTAGGGACGTTAGGGAGGAAGGTAGGCAATTCTCTTGTAGAGAATGGTATGGGAGTCGGGGAGGCACTTCAAACTATAGATCTTTGGGTGGGGTTGTGTTGGGGGTAATTTGGGGGAGCACTAGTAGAGAAAAGGAGCAGCAATGTTGTAAATTTGTATATTTCGATGCAGCCAATTGGTAGTAAACATAAAAGGTAATAGGGGGGAAATATAGTGGGGGGATCTGTTAGCAAGATAAAGCTTCTCTGAGTCTTATGGCTCAAGAGATTAAGGTCATAATATGCAACGCTAATGGGATGTTAACTAAGCACAAATATGGCGCTATGATGAACTGACTATCAATGTTTAAACCCGAAGTGAACTTTTTCAGGAAACTCTCTTTAAGGTCACCAATCCGAAGGGGGGGGGGGGGGGACACCTCCCAGAGAGATGAAAAAAACTCCTCAAACCAGGTACGCCGAATGTCCTTGCAGCATTTAAACATGACTTTGATTTGCTCGGTCCCTAGCATGTAGACTATCCGGGGCACACACAGCTCACTTGCTTCTCCTGTCAATTTAATTCTGCTTCACGCATTGACTTTTTTTAATTTAACATTCAATAAAGTGGGGAGCAGTTAACATTTTCTCGAGAACGCTCTCAGACAACTCAATTGTCTCGCTTCCTTCGAATTAGATATCCTGCAAAAAGGTAGACCAGATGGAGATTTGATAATTCTCTACTGTCTGACCAGACTCGGCTAGAAAATACAAGAGATTTTATAACGCCTTTTTTTGGACTAATCGCAATTCAGCCCCAGACTATGTAGTGTGGGAAGCCTTTAACGTCATGTTTCGCAGTCATGTCATAGCATATCAGGCTCATTAAAACAGGGAATATTGTAGTAGAGCCCGGCGCTACATAGAGCAGTTGACCTCGCTGCAAACACATTTTTGTCTTCAGGGAACAAAGAATTGTGAAAGGAACAGCTCAAAAGATCAAAGCAGGAGTTACAAGGTTTCTTCCAGATTGAAGAAATCAGCAAACATCGATTTTACCAACAAAAAATGTATGAAGAAAGCCAACATATTAGCAAATTTCTTTCATGGTCAACAACATTTATGAAGAACAAGCACGAAATTAGAGCAATTGAGAATCCCTACACACATACTTTGATGGAGGAGGGTAACGAGATTGCTTTGCCATGACTTTTGTAAAGCACTATAGAAGCATGTATGAGCAAACAGACTTAGGGAAAGATTTACAAGCCCCTTGCGCCTCTTTTATGTGCCGTTGCGTCACTTTTGTGATGCAGCGGCGGTGCAAAGCCAGCACCATGGTGCAGGGTACTTACAACGTGACGCATATGGGAGATGTGTCACGTTGTAAAGCCCTGCGCCACATGTAGGCGTTCTGGCGCGGGGGGGGGCGTGTTCCGGCGCAGGAAAGCCTCCTAAAAGTGGCTGAGTCAAATCTTCAAGATTTCACTCAGCCACTTTTAAGGCCATGCTGCGTCAAAACCCAGCGCCTGCTTGAAGCAGCATTTTAAAGATAGGGCACTCCCGAGCCTTGCTGGAGCTGGGTCGCGCTTGCGATGCAACTCCAGCAATGCGCCGCCTTTACGGCAGTAGATGCATCACTCATCTGTCCATTTTTGCCCCATGGTGCGCTGCATTGTAAATGCGGGGCATCCATGGTGGCAGAGCCGTGCCGAACAATAACTTACACATCCATGCTGATATGCAGGGATGCTCCCGTTATTGTAAATCTGCCCCTTAGTATATGCATCCAAGCCGGAGGAGTATTTTAGGGCACTCACTTTACCACAGGTAACAAAGGAACAAAAGAATGAATTTCTAGAGCAAAGTCAGGTTGCAGAGGTAGCAGAGGCACTCAAAAACATGCCCAACGCAAAAGCCTGTAATAGTGATGGCATTTCCACTGAAATTTAAAAAATGTTTGCTAAAGAGTTGCTCCCTTTCTTTTCTGATTTGTTTAATCAGTATATGGAGGGAGCAATCCTTCCCAAGTCATTCAGAGAATCAGTTATGAATAGGACACGTTACAACACAATGCGGTTTTTACATCACAACATCCCTTACAACGCATGATTTTACAACGCATGCCATCACAACGCATTTTTAGAAACTACACTTACCATGCATTCCATTACAACGCATACCGTTACAATGCATACCATTACAACGCATAATACTTTTAGGGCAACAGTAGTCTAAGTGTTGGATAATGTAGGGGTAAAAATTACTATTCCCACTCAAGTGAGTGCAACAGTAAGGTAAGTGTTGGATAGTGTAGGGGTACAAATTACTATTCCCACTCCAATGAGTGCAACAGGAGGGTAAGTGTTGGATAGTGTAGGGGTAAAAATGACTATTTTCCATTACTTACCTTGTAATGCGTTGTAATGACATGCGTTGTAATGGCATGCATTGTGATGTCAAGCGTTGTAGTGACATGCGTTGTAGTGACATGCACTGTAATTGCATGCGATGTAAAGGATGTTGCATTGTAATGACTGCGTTGTAAATGTAGTGGGTTGTTATGACTGTGTTGTAATGGTTGTTTCCCACCAGTTATAGTCAGTTTTCTTAAAAAAGGTATATCCGCGACACGTTAACTCCACTACACCTATTAGTCTTCTGAATTCGGATTATAAACTGTTTACTAAAGTCCAGGCATCTTGTATCATCCCTCTGTCCCTAAGCTTGATTCAAAAGGACCAGTGTGGTTTCATGTCAAATAGACAAATCACTGCAAACACACATTTTTGAATAAAAGCTATTGATTATTTTTCTAAAAACCAGGAGAAAGCTGCGATTTTGATGATGGATGCAGAGAAGGCCTTTGATTTGGTTAATTAGGTGTCCTTGCTTTTTATTTTAAGGAAATTTGGCTTTCCTGATCAATTTCTTATAATGTTAAATAATCTTTATCAAGATGACGAAGCTTGGATTATTGTCAATTCAAAGGAAGCAGGCGTGGTGAGAATCAATAGGGGGTACCCACTATGGATGTCCAATGTCTCCAGCACTTTTTACCTTTTATTTTATTACCAACCCCTCATTGTCCTGGAAGTGCTGCTCAATAGTCTGCGTGATGTTCTGTTTTATAGTGGGGTTATGTAAGTGCCAGGGGTTTATTTCTCACTATTCTTCCTACTTGACCCTCACCCATCCCCACCTGCACCCATATCGGAGAGTGGTCGGATATACCCTGTGACATATGTCTGACTTCTATAATATGTCCCATCTGGTCTGCAGACGTGAGGATGTAATCAATGTGAGAAAGGCTATTTTGTACCCCGGAGTGAAATGTAAACTGGGTATCAGTGGGATGGAGGATCCGCCATGCGTCCACCAATCCGATGGCGTCAAGGAAGTTGGGCAGAACCATCTGTGCGGGTTCCCGGTCCTTGGGAGGACAGCGATCGCGTACTACGGAATTGAAGTCTCTTCCTAGCATCAGCCTTCCTTCTGGAAACGCTAGCATGGTGCTTCCCAAATCCCGAAACGCCATTTTCTGCCGTCCCAGAGGGACATAGGCGAACACCAGAGTTAGTGACCCGCCCTCCCATTTCCCCAACACTGCTGCATATCTACACAGTTCATCTGTCCAGGTGTGTTCAATTGACATAGGAAAGGATTTTTGCATCATGATGCTGACACCCCTTGATCCTGAAGTGAACCCCGAGTCTACAACCAATTTGTAGCTCCATCTATCTAGTCCCTTGCAGGTATTTCCTACCAGGTGTGTCTTCTGGAGCAAAACCAATTCTGGGGAGTGTCGTTCAATAAACTGTAGTACTATTCCTCTCTTCAGTTTGTCCCATAAGCCGTTTACATTCCAGGATTGTAGTCTGAATTTCTTCTCTGCCTCCCTTACACCTTTCCTTTGCACTATCTTTAGCCCTACTTCCTGAACGTGGATTGCCATTTATGTCCTTGCTCTCTAGCATCCTGGGGCTATCAGTTATTGATCAACATACACCATCCCTCCCAAACCTGACTGTGTAATTTACTTTGCTGTCACATAACTTATGCTTCCCCGCACTCTGGGCCTAAAAGTACCCACATCCCCAATTGTGCAGAGTGCCTGCTGCCCTGTTTTCTAAACCAACTAAAAAGTCAGGGGAGTGACACCTCCTCCCCCACGGCCACCAGCCTGCTTCTGTGTATCCCCATTCTATTTACTAAAACACACTTAAAGTCAAACAAAGTCACTTAGCGTGTTTAAAGTCATCTTGATCCGCCGGTTGCGTTGTGCGAAGGCGTCGTCTGAAAAGATAATGTTGCTACTTGGGCCTGTTCTAGTCGGCGGTTCTTGCAGGTCGAGCACCTGAGGATGATTGTCTTGTGGGAGAGTGGTCCCTTCGTCATCGTGCGTTATGATCTTTTGCCGGTCTCCAGCCTTCCAGCCACACCTGTGCTGTTTCTCGGGCATCAAAGAACCAGGCCCTTCCGTTCGCCTCAACTCGAACTTATGCCGGTGACAACATAGAGTACTGAATACCTTTGTTGTTTCTTAACGTTGAGGAAGGTTCTTCTTTGTCTTTGGACTGAGACTGTGAAATCCGGAAAGAAGGAAAATTCACTGTTCTCGTATCTGCGATTCGATCGAGCCGTTTGCAGTATGATGTTCCGATTCCTGAAATTCAGGAGTTTTGCCAATATTGGACACAGGGGAGCTCCCGGTTTGGGCCTACCCCCTGGGACACTGAGCGCTCTTTCAACCGTGAAATACCTAGATAGATTTTTGGGCGGTAGGTGGTTCATAATTAGGTCCTCCATGAACAGGTCAACAGCTGGCCCCTCTGCCCTCTCCGGAACACCAGTGATCCTGACATTATTGCATCGCGATCGACCTTCATAGTAATTTAGCTTACTTTCTGCCAATTTCTCAGTGGCCTGATGTTCTTTATTCTCTTGTCGCATCTGATGGTCTTTGCTGCAGAGCTCAGTAGTCACTACTTCCATGGCTTTCACTTACTCACTTGCTCCCTTCCAATTGACCAAAAAGCTGGGACTCTCCCTAGCCCCGTTTTGGTGCAAGATCATAAACAGCTCCTTGAGAACTGGCGTCATACCAGACTGCCTCAAAGTCGGCTAAGTCAGGCCACTATTGAAAAAACAAGGCCTTGACACCAACGATTTGAACAACTTCAGACCCGTTTCCAATCTCCCTCTCCTTTCTAAAACCCTCGAATAATGCGTTCTCCTACAACTGACCCAACACCTGGACAACATCAACTTTCTAGACCCCCACCAATCAGGCTTCAGAAAAGGCTGTAGCACAGAGACCACGATCCTTAACGTCATTGACGATATCCACAGTTGCTAGATACTGACAAATGCTGCCTATTCTCTTGGACCTTTCGGCAGCCTTCGACACAGTTGATCACAACCTACTCATTAAGGCTCTTCAAGAAAGGGTAGGTGCAGATGATGTGGTCCTACAATGGTTCTCCTCCTTCCTACACAACCGCTCCCAAAGTATAAACATCAAACCCTACGTCTGACCTTCACCCCGTCAGCAGAGGTGTTCCCCAAGACTCAGTGCTCTCTCCTCAACTGGTCAACATATACATGGAACCCCTCACTACCCTACTCAAAAAAGCCAACATACCCTTCCACCTTTATGCAGATGACACCCAGATCTAACTGGAAGCCTCCTCCATTGATGACATTCAGAGACTCAACGACAAGCTAAAAGAAGTCCAACACTGGCTATCAACAAATCACCTAAAACTCAACCAAGACAAAACTGAAATCCTCCTTATCTCTAACAAAGAAGAAAACCCCCATTTCACAGAATGGTTGAAAGCAATTGATGCCCTCAATAGCAATCTCACTCTGGCTAACTCGGTTAAATCATCAGGAATCACCCTAGACCCAAAACTCAACATGGCCAAACACATTAAGAACTCTGCTAAGAGTGCTTTCCTCAATCTGAAGCTACTTAACAAAATAAAACCATACACCCCGCCCAAAGACCTCAACCTAGCCACTCAATCTTTGGTGCTATCCAGACTCGACTATGGGAATGCAGTCCTTACTGGTATAGCTAAGTCTCACCTAGCTCCCCTCAAAGCAGCAGCAAGATGGTCACTGGAGTCAAGAAATATGATCACATCTCACCCGCACTCAGGGAACTAAAATGGCTCCCCATCGAAATGCATGCCAGCTTCAGTACTGCTTGCCTCATGCACAAAGCCCTGCACACAGGGAAACTCAACTACCTAGCCTCAAAACTCAAGAGAGCCGGTCTGACAAGGAACCTCAGGAGCTCTAGCACCCTGCTACTCATCCCCATGAAAACATGCAAACAAAAAACCGCTGTACGGCCCTTCACTGGAAACGCGCTTAAAATCTGGAACTCCACCCCCATCGACATCAGGACTACCTCTTTCTTTGTCAAATTCAAGAAACTCCTAAAAGACCTCTTCCTCAATCGTGCCTTCCCGAACCGGTAACAGACGCCGAAGCACACAAGCCTGCTCTCTGCAGCATCTTGACACTGAAACCCAAACCTACCTCTTCCCCGCTCCCTTCCTCCTCATTCCCTTCTCCCTAAAAGAGGTTCAACCCAAGACTTCGTGCACTCATCGAGGTTTCTCAGGACTTCCATACCTCAATGGTGCACAGCACGCTGGGACCTCCGAAACAAAATTATATACCATGACCTGTTGTGTTCCCATCGAGGTTTCTCAGGACTTCCATACCTCAATGTTGCACAGCACGCTAGGACCTCCGAAACTATATTATACACCATGACCTAGTGCTCCAATACTCTCGGGTCTGGCCAGCGCTGTATAAAACTCAATAAATAAATAAAAAATTTCCAAATCGGCTCTTATCAGTGTCATTTCAATAGTGATGGAGTCCATTCTTTGTTCCAGCGAGGTGCGTACTCCCGCTATGGCCGCCATGACATCCTTGAGTGTTGGTTCCCCCTTGTCTGGGCTTGTCATTTTTTTTGCATCTCCTTATTTGCAGCGTCTGCTTCTCCCGGCTTTTGAGTGGTATATTTGTCCAGTTTGGTTTGGAGCATACCCTTTTGCCCTTTGGCGCCAGACATTGTCGTGCTCTACTTGCCTGCTGCCTGCTCTTGGGATCTTCCCCCCCTGACGGCCTGTCAGGGTTTGCCCGAGGGGCTCGGAGTTTTAACGCACCTAGGGTTACTTCTGGGCGCTGCTCTGTACCCCTTGGTGTTTATCGGGCGGTCCAGTTACACTTGGATCTCTGCCCCCACTGTTAGTCAAGTCTGTATTCTCCAAATGTTCTTTCCAGAGGTCCAATCCCTCTGCGTGTTTCACATGTCCGTTTACCTGTGGATTAAGTGCTTTGCAGGACACCTAAAACCCACATCAGATTAAGGCCATACCACTACAATTAATTTATTCCTGGATACCGTCTTATATTCTTCCAGGGGGGGGGGGGAGGGACTATGCAGCCCCTTCCCGACTCTTACTGGTTTCCCCACTTCAGACCACTGCTCGAGCTTCTCTTCCCTTCACCAGTCCTGGACCAGGCCTACATGTGTTTACAGTCTTTGCGCTGCGGTACCAGTGCTATCTGGGCTTACCCCCAGGTCTTAGGGGGCGCACCGGAGCACAGCCGCCTCTCTTCTCAATCCCCACATTCCCGCATTGGAGGGGAGGTCCTCTTTCGACAAGAGCAGCAGTCGGGCACTATTTTGTTCCTTGCCGCGGTATTTATAGTTTATTCCGTAGCTCGCCGGGACCTCACCCGATGGAACTCTTTAACGGAGAGGCTTCAACTCGAGCCCGGGGACTTTCAGGCCTAACGCGGCCACACTTACTTGGTGCCAATTCCGGTCTTCTGATGTCCTTAGCAAGCACAGTTCTTAATCGGCCACAGGGCCGTCTCGCCGATTTTTTATTGTTACACTAAAGAGTATAACAAAATCGGCTCTGGGGTTCATCCAAGGCTACCTGCGCATATGACCACTCCGCTGGGGTATATCCAGACTATAGGGCGGGGGCCTCGCCGCACCGCTATATAACTCCTTCAAATCCAGGTGCGCTGTACCAAATATACGGATGCTGTATTTTTGATTGCACTTCTAGCGAACCCCCCGTCATACATAAGGTTTTTTGACCGAATTCTGCGCCTAAGTTCTAGGAACGTTGCAACAGTTCCCCTTAATTTTCCACCAAGAAATTCCCAGTCTGGAATTTTAGAGTGGTGTTGATGTCCCCCTCCCCTCCCCGTTGTGCCCTGATGAAGGTGTGGCCCTAGTGTAGGCCGAACACCGAAACGCGCGTAGGCGCTTGAAGATTGTCCCATAACTGCTCCATCTGGTCTCTACCGTGTATGAGACCCCGTGGGACCTGAGTCATCAACATCAACTGGCAAATTGACTGTGTTGTGAGAAGGATGAATGAATTGTGTGGACGTATGTGTGTTTGGGTCTGAATGATTGAAGGGAAGTGTGGGACGTGGATTGAAGGAGTTTGATTATTTATTATGTAATTGTAAGAATTCTCTAATCTGATTTCTGAATTGATAAATATAAAAAACTAAATAAAAATGAAACTATTTGGTCCTTTTGATATTATGATGTTGGTTAGTCTAGTGGGTTTTTGAGTGACTGTATAAGTTTGGGACTCTACATGAGCCCATGTATTTATCATATATAGGCAGAAGTTTTGTTCTTTGGAACCGTCTCTCCGATGCGCCACCGGGGTGTTCTGCGGGGCTGCGTCTCATTGGTTCGGCCTGCTTTGGACCCAGGTGCGCACGGTCACCTCTCCACGTGACGTGACCCCCATGTCCCTGCACTGGGGGGGGGTCAGGGGGGGGATAGATCAACTTTCAGCAGGATCGGTAGTCGGGGTCCCGTTCTGTTTGTCTGCCTCTCTGGTTTTCTTGGCTCCGCGGCTTGTTGAATACAGTGACCGCCTCCACTGGAAGTCACTTGCGGCTGGCTCAAACACAAGCCCGGGGCTTTTCAGGCCTAATCAGGCCACGCTTCTTGACTGACGATTTCTCCTTTGCCAGCGTTCTCCACAGTCACGGTTCTTCAGTGGGGGTAGAGATGCTCCTCCGCTGCATATCTGGGGTATTTAAAGGAACTGTGGGGCATATTACCAAGGGCCTTATCGCCGCTTTAGCTGGAATTTTTCCCGCTAAAGCGGCGATAATTTAATCACCCTATTACCTAGCTGTCGCTAACACCAGTTAGCGACAGCTAATAGGCCATAGCGGGCATTTAGGGGCCCACTATGCATGTCAGCGATAATTATCGCTAATGACATGCATAGTGGGCGTGCCAAGATGTTAGCGACTGGAAACAGTCACTAACATCGCTATCACCTATTACCAACTTTTGGAAATAATCGCGCTAAGCGTGATTATCTCCAAAAGCTAACGCCTGCCCAGAGCAGTTCTTAGCCATGTTATCCAATGGAAGGTGGATAACATGGCTAAGAGCATTGTCACGATAATGCATGAATATCGCTGATTTTACAGCGATATTCATGCATTTCCCACAATTTTTACCGCTTTTGAGATAAACCTTGATAATATCAAGGTATCTCAGCGGTAAAAATTGTCGGAGCGCGCGAATATTTTTATACCCGCTAACCAAGCTTAGCTATAATTACCGCTATAGCTTGGTAATATGCCCCTGTGTACAGCTATTTAGGCAGACTTAGGCCACAGAAGGTGGGAGCTTCACTGACGTGCGGCCATCACGATCAGTGCCCAAGCCACCCCCCCTTTTTTTTAACCTTTTTTATTGAGCCTCTAGCGGTGAAAATAGGTGACAATTAGTTAATTGTTCCACTGTTGGATGGGATGGCTAAAATTAAACTTTTTGCTGACAACATCATACTTCATTTAAAAGCCGATAAGGACAATATCCAAGGGATGTTGAATGTGCTAGCCGAATATACGGGGGAGAGGAGGTTACAAAGTGAATCAAACTAAAACAGAAATCCTATTGTTTAACTCTTCTCCAGGGGATCTGCCTTGTTGTTTGCGTCAACAGTTGTACTCCAAAGTCCCATTCAGTATTTGGGTATTTATGTCAATAATAATTATTTCAATTAAACTGCAAAACAGTGTTTTTTAAGGTAAAGCGTTACTGGACTGGTGAACCACACTTCCTTTATCACTGATAGGCAGGGTGACTTTAATTAAAATGATGATTCTCCCTTTAATACTTTTTCTTTTGGCAAATCTTTCTATGAAAATAAATTCAGATCAGCTTTTTAAAATGTTTATATGGCAAAATAAACAGCCAAGGGTCAAGTTTACAATTTTACAAATAGATAAATCTCATGGATACATTTCACGGGGGACTTGCCCTGCCCCATTGACAGACCTACTATCAATCCGCCCTTCTAGGTATTATAGTACGAATATCAACAAATATAGATGCATTTGAGAATGTCATTTTAATACGAATGGCTAAAAATGTAAGGTTTTCATTATATCCTTGTAGAATTCTACACAACACAAGAATATTTGTGCCAAACTGAAATGCGAAAAAAAAACTGGCTCTCTTTGTCTGGCTAAGGATCTCCTTTTTTGGCTTTATATCCCTGTGTATGGATAAGGAGTCTTCAACTAATCTACCTCATTGAGCATCTTATCTAGGCATTTTATGGTACCTGGTAGGTCCTACAATGTCACACATTTACAATGTTACAGGATTTTAGATTGCCAGTCCTTGTTTTGCCCAAATCCTTTTTTGAAGTATGGAAGATCAAGGGGTTCATCAGGTTGGAAAACCTTTCTATCAGCTGGAAGCTGTTAACATGGGAGGAAGTAACTCTACGCCTTAGGGAAGAAGCCTGACGGTTACTTTTTAGCTTCAGGCAGATAAATGCATTTTTAACCACTAACTATCAGCTGATGAGTAATGAGACCCATGCTGTGATTACTATCAGCTGATGAGTAAAGTGACTCACGCTGTGATTCACCTCCTAGTCAAGAGTACATTAAATGGGGTGGGTAACTGGTATCGGACAATGCGTAAAAATAGAGTCTAATTTGGTTCCAGAATTTTTGGGAAGGCTTTATAGAGTAACTAGTTGGAAGATAACTAGCGGACAATGGCAATGTATTTCTGAGATGGGGCGTAAATCATTCAGACACGCAAACTTCAAAAGGATGGCTTTCATATCCAGATGGTTGGCATATTACACTCCCTATACCTTGCACTAGATGGTGGATACAATTCCCGATCAATATTTTTGATGTAGGACCAACGTTTTGGGGGACTGGCTTCACATTTTTGCTACTTGTCCAGCACTTGCCAATTTTGGAGCATGGTATTTCAAGAACTAAGCGAATAGGTCCAATTTACGCTAGTGCCGAAGACCATGGTAGCTCTGTTTGGCTCATCTCACACTGTCAGCCAAGACAACAAAAATTTGCAATATTTGGTATTTATTGCTAAAGCAGTTGCTCGCAGTTTTATATTGCGAAAATGGAGAGCAGCAGATATTCCAACTATTGAGCATTGTCATGCGCACATGATGAGGACCAAAGAATTTGAGGAAGCTTATGCATGGTAATCATAATGTATCCCCTTAATCAAGGCATGCTGTATGTATATATGATCAGTATTTATGCATTCTTCAGGGATATTTATTATAGCCCAGTGCAAATTTGTAAAGCTGTGAAAGCTGTTGTATGATGTAGGTACCAGGCACACCTCCACTTTATTTGGGTCTTAGTGAATCCAATGGCTGTTAAATATGAGACCTATCCTTGAATGTTTAAAGACATGTAATCTGCTGCACAATGTCGTACACTATCTATTTTACTCTGTATTTAGACTACATTGAATGCATTGCTGTGGCTATAATAATGATTTGCTTTGAGCATTTCAGCACACAGGTACTTTTAGGAATGTGAGGGTTCAATGATATCCATTATTATGTATGTACTTGCTAAGGGTTTTAGGCAATTAGGTCACTTGACTTTGCTGCCTGTGCAAATGCATCCTATCACGCCTAGAGGGCAGGTGTTATCATTCCCTTGTTGTATTTTGCTGTAATAAATTTCTAATGGCTGGTATATATTTTCTTTCTTTGTGTTTTATGTATTCTGCTCAATAAAAAGAAATACTGTTAGAAAGGCGGTCCCGGGGGAGGCAGAAGAGGTCTGACTGACCACCCCGAGGCCCACCTCTCCTTAAGGAGTTGGCCGAGCGCCGTCGAGAGAGGCCTCCTGAGCGAGGGCCCTCTCCTAGAATCGTCACAGCAGAGTATTCACACACTACACAGGGACACCACACAAGAGTACTTCTTAGAATCTTTATCAGCATTAATGTTTCGGTTCCTTCGGTAATACATACAACGGATCGAGGGATCCTCAAAGTCCCGGTAACAAGGGGGGAAAGGGTAGCGGGACAGTCTCAATACCAGTCTAGCACGGGGATACCCTATGCTCAGCTCTCAATCCTCGAGCTGGGGGGCTCCGCAAGGTTGGGCCGCGGCAGCGCCAGCAGGCTCTGAAGGTGGTCTCAGCAAGGTTGGGCCGCGGCAGCAGGCTCCGAAGATGGTTTCAGCGAGGTTGGGCCGCGGCAGCGCCAGCAGGACTCCAAGATGGTTTCAGTGAGGTTGGGCCGCGGCAGCGCCAGCAGGCTCCGTAGATAGTTTCAGCGAGGTTGGGCCGTGGCAGCGCCAGTAGGACTCCAAGATGGTTTCAGCAAAGTTGGGCCGCGGCAGCGCCAGCAGGACTCCAAAGGTAGTTTCAACGAGGTTGGGCCGCGGCAGCGCCAGCAGGACTCCAAAGCTTCAGGGTTCCGAGTGGTGAGTTCTTCTCGGGCTCAGCCGCGACAGCGTCAGCAGGGCTCTCGACTCCAGGATACAACTCCCGACCCATCCCAGAGCTGCCCCAGATATAGGTCTGGAGTCCTTTGATGTCCGGACGCTCGCGCCTGGAGGTCAGAGGGGCCGGGATGAGAGGGTCCAGACACCCCGCAGGGGGGTGGAGCCAGCGCCCAGGGAGGCCAGAGGGCGATCGAAACCAGGCGTCCGGGGACGGCTGGAGGCCCATCGAAACTCCTCTCTTCCTGGATCCGTCAAGTGGCCGCTTTACCTCCTAGTTGTATCTTGGTGCCTCGATGTCTGGGCTTCGCTGGGGCTGTGGCCGAGTCGGGCCTGAAATGGTGGGCCGGAATCGGGGTCGTCGGACTCCCGAGGGGGAGAGCCGGGGATCGCCAGGGGTGGCGGCTCTCGTGAAGTTTGGAGGGGATAGCTTTTCGGCCGGGGGATAGGGGGGGAGGTTGTCCAGGACCTGCTAGGCGGGAGAAGTGGGACCACGCCACGAGGCCGGGTCCAACACACGTCCCCCCCAGCTGAAGGCGGGGAGAGTCACCCATCTTCTTGGGGGTTCTCCTCGTCGAGGCGGAAGAAGCGGGACAGGCCGTCGGCGTTGGCGTGGTCGTTGCCGGGGCGATGCTCCACAGTGAAGTCCATCCCTTGCAGGGAGATGGACCATCGCAGCAACTTTGGGTTTTCCCCTCGCATTTGCATCAACCACCGCAAGGGCCGGTGGTCCGTTTGCACCCGGAAGTGGGTGCCGAAGAAATAGGGTCGGAGTTTCTTGAGGGCCCACACCACGGCGAAGGCCTCTCGTTCAATGGTTCTCCAGCATTGTTCTCAGGCCAGTAGACGCCGGCTGATGAAGGCCACTGGTTTATCAACTCCTTCGTCGTTGAGTTGGGAAAGGACCACCCCGACACTGTGCTCCGAGGCATCTGTTTGGACCACGAATTCCCGGCTGTAGTCGGGGGCTTGGAGCACGGGGGCGGTACACATTGCTGTCTTCAGAGTCTCAAAGGCGGCCTGACACTTGGAGGTCCAGTGTACCTTCTGTGGCTGCTTCTTGGAAGTGAGTTCGGTGAGGGGGCCAACAATGCAACCATAGTCCTTCACAAAGCGCTGGTAATAACCAGTGAGCCCCAGGAAGGCTCGGACGGCGGTCTGGGTGACCGGGGGCTCCCAGGCCAGGATGGCGTCGATCTTGGGTTGGAGAGGAGCCACATGGCCGCTCCCCACTTGGTGTCCCAGATAGGTCACGGAACCTTGGCCTATCTGGCACTTGCTGGCTTTGATTGTCAGTCCGGCCCATCGGAGGGCCGTCAGGACCTCCCAGAGGTACTGGAGGTGCTCAGCCCAGTGGAGGCTGTACACTGCAATATCGTCCAGGTATGCGGCGCTGAACCCTTCTAGCCCCGCCAATACCTTATTCACCAGTCTCTGAAAGGTTGCGGGGGCGTTCTTCATCCCGAAGGGCATCACTCTGAAGTGGTAGTGGCCATCGGGGGTTGAGAAAGCGGAGCGCTCTTGGGCGAATAGCCGGAGGTGAGGTCGAAGGTGCTCAGTTAGCGGGCCGCCCCCAGGCGGTCGATCAGTTCATCGGACCGGGGAATGGGGTGTGCATCGGTCCGGGTGACGGCGTTCAACCCCCGGTAGTCGACACAAAATCGTAGTTCGGGACTGGCGCCAGGGGCGGCGGCTTTTGGGACCAGGACGACTGGACTGGCCCACGGACTGTCGGAGGGTTCGACTACCCCCAGGGCCAGCATCTTGGAGACCTCCGACTGGATGCAGTTCCGAACTCGGTCGGGAACTCGGTAGGCCCGGTGTCGCACAGGCGGGCTGTCCCCGGTGTCGACGTCGGTGACACACCACTGGGTGACTCCGGTTGTGAGGGAAAACAAGTCTGCAAATTGACCCAACAATTTCCGGCAATCCTGGTGCTGTTCTGGGGTCAGGGTGGAGGAGAGGGTGACCCCCTCGACGGAGCCGTCTTTTTCGGAGGTGCTCAGAAGGTCTGGTAGGGGCTCGGAGTCGTCTTCGGCCCCGCCATCGGTAGCCATCAGCAGGCTCAGCTCTGTTCGGACAAAGTGCGGTTTGAGCCGGTTGGAGTGGAGGACCCGGAGGGGGTTCCTGGGGGTCTCCATGTCCACCAGGTAAGTGACAGGGCTCTTGCGCTCCACCACCTTGAAGGGCCCCGTCCATTTGTCCTGGAGGGCACAGGGTTCGACCGGGGACATGACCCAAACTAGTTGGCCCGGCTCGAACTCAATGGACGAGGCATTTTGGTCATACCAGCGTTTCATTTCCTCCTGGCTGGCCTCGAGGTTGGTTTCTGCAAGTTCCCGGAACTTCCGAGTCTGATTTCGGAGGGTTAGGAGGTACCGGTAGACATCGGGAGGAGTACCTTGGGCTGTGACCTCCCAGCCTTCCTTGACTAGGCTGAGGGGACCCCGGACGGGGTGTCCGTACAATAGTTCGAAGGGACTGAATCCCAGGGACTTCTGGGGGACCTCCCGATAGGCGAAGAGGAGGCAGGGCAGCAGCACGTCCCATTGGCGACACAAAGGCTCCTCCAGGCCCATGATCATCCCCTTGAGAGTTCTATTGAAATGTTCCACCAACCCATTCCCTTGGGGGTGGTAGGGGGTCGTAAACTTATACGTGACCCCGCACTGGTGCCACAGGGATTTCATGTATCGAGAAATGAAGTTCGTACCCTGGTCACTGACGACTTCCCGGAGGAAGCCCACCCGGGAGAAGATCCCCATTAGCGCCCGGCCCGCCACGGGGGCCGTCACCGTCCGGAGGGGGATGGCTTCGGGATAGCGGGTGGCCTGGTCCACCAGGACGAGAATAAACCGGTGTCCTTGGGAGGTGCGGGGATCCAGAGGCCCCACAATGTCTATTCCCACCCGCTCGAAGGGGGTGCTGACGACGGGGAAGGGTTGGAGGGGGGCCTTGTGCTTCCCTCCACTCTTCCCGCTGGCTTGGCAGGTGGGGCAAGTCCGGCAGTGATTGTTCACATCGTTTTTCATTTTGGGCCAGTAGAAATGGGTCACCAGGCGGCTGTATGTTTTGTCCTGCCCCAGGTGTCCGGCGATGGGCACGTCGTGTGCCAGGTTCAGAAGGAAGTCTCTGAATCGGAGGGGGACCACCAGCACCCGGCTGGCCCCCAGTTCGGCAATTTTTTGTTCACTGTAGAGGAGATCGTGGTCCCAATAGATCCAATGGGACCCCGAGGGGTCTCCGGCGGCTTGCGTGGCGGCTTGCTGTCGGATTCCCTCGAGGGAGGGACAGGTTTTCTGTTTTTGCCGGAACTGTTCCCGTGTGGGGCCACCTTCTTGGCGCCACTGGGCTAGTTCCGGGAGGTGGCCAAGTTCAGCAATTTCTTCACTGGGGGGCCCCAGTGGGTCGGGTTCTGGGTCGCTGTCTTCGGATACGGCGGGCGGCGGAGGTGTGGGCCACTCGGGGTCTTCAGTCGGGGCGACTTCCTTAGGGGTGGCGACCCGGGCGGCCATGGATCGGGTGGTCGTGCAGGCCCACTCTGGAAGGCCTAGCATCCCCAGATGCTCTCTTCGTTCGACGCCGGCCCAGGGGGAACTCTCTAGGTCGTTCCCGAGGAGGCAGTCCACGGGGGCATCGTCCCGGACGGTCACTTTCAGCATGCCCGACCCCCCCCCATTCGAAGGGGATGCGGGCCATCTGGCACAGGCTTTCGGAATTGTCCGCAGACCGTACGGGGCACAGCACATTGGGCAGGATCTGGTCAGGGGTCACCAAGTGGCAACGGACAGCCGTCACGCTGGCTCCGGTGTCGCGGAGGGCTTTGGTCCGGCGCCCATTAATGGTGACCCATTGGCGGCACTTTTGAGTGTTGCCCGGGATCGGGCCCGGGGGATCATATCTCTTTCGCACAGACATACCAGGGACATCGCGGCGGGCTCCCACTAGGCCTACTCGTGGTCATAGTCCTCTTCCTCGCCCCTTTCTTCTCCCAGGGCGGCGGCGGCGATCTGGCGGTTTGGAGGACCGGTGGGGCCGGGTCGTTGGTTCATCGGGCAGAGGGGGTCATTGGCATAGTGACAGGGCCGCTGGCATCTGTGGCAGGTAACGTTCGGGCGGGGCCCCGGTCGTGCTGGGTGGGCCCCTCTCCTGGCCAGGGATGGTGAAATGGAGGTCTGGGGCGGCCCCGCGGGGGAGTCGCGGCTCCTGTTCGGGCCTCCTCCGCCGCCTCGCGGGCGGTGGTTCCCCGGGGAACCTCGGCCGTAGTCTCCCATCGGGCTCCGGGGGACCCGGGTGCTCACCCATCGATCGGCCTCGATGGCGAGTTTACGGGGCTCGGTCAGTTTGCTGTCGAGGAGATGCTGCCTCAGTTCGATAAAACTGTTGTTGGAGAGGTGCTCCCATACAATGAGGTTGAACAGTTGCTCGTAGGTGGTAACCTGGCTGCCTTTGATCCACCCCTCTAGGGCTCTACTATAGAAGTTCACGTACTCCACCCATGTAGTGCCGGGGAGTTTTTTACAGTCACGGAATCGCTGCCGGTACATCTCGGGGGTGAGCCCATAGCGAGTAAGGAGGGCGGCTTTCATGTGTTCATAAGAGGTCATCTCTGCGTCGGGGAGCTCTAGCAGGGCGTCTCTCCCTTCGTTGACGAACTTCCCCCACAAGCCGGCACCCCAGTCTTTCTGGGGTATTCGATGAGAGGCCATGGGTACCTCGTAGGCCTTAAACCACTGCTGGATGTCGTCGTTTTTATAATATTCCTTGACGACGTCCTTGGGGATGTGGACCTTCGTGTCTGCAGGAGGAGGTGGGCGGGCTCCGGTTCCCGGAGGCGTTGGCCTCCCCAGTTTTGGCCTTGATCTCAAGTTCCTTAAAGCCACGCTCGTGCTCGAACGTGAGCTTCTTCTCCTCTAAGTCGCTCTGTCTTCGTTTTTCCTCTAGGTCTCCTTGTAGCCGTAGTTGCTCAAGGGCTATCTTTTTCTCGGCCAGTTGCAGTTCTCCGCCCAGACGGAGTCGGGCGAGCTCCAATTCGTGGAGCCGGCTCCTTTCTCGCTCTCAAGCGTCTTCGGGGGAGAGGCCCGTATCTACGTTCGTAGGTCTTTCCCCCGCTGGGATTGCGTTGGTCTCGGGGTGTATGTTCGGACCCGTGTCGCCTTCGCTTTGGGGTGGCGTTGCTCCTGCCTCCACCCATGTTTGTAGGGCCTGTTTGAAATCTTCCTTGGTGCTTAGCCCAGTGGTAGCGATGCCCAGGTCCTTGCAGAATTGTTTCAATTCTTTGTGATTATACTCGTCTAGTCGTTCTTTCTGGAACTCCGCCGTTGGTCTGGTTTCTTTGGTAGTCATAGTTGCGGTGTGTTTTTGTCAGTAGTGGGTGAGTCAGTCTCTGTACGATTTGCGTCGGCTCGGATCGCACCGCCTGCCACCAATGTTAGAAAGGCGGTCCCGGGCGCGGCAGAAGAGGTCTGACTGACCACCCCGAGGCCCACCTCTCCTTAAGGAGTTGGCCGAGCGCCGTCGAGAAAGGCCTCCTGAGCGAGGGCCCTCTCCTAGAATCGTCACAGCAGAGTATTCACACACTACACAGGGACACCACACAAGAGAGTACTTCTTAGAATCTTTACCAGCATTAATGGTTCGGTTCCTTCGGTAATATATACAACGGATCGAGGGATCCTCAAAGTCTCGGTAACAAGGGGGGAAAGGGTAGCGGGACAGTCTCAATACCAGTCTAGCACGGGGATACCCAACGCTCAGCTCCCAATCCTCGAGCTGGGGGGTTCCGCAAGGTTGGGCCGCGGCAGCGCCAGCAGGCTCTGAAGGTGGTCTCAGCGAGGTTGGCCCGCGGCAGCGCCAGCAGGCTCCGAAGATGGTTTCAGCGAGGTTGGGCCGCGGCAGCGCCAGCAGGACTCCAAGATGGTTTCAGCGAGGTTGGGCCGCGGCAGCGCCAGCAGGCTCCGAAGATGGTTTCAGCGAGGTTGGACTGGGGCAGCGCCAGCAGGACTCCAAGATGGTTTCAGCAAAATTGGGCCGCGGCAGCGCCAGCAGGACTCCAAGATGGTTTCAGCAAAGTTGGGCCGCGGCAGCGCCAGCAGGACTCCAAAGATGGTTTCAGCGAGGTTGGGTCGCGGCAGCGCCAGCAGGATTCCAAAGGTAGTTTCAACGAGGTTGAGCCGCGGCAGCGCCAGCAGGACTCCAAAGCTTCAGGGTTCCGAGTGGTGAGTTCTTCTTGGGGTCAGCCGCGACAGCGTCAGCAGGGCTCTCGACTCCAGGATACAACTCCCGAACCATCCCAGAGCTGCCCCAGATATAGGTCTGGAGTCCTTTGATGTCCGGACCCTCGCGCCTGGGGGTCAGAGGGGCTGGGATGAGAGGGTCCAGACACCCCGCAGGGGGGTTGAGCCAGCACCAGGGAGGCCGGAGGGCGATCGAAACCAGGCGTCCGGGGACGGCTGGAGGCCCATCGAAACTCCTCTCTTCCTGGATCCGTCAAGTGGCCGCTTTACCACCTGGTTGTATCTTGGTGCCTCGATGTCTGGGCTTCGCTGGGGCTGTGGCCGAGGCCGGGCCGGGGCCATGTGGTCCGGACGTGTAGGGTCCAAGATGGAGTCGGGCCTGAAATGGTGGGCCGGAATCGGGGTCGTCGGGCTCCCGAGGGGGAGAGCCGGGGATCGCCAGGGGTGGCGGCTCTCGTGAAGTTTGGAGGGGATAGCTTTTTGGCCGGGGGATAGGGGGTGAGGTTGTCCAGGGCCTGCTAGGCGGGAGAAGTGGGACCACGCCACGAGGCCGGGTCCAACAAATACAAAATATAAAGACTTTTTTCCCGCTCTTTTGTTTGCACCTGCAATCACTGTTAATTCCTCTCCACTCACTGATGGACTTGAACTCTGATCAGTTTCAACTCTACAATTAACTGCTTTCTCCCGCTTGGGTTTCTTGGGGCTTGAATCTGCAACTGAAGTCTTTCGTTATTTTGAGTAGAGACTAATTCTTCTTACTGCCACTCAAGACTTTGACTTTGACACTGTAACAGCTCTTCAGTCTGATCCCCGCCTTAAACCTGGACAGCATCACATGTAGAGGTACCAGGATCGTCACCAGAACTTTCACTTTCAATGATCTGGGCTTCTACAGATTCATTGTCTTCATCAATTTCACCTTTCAAAATGTTCACCCCCCTCTGGATCGACGCTGAAAACTTGAGCTTGACTCTGGATCAGTATGTGTCTTCACCTCTTCACCACTTGTTCACCCACCACATTCACTCTCTTTGTGTGAGAGGCATGGATCCACTGTGGGATTCCAGCACACTCAACAGCCGTGTTTGTTGTCAGGATCAACTATACAATCACCAGGGCTCAGAATGTGGCACTTTATTTCTTTTGTTGCTTTGGTGGCCAAGTTCACCTCGTTAGAAACAGATTTCAATGAATTATCAAAAAGGGGAGGGGGAATAAACCACAACAGTCTGTATACCAGAGTCTCAAAGAAAATTGTTTCGGAGACCGCCAAGCACTCATTCACAGTTGGCCGCGTATATTATCTCTGCTAGCGTGGTTCTGTGGATAGTGTCATCATTGGGTCTATCACTTGAGTATCTCTTTCTCCAAGTAATTTAACAACCTTCACCAGGAGGGAGACTGTCTGGGTATTGACAGCAGTGTATCATTGAAATGATCTCATATCCAGTAAAAAGATTTGTATTGTGGAAGACATCTAGATAGTGAAAAGGTTAAAACCGGGTTGGTGTTTTTGTGGATAAGCTACTGGTCCACAACATGTAATGACCAGGTCATTCTGGATCATAGAAACAGATTTCAGCATATCAGCCAGACCTTTGCAATAACCTAGCATGATGTAATCAGTAAATGAAACAAGTGCAGCTGAAGGAGTATAAGCCAATCCATTGCTCTGCCCATGATCACTTCATGGGAGAAATGACAAGTCTTTTTGGCAGGGGTACATTTAATCTCATCAAGACAAAAGTTAGAGCATCTGGCCACTTCAAACCAGTGGAAGCACAGGCTTTGGCTGGTTTATTCTTGAAGGTCCCAGCGACCCTCTCAACTACTCCAGAAGAGTGAGGGCAATAATTTCAATGGAACTTCTGATCAGTCTGGAGAGAAGTACAAATCAATTGCAAAATCTTATTTTTATAATGGATGCCATGATCTCTCCCAGTAGAAATTGGTTATAAGAATCATGTTAACAGTTTTCTCAGCAAATGTTTGGCATCTGTAAGGCTGTCTGATCTCCAGGTTGGAGAAGCCTCGACCCATTTAGAAAACAAGCAGACAATTACAATAATGTATTTTAAGCCATTTCAAAGTGGCATTGCCACAACATATGGTTGTTGTCTAGTAAATAGGCCTCTGATTTGCCAATATGATTTATGATTATTTTGGTTTTCTTTCTCTGAATATTTCTCTTGCAGATCCAACAGCCTACACATAAACTCTGAGCAACCTTTCTAAAATTAGAATTTTCCCAATATTTCCTAAAAATTCTGTCCATTGAGTCCCTACCTGAGTGCAATTGTCCGTGGAAATATTGAGCTATGGGATGCTTTATCACATCAGGTAGTACATACTTATGTTCAGGGGTAACATACAAATCTTTTTGCTGCTACCTAATTTTTCCCATTTCTGTCTCTCATTTTCTGTAGCTTCCTCTTGAAATCTGTCAACTCACCTAGAGAAGCTTGGATTAAATCCAACAAGAAGCTATTCACATTTTCTGTAAATTGCATCGAATTTATTCTTGTTTCAGTTTATTCAGTTTCTTGGACCACTGTTTTCTTCACAATATCTGGCCACATGATCAGCAAAATTGTTTCCAGGAAGGGCCATATATTTTCTATCCTAGCACACTTGACTACAGTAATCTCCTTTGGCTGCTGTATTGCCTTCAACAAGTCAAGTTTATAGAGAAGGTTTTAGATGGGAGCTACAGAAGATGTCATAAAACCCCTTTGTGACCACAGTTGGCCAAAATCATGGTCCGGATATGTGAAGTTACAACGTATGCCATTACATCGCATGCCGTTGCAACGCCAAACTTTACCCCAACTTTCTGTCGGGGGAGCCCTGGAAGTTGCAATAGATTAATTTTGTGTTCCAACTCCAGTGTGTGCAACAGTAGGGAAGGTGTTGGAGTTAAATCCAATACCTTCTACCCACTGCTGCACACCTTTTGCGTTGCAACGGCATGTGATGTAACTGCATGCGTTGTAACGGTTGCGTTGTAAAGGCTGCTTCCCTCATGGTCCATGCTAAAACCATCCTGGCTGTCTCTGTAAATTGTCATATTCTTATTTTCTGACACCCAACAAGCTCTGGTCAATGCAAGCAATACTACCACTTGCGCTGAAATTGCCTTCATCAGATAGGATGACTCATGAATTTTAGAAATGGAACATACTGCACAGGCAGCTTTCAATGCTCCATTTTGGTCTTTTAAACATGAACCATCAACAATAACATCAGATCACAAATTTAAAGAGGGGTTTCTCTAATATTTGGTCTTGGTTTGGTATATAATTCAGTAACTTCTGCGTAGTTGTGCTCAGGTTCTTAATCATCATTATCATTACCATTGTCCCTGTCTTAACCACTTTTGTATAGAATTGGAAGCAATGTTTCTGGATTTAACGGGTTACATCTCTTAATCGAGATGTTCTCAGCTGCCAATATGACTTTTTCATACCTAATCAAGTGACAATTTGTCATAATCTGGGTTTGGGTAAGCACCAACAAGATCTCAACTGATTGTGGGATATATACAATTAAAGTATGGCTCATCACTATTTCTTCACTTTGTTCATTGGCAATGCAAACAGCACCAACCGATTTCAAATAACCAGGAAGACTTGCAGCTATTGGATCCAATACTTCTGTTGCCTCATTGCTTCACCATGTTTATGAGTAAGAGTAATGCGCACCCACCTTTTTCATGACAGAAAAGAAAGTCAAATCGTAGTCAGGCATTCCAAAAGTGGATGCATTACTCTCCCTCAATACTTGAGAAAATTATTGGTCAAATTGTACAGAGTCTTTTATGTCACTGTGGTCAACCTTATTAAAGGCTTCGCAATCAAAGAAAAAATTGGAATGCACTGACAACAGTAGTCAAATAACATCCTCACCTTCCTTGAGTGGCAGAAGATTGATTTTCAGAATTGCGGAAATGTGTTTGTTTTGAGATATACCTTGCTCCTTTTTAGGTTACACCTGTTGAAAGCTGCACACTGCGCAGCTTTTCGCGCAGGCGAAATCTTATGTCTACAGTATGTGTGTTTTGTCCCGCCCCTCTGTTCCATTGGCTAGCTCCATAAATGGAGGCTAGCCATTGGAACAAAGATCTGTCCGTCAATGCCGGAGCAGATTTGTGGGCGTTCCCGAGAATTTTAGGCTTTTGCCCACGTCATGCGGCGGTAGGCGGTGCTTTTTTTTTTTTGGACGCCATGTTTTGATCATTTGCCGCCGGAAGATGTCCAGGTGAGTGCTGTTTTATTTTTCTTGCCTTCTTGTGCCCGTTCCCGCCCCCCCCTCCCGCTGTCCGGTCCGTGTGCCCGTCCCCCCTCCCGCTGTCCGGTCCATGTGCCCGTCCCCCCTCCCGCTGTTCGTGAGCCCGCCCCTCTCCCGCTGTCCGTTAGTGCTTTGTGTGGTCAGGCGAGCCTCTGTTTGTATCTGCGAATGTTCCCTGACCTCCATGGTGGTTTAGAAACTTAAGCATGTGATGCTGCTTGTGTTTTCTCTAGGACTGCATCGCAAACTTGACTTGTTTTGCCTACCGATGCAGTGTGTTTATAGTAGGTTTAGATTGTTTTCACACCGCATCATTTGATCCAGTGTCAGCAGGGCGTTTGCCTGACGCAGGAATGTTTGGGACATCATTTTTTATTTTATTTTGTACCACCTAGGGAAAGGCATATACTGAAGTAAAGGGAGCCCGTCCCCCTTCCCGCTGTCCGTGTGCCCGCCCCCCTCCCACTGTCCGTGAGCCCGTTCCCGCCCCCCTCCCACTGTCCGGTCCGTGTGCCCGTCCCCCCTCCCGCTGTCCGGTCCGTGTGCCCGTCACCCCTCCCGCTGTTCGTGGGCCCGCCCCCTCTCCCGCTGTCCGTTAGTGCTTTGTGTGGTCAGGCGATCCTCTGTTTGTATCTGCGAATGTTCCCTGACCTCCATGGTGGTTTAGAAACTTAAGCAGGTGATGCTGCTTGTGTTTTCTCTAGGACTGCATTGCAAACTTGACTTGTTTTGCTTACCGATGCAGTGTGTTTATAGTAGGTTTAGATTGTTTGCACACCGCATCATTTGATCCAGTGTCAGCAGGGCGTTTGCCTGATGCAGGAATGTTTGGGACATCATTTTTTATTTTATTTTGTACCACCTAGGGAAAGGCATGTACTGAAGTAAAGGGAGCCCGTCTCCTCTCCCGCTGTCCGTTAGTGCTTTGTGTAGTCAGGCGATCCTCTGTTTGTATCTGCGAATGTTCCCTGACCTCCATGGTGGTTTACAAACTTAAGCAGGTGATGCTGCCTGTGTTTTCTCTAGGACTGCATCGCAAACTTGACTTGTTTTGCTTACCAATGCAGTGTGTTTATAGTAGGTTTAGATTGTTTGCACACCGCATCATTTGATCCAGTGTCAGCAGGGCGTTTGCCTGACGCAGGAATGTTTGGGACATCATTTTTATTTTATTTTGTACCACCTAGGGAAAGGCATATACTGAAGTAAAGGGAGCCCGTCCCCCCTTCCGCTGTCCGTGTGCCCGCCCCCCCCTCCCGCTGTCCGTGAGCCCGTTCCCGCCCCCCCTCCCGCTGTCCGGTCCGTGTGCCCGTCCCCCCTCCCGCTGTCTGGTCCGTGTGCCCGTCCCCCCTCCCGCTGTCCGGTCCGTGTGCCCGTCCCCCTTCCCGCTGTTCGTGAGCCCGCCCCCTCTCCCGCTGTCCATTAGTGCTTTGTGTGGTCAGGCGATCCTCTTTTTGTATCTGCGAATGTTCCCTGACCTCCATGGTGGTTTAGAAACTTAAGCAGGTGATGCTGCTTGTGTTTTCTCTAGGACTGCATCGCAAACTTGACTTGTTTTGCTTACCGATGCAGTGTGTTTATAGTAGGTTTAGATTGTTTGCACACCGCATCATTTGATCCAGTGTCAGCAGGGCGTTTGCCTGATGCAGGAATGTTTGGGACATCATTTTTTATTTTATTTTGTACCACCTAGGGAAAGGCATATACTGAAGTAAAGGGAGCCCGTCCCCCCTCCCGCTGTCTGTGTGCCCGCCCTCCCTCCCGCTGTCCGTGAGCCCGTTCCCGCCCCCCCTCCCACTGTCCGGTCCGTGTGCCCGTCCCCCCTCCAGCTGTCCGGTCCGTGTGCCCGTCACCCCTCCCGCTGTTCGTGAGCCTGCCCCCTCTCCCGCTGTCCGTTAGTGCTTTGTGTGGTAAGGCGATCCTCTGTTTGTATCTGCGAATGTTCCCTGACCTCCATGGTGGTTTAGAAACTTAAGCAGGTGATGCAGCTTGTGTTTTCTCTAGGACTGCATCGCAAACTTGACTTGTTTTGCTTACCGATGCAGTGTGTTTATAGTAGGTTTAGATTGTTTGCACACCGCATCATTTGATCCAGTGTCAGCAGGGCGTTTGACTGACGCAGGAATGTTTGGGACATCATTTTTTATTTTATTTTGTACCACCTAGGGAAAGGCATATACTGAAGTAAAGGGAGCCCATCCCCCCTCCCACTGTCCGTGTGCCCGCCCCCCCGCCCGCTGTCCGTGAGCCCGTTCCCGCCCCCCTCCCGCTGTCCGGTCCGTGTGCCCATCTCCCTCCCGCTGTCCGGTCCGTGTGCCCGTCCCCCCTCCCGCTGTCCGGTCCGTGTGCCCGTCCTCCCTCCCGCTGTTCGTGAGCACGCCCCCTCTCCCGCTGTCCGTTAGTGCTTTGTGTGGTCAGGCGATCCTCTGTTTGTATCTGCGAATGTTCCCTGACCTCCATGGTGGTTTAGAAACTTAAGCAGGTGATGCTGCTTGTGTTTTCTCTAGGACTGCATCGCAAACTTGACTTGTTTTGCTTACCGATGCAGTGTGTTTATAGTAGGTTTAGATTGTTTGCAAACCGCATCATTTGATCCAGTGTCAGCAGGGCGTTTGCCTGACGCAGGAATGTTTGGGACATCATTTTTTATTTTATTTTGTACCACCTAGGGAAAGGCATATACTGAAGTAAAGGGAGCCCGTCCCCCCTCCCGCTGTCCGTGTGCCCGCACCCCCTCCCGCTGTCCGTGAGCCCGCCGCCCCCCCTCCCACTGTCCGGTCCGTGTGCCCGTCCCCCCTCCCGCTGTCCTGTCCGTGTGCCCGTCCCCCCTCCCGCTGTTCGTGAGCCCGCCCCCTCTCCCGCTATCCGTTAGTGCTTTTTGTGGTCAGGCGATCCTCTGTTTGTATCTGCAAATGTTCCCTGACCTCCATGGTGGTTTAGAAACTTAAGCAGGTGATGCTGCTTGTGTTTTCTCTAGGACTGTATAGCAAACTTCACTTGTTTTGCTTACCGATGCAGTGTGTTTATAGTAGGTTTAGATTGTTTGCACACCGCATCATTTGATCCAGTGTCAGCAGGGCGTTTGCCTGACGCAGGAATGTTTGGGACATCATTTTTTATTTTATTTTGTACCACCTAGGGAAAGGCATATACTGAAGTAAAGGGATTGGAATTGTATAGCTTTTTAGGAGAAACTAGAAAAGGAGCTGCAACTCAGTTGGTGTAATACATAACCTGCTACCCATTTTGTTGTATTTATCCCGTAAACTTCTAGTTTTGAGCCATGGCCACAGCTTGTTACACAAACACTGCTAGGTGGCTCGTAGGCCAGTGTTGAAGCAGGGGCAGATTGTGCACCCTAAGGGAAATATTGGAATCCATCTTGTGAGTCCGGGTTCGCTTTTGTGGGCAGCCAGGGGGGGTGGGGGGGGGTTGGTGATGGAGTAACTATTGTGCACTCTTGCAGATGGTGCTAAATCGGGAGCAAGGACTGCTGGAGCTGGGCAGACCACCTCGAAGGCACACAAACTAGAGCTGGTTCTCTACGTCGTCTCTACTTTTGGATCTCTCCCAGACAACGTCTGCTTCCCTGCTTTTTGTATGGTATGCCTTGACTTAAGTTCCTGCAGGGCACCTTAGTTGTATATGTCGAATCCTTCTACAGAAAGGAAATGACCATAGTCTTGCTAATATACTAAATTGGCCATGAAATATGGGTACACTTATTGAGTTGTTGGGAGGGGGGGGGTCTGTACTATTAAAATGCACTGGTAAGCCCACTGACCTGCTCGTATCTGTTTGTTCTGAAGCTATGTGGGCAGTTGAATTTGGAAGCCAATGAACACCATCTTCAATTTGGGGGACGGGGGGGGAGTTTGGTATTAACTTTCACTATTTCTGCAGGTGAAATACTATTTGTTCTCAATAAGCAATCTTCGGAAGTAATGTCCCGTGTCCCAAGTGCTTGAACTGATTGAGCTACATAGAAGGATCAGTAATCACCCACTTCATGTGTCTCATCAAGGTATGGTTGTAATTTGAAACGCTTTAGTTGTTTTGTTTTTTTGGGGTGGGGGGCAATTTATAGACAGCAGTGTGAGTCTTCTAGGGAGAGCACGGTGTGTGGGAGAGCATGGTGTGTGAGAGGCAGCAGTGTGTGAGAGACAGCAGTGTGAGAGACCTTTTATTTATGTTTTGGTTTTTGAAACATAAATAAAACGCATTGTTATCTGCAATATCATTAGCTCAAACTCTCGTAAATACGCGACCTATTGCATTGCAAATGCTATAGGTCTCGCATTTGCGAGAGATTAAGCTATTGGCATTGTAAATGACAATGCCATTTATTTATTTATTTTCAAAACCAACACATAAATAAATATTTTGTCATTTACAATGCCAATAGCTCAAACTTTTCAAAAGGCGAAACCATTGCATTGTAAATGCTTGTTCAATGTAGTGACCAAGATAAATGACTTCCTTTTCACAATTGTCCATCTTTGTTTGGGAAACCTTGTCACCACTGTCAGCTGAATGATTCAGCAATTGGATGTTACCAATAGGTCATCAATATACTGCACCAACAATGAATTACACTATAATCTCACATTTTCTAGCTCTTTTTCAGGGTTTGACAAAAAATTGAAGAATGTTAAATATATCTTTGTGGAATTCTACACATCACAAGCACTATTTTGTTAAACTGAAATGCTAAAGGAACTGGCTTTCTTTGTGGAGAGAAATGGATAAGAATGCTTGGTATAAGTCAATGACTTTATGCCATTGTGCAGCTGATAGAATTAGTAACATAATTACTGCTGGATTCAGTACTACTGGACAACATGGGATGACAATTATATATATATATTTTAAATCCTGCACAATTCTCCATGTGCAACTCAGTTTCTTTATCTACATCACGGTAAAGTTGCAAGGGCTACCAAGCACTTCCCAAAGAATTCCCTGCTCAATCATTTTCTCATTCACCAGTTTCATTCCTTCTCCCTCCTCTTTTGAAAGTTTACACTGTTCAGTTCTAGGGAAAATAGCATTAAGTTTCACATTATTCTTCACAAGCTTGGCACATTTTACTAATCCTATCTCTTTCGCAGAGAAACCCCATACCTCTTCTTTGACAGCATGTCCTAATTTAGTAGTTACCACTTGTGCATGGTTGGTGCAGAGAAAAGTGCTCATGCACGATGGGCACAGTTGCATGACACTGTTGCGTTGCGCTGTCTAGGCATAATTTCTGCTGCGCTAGGGCCACCTTGATGTCTGAATAATGCCTTTTCATTATTTTCACCCTATACTACTGAGAAGGTTGGTGAAAATCGTTAGTTACAAACCATGAGCACCAATATAGCATGTCTTAGCGCGTATGCGACCACTGGTTAGGTTTTTTTCCTAGTAACCCGGTCCTGAAGAAAGGCATTGTGACCCAGCAAGCATGTATATGTGGCTGAAACATGCCGACCTAGGATGTGGTAGACCATTATCTTCGCACATCACATCGACTGTCACCAATTGTATCCCTACCCGATCAAAATATCCTTAAGGGACGGATCACCTTGAGGCAGTTTTAACTTACTCACAACTTATGAATTCACAAAAGAACCCACTCTTCTGTAATTCAGACATCACAGCACACCCAAGATGCACTAGGCACCTTGGTTGGGAATCCAATGATGAAGAATGCCACTAACTAGGTTAGTGGGTGAGGGTTCTTTTAAAAAATGATTGTGTTTTTTTCTCTTGAAACAGGAGGGAAAGGCATTCTTAACGCTTTATAATAGGGGTAACAAGCTAATTTTCAATCGATTGTTAAGTTTAACAAAGGAAAGAAAAACGAGATTATCTCAGCTTCTCACTCTCTTGTTTTGTTTTATTTGTTAGCTACCTCATCAGAAGGTGCATTACGAGGTGCAACCCTTTCTTGTTCTTCAGTTGGCCAAGCAACAGCAACCTTGAAACAGACCAAAAATGACTAGGAACCACAATTTGAAACCATTAATTCAATCTAGTTCAAAGCAATTGTGTAATCATAACCAACCTATGAACTTCCTTGTACCACCGTTTCAGCTCCTTTTGCCTTTACTACAATGTTTTCAAAATTACAAGAGATCAGCTCTTTCCCAATGTACATACACCAATTTTTCTCCATGTACCTCTCTTAAAGGAAACTCTAAAATTGCCCTTGCTTCTGAACCACTGACTGAACCCCTAACATTATTTCCTGCATCTGCAGCTTTCTTTTTACTTGTTGTCTGTCTCTTCGACTTTTCTCTGTTTTTCTTCAGGTCTCTTCATTTCCTCATTCTATCAATGAAATCTTCAATCCTAGCTCTAAAATCATTAAACCCAATTCCTTTATTTCATCATGTGTCAACCCAATTTTGTAATTCTTTCTCAAATTTTTCATTCTACTGATGTGAACCTCATCCATTTCTTGAATTTATTATGTACTTAGTTCACACATCTGGCTGCTTCTTTGATTAAGTACCTTTCTTATCACTATTGCATATCAATTATTTGCTCAAATCAATTGTCCCTCTCAAAATTACTTCAGATTCAATTTTTAACAGTCCAAAATTAATAGTTCCTTCTTTAGGATGTTCCTCAACCACAAATGTCTGTATTAACAGGTGGGTCAATTTGAGTTTTGCGAAACAGCTGAGGTACCTCTGCTATTACTCTGTAATGCTGTCATTACAATCACAGCACCCAAAATGGTTCTCACAACCACCGGTGTATCAAGTGCCTGTAATTGGATAATTGTACTACCTCCTGCTGCACCCACATCTTGTACTCCACTATGGCCAGGATTAAGTCCCTGTATCATATCAGTTTATGAAGAAAGTCTGTAGTTCAAAATGTCATTCAGAAAATAAAACTCCTCATCCAAATCTTGATTGTGCTTTTCTCTCTCATACGTTTTTTTTCAGTTATTTCTGTGACTATTGTGGGAAAAACTCGTACTCCCTCTATCGTATCCTCCCTTCAGCATTTTTCTTGTCGATTCCATCTTTCTATTTTCTAACCATTGTTTCATTCAGCCTTTTACTTGCTTTGTCATTTTCTTCCTTTTTTGTCTGTGGCCATATGACCTCATTTGTTCAGCACTTAACTGTGTGCATCTGGGTAACAGCTTTCTCTCAGTCATACTCTGTCTCGAAATCTAGACTTCTAATGTTGAAGGGACCCTCTAAAGGAAACCTCAAGTCTATCACAAACAGTATATTCATGTCATTCAGAAATCCAGATACACATATAAACGCAATATCTGTCATCATTTCGTATTCAGGAGTACCCTCAGCAGGTAATTTCTGACCCTCAGTAAAAGGCACAACATAATCCTTAGGCTTTTTCAACACAGATCCCATTATTTTCATTTAAAACAATCTAAAAATTACTCAAAATAAATCCGCGAACAACAACCAATCCAAGTCAGCCTATCACAGCACAGTTCCATTGGCAACCAAACAATTATAGCGTGGCTCTGTGGTGACTTTGTAGTAACCACCAACACAGGGAAGTGAAGTAGAAGTGAATTTATTGCAGGAACAGGCAGGTGAGACCACACTTCTACACAGCCAGCAGCAACTGACTCTATGCAAAACATTCCAGAACTAGTGACATCCAGTTACCTGGAGACAGGTAACCTAGATACCACATCCCCTCTCTTTAATGTAATTTTAATAACAAATACAATACAATATCGTAAAATTAGTTAAAACAGGATTATACTGTAATGGTGTATCTAGCCCAATTAAACAATGAAGAATTTAAGATTACGCTGTAAATAAAGCAATGTAAAGGTAAATAATACAATTACAATAACATAAGAATGAAAATAAGAATGTATGTGACCCACCTCCTTCTTTACATAACAAAGTAACTAAATAAATTACATTACAAAATCTTTAAATTTCTGAGGAAGAATTATTTGTCTACTTCTTGATGAAGAAGCAATATGATTCACATTTAGATCATCACAATGAGTATTTGAGGATGAATTACCCTGTGTATAGCCAGCAGTGTTTGAATCAGTAACATCATCCCATAACCAGTTAGTGGCAGAACCGGTTTTATCTTCACTAAGGCAACCCCAATTCAAAATTGTATTGCAATTAGACATCCCCCTGAAGTGCCAGATTTTACTGTCACTTAATTTAGCAGATTTGTTATACACTTCCAAAACGTTGAGTGGTTTAGAGAATTTACTACAACCTTTCTTAAGCTTATGTGCGCATTTTACTCTAACTACATCACCTTTTTTAAGAAAAACATCCTCTGTGTTGTGTGTATGATCATAATGGATTTTACTTTTCTCCTGACGTTTTTTAAGATTGGCTCTTACAACAGCTGGAGACCATTCACTGCAAATTCTCTTATGATTCCAAGTGACATTGTCTCTTGTAAAAGGTTCCCTACCTCTTAATATTCTGAATGGGCTGTAGCCAGTTCCAGTGGGTGTAATACTGAATGCCCAAATAGTTTTAAATAGTTCTTTCTGCCAACCTTTGCTAACACTAATAGAACTTTGAATACTACCCATTATAACCCTATTAAACCGTTCAACAATTCCGTTCCCAGCTGGATGATATATGGGTGTCTTTTTCCCTTTGATGCCATTCCTGGTCAAAAAACAATTATACTTCTCTGCAAAAATGTGAGTACCATTGTCACTTGAAATGACTTTAGGAATTCCTTTCCTCAAAAATAAATTCTCCAAATAGTCAACAATAGTGCCACATTCGATGTTGTCGATCAAAACTATTTCGGGCCATTTTGAAAAATTGTCAACAATGACGAAAACAAACCAAGGTTTGACATCTATGTCAGACACAGGGCCTAGCAAATCTACGCTTAATTCTTCCCAAGGACCATTAGGAATGTTTCTTTCTCCTAGAGAAGGTCTGAGTAATGTTTGAGATTTGTCAGCATTAGAGTAAACATTACATGATTTTACTACTCCTTCAATATCTTTATCCATGTAGGGCCACTGTTAGAACCGGGGTCTCTAGTTGGCAGGGGTATGCACCCTAGTCCAAGTAGGGACCACCGCTTCCGACCTGGTAGCTTGGCGCAGAGCAGCAAAGGCGTAACTTCAGAGGCAATGTGTAAAGTATTTATGCAACACACAATGGCCATGACACAGTAAAAACACTCACAAGAGGAACACCACACCAGTTTTGTATAAGAATAAGAATTTCTTTATCTAAAAATTATGCGAGAACCAAAAGCAGGTAAATCCAGCTCCAGGCAAGATCAATAATAAAAAGAATTCCAGTTTCCAAGAAAGATCAATTATCAATAAGAGCGAATCCAGTTCCCAGGCCTGATCAAATCACCAAAAGCTCATGTGTGCCAAGGGCTCCTGCTGGTAATGTCTTTCTCACAGTGTCCTTTGATGGCTAAAGTTCACTTGAGGTAGGTTCTTTTTGTCAAAATTCACTTGGGGAAAGTTCTTAGGCCAAAGTTCCCTTGTAGCGTAATAAGTGTGCCTCTCATAGAAATGATGCTCTCAGCGTAGGAAGTGCGGTTGCCCAGGCGCTGCTGGTAATGCTAAAAAAGATGCCCCAGTGTCAATTACCAAGTAATTATGCCCCCGCAGGCCGGTCAGTGAAGGACGGTTCCCAGCCAAGCACAAAGCTCACACTCCAGGTACCGGGCCAACCCGCACCCTGCCCCCTCGCAGCAGCCTGGTTGCACTGAGGCGTTACCTGGGGTGGTGGTTGCGGGCGCGGGTGCGAGGTTCCTCTCCCCCTGAGGCCTCGGGCTCAGCAGGCGCTGCACGGGTGGGGGTCACGGCCACCCAGCGCTCCTTTAGCACAGTGCTTAACAGTGCCTCCAAGTCCGGGGCAACGACGGAGCCTCCTGCCACACAGCGCTTCGCTTCTCAGCGCTACACAGCGCGCTCCGGTCCCAGTGGCGGTGACCTCAGGGCCAGTTTCAGTCGGCTTGTGCCAGAAGCAGAGGCAATCACAGAGCCCTCAGGAGGATCACGGGGCAAGCAGTGCTAAGGGCAGGCACAGCGTTGCAGGGCAAATCTTGAGAGTGTTGTTGCTGTTCCAAAGGGCAGTCTTTAAACGCTGTGGTCCAAGGACAGGTAGTTTCCTTTAGCTTAAAAAGGGTGCAGTCCCAAAAAGGCAATCTTTAAAAGGTTGAAGACTCTTTAAAATGTGGTTCAAAGAAAAGTAGTTCCTTTGGGATGTTGTGGAGACACTCTGGTGGTGATGTTGCAGTCTCCCATGCAGGGCAGGATCAGCAGATAGTAGGGCAGCTCAGCAGGTTGTGGGGCAGCAGTTCCTTAGAGCAGTCAGCCTCCTCCCCAGTGGCAATCCTCTTGCGCAGCAGTCCTCACTCCAGCAGGGATTCTTCCAGGTCCAGCAGTGTAACAAGAATGTGAGGCCAGGACCCTCCCTTATATATTCTACAGTCCAGGGGCTAGAAAGTGGTGGAAGTCTCTGGAAGGGTCTGGGGGCAGGGGCTTCTGGAAGAGTCCAGGGAGTTCTGGTATGTTCCCTGCCTTCCCTGGCCTAGCTGTCACATTGACGAGAGACAGGCCGTTAAGGCTACAGTGGGCAGCCCATCACAGCTCATCCCAGGCAAGAAGGTGTGAATCACCACTCCCACCTCCCAACCCAGGCAGGCTATCAGTATGCAGAGGGGAGGGGGGAGTCTGCAGAGCCTAATCTAAGTGTAGGCAGGAAAAGGTCCCCTTTATAAAAGTGGGATCCCTAGCGTAGTAATGCCCAACCCCTATATCATTGGAAAGGGTTCCCCGCCCCGAGTCCAACAAGACCAAACATGACAGGCTTATTAGGTCCCTGTCAGAAGTTATCCCATAAGGGGAGGTTCCCAATGTTAGCCTATGGAGGATTAAGCCTTACTGCGGTAGCAGTGGTTTGTGGCAGATATGCCAGCCTCACAAGGTTTTAGGGAAGAGCACCTGCACCTCAGCACTGTTTAGCAGTGGTGAGGCGCCCAGAGTCCTAAATCCAACAAAAGGTAAGGTAAAAATGGGCGGCAAAAGGGCAAAAAGGTAGGGGAAGGCCACCCTAAGGCTGACAGCTCCAACAGCTACGAATACCACAACTTAACTCTCTTCTTTAGTTTCACTATACCAAGATGTCCACAGTGACATATATCTAGGATGTTCTTCCTTAACAATTCAGGTACAACAGACCTTTCTCCTCTTAATATCACATCATTATCATCCACAGAAAGCTCATCTCTAATTTCCCAAAAACTCTTGTGGAAAGATAAAATATCTTCCTTACAGGGCCAACCATTAAGTATGAATCCCTTGAGGATTTATAGCATAGTGTCCTTATTATATGCTTCTATCCACTCTTCTTTTGAAATCGCTTTGGGATCTAAATCTTGAATAAGGGCTACATCTGTATCCTCTAAACTCACAAATTTTGAATCAGAAATGCATGCCACACTAATCTTATCCCACTCATTCTCAACCTTGTCCACCAGGGGTAAAGGGGCTCTACTAGTCCTTATGCTTTGCATCTGGTTCTTATGTAAAGTGCTCTGACACCTTCGGGTAAAGTTTGCGCTATATAAAATCACATTAAATAAATTAATTAAATAAATAAATAAAAAACTTGAGTAAGTATTGCCCCTAACCCTTTCCCACTCTCATCGGTAGTTACAATGCTGTGGGCTAAGGAATTAAAACCTTTTAACAGGACAGCACGACACAGTTCATTTTTGATAGAGTCAAATTCTTTTTGTAATTCCGAGTTCCACACAAACTCTTGTCTGACTTTCTGTAGATTCCTTAGGTTATAATATTTTTTTTTTTATAAGTCTTTTTATTGAATAAACAAAGAAAAAGAGAAACAATAACAGGTGACTTACATCGCGGGATGAAAGGATAAGCAATATACATACAGGGCATAGTGGACGGAGAACTATCAATAAAGCATACTCATAAGCAACGTCAGGTATGCGGCCGTACTACATTCAGGATAATCAGACAAATGCCAACCACCAACCCCACCTCCCTGGGAAACAGGATAAACATTGAGTACCAGTCCAGAGTAGGGGGGAGTGGGGAGGGTGCAGCAGTAAAATGGTACGAGACTACAGCCGCATCCCGAATACAATAATGAATTACGCAACAATTGGATAACTTATGCTAATAATACCCCCACCATAACCCATCCACACCAAAACACAAATGCGCGCCTCAATAAAACCACCTATATCAGGATTCTAAAGGATTTCAAACACAAAAACTACAAACACTAACAAGACAAACATCCCTCCCCCCACCCCTGCACCCCTGCATATGGCTTGCGCCTATCCCCAACTAGCAGTGTGCCTGTCGCTCCATCTAACTAAGTACTAAAAGTAGTAAATGTGGAGGAGGACACCTCAGTATGGGCCCCCGGTCCCCCCTACCACCCACCAGAACCAAGAATCCCCCAGAATAAAACACACAACTCTATCAAGAAGCAATATTAAAACGAAACAGGGGAAACAGTAAACACCACCCGACCTCCCCTAAATACAATGGTAATGAATCCCACTTCAGAAAGCCCATGGTGCCAAGCCCCAACAATCAGTCTCATCCTTGACCCTTCCGATCAGTCGTGCAAGCCCCTTCCGGACGGGCTGTCGCCTCCACAGGATATTTACAAACAATAAGAGAGAGAGGGAGAGTCGTGAACACTCTTAGTCCCCAAATTATAATATGTAACAACAACAAAAGAGTGTTCCTGTTCTGGTTCAGGTGGAAAAAGGGCACAGAGCACAAGGAAACAACAAAGCCCAATAGGTTTGTTAGGAAAGCCCTCACTCACCGACCTGGTCGGTGACTTGCTTCATCATCGGGCCCCACCGGGTGTGACCGAATGTCACCCCGGTGTGCTTCGACGCCAGAGTTACTGCGGAGCTGGTTTTCGTGATGGGAGGGCTATGTGGAAAATTACGTGAATAGTGTCAAGTGGTGAGATTAAAATTGCCTTGTATGTGTCAAAAATTTAATTTTAATCAAAGACCATCAAGGGCAAGGTTAAAAAATGTGTAGGTGAGTAGAGCCAACTAATTGGATGGTCTTACTCCCTCTAGCATTAAGTGAATATGTGAATGGTCGACATGGACATGTTTCAGCCGGTGTGGTATCATTAACCTGGCATTCGTCAGGACCTATGGTGTTAAACCTCGGCGGTATGGGCACTCTAAGGCCCACCCTACCAGAGGGCTTGAAAGTTAAAAGATCTGTGAAGTGCACAAAAACACAGAGGCGGGCTTCACCACCCGAAGGTAGGACGCACACACCTCCAGCCTCTAAAATTTAGAGACTAAAAATAAAAAGGCACTTCACCAGGGATGAAAATCCACCCCATAGACCACGGGAGGGAGGGGACGGCGCATTTGGCACATCGCCCACGGCGTCCGTCTCCTGCAGATAAGCCTACACGCCCTCAGGACCGGGTCTCGTCGCTCCACAGGATAGTCAAAATGCAGAAACAGTTCAGTAAAGTTCCTTCCGAGGCGAGGCAAAGTTTTAAAGTCACTGGGAACTCTGTCGGCATCAACGATGACCCTCATCGACTTGAGCTCCTGACGTCGTTGTCTCTGCAATCATAGTAAAGGTGTCAGAGAGGGGAAAAACACTGTTTCATTCCGTAGATAGTTCCCACCAAGAGTATCCGGAAGGGAAGCACCAATCGATCCACACACAGTAGGCAATGATGGTGGGCTTGGCAATCCATAGTGAGCATCGAGTACACAGTCGTCGACCATCACACTGCCATGAAGCTCCGACACCTTTCGTGGCACAGGGCCCACTGCCGTTACAGGGACCTCCGTGGGTGGTAGAGGCAGAACAGGATATTGAAACGGATCAGAGTCCGGTAGCTCATGCCCATGTCCGGGTGTGACCGCAATCATTTTCTGGACAATGGACTGCACATGGGAATGTAGTGCCCCGATAGCTGCCAGTACAGTCCGTATCAAAGGTTCAGACTCAGTCTGTCCCACAAAATTGTTTTCCGAGTAGACCATGTTCGCGTCCCCCAGAGGCACCGGTCTTCCCCGGGGGAACCGGCAATTTGGGACGGACTGTCACGGAGCTAGACCGAGGGCTTACTAAGGTCACAATCCAGGCTCCGGCACCGCAAGCGAAGACTCCGACCCGGCAAACACCGGCGGCAGCAAACCGGGTCTCCGGGTCAGGGACCTCAGCCCACAGCCACAGTAGTGCCTCGTCAACCCTCCATCGATTGTAGGCCAGATCAACAACCGCCGTCAAAATCGGGCTAAGAAATTTCTCCACATCCGAGGACCGGACCCTGTCGATCACCCACGGCCGATGTTATTCAACTGGAACCCAACTGGGCCAGTACTCGAGTCCCCGGCTCACAAGCTGGTGTAGGCCCCAAACTAAAACTCAACATAACTCCGTCCACCAAGCTGCTAAAAGTCACGGGATCGCGCCAAAGTACAGCACGGCAGTTCACACGCCCGGAGGCAGGGTGTAAGTTCAGGATTTGTAGCAGGATTATCCGGCGGGGGACGGAGGTCGGCGGAGCCGGGAGCCTAAGCGGCCATCTTGGTTGCTAGCGTAGCTCCTCCTCTAGATTATACATTTTTTATGACTTTTTTTAACAACTTTTGAATAAAATCCAATTAATCCTAAAAAGGAGCTAAGTTCCTCTTTTGAAGTTGGGGAAGGTGCTTCCTTAATGGCTTTGATTAAATTACTCTTTGGTGAAATGCCATTACCTTCAACTTCCTGGCCAAGATAAATAACAGAATTCATTGCAAATTTACACTTTTTCAATTCTGCAATCAAACCACAATCTGAAAGTTTCCCTAGAACTAAATCTAACTTCTTATCGTGTTCTGCTTTGTCTCGACCCATAACCAGGATGACATCCTGAAAGTACATTACCCCCTTGATGCCCTTGAATATTCTATACATCAGCCTCTAAAAGACTGCGGCAGCTGACGCTAACCCAAAGGGCATACGTACGAATCTATAACATCCAAAAGGGGTAATGTTTGCCGTCAAATTCTTACTTTCAGGATGCAACAAAACCTGATGATAGGGCGAGGTTAAATCAAATGTCGAGAACCATTTTACTCCTTGCAATTGGGCCAGTAGTTCATCTATCTTGGGTAGTGGGAACTTATCCACAACTATATTTTTATTAAGGTCTCTCAGGTCAATGCAAAGACGGAGATGGCCATCAGATTTTCTAGCGACGACCAATGGGGCCAACCACTCACTACATTCCACAGGTTCAATTATAGCTTTTTCTACTAAAGAGTCTAGCTCTGCAAGAACTCCATCTCTCACTGCTAAAGGAATATTCCTGGGTTTATGACAAGCAGGAATTGCCCCTTCTTTCAAAATGATTTTGAGTACAAAGCTGTTAAGTCTACCCACTTTGCCAGAAAATATGCCTGGGAACTTATTTCTAAGGGAATCAATCAAGGACTGTTTTTGATCTTCTAGTAGTAGCACTTGCTCACTTCTGTTTGGGTCAAGTATAATGCCTAAGGCTCCTTGATACCCCCACCCCAAAACTGAGGGACCTTTCTCATCTACATATAGTATACAAGTTGCTGATCTGTCCTTGAATTTGAAGACAACCACAGTAAATCCAACCATAGGGATTTCTTCCACAGTGAATGTGACAGGGTGACTATCAGTAGGGCATGACTCTTTGTTGATGACATTTGAGAATTTTCCTTCCCATATACTCTTCTGAATGATTGTGTACGGGGAACCCGAGTCTGCAATAATTTGCATTTGTACACCATCAAGGATTATGTCACAACGAGGTTTCTTTGTAAACTGTGACTCAACTCCTAAAACTGTGTTATCACAACACTCTTCACCATCAACACACAAAACACCATCATCATTTTATGAAGCATCCTCTTGATTGTCTTCATTCCCTTTGTCCCAGACACACATGACCTGTTTCCGACCTGATCTATTAAGTCTCCTCCTGCACATTTTTGCGAAATGACCTGCAAAACCGCAAAACGTACATTTGGATTTCCAGGCAGGACAATTTTTGTCTTTAGCATAATGCCCTTTGTTACCACACCTGTAACAGGTAGGTACTCTGTCTCCTAGACTTTTGTCATACTGTGTTGTTTTAGGTTTAAATGGTTGCTTAGAATTTGGCTTATCAAGTTTCTTGCTCTCCCATTTCTGAATACCTGACACTTTCCCTACTACTTCACATTCTTTTTTCAAAGCTGCCTTGGCACACCTTTTAGACATTTCTGCTTTTTTAATCAAGGCAGTAACTTCAGCTAACGGCGCTTCTCCAACTACCCAAAGTTTTTCCTGAATGCCTTCATTGGCAGAGTGCATGACAAGTTGATCTCTGATGAAATCATCATGTAAGGTTCCGAATTTACATGTAAATACTAATTAATTTAGCGCTGCAACAGAGTCCTCAGCACTTTCATTGGCTTCTTGTTTCCTTCGAAAAAATGTAAATCTGTCAATGCAAACACATACAGTAGGATGATAATGTAAATCCAGGTCTTCTAACGCCTCTCAAAATACATCAGTGCTGCTAGCCCTGACTTTATTCTCCATTTGGTAATATACACGTAGACCTTCAGGACCTAAATTGTGTAAAAGTAACTTTTTTTTACGTGCAGCAGAATAAGTATCCTCGCTCTCCTCTTCAAGGACAGAAATATAATTAAGGAAATAGTCTTTCCATTCTGGCCATTTTAAAAACAGGATCACCAGGATGTGCCAAAAATGGAATGGGAGCTATAATTCCTGAGTTGGCTGTGCTCATTTTAAAACGGAACGAGACTGTGTAATAAGAAAAATACAACTTGCATAAAACAAAGTAAGGAGGTCTGTTACCGTGTGTCCGATGTGTGAAATTGACAGAAGTGAGTAATAAACAAGCACGTCTTTGAAGTGCTCAGATTACGAGCAGTAACACACGCGTCCTGAATCGTACTGGTGTGTGTCCCGTAACTCACTTGCACGGTGATTGTTTCCGGTGAACTCGTAAATGAGTTTTAATTGTATCCGGGGTACTGCGGTAAATACGCGCAGGAGTCTGGTGTGCGTATCACCGTGTATCCTGTGAAATTAGGTGAAATTGCAATCGTTGCAAAATGGCGGCACGTTGCGTAAAGTGCTGCGTGATGCGCGCTGATGTAAAAGCGTGATGCACAAAGGCGTCGAAGGACATGCGCGTTGGATTTCACGAGCGTATGAAGCAGTATCGAGCAACCACCTCGCGCTCACCAACGGTCAGTCCGGGCCCCCAAAAGACTCCGTAACTCAAATTCCTTCAAATCTTCCCAAAGCAAAGAGGAACCTGCTACCGGAATACAATCCAGACATCGTGGATCAGGTTTCCTTACTTTTTCAGCGTTTCTTCTTGATTTAAAGTTGAAACAAAGTAAACTCCTCTGTTCTCTGCCTGTTCCAAAATTGAGGAGGGTGGTAGTTCAAGGGTGGTTGGTTCAATCCCAATTGTCACCAATTTGTAGTAACCACCAACACAGGGAAGGGAAGTGGATGTGAATTTATTGTAGGAACAGGCAGGTGCGACCACACTTCTACGCAGCCAGCAGCAACTGACTCTATGCAAAACATTCCAGAACTAGTGGCATTCAGTTACCTGGAGACAGGTAACCTAGATACCACAGACTTCTAACCAATCACAGCTCAGCTCCCTGACTGACGAACCAATCGCACCAAAGCTTCTTCTTGAATGAGAAAAACAAATGTGAAGCCTTTTTCAATGAACTTACAAATTACATGTCCCAATAAGCAGCAAAGTCAGGAAGAAATCGGGCAGCATTCCTATTAGAATAGGAAAGTACAATTCTTGCAGAGAAAATCAGAATTTTTGCAGGAACATTGTGGTGTGAGCAAATTTATTATTTTTCCAACAAATCATAACCTAAGCACTATCCCATTTTCTGAAGAATAATTCAGCACCCTCCATGCTAGTGTCATCCGGAGATGTTCTAACAATTTAGTTACATTTACAGAGTCACACTATGTGATTGAATAGGTTTCAAGCAGCGTAAGACATAGTATCTTTCTTTCTTAGCTTTATTCGATTTTAGTTTTAAAATCATGAAAGCGTACAGTTAAAAACAGTCATAGGAAACTTACATACAGAAACACAAAATATCTAAAAGATGAAAAATAAAAAAAATAAAACATTGGTCCAAACTGTGAGAATAAGTTCATTAGTTCCATAAGACAGTTCATAGTTTTCCATACTTGTGGCCAATGTGCATTGTTACGGGATGATTGAACGCGAAAAGGACACTACCACTCAGTGCTCAGATGCTTTTACCCCTCGAGTAAATTGACTCTGCCTTTGATCTTAGTCGAGGGATGAATGCCATGCTCGGATAAAAATCATGTAGATCCCAGATGGATATAGGGCCGTCACCTTCTCCGGGATGCAAAGTTTGGAGGTAGGGAACAATTAGTCTACTTCTAAATCTTATTAGAACCAGGTCGCCGGCAATGTCTTTTTGTAGGGGACCTAACCAGCCCACCCTTCTAACGGTCAGTTCAGTTCAAGAAGTCTTTATTCGATTAGTTCATCATAAAAGACATAAAATACATTTATACATATAAAACAGTTAAAACAAGTATTAAAACATTAACATACTAATCAGCTTCTTGCATATATATACAATAATTACAAAGACGCACAAATACAACCATAAGTAAAAAATACAGGTCTCCATTTCAAAAGTCACAACATTAAGACCCCGTTAGATTGTTTTTAATGAGCCTACTTCTAAGCAGCCAGGCCCACCCCAAAAATTTGGCAACACCCACGACAATCAGAGGATCCAGATTGGTTTTTTACATTCTATTTGCTTCCCCAGCCGATCTTGTGCCTAGATTTCTGCATACCGGCCTAAGCCATTTGGCTCTTGGGGCAGAGTATAGTGGGCACACATATAAAAAATGACTCAAGTTTTCCCCAATACCGTGACACTTTGGACAAAACCCCGTCCTTTCAACACCCCACTTTTTGGTAAAGTCCCCAAGGGGAAGTGAACCGCATCTAAATTGGAAAAATAATTTGCGGTCCGCGGGTTTTGTTATTAAGTCCCAATATCTTTCCAGCTTGGGCACATCCTTAAATACAATGAACAGACCTGTGAGGCTAGTCGAACTCATTTTAGAGTACCTGTTATGTAACACCCATTCCCAGTAGCTATGTTTAAGATCCTTTTTTGAGGGGAATTTGGCTGTTTCCGGTGTGGACCACAGGTCGCCATACCCCAAAGCTATCAGGGTAGCCTTAAGGTCTCTAAACCAGCCAATATTTGTGGCACCGGAGCTGTTTCTTACCTCCATGCAAGCTTTTGCATAATGATGGAGTTCCGGCGTTGTCCAGAGACGACGCCAGAATGTTAGGGGGCGAAGTCTTGCTAGGTCCTCTACCGGTTGGCACCCCAGATCATAAAGAAGGGGAATTAATGGGGTTGACTGGGGCAGACCCGTTGTCATTCTTAAGAATTTATTTTGGGCATGTCTTAGCAGGTCCAAATTACTACCACCCCACAGTTCCGCTCCATATAAAACTGCTGATAAGATCTTGCCACCGTAGATCTTAAGGAGCGGGGACATTGGCCTTGTAAATGACCCTTTATGTTCCTTAATCAAAGCCCCACCCAACTGCTGGTGCTTCAAGGTCATGAACTCGATCTGGTGTGTCCAGCTCAAAGTCTCATTAAAGGTGACTCCCAGGTAAGTGAAGTGTTTTGTCTGCTCCAGGGGGGTATCCCCCATGGAGACCCTGGCATTTATTTGTTTGTGCCTTCTTAAAACCATAAATTTGGTTTTGGACACATTCACCTCCAGCTCATGCTCGCTGCAGAAATCCTCGAACCTTAACAGTGCTTTCTGCAAACCCTGCCTTGTTCGTGAAATCAGGAGAGTATCATCAGCGAACATGAGCAGGGGTATTTTCGCTCCAGCCAAACTTGGGGCGTCCGTGGAAAGGTTGTCATAAAACTTTGTAACCCCATTGATATATAGGGAAAACAAGGTGGGTGCCAGAACGCAGCCTTGCCTGACACCTTTAGCCACTGGAAAGTTCTCCGTCACCTCACCCGGTTTTCCCCATCGTACAAATGCAAAGGTCTGTGCATGAAGGTTCACAATGAGATGTACCAAGATGGGGGGCATACCCATATCTAATAGGGATTTCCATAACCCAGCCCTCGGGACCAGGTCGAACGCTGACCTTAGGTCCACGAAGGCCGCGTATAGGTTGCCTTTGCCCAGGGTGACCGTCTTCCAATGCAAAAGCATGAAACGGAATGCCTGATCCAAGGTGCTCACATGGGGTCTAAACCCGGCTTGTAGAGGAGTAAGGATGTCATGCTCCTCTATCCATGCCTGTATCCTAGTGAGCACGAGACGGGTTATGATCTTCTGTACCGCGTCTATTAAACTGATCGGCCGGTAGTTGGATGGGACCGACCGATCGCCCTTCTTAAAAATTGGCAATATTTCAGCGCCAGCCCAGGAATCGGGTACTCGAGCGTCCGTTGCCAATGCATTTACCAAACGCACTAGGTAAGGTACCCATAGGTCATGATCCTGTTGGAATATATCCGCTGGGATACAGTCTGGACCAGGCGCTTTTCCCCTAGGGATGGCTTTCAAGACTGCTTCGACTTCGTTAGCCGAAAACACAAGTGTGTCATGCGATAGTGGCCAGCTAATAGATATTTGCGCAGTATTGCGGCATCTAAATTGTTCCACAAAGTGGGACACCCATTTTTGTGGTTCGACAGATGCGGGGCTTGGGCGATCATCCTGTGACTGACCCCACCTAAGAAGGTGCCAGAACTGCTGTAGGTTCCTGGAGCCACAGGCCTCTGTGAGTGATATCCAGCGCTCGTCATCCCAGGCAGCTTTGGCATGACGTTTGGCTTCATTAAAAGCCTTTCTACTAGCTTTAATTAGGGCAGGGTTCTTTGATTTTAAAGCTTTAAACAGATCTACATGGGTCTCTCGGCAGGCTTCATTAAACCAATTTACTGGTTTCTTGACCTTCCCTCTCCCCTTGTTGGCAACAAACTTAACAAACAGTGATTTTAAGGACAGAAACAGGCTAGCATGAATGTCTGTGATATTTGAGTTCAGCAATTCCTGGTTATCACACTTATCAATTTCTACCAGTGAATTTGAAACCAGGGCTCTGATCTTTTTGCGTGCTTCCACATCTACAGAAACCTTTGGCCAACGCACCCTCCTCATGTCGTTTGTAAGTACTACCGCCTCCTGTACAGGGTTAGGCTGTCGTACAACCGGCCCTACAAAACTAAAATCCTTCAGTTCTGCCAACAAGGGTTCATGGTCACTTTCTTGGCGTGGTTGAACAATCATATCCAAAACCACAGGCCACATTTTAATATCAACTAAAATGTAGTCAATGCGGCTACTATGTCTGCCATTGAAAAATGTGTGTTTACCCATCCTGTCCGAGTTAACACGTCCATTGAGTGCACGAAGCCCCCAGTTCAAACAAAGACCTTTGATATATGTGGCTGCTTGAGACCATTTATTAATCGGGGATATGTCAAGTTGTGGTATCCCCCAGGTCGAATCCTCTGCTTCGGTTAATAAACCATCATCTTTACTTAATGGTTCAAAGCAGGTATTAAGGTCACCCATCACCACCACATGACCAGTATTTATGGTAGAACTTAAAAAATCATCCAAACAAGTAAGGGTGGGTGAAACTCTGCCGCCCGTGATTCCTCTAGCATATACGTTAATCAGCATTATATCCAACCCACTGCATGTTCGAATACTAACTATCAATATATCAGGGCAGTCAATAAAGATTTCTTTGGCAGTTACACCTGTAGCTTGGCGAACCCATGTTGTGAGGCCCCCCATGGCCCGACCTCTTAGACCTTTGATCGCTGGTTTATTAAAATTCAAGAAACCTTGGAGATACACTGGAAGGGTTGCCCATGTCTCCTGAAAACACCAAATATCTCCTTGAGAGATGAACTCAACCCAGTCAGGAATGCATATACGAGATTCAATACCTGCGATGTTCCAACATCCCATAGTGGTACCCTTTTTACACACTCGATCACACAGATTAGATATCTCAAAAGGGTGGGAATCGTTATACTGGGGAGGGGATACTTCAGGCACAGGGGCAGCTATGATCGCACCTGCCGTTGACGAACACACTGACCCGGCCTGAAAGCTTGGCTCTGGGTTTACACCCTTCGTGGTGACGTCCAATGTAGGCAATAGGATGAATGCTTTATCCGATATGTCTGACTCCACTGGGTAAACCACACCCCCTTCCATACAATTACAAGGTTGTTCATCAAAACTTCCAGCATTGTTTGGTAAATTAATCAGGTCAACTCCCCCACCCATATAATCCGATTTAAATTCGTCATCCCTTGTCGAAAAAGCTGGTCAATCGTTTGTCGATAATCCTGATAAGGGGTCATAGAGGTTTCTCAGCGGGATGCTCCAATACTCTTTAGGCTTAAGGCTAGATGGATAGTGATATGCTGGGTAAAAATTTGGAGGCTGTTGAAACGGTGGAAAAACAGGGGTGGTAGGAGCTAAAGGGTACAGGGACTTATTAGAGAGAGGAAAATTCAATAAGGCTGGGGGGCCAGGAGGTTGTGGTTTAATTTTAGCCCAACCTGGTGTTTGAGGAGGACAGTTGTAGCTAGATTGAATGTAAGAGCGGTACTGTGCCTCAGGGTTAATTTGGGGTCCATGGAAGCTAGATGTAAAGTTGGACCATTTGAGGAGACTTTTGTTGTTTTTGACAGGGGGTTGTTCAGTTAGATTAATCAGGGTCTCAGGATAAAAGTAACTAAGGTTCCTAGTAGAAACCCCTCCCTCGTTTCTTCCTACAAACCAATCTGAGATGTGGGATACTACTCTATTGTCCCTAAAGTTAATAATTACTATGTCTCCCTCTATATCCTTGGGGCGAACCCCTACCCATTGACATCTTCTGACCGAAACAATATCCCCGTTGAGATGTGCAGGAAGGGGTCTGTTTGTTTTTAGCCAGAAGATGACTTTATTTTTTAGGCTTTCATTATTTTCCCGGTCCCCTTCCGAAACTGGTGGCACACCCGTCATTACTATAACATAATTCATGGAATCCGGTGGCAGGTCCACATTATACCTCCGTGATATGGGTTTGTAGGGTTTACTATTAGAGGTAACAGATTTGCCCTCCCCTTTCTTCAGTTGTTGCACTGCTCCCTTTGAGGGTGGTTTATTGACAGCCACCCTAGGATTAGCTTTGGCCGTGCTAGCTGGTCTAGGGGGTTTAACAGCCAAAGCCGATACTTTGTTTGAGGTAGTGGCTACATTAGTTATAGAATTAGGATGTTGACTGATGGTAGTATTTATATTACCAGCCGCTTGAATAGTACCTTGTGGATTAGTGGATGGACCCTTGTCCTTTACTGAGCTGGAGGGTTGTGTTAGCTCGGTGGGCGCCATTAGGCGATCCAGTTTGTCACTCATTATCCTAACGCGCTCCAACAGAGGTAACATATATGATTTGATGAGCTTCTCTATAATGGCATAAGGCGCCTCATTAAACCCTACAGTAGCTAAATCAGGAGTAGCCGTATTTTGTAAATCTGGCAATGGTAACTCTACATGAGGTGGAATCAGTTGGTCAGGGATAACAATGGGTGGGGGTGATGGTAATATCTGACAACTTTGGCCCTTCCTTTTTACCCCACCCTTTCTCCTTCTTTTTCTGGGTGGAGAACGCACAACCCTCTTTGCCTCATCAGACTTGGTACCAACGTCACACACACTCATTGGGGGTAAATTCTCGCCTGGTTCAATGCAAACCAGTGACGAGTTGGGCAGCGTAGGACATGGAACAAAATCCGTGGTTTGGGTATCGGGGATGTTTGTATCAACAAAGCTAGAGTGATCAATGGGAGTGCAAACTAACTGGCCTCCACTGGTTGCACTAACACATGGCGGGGAGATAATGGGAAACCTAAATATACTGGGGATTTGGTTAATATCAGTAACATCATCCTCAATAGAACTCAACCCTCGGGCATCCGTAACCTGGGTGAAGTTTGAGTCTAAGGAGGTGGGCAGTTGGATTTTCTTCAGTTGCTCAATTGAGCGTCGTCGCTCAGCTCTTCTCTCTGCAAGGAGGAGATCCATATCTACTTCCTTGGTGGTTTTTTAAAAAAATTTATCGAGTGGGCCAAGTACAGAAATGAATACAAGAGGATAGGGGTGGTGCACAGCAATTTGAAAGCGGTTTGCAGTGGTGTAAAATAGAGGTTTGGGGTGCTCCCGTAGGGTTGTTTTCCCGTCTAGAACACAGGTATATTGAGCTAAAGTTGTGTATGCATAATTAAATGCGGATACATCCCCTCACGAGGCACTCAAGAAAAAGTTCATCAACGTTGTGTTCAGTTTGTGAATATTTATTATTCAACGTGTATCATCAAGGTTGTATTGATATTACATTCATATCAATCCATAGTTAATCAAGGAATAGACGACATTGGTGACTCCGATGCATTTCGGGCGGAGCCCTTTGTCAAGGAGCACTAGAGAGAAGAACAGGACAAGGGTAAGGGTGAGGATCAACGGTAAACTGAAGTAAAATAAAGCTCAAGCGGAAACGGACCATGTTGAAAAATTATGTGCTCTATGTTAGCGAGGCTAACGGGAAAGTGCACATATTGTTATATGGGCGTGAGGTGAAGTCGGGGCCAAAGAAGGTCGGAGTGGAATCGTTGTGGAAGCTGCCAGGCCACTTACTGCTATTCCGAAGTAACGCGTCGCTAACATAGAGCATTTTTTCACACACTATTCACACCCCGTGTTCGTCCTCGAAGCACCTATTGATCGGCACATAATTTTTCAACATGGTCCGTTTCCGCTTGAGCTTTATTTTACTTCAGTTTACCGTTGATCCTCACCCTTACCCTTGTCCTGTTCTTCTCTCTAGTGCTCCTTGACAAAGGGCTCCGCCCGAAATGCATCGGAGTCACCAATGTCGTCTATTCCTTGATTAACTATGGATTGATATGAATGTAATATCAATACAACCTTGATGATACACGTTGAATAATAAATATTCACAAACTGAACACAACGTTGATGAACTTTTTCTTAAGTGCCTCGTGAGGGGATGTATCCGCATTTAATTATGCATACACAACTTTAGCCCAAGTACAGAAATGCCCACACCTGGGGGGGCTGAATGACTCATATCCAAAAAGACAAGTTATGCTGTCTAACCCAATATTAATACCTGAATGCACTGCTGGCAACAGCGAAACAGTGGACAGCAAACAGGAGAGTAAATAATTAGAAAACAAAAGCATATACAAAGTAATAATGACAATGACCTGGCCCAGCCCGGCCTCCTACGGCCCCGGACGGCCACAGACGGTCCCGCCCTTGTCCCGGGCTTCTCCCGGGACGCTCCCGCTTAGCGGGTGATGACCTTCCCTTAAATAGGTAGACCGTAAAATAGCAGGCGGGGCGTGGTGGCCAGGGAGAGCGGCCAGGTGGCGAGAGGCGCGGTGTGCAGAGGCTTCTGGTATTGTAAGTCCTGCCCCGCACGCTCGCAGCCCTGGACCTACTCACGCAGCACAATCAGGCTCCCAGTAACTCCGGTGCGCAGCGGGACCCGCGAAGCGGGTTCTGCAAGTAGTGAAGATGGTAGTACGGGTCCAACAGAGTCCTCGACCCTCAGCAACTGTCGGAAATAAACTACAATGGTGTCCCACGATGATGGCTCCTCACGAGCCTTTGAAGAATTGCAGGCGGGGCGTGGTGGCCAGGGAGAGCGGCCAGGTGGCGAGAGGCGCGGTGTGCAGAGGCTTCTGGTATTGGAAGTCCTGCCCCGCACGCTCGCAGCCCTGGACCTACTCACGCAGCACAATCAGGCTCCCAGAGACTCCGGTGCGCAGCGGGACCCGCGAAGCGGGTTCCGCAAGTAGTGAAGATGGTAGTACGGGTCCAACAGAGTCCTCGACCCTCAGCAACTGTCGGAAATAAACTACAATGGTGTCCCACGATGATGGCTCCTCACGAGCCTTTGAAGAATTGCAGGCGGGGCGTGGTGGCCAGGGAGAGCGGCCAGGTGGCGAGAGGCGCCGTGTGTTATGTTATGTTAAGTTATGTTAAAAAAATTTGATACCGCGCACATACACCAATTGGTTTCTTGGCGCTCAAAGACCAGTGGATAAGGGCACAAGGGGGTGGGTGCAGCTAGCCATGGGCAAGGCGGAACAGATGTGTTTTCAGGGATTTGCGAAAGGAGGAGTAATCGGAGCTGAGCCGGATGGAGAGAGGGAGGGAATTCCAAGTGAACGGGGCAAGAAAGGAGAAACAGGCACCACCGTGTTTCTTGCGTTTAAACCTAGGAGTGATCAAAAGATTGTAAGCAGAGGATCTGAGGTGTCGAGAGGGAACATAGGAGTGCAAGCGGAGGGAAATAAAGACAGGAGCAGAGGCAAAAAGAGATTTGAAAATAGTACATCCCAGTTTAAAGATGCAGCGTTGCGCAACAGGGAGCCAGTGTAGAGTTTTCAACAGCGGAGTGACATGTTGGTGTCTGGGCTGCTGAAAAATTAATCTGGCTGCCTGGTTTTGCACCAATTGAAGGCGTTGGAGATGGTATGCCGGGATCCCCACGTATAGACAGTTGGCATAGTCTAAACGTGAGGTGACCAGGGCCATGATAACAAGGGTGAGAGCCTCTGGTGATAGGAACCTTCGGATCTTCCCGATTCTGCGGAGATGGTAAAAGCAGGCCGAGGTAACAGCGTTGATGTGCGGCCGCATCGAAAGGTCGCTAGAGATGGTAACACCAAGGCTCTTCACAGAGTTGACTGGGCAGGGAGGGGGACCAAGGGCAGGGGGCCAGAAATTGGAAGTCCAAGGGTGAGGGGGCCCGCCTATCAGGACCAACTCTGTCTTGCTCGGATTGAGCTTCAGCTGGCTGAAGTTCATCCACTCATAGATGTTAAGCATTGTGGTTTGAAAATTAGAGCAAGAAAGAGGAGAGGGGTCGATAGGAAAGATAAGTTGCAGATCATCTGCATAGTTAAAAGTGGTAACAGAAGAATGACGAAGAGAGACAAGGAGGGGCTGCATATAAAGATTAAACAAGAGAGGGGACAAGGCAGAACCCTGGGGAACACCACAGGAAAGTGAAATACGAGGAGCAGAAAAGGAAGACAGATGTACCGATTGGGAGCGTAGTTGGAGAAAGGATACAATCCAAGACAGGGCCAGGCCAGAGATGCCAGCATTTCTGACACGGTCGACCAAGATGTCATGGTCGACCGTGTCAAAAGCGGCCGAGAGATCGAGTAACACTAGGGCCTGGGCCATGTTCTTGTCAGCCCCCTGTCTCAGCGTGTCCATAACCGCCACCACCACTGCCTCCGTAGAATGGAACGGTCTGAAACCAGCCTGTTGGTCATCGAGGAAATGAGTTTCCTCGATGAAAGTGCTCAGGCATCGGGTGACATAGGTTTCCAAGACCTTCCCCAGATAAGGGAGGAGGGAGATAGGACGGTAGTTGCCCAGGACCGCAGGGTCAGAGCCGGGTTTTTTTAAGATAGGTACCACCACAGCGCTTTTAAAAGCGGAGGGGACAGAGCCTGTGGAGAGTGAGCGATTTAAAAGGTCAAGGGGAGGGCCGGGACAGGCCATAAAAGCATCTCTTAGGATTTGAGGAGGGCAACAGTCATTAGGGGAACCGGAGCCAACAGCCTGGAGTAGAGAACGAAAAGTATCCAGGGAGATAGGGGGGAATTCATGCAAGGAGTGAGGATTCGGGGAAGGGAGAGCACTGGCCTGAGACATGGTAGTAGGGGGGATATTATGTTTGATCATGGAGATTTTATCAGAAAAAAAAGCATTAAGGGAGTCACACAGAGCTTGCGAGGGTTGAGGCTGGGGAGTGACACGGTCAGGTAGGGAGAGTTCAGCTACAATAGAGAAGATTTCTTTTGTTCTGGATACAGAGTTAATAACTTTCTGAGAATAGTGGGAAGATTTGGCCAAAATAATAGACTTTTTATAGGATTTTAGTAAGTCAATATAGATAAGTTTTGATGGAGGATCATAGTTGCGCCTCCAGCGGCGCTCAGCCTGTCTAAGAAGGAGTTTATCAGCCTCCAGTTGATCGGTAAACCAGCGCTGAGCGTCATGAGGACGTTTAGCGTTGATAATTTTAACGGGAGCAGAGGCTTCTGGTATTGGAAGTCCTGCCCCGCACGCTCGCAGCCCTGGACCTACTCACGCAGCACAATCAGGCTCCCAGTAACTCCGGTGCGCAGCGGGACCCGCGAAGCGGGTTCCGCAAGTAGTGAAGATGGTAGTACGGGTCCAACAGAGTCCTCGACCCTCAGCAACTGTCGGAAATAAACTACAATGGTGTCCCACGATGATGGCTCCTCACGAGCCTTTGAAGAATCGCAGGCGGGGCGTGGTGGCCAGGGAGAGCGGCCAGGTGGCGAGAGGCGCGGTGTGCAGAGGCTTCTGGTATTGGAAGTCCTGCCCCGCACGCTCGCAGCCCTGGACCTACTCACGCAGCACAATCAGGCTCCCAGTAACTCCGGTGCGCAGCGGGACCCGCGAAGCGGGTTCCGCCATGAGTGAAGATGGTAGTACGGGTCCAACAGAGTCCTCGACCCTCAGCAACTGTCGGAAATAAACTACAATGGTGTACGGTCATGATTGTACCATCAAGATCTAGAGGTAGGGGCCCATTTTTAGTTAGCCAATACGTGACTTTATTTAGTAGGTCTTATTCCCGTTCGGTTTTTCCATGTTTGAGTGCTGGGACACCCGCAAGGACACACACGAAGGGTGCAGCCTCCGGAGGTAGCTGTATATGAGTTGTTTTATGAAGCTCTATTCTAGTAGCAGTGTATTTGGATAGACCAGGTTTGGATTGGACTTTTGGGGCAATTGGGGATGATGAGTTAGGGACTAGGGAATAAATTTGATCATTACTGTTTTTTGCAGGTGGCATTGGCAATGGCACTTCGATTGTACCAAGTGGGTGGGAACAGTTAGGTGTTACAGTTTTTCCGGTGGGAAGTAAGTTGGCCTTAATACTTTTCTCTATTCCCAGCAGCCTATCCTCTATAGAGGTAATTTTTTCCAACAGTGGAGAAATGATTGATCTGGCCAGTTGTTCGATCTGAGACAGAAAAAACAAGTTGGAAGGAGGTACTAGTTGATCTAATTTTTCCTCCGAAATTAGGGGGGATTAGTTACGGTCAATGGAGGGGTAAAGCACAGTTTTTGTAGTTTAAGTTTGTTCCCTATGGGATTAACCCCATCCCACTTCCTTTTACTGGTTGGGGGCTGGAGAAGTACTATATTTTCCGTGTTTGCATTTTTAGGCATTGAAGTATGTTCCAGTTGGCTGACGACTGGGGATGATATACTAGTTCTTTTAGCGGGGCAAGATGGTGGACTTTTAATTTCATTTCTGTCTTCTACAAAGGCATACCTAGTTTTGCAAAGAAAATTTAGGTCATCCAGCAGCGAGAAGTTTAGCGCTGGAGCCTTCGTTAGTTCTGGCGATTGCTCGGTGGGTGTGCTATCTGTGAACTGGCTAGGTTCTTTCGTGTTAGAGGTGGGCGGGGATGACCTACCATGATCTTGTGACCCAGGACGTGAACCTCTCTGGCTGATAGGTTTCTTGATATCCCCCTTGCGAGTCATGATTGGATTTGCTGAACGCAGGACAACAAGACAATCTCATTGATGTAATAATTCAAGGGAGGTAGCCCGTCCCGGCCTCCTCTGGCCTCTGAGGGCCGTAGAGGGCCCGCCCTTTGCCCGGGCTTAGCCCCGGGCACGAACCCGCGCGCGATCCCGCGATGCGGGGGCTGGACTGCTTTTCAAGCGCCTCCTGGCGCGAGATGTCAGTGGGCGGCGTGTCGCGCCGCAATGGCGCCTGGGTAGTGTAGTTTTCAGGAGTCTGTAAGGGCCGGTATACACCCCCTCGCTCGGCGGCCGCGGATGAGTCTTGCGGCGGCTGAGGGGAGGTATGGAAAGAAGATGCCCCCTGCCGGGAACAGCAGCAGCAAAGGTATGAGCCCAAAAGAAAGTGATGTCCCCCGCTCCACCGGGGCTGGACTGCTTTTCAAGCGCCTCTTGGCACGAGATGTCAGTGGGCGGCGTGTCGCGCCGCTATGGCGCCTGGGTAGTGTAGTTTTCAGGAGTCTGTAAGGGCCGGTATACCCCCCCTCGCTCGGCGGCCGCGGATGAGGGTTGCGGCGGCTGAGGGGAGGTATGGAAAGAAGATGCCCCCCGCCGGGAACAGCAGCAGCAAAGGTATGAGCCCAAAAGAAAGTGATGTCCCCTAGTAATATACTGCTGGTTCCATCCGAGTTAGAGAAAGTTAAACATGAGCAGAACATAATCGACAATGGAACTATCCTAATACATGTCAGCTTGACTGTGTGCTGCTGAGCCTGTGGGGTGAGGATGTGCACGGAGATGGAAGCACGAGTGAGTTAGAGAGATGACTTCTCGGAATTGTGGTCCGACTAAAAACACCTTAATATATCCATTTCTACACTTCATAAAACACTTGTTTTAAAAGCAATTATGTTAATTGCATCTGTAGATATTAAATCGTGTGTAAAAATGCATAACACACATTATTAATGATGTGCACTTTACTATATACTCTGAACAGTATATATTAGATCCCCTCTTCACTGAGACACTATATACTGTATATTGTATCCTGCGGTTAATGTACATTAGATCAACTCTGTACTGAGGTCAGTGTACACTGGAAATGCTCTTCGCTTTTTCTGTGGTCAGAGTTCAGCAGAGGAACTCTGTACCGTGTCTGAGGTCAGTGTAGAGAAAAGATGCTGTACTATACCCTCCTGTCAGAATACCTTTGATAAGCTCTGAACGGAGGTCCGTGTGCATGAGAGATGCTGTTTGCTAGTTCTGAGATCAGAATACACTAGAAGGGCCCTGCAATGTTTCTGAGGTCAATGTGTTGATGAAAATTTAAGCCAAAGGAGCTCTGCAAGATAGAGATTCTGTTTTGCTCGAGAAATGTAGTGCTTAAGTGAAAATCACATCCTGATGGGCACGTACACTGTTTTATCCATAATTGTAGGCCCTGGGGATTAAAGGTTATTTTGTTGCCTCTTGTTTCTTTGGTTTGATTTGTGGGGCTGTTTTTTGCGGCAAAAGTCATTATCAGCCAGCGAACAAATAATGGGGCTCTAGGGGTTAGGCATGGAATGGGGTCCGTCCATCATCCTCCCATGACCTCCAGGCTGCCCATTGTTAGAAGGTCAATACTCATATTCTAAGGACAAGCGACAGGCCTGAGGTCCTAACCATAAATGATTGCTCCCGAACACAGATCTGTGCAGTTTCAGGGAATGCCGCCCTGGGCTCTGGCAAGTGAGAAGACACCCGGCCCCATTTAGGTTCAATTTAGCAGAGCCTCATCAGTGCTGAAGGAAATGAGTGCATTGTAGTTTAAGGCTCACCGGCCTTGCCACGCTGTAAAACGCATTATGACTCGCTCATGTGTGAAGACGGCACGTGGACCCAAGTGGAACTGAGCCTGAGGAGACCAGGGCCCTGATTGGCTGGAGACACCAGGGCTTCATCATGGCAGGAAAAAAAACACAGGCGCAATATCATGGCTGACCGAGAAGTCACATCATGGCTGAAAGCAACAAAGCAGGAACATACAAGAAGATACGGGGGCCCATGTTGTCTGAATTATCAAGCCATAATCATAGCTGATATCACTAGAGTCCTTCATAAACAAATAGTAATCAAGAGAAACTTCACCTACACAAATTTACGGGGGACCCTGGCTCATAAACTGAGGGTGGAAGTTCCGGACTTGGGAATGACATGGCAGCCTGAGTCCTTTAAATACCGGATACACGTCACATACCCCTGCAGAGGATATAGAGCTTGACATTGGAAGACGGACGCGTGGTATAAACAATCTCTCCCTTTGAGGGTGGCTCTTAGTACAATGATCGTGCTTCCTAGGTGCCTATATGTATTTCAAGTCAAGAAGAAAAGGTTGGGGTCCTGTATCTGTACTGGCTTGGACCACTCAAATATGCTGAACAAACAAAAATGCCAGACAGATTTTATTTTTTCATTTTTTAATTCCCACTCAGTCAAAAATGTACTGGAGGGTTGTCTATTTTATTTTAGTTTTTGAATTTTTATAAAAACATTCATCACTTTAAAATATGTCATCAGATAGACAGTCAACAAACAGTGAAAAAAATTACATAAAAACAACAGATGTGCAATAATGTGCAATAATAAACTGTACAAGTGCTCGAGAGAAATATGTGTCAATTAATGCAGGTAACACAAAACAATACGCAATGGTATACCTAACTTTACATTCTCATTAGGAACCAGTCCTTTCTATTGGGTACAAAGACAAGCGGGCCTGCCTGTCTTACTTGAGCCAAGGATCAGAAAACTGATTGAAGGGTTGCACGCCTAGGGAACACACAGTGTGGATTTGAACAGCCCTAGTGGCACCCTTGTTATTTTTCGAAGGCTCAGGTTTGTTCAGCATATATGTATTTCAAGGTACGATATGTTTGTAGCTCAGGTCTGTCTTCTGCAGGATTGACCCTATGCTCAGTGCGCTTTGCTGGGGAGGAACACGATTCAAGATTACCTTTAACACTCTGAAACAATCCATTCCAGCCTGAATATTATCACTTAGTATCCCAGATGCAACACTTCCGATTATGGATGGCTGGGGGCACTGACGGTGAAAGGAGCCTCCTGGTAAAATGCCACCCTTTAAATAATCTGGGTATGGCGCATTCAATGCCGAGGTCAGAGGGGCAAGATTTGATGTCTCATATTCGGGAACGATACTATAAGTACGCGGTGGGGTGGGACTTCCTATATGTCTGACATGGAAATATGGAGTTGTTCAGCTTTCCTCTGTCTGAAATGGACGGCAGAGACAACGGGATAGAATTACAAGGCTGCAGCGGCCGGAACAATCTATATGAGAGTGGCGGCTGGTGATCTCTGAAAATATTGAGGTGTAAAAGCTGCTCAGAATTGTAGTGAGTGAACGAGCGTTCCCTACCAGGGGCCCCCCAAACCTCCGTCAAAAGGTCAAATACTACAGGTACAGCACATTTTTAAAAGCATAAATATGATAAAAGGCTCAGCAAATATTTCCGTAATTTAAAAATATGCGGGCTAAACCTGACCCTTGTCAGAAGTGTAGCAGGGTAAGTTTCCCGAAGAAAAGTTTGAGAAAAAGACAACATTGTGCATTTTTCAGCACTTGTTCGTTAACAAGTAAAAAAAAAGAATGTTAATAATTATGACTATAAACACCATGATTAACAATGATTAAAATACTCAACAGGGACAATCGAAAGACCTATGTATAAGAGTTTATTCTCTTTGTTGCAAAAAGTTGGAATGTACATTCATTAACCTACACAGATAATCACTTACTCTGTGCTTTCCAGGGGCGGCTCCTCCGCGATGACAGGGGAGCGTCGCCCTACTGGCTCAGAGCCAGCAGGTGAAAAATAAAACGATATTCTCTCATCGTTTTATTTTTTACCTGCTGGCTCAGCCAGTGTGTGCAGGGAGGGGCGGGCTTGGGCCATGGGAGGGGGGAGGATGACTGGTTGTGTACTTCTAAGTGTGTATGCGTGTTTGGCCGGCTGTCATAGGCCAGCCAAACACACATGCGCACTTAGGTTTCTCCAACCCAGCTGAATTGATCAGTTGGGCTGGAGAAACAGCACAGACTCCTTGAACTGAGCTCAACGTCAAACCAGCCTGCTCAGGCCAATGCTTGCTCTCATAGCATGAGAGCAGCGCGGGCATTGCACAGGGAGTCTGTGATGCTGTCCCAGTGGCTGCTGGGGCCAGAAAAAACAATGAGGTGCGACGCGACATGGGAGGCGGCCAGCAGCTTCAGGTAATTTCCCTTTTTTAAATTATTATTTTAAACATTAACCCCCTCCGCAGTCCCCCTCCCGCGCTCCCCCGTGCTGCCTCCACCCACCAACCACTTTTTATTTGTTGCGGCCGCCGCTGGTGCTTTCATGTTGAAATTCTTACACAGAGCAGCATTAATGCAGACAGTACTCCTTTCAATATAAATCAACATCAATATATCTGCACTCGCACAGGCAGATCTTTTTTAATTCAGCTGGGTCCTTACTTTGTCAACACAGATTGGTGTTTGGACCCAATCAATATTTCTTCTAGCCCTTATCCTTCAGCTGTAAATCAAGAATGAAGTTAATGTCAGGCAGACCAAATCTCCCGGAGCTGGAGGGTGCCTCTCACTGTATAACACATTCCCATCCATTTCCTCAAATTTTAGCTAGCAGAGCTACATTGACGAGCGCCTTGCTGTGAAATGCCACCAATATGCCATAGTCATCACACTAAAATACACATATTCTTGTCCTATCTCTCACTCGGCTGAGTGTAAACCACTTTCTCTATGTCAGAAGAAGTAACATATAAAACCTCAAAAATACAGTTATAGTGGTATTAATAACTGTAACACGTGTCCCCCTCATCTAGAAATGTATAGATAGTAAATTCTAGTAGAGTTATACATTTCTTTCAGCATGTTGTGTTTAATGAGTTGCTTTGCCTACTTACCAAACAGCCTGTGTACAGAGCATGGGTAGGACACATAAGTAAACTTGTTGGCACTCTTAGAAGACACAGGTGTCCTCACTTTGGCCTCAGCTGATGGCAGCTTTTGAGAGCTCACAGTGTTATAGCAGACTTTTAGGTCCATTATTATAAATGCTGTACAGCACAGATCGCTGATACCGATAAAACACCTTAGGAGTGTAATAAATACACACAAGTGGCCAGAAGTCACAAAAAATGGTCTGCACCCTTCAGTGATCTAGTACATATGTTGCATCTTACGAGTAAAGATCTTAATAAATGTACACAATTTCAGTATTGTCAGTTTTCCCAAGAAATAGTATGGATGGGGGCACTGACGGTGAAAGGAGCCTCCTGGCAAGATGCCACCCTTTAAATATTCTGGGTATGGTACATTCAGTGCCGAGGTCAGAGGGGCAAGATTTGATGTCTCATATTCGGGAACGATACTGTAAGTACATGGTGGGGTGGGACTTCCTATATGTCTGACATGGAAATATGGAGTTGTTCAGCTTTTCTCTGTCTGAAATGGACGGCAGAGACAACGGGATAGAATTACAAGGGTGCAGCAGCCTGAACAATCTATATGATAGTGGCGGCTGGTGATCTTTGAAAATAATGGGTTGTAAAAGCTGCTCAGAATTGTGGTGAGTGAACGAGCAGTCCCTATCGGGGGTCACACAAACCATCCGTCAAGATATTTTTTTTTTTAAAAGGTCAAATACTACAGGTACAGCACATTTTTAAAAGCATAAATATGATAAAAGGCTCAGCAAATATTTCCGTAATTTAAAAATGTGCGGGCTAAACCTGACCCTTGTCAGAAGTGTGGCAGGGTAAGTTTCACGAAGAAAAGTTTGAGAAAATGACAACATTGTGCATTTTTCAGCACTTGTTCGTTAACAAGTCTAAAAAATAGAATGTTAATAATTATGACTATAAACACCATGATTAACAATGAATAAAAAAACTCAACAGGGACAATCCAAAGACCTATGTATAAGAGTTTATTCTCCTTGTTGCAAAAAGTTGGAATGTACATTCATTAACCTACACAGATAATCACTTACTCATGTGCTTTCCATGGGAGGCTCCTTCGCGATGACAGAGGAGCGTCGCCCTACTGGCTCAGAGCCAGCAGGTGAAAAATAAAACGATATTCTCCCATCGTTTTATTTTTCACCTGCTGGCTCAGCCAGTGTGTGCAGGGAGGGCCGGGCTTGGGCCATGGGAGGGGGGAGGATGACTGGTTGAGTACTTCTAAGTGTGTATGCGTGTTTGGACGGCTGTCATAGGCCGGCCAAACACACATGCGCACTTAGGTTTCCCCAACCCAGCTGAATTGAACAGTTGGGCTGGAGAAACAGCACAGACTCCCTGAACTGAGCTCAACGTCAAACCAGCCTGCTCAGGTCGATGCTTGCTCTCATAGCATGAGTGGTACAAAAGGGAGTGGGTGATGGACGGAGCATCTGAACCAATCAAACATTCACACCCAGTCAACAGATCTGGGTTTAATCCATCACCATTCTTTAGCCCACTCTGCCACCCCAGTTCAGACATGGCCATCTGCAAATCAGTCTGACCCTGTGCCTCATGGGAACAGTCCAGCCCGAACTGCCAAGCCATGTCTTCCCTGGACCGGAAACAAGCTTCCGAGGACCGGTTTCTGGCATTTCAGCCGTCTTCAGCCCAGCTTGCTTGAATCCAGTGGCAAAGTGAGGAAGGGATTAAACGGTGATGGATTAAACCCAGATCTGTTGACTGGGTGTGAGTGTTTGATTGGTTCAGATGCTCCGTCCATCACCACCACCTTTTGTACCACTTTGTTCGCCATAAGTTGGCAGGGTATGCTCAGACGTGAGCCCCTTGCTTACTTTGCCACTGTATTCAAGCAAGCCGGGCTGAAGACGGCTGAAATGCCAGAAACCGGTCCTCGGAAGCTTGTTTACGGTCCTGGGAAGGCATGGCTTGGCAGTTCGGGCTGGACTGTTCCCATGAGGCACAGGGTCAGACTGATTTGCATATGGCCATGTCTGAACTGGGGTGGCAGAGTGGGCTAAAGAACGGTGATGGATTAAACCCGGATCTGTTGACTGGGTGTGAGTGTTTGATTGGTTCAGATGCTCCGTCCATCACCACCCCCTTTTGTACCACTCATAGCATGAGAGCAGCGCGGGTATTGCACAGGGAGTCTGTGATGCTTTCCCAGTGTCTGCTGGGGCCTGAAAAAACAATGAGGTGTGACGCGACGCAGGAGGCGGCCAGCAGCTTCAGGTAATTTTAAAATTATTATTTTAAACATTAACCCCCTCCGCACTTGCCCTCCTGCGCTCCCTGTGCTGCCTCCACCCGCCTCACCACTTTTTATTTGTAGCTGCCGCCACTGGTGCTTTCATGTTGAAATTCTTACACAGAGCAGCATTAATGCAGACAGCCCTCCTTTCAATATAAATCAACATCAATATATCTGCACATGCACTGGCAGATCTTTTGTAATTCAGCTGGGCCCTTACTTTGTCAACATAAAATGATGTTTAGACCCAATCAATATTCTTCTAGCCCTTATCCTTTAGCTGTAAATCAAGAATTAAGTTATTGTCAGGCAGACCAAATCTCCCGGAGCTGGAGGGGGCCTCTCACTGTATAACACATTCCCATCCATTTAATTTTAAAAATTTAATTTTAATAGCGATTTGTAAAGCGCCTGGTGACCCAAGGGCATCCCCGCGCTATAGGAGTTGTAATCCAGTTGAGGGAGAAGGAGGGAGGAAGGACGTTTAATTGGGAAATAGGTGTGTTTTCAATTTTTTTCGAAATACCAGGTAGTTGGGTTCAAGTCTGAGGGAACGTGGAAGGGCGTTCCATCCAGTGGCTGCTTGGACAGAAAAGCATCGTCCTCCTGTGCGTGTCTTTTTGAATCTGGGGATGTTAGCCAGGTGCTCATTCTCGGATCGTAGGGATCTGGGTGCTTTGTAGTGAGTGATCATGCTGCTGAGTATCGCGGGACCGGATCCGTTGATCAGCTTGTGTGTCGTGCACATGGCTTTGAAATGCACCCTTTGGCGCACAGGGAGCCAGTGCAAATCCCTGAGGGCAGGTCTGGCGGACACTCTAGGGGGAAGGTTGGTGAGCAGACGTGCTGCAGCGTTCTGTGTACGCTGCAGTCTCGTCAAGGTGGCCTCAGGGGCTCCCAGGTAGACCATGTTGCTATAGTCCAGGCGAGACAATACTAGCCCCTGGATAAGCAATTTCCTGGAAGCAGGTGGTAGTAAGGGGAGAATTTTGCGGGTCGTGCGCATGAGCCCGAAACAGGTACCCGAGGTTTTGGCTGCTTGCTCCTCAAATTTTAGCTAGCAGAGCTACATTGACGAGCGCCTTGCTGTGAAATGCCACCAATATGCCATAGTCATCACACTAAAATACACACATTCTTGTCCTATCTCTCACTCGGCTGAGTGTAAACCACTTTCTCAATGTCAGAAGAAGTAACATATAAAACCTCAAAAATACAGTTATAGTGGTATTAATAACTGTAACACGTGTCCCCATCATCTAAAAATGTATAGATAGTAAATTCTAGTACAGTTGTGCATTTTTTTCAGCATTGTGTTTAATGAGTTGCTTTGCCTACTTATCAAAGAGCCGGTGTGCAGAGCATGGGTAGGACACATAAGTAAACTTGTTGACACTCTTAGAAGACACAGGTGTCCTCACTTTACCTCAGCTGATGGCAGCCTTTGAAAGCTCACAGTGTTATAGCAGACTTTTAGGTCCATTATTATAAATGCTGTACAGCACAGATCGCTGATACCGATAAAACACCTTAGGAGTGTAATAAATAGACACAAGTGGCCAGAAGAGTTGTATTTTGCAGTGTGCATTGCGTAATAATTTTGTGATTCATTCTCATTCTCAAGCAGTTATACACACACTCTCTCTCATGCAGGCACACACATGCAGACACACAAACTCATGCTCTCACACCTGCACACATTAAGTAACATTAGAGACAGTTTTTAACTAACATTGGTTCTGTTACTCTAAGGGCCTGCTCTGCTGAAACATCTACCACGGGGAAGATCCTTCTACCTCGCAGCAGAGACCTGGAACACCCTGCCTCTCCCCCCTAAGGCAATAACCGTCACTGCCCCAATTCAGGAAGGACCTCAAAACCTAGCTCTTCGACTTAACCAAAGTGCCTTGTGACAGATCTGCAACCAACCCTCTCTATCCCTCCCTCAGCATCTTGAGACCCTTATGGGTGAGTAGTTGTGCTTTACAAGCCACTTGATTGATTGATTGACCACTTACTCTACATGATGTGCAACTGCAGGAACTTAGTGCAAAGTTAAAGTGCACGTAGAGTACAGAGTATTTAGATAGAAAAGCAGGGGTGGGATTACAAAAGGGAAGGCCTCCTCAAGGCCTCTCCTAGATTCTGACAGGGCTGGATGTTTAGTCCTATCACAAGCAGGGACAGGATTTGGGATTCCACCCCTGTGATTTTCGTCAGATTTCATATGGTCATAGGTATGCACTGATGAGCACCAAGACTGAATCGCTTTATCTCCTGCACTGCTAAAGACATCTGCAATACGTCTCCTAAATGTTTTAAAGAGAAACAAAACCCGTCTGATATTGTCCGTCTGGTTGGTGCAAATAAAAAAATCAACCCATTTATGACTTTTATGGATTTCCTTGGTCTCTTCCTTAAGAAGATGTGTCTCCTGGATGACAATGACCTGCGCTGGAGAGTCTCTTAGATATTACAGGATTCTGGCTCTTCTTGACCTCACGCGCAGTCCATTGACATTCCAGGACAATATTTGGAGTGTTTTCATGATAACTTAAGTCTGAGACTCCGGACCTGCCCTAGACCAAGGAAAAACCAACATCTAACTCCTTGCAATCCAGCTAGAACTATATGGACTAAATCTAAAAAAACTGAGGCTAATGAGGTATTTTTATATGTTATGCCCCTGTGTTCCCCTTGCCCCCGCCCAACCCTCTCTCCCCCCTGGAGAAACCTTCCCCCCGTATATATCTGGACTGGTTTTGTCCAAATGTTGCACCCCGGAGCTACCTGCCCCATCCCATTCTGACCGTGTATCATTTTCAAACCTAACAAAAATTACACCCGTGCCGGAAAAAAAAGTAAATAGATACTACAAAAGCGATAAATAGTTGCGTCAATCAAGACCCAAATCCTCCTGCAGTCTTATTTCTCAATTTGGTTTGTACAGAATCGGTGGATAGGAGACTCAAATATACAATTTAGTACTGCACTACAATACGAACAAACCTTTGCCTCTTTTTGAACTACACCCAAGAATGAAGAATGAAAAGCTGCCACTAATGGCCCGCCCTCCTTGCTGATGGTGTCAAGCAACTCATCTGCCTCCTGAACTGATCTTATGTCATGCATTTTATTATTATGCATAACTTTCAGGAAGGCAGGGAATTTCAATTGTACTACTGCGCCAATCTTCTTAAAATTGTCCATCTTCCTGCCTAGTTCCCACTGCCTTTTGAAAGTGCCCCTAGCAAGATCTGAACAGATTTTGAAGGAAAGATCTCTAACCCTTAAAGTTTTTGCCTTTAAAGCCAAATTCAGAATTTTCTCCTTTAAGGAGTAGGTAAGAAATGTAATCAGAATTTTTCGTGGCTTTGTTCTGTTTGGGTTCCTTCGAAACGGGTCCCTGTGAAATCTTTGAATATCTTTTCCTAAGATTTCTGCTGATTCTTCAAGCGACAAGCCTTCCTTAAGCAGTGAGATGATATATGCCTTGAGATCGGGCCCTTCACTCTCTTCCGGAATATTCATAATACGTAGGGTGTTTCTACAGGAGTTGTTTTCCAGCATCTCTATTCTATCACGAAAAGCATCTTCCCCTCTTTTAATTATTTGAATCTCAGTCTCTGCTGTCCCGAGATTGGCTTTCAATTCTTCCAAAGATTTCTCTAAGGACTCAGGGCCAGATGCAGGTCACCAAATACCGGTCTATTTGGTGATTGAGATGTAGGGGGCCTATATTTTACAGAATCGGTAAATTTACCGATTCGGTAAATTTACCGATTCTGTAAAATACAGAATCGGTAAATTTACCGAATCGGTAAATCTATATGTAGGTGGCACTGGAAACAGTGCCACAGGCCCCTAAGAATTCGTTATTTACCATGTAATACTATTGCATGGTAAATAACGAATTCCTGTGTGCATGCACATCTGTGCATGTACACCTGTGCATGTATGTGTGTCACATGGCACACAAGCCTGAATCAGGGGTGCAACAGCGTGTCAAAGTGACACCCTGTCCCCCTTGTCAATTCGGTAATTTTACTGATTCGGTATTTACCGATTCGGTAATTGCCATAGGTTCCTATGGGCCTCAAGGCCCATAGGAATCAATGGCAATTACCGAATCGGTAAAAACCGATTCGGTAATTATGAATGAATGAATGAAGTGGGATTTACACATGCGCAACTTAGCCCCATGGGTGTCAAGGCGCCTACCAATAGTCTAGCTGAGTCGACAGATGTAAAGAGCTTACTGATATGCATCAACAAAAAAACAAGTTTTTAGAGCCTTCCTAAAGAGATCCAATGAGGGTTGTGACTTAATCTCAAAGGGAAGTGAGTTCCATACTTGGGGTGCCAGGATGGAAAAGACCTTGCTCCCCCATCTAACCCTCATAGAACGAGGAACTACCAGGTGATTAAGCTCAGAAGAGCGTAGGCACCTACTCGGAACATATCGAGTGAGCCGAGATCCCAGAGCATCAGTAGGACCAGCCATGAGAGCACGATATGTAAGGCACAGAAGTTTAAAAGATACTCTCGAGGTGATAGGGAGCCAATGAAGACTCTTCCTTGCCATGGTCACAGACGACATCCAGGGCAAGGCCAAAACAAACCGTGCCGCCGCATTCTGTACGACCTGTAGGCGCTGTAGGAGGCCCTTGTTAGCTCCGGCATAGAGGGAGTTACAGTAATCAAGCCTTGAGCCAACAAGGGCAACCACAACCTGCTTACGTGCCTGTAGGGGGAGATAGTGAAGGATCCTCTTCAGAGTCCTAATAACACCCCAACAGGTGGCCACAGTTTTGTTAACCTGGGCTTCCATAGAAAGCCGAGTATCAAAGATGACCCCAAGGTTCCTCGCCGATTGAGTGGGAGTAGGGCAATTGCCTAAAGATGGAGGCCACCAGGCACCAGACCATATGTCCTGGTCTTTACCAAAGACCAGGACCTCTGTTTTGTCACCGTTCAACTTTAGGGAGTTGAGAATCATCCACTCTGCAACAAGTTGCATACAGGACCTAAAGTTAGAAGCGGTGACAGTCACAGAGTGGGTCAGGGAGACCATGATCTGCGTGTCATCAGCGTACGATACTACCTCCATCCCCTGAGATCTTACAAGTCTAGCAAGGGGGGCCACGTAGATATTAAACAGGGTCGGACTCAATGCCGGGAAGCGGACCCGCCCAACAGCGGTGTAACTCACCAAGTTATCGTGCAGGTAAGGGCCAGCAGAATTAAAATCAGGGACAAATAACAGATACAAAATAAAATATTCTAAACAGGCTAAAGTTAAAATATGTCAGCAGCTCGGCACCAGCGCTACAATAGCGTGCGCACGCGAGTAAAGACAGCTAGAGAGGGAGCATTAAGCATTTACCTCTCCTTTTATGCCCGCCTAGCGTCCTTGTGACGGCTAGAGCGAGTGGGCTGCAACAATGCGCCGGAAAGCGGCACCGCCTACCCCCAGGATGGCGCAGGCTGCAGGGAGAGACGCCGGGAAGCGGACCCGCCCAACAGCGGTGTAACTCACCAAGTTATCGTGCAGGTAAGGGCCAGCAGAATTAAAATCAGGGACAAATAACAGATACAAAATAAAATATTCTAAACAGGCTAAAGTTAAAATATGTCAGCAGCTCGGCACCAGCGCTACAATAGCGTGCGCACGCGAGTAAAGACAGCTAGAGAGGGAGCATTAAGCATTTACCTCTCCTTTTATGCCCGCCTAGCGTCCTTGTGACGGCTAGAGCGAGTGGGCTGCAACAATGCGCCGGAAAGCGGCACCGCCTACCCCCAGGATGGCGCAGCTGCAGGGAGAGACGCCGGGAAGCGGACCCGCCCAACAGCGGTGTAACTCACCAATTACCGAATATTCCCGATTCGGTAATTGATTTGGTAAAAATACCTACATCCCGATTGCCAGTTCTTAAATACCGAATCGGTATGATTCGGTATTTAAGAATCGGTAATCTGGGATTACATACATCTGGCCCTCAGTCCTGGAATTTAGGAGATCCACCTTCCTCTCTAGGGACTCACAATAATTCCTTATCTCGTTTTGATTGCCAGCTGATACGGAGAAACCTCTCTTTATATCCTCTGTTAACGAAGCGAAAAGAGTTTCCATTGAGGCTACTGAAGTCCCAGCCACTCCTTGAGACTCAAGGCCAATATCTACCCCTTTGCTTTCTTGGCTGACAGCTTCAGCATAGCTCTGGTCAACCAGCTCAATTACTTCAACAGGCATGGTCTCAGGCATATGATCAGCAACTGTAGTTAATACATCGCTATGGTTGGGTGGAGACCTAACAGACTCCATGTTATCAACAGATGAGCTAAACGGGGAATAAACAATGGAGCCCCCTCTAAGGTCTTTCCCCTTCTTTGTAAAATTCAAAATCTCAGGTTGTACTCGGAAAAAAGACCGTAAAGAGGGAGTGACCCTAACTTCGCTGTGTGGGGTGTTGCTTTTATTCCTTCCCGACCTTAATACTCCTGCCTTTAACCTGATAGTTTTGGAATGCTGTACAATCACTGGAGATTTCTTCATTCGACGAGCCTCCCAAAGTTTGCTCCACCGCTAGTTGTACACTAGCTTTTCCATTCCCTTTAGCCCTCACAGAGCCTGAGGCAGCCCCCGTGTTTCCTGCCTTTCCTCTTGCCTCCCCTTATGACCGCCCCTGGAGCCCCAGTTGCCTCCAAACCTTCTCTCACCTGTAGAGGAGAACATACCTGTACCCCTGTCTACTGTGCCTGTTCTGGTGCAGTTTCTGGGGGTGACTCCCCTGTTTCCAAACAAGCCGAAGGGTCAGGACTGCTAGACGTAGCCGCCGAAACAGACTCTTTGGAAGCGGCTCTTGACTCTTCCCCGACCTGCTTCGCTGGGTCGAAGAACTGACTGATGCGCCTATTTCTGTCCCATGAGCATTATGCAATCTTCCCTGGTGCTTTTCGCTCATTGATTCGCCGGAGTATTTTTCTCAAGGTTCTCGGCTCGTCTTGCTGAAAAGTGTGCTGCCCTTAGATGTGTGTGGAGACCCCCAGTGCCTTCCACCCGCATTGCTTTCCTCGCTGGTACGTGCCCGCCCTGGAGCTGAGGCGGGGCCGCAGAGCGGCGGCTCAGGGTCTCCTCCGGGTAACGGAGGCAATGCCAGCATCAGTCGGTTCTTCGACCCAGCGAAGCAGGTCGGGGAAGAGTCAAGAGCCGCTTCCAAAGAGTCTGTTTCGGCGGCTACGTCTAGCAGTCCTGACCCTTCGGCTTGTTTGGAAACACGGGAGTCACCCCCAGAAACTGAACCAGAACAGGCACAGTAGACAGGGGTACAGGTATGTTCTCCTCTACAGGTGAGAGAAGGTTTGGAGGCCACTGGGGCTCCAGGGGCGGTCATAAGGGGAGGCAAGAAGAAAGGCAGGAAACACGGGGGCTGCCTCAGGCTCTGTGAGGGCTAAAGGGAATGGAAAAGCTAGTGGACAACTAGCGGAGGAGCAAACTTTGGGAGGCTCGTCGAATGAAGAAATCTACTTGTGTTAAAACCTGTGTGATACTTGAATCTCATAGTAACGGTGGGGCTGACAGGATATCGGTCACAATGTCAACACTATCTCTTAAGACCCTGTCCTTCCAATATGCTTATATTGTAGGTACAATGCTTGTGAGGAATAAGGCTCCTACAGATATCTTGGGATAAATATGTTGATAGTCTTTCTATTCTTTAAATTGTCTCCAGGTCTTGGGCGATAGCTGGACAATACAATCTGGTTATAACTTAGGCTTTGCTTTATTTAAGCTTTGTTTTAGTGCCTTGACAAGCTGATTAATCCTTTTAGGCCTAGATTGTTGATTTTGTTAATTAGAAATATCTCAAACTACTGAATGGATTTACAGCAAATCCCAAACATGATCTATTATTATGAAACATTTACCTTCCTGCAAATGTATCTTTCTGTCAAGGGGATGAGATATAGCCTAACAACCAGAGCTGCTGACTTTGGAACTGGGGAACAAGGGTTGCGACTGGCATCAGCTCAGCATCCTGTGATGCAGGGCAAATCATATACTCACCATGTGTCCAAAACAGTAGTGAATCTTACCTTTTGTAGTGCAATCTGGTGCTCACATAAAGCGCCCCATGCTCTTGGGCCGAGATAATGCTATATAAAACTGCAAAAAATAAAACGTTTAGTGCAAATATTTGTGGCCGTTCTTGTCTCTGTCAGAGAACAATAGTATGATGGGGATTTCCAATACATCGCTACAAAAACCGTTCTCCTAATAGTATTTCAGTCCATCATTACGTTTGCACCAGTCATCAACCAGAGGTATGTACACAAGCAAAAACAGCATTCCCTTGGAGTAAGGGTCTAAAATATAATTTTCCTCTATAATGTGTATGTGGTTACATAATTGCAGTGTCAGAGCAAAGATGTATTAATTATGAGGTTATGACAGGCAGAGCAATAATCCCGCCTGCCACCAATATTTGTTTAGTTAAGTATCTGTGCATTTTTTCCCACAAAAACAAAGTCAGAGGTGGCGGCTAATTAGGCTATGACATACTAGGCAAACAGAGAGACTAACTGAGCCCTGCAGTTCTCATTTGTCATATTAATCAATTTGCATTTTGCAGTCAGAAGGAAGTTTGGTTTTACATACCTGACACCAGCACATACTGCTTCGATGTGGAATGCTGCGGTTGTATGACGGGGTTCAACATGATGATTCAGCGGCATGTCCCATCCTCACATATAAAACAAACAATAGCAAAGCCTATAGGTCTTGCTTTTTTGGTCTATTCCAGTGTTTTACAACCTGAGGCCGACTTTGTGGAAAATTAGTGTGTTTTGGTGAACATTATCTGCGCCATCTTGCCTCTTCCCCTGATGCCACACTTTTGTCGTGCGCGCCCGCCATTTTAAGATGCCCCGATCAGAACAAACCCTTTTGCATGCCGCTGGCCCCCGACATAGCCCTTTGCCTTCACTAAGCCTGCACGCTGACCACCCCCTGCTTGCACCTGCCTTGAGTCATAAACCCCTCTTCGGCGCTGCTCTGCCCCAGGCCCTCATCCTGTTCCCAGCGCGACACCTCCCTGCTTTCCTTTCATGATCTCCGGCCCTTAGATGCAAACCCCCTTTTTCCCCGTGTGCCCGTTTTGTCCTCCCCGTTCCCAAGCCGACACCCAGCTCTGCCGATACCATCCTTGCCCCTCCCCGTACAATAGAAAGCTTCCCCCATCAAAGAATCCCCGGGTTGATCAAAGCCCCCACCCCATGAGATCCGATCAAACTCCCCACATTCCGTGAATCGGCGGATTATCCAGCTGCGCGATGCTCATCACCTGTTGTGACTAGGGTGGGGACTTCAACTGTAAATGTGTGTGGGAACGGGCCCAAAGGGGAGTTCCGAGAATGTCTTTTCCGTACATCAAAGCTTTAACATGTATGTGTAATCTACAATAAAGTCATAAATGTGGGTATAAGAGGCCAGGCCTCAAAAATACAGTTAGAGCACCTCAGAACGATACCTTCTGTCCGTTTCGTTGTGTTCTCCTCCGGAGAGAATAAAAAAACCTTGTTTCCTGCTTTCCAGTCTCCAGCGCCTGCCTCTTCATTGATTTAAATAACTAGAGGGTCACAGAGGAAATACCGCCGGGCAAATATCGATTGTCCCCGACCCAAGCTGAACTTTTTACAATTGGCGTCCCAAGCGTGGGGCCCATCAGCGACTCGTGGACCCAGTGGGAGAGGTCCCGACGACAGAGTGAACGACTGCAACGATCGGGAGAGCTCTTGCCCAATAGACCCTCGTCTGGCAGCCGATCATCCGAACTTCACTAGTTCCGAACAGACCTCTCTCGAGTGATCTACGGTCCTGACTGGGAACCATCAGGAGTGCCGTGAGAAATACGAGAAAAAGAGGACGATCGGGCGCTGGATTCGGAAGACAAGAAACTGTCCACATGGTCCGGGTCGTATTTGGTCGGTCGTGGCAATGGCTAAAGTGCGTACAGTGGGGGGTGTCGTTTGCAACAATAAAAACATCGGAAAGTTTTACTCATTCATTTGTAAGAGACTAAAACGTCTATTAATTGGCTGGGGGTTCGGGGGCATATATTTTCCTATATGCATACCGTACGTGAGCGTCGTAAATGAGGTTTACATCAGTTATAAAAATATAATACATTGTACATTTGTAATCAACATTTGTAACGGGGATCCTTTCATACTGTTCGTCGTGTGAGTTCTCCTTGTCTTTTCTAGCCAAGTGTACAAAGGATCATATAAAATCTCAGAACATCAAGTTTATATTAGTGCGAAGGAACACCACGAGGTGTTCGTAAGTTCCGATTGATACCAGCGCCATTTTGGGCGGGGCCGGCACAGTCCGGAAGCAGCATCAGGGGGAAATGTTTCCATTACTGGCAGTTTGGACCAGAGTCCTTTTCGGCAGTTCTAGGATTCACGCTAACAGAAGGTGTGGCAATGTCATGTTTGTTTCGTTGGCGATCAAGGCAGCCGTCCCTTACCGGAAACCTGCAAAGGCCGAAGGTTCCGCCGGGGACCTTTGTATGATCTTCAAGGCTGCGGAGATGCTGTCGGAGATGGGGGCTCGTGCTCCATGGGACAAATGTTCGAGTTATATGGCTGGCCAAAGTTACTCTAGTGGCCGGGGCCCGCCTTCCAGCGGATCCAGACGCCATTTTGAGGCCCTACAGGGGCCACTCTCGTCGACATGACATACGCTCCCTCCTTGACTGTGGACAGACGGCCGCCTCATACTTCCCGACCTCTCCGCCACTTTTGACACCCTCTCCCACCACACAGTCATCATGAGACTACACACATCAGGAATACAACAACTACCACTCAAATGGATAGCTTCCTTTCTCTACTGAAGAACACGAGTCAGGCTCTTACCGTTCACATCAGAATCCAAGGACCTCATCTGCAGAGTCCCTCAGGTATCATCACTCAGCCCCATGCTTTTCAAGGTATACATGACTTCTCTGGCAAACATCATCAGCTCCCACAGAATAGTCCAATCTGCTTGTGATTAGGGCCTGTGTGGTGGCACGTCTGGTGTCCAGTAAGAGCCACTTGAAGATTTTATGTAACATGCAGAGGATATGGAAACATGAGGAGGAGAGGACATTGACCTAAGACTTCATGGTGAGGTTAGTGTCCAGGATGAGTCCTAGGTCCCTAGTATGGTTGGTTGGGGTAGTTGTGGGTCACCGGGTGGAGTCCCAAGGTGAAGTCTTATTCTTGAAGATCAGCACTTCAGTATTGTTGGTGTGAAACTTAAGGCAATTTTCTTTTATCCAGTTGGCCATGCTGGTCATACATTGTTTGAAGTTTGTCTAGGTGGTGACAATGTCCTCTGAGAGGGAACAGATGAGCTGAATGTCATCGGCTTAGGAGATGATGGTGCTCCCCCACCACTTGTGGTTCTTAATAAGAAATGTATTTTCTGTACAGCCCGGTAGCTGCCATTTGCTGCCTAAAGGAAAGCGGATAAGGGTTTGAGGTGGACAAGTGTTTTGGAGCTTTGAAGATTTCTTGCTGAACATTTTCTAAGTCCCAATGCCGAATGTGACTTTTCCGGAGGTGCAGGGATCCTTGAGCAAGATGCAACTGAAAGTCAATCAGATGCTATGGACTGCCAGTCAGATTCTAGTTTCGGAGCGTCCCTTTGTGGCTCTCGAGAAAAAGTTTTCAAACTTTCTTCTGGTGACTAAATAACCACAGGAGTAATGTAATGTAAGGTGAATTTGTAGAGCTCTGCTTGTCACCCTTGAGGTTATCCAAGCGCTGAGTAGGTGAGTGTAGTCATGTGGAGAGAGACTGGGATTGAATACAGGCAGTTTTGATGGTCCTGCAAGAAGACTAATTGAATAGCTAGATCTTCAGCTTCTTGCAGAGTTCAAGAAGTGAGGAGGAGGTCCTGATGTGTTGGGGGAGGTTGTTGCATGATTTGGCCATTTGGTAGGAGAATGATCGACTTCTTGTTATACTTCTGTGGATGCGGGGTTCTGTGGATTACAGGTAGAAGGGAAGCAATGGACTGTGGGTAGGGTAAAGAAGTACGATGACCTTGAGATTAGCTAACAACATTTTAAAATCCAAGGAGAGTGAAACAAGGAGCTAGGTGGGAGCAACACAGAGTTACAGATCTAAAAGCTGCATGAGAGAGCGAAAGGGGAGGTGGGAGCAACACAGAGCATGTGTTTTACTGTGGTTATAATAATATATATCTGATTGGTGTGTGGCAGTTGTGTCTGTGATTGGTCTGTATCATGTTGCAGCCTATCCCCAATTTTGCTTTACCTTCAGCTTTGTGCACCAGAGGTAGACTGCAGGTTCTGGCCAAAGGCGAGGCCTGGCATAAACCCAACTTCAGACTAACCACTGCAGCACATGTACAACAGTGGTTTACCAAAGCCAACATACCATTCATGGGTCAAAGGCCAGCTGAAATGCAGCTTGCAAGTTAAACCAAATCCTGATATCTCCACTTCCATGCAAATCAAATCATTCAAATAGTGCCAAGGTTATTAGCAAATCAAAGCTTTTTGACCCACCACCCCCTTTTGACTTTATCCCTCATTTTTAGTTCTGCTCAAAAGCTGGGAACTCAGCACTGGTGTTAACTTGGCATACCAACAGAAAACTAATCATTTACATTTCTGTCAAATTATGTCAAAAGGTGCCGACGTTGTAAGTAAATGAAAACATTTTTGCACCCCAGTACCCTGTTGACAGATCTGTTATAACTCATAAACTCAACATATGAGAGTGTGTTAACCATGCCAACTTTCATTTTTTAACCATATTTTATTGGCATGTAGTTTTAATTATCACATACATTATATTATGATGAATACGCCTTCAGCATGTATGAGAATTGGGTCCATGACCATTCGCTGAATCTTACACTCCAATACCTGCAAAACAGAAAATAGAACATAGCAACAGTACCCCCCTACCCCCTCCCTCTCCTGGGTTGCAATGGAACAAGGACTGCAGAGGGGCAGCTTGTTGGTAGCTGCTCGTACATGTGAAATTCCGCAGTCGTGTGTATTGGAGGCCAGTCTAATCATGCCTACTTTCATACACATCAGTTCAATGAAACCATAGTTATTAGTCAACCCCCCCCTCACTTCCCTCCTTTTACTTTTTCCCCTATTGTCTGATCTCATTTAAATAAAAAATGCCAGCAGTGGGCTAACAGCCTGCAACATTTTATACTAATTCATTGAACAGTAACTAGATTATCCCCAAATTAACACTTCACCCCCACTTTAACTGTGCTTCCACTAGTTACATTTCCATAAACTCAAAATATCTGGGGCAAGCTAAAAATTCTAAATGTGTACCAAGTGCTGTGTAGATCACTGAACCTGCACCAAACTTGTTAGGAAACTAATGATTTTCTGACTCTCTACTTAAATCTGCCCTCCACTGTTTTTCTGTCTACATGGAACCTGGGCTTACTAAACACCTGCAAAATGTCATGCGCCTGCATTAAACAGCACCAATGTCTTTAGCACATGAATATGTTTTTGTCCCTCTCTTTGCTCCTTTAGGAACCTGTATGAAATTTGCCATACCCACATAAAACTAAACATGTTGAATGTTTGCCAAATTTCTTGTGAATTCATCAACGAATACCACAGTTATTAGCAAATGAACTCTTTCTTTTTTATCCCCAACCTTACTCTCCATTCTTTTAAATTTTCCCCACCTTGACGAATCCGCAAAAAAGTTAAAATACCGAGAATGAGCTGAACAAGCTACGCTGCTTCCACGTGTCATGCAAGTCCATCAAATACTGCTAAACGTATAGGCAAATCAAATAACCATGTTTCCAACTCTAAAAAAATCTCTTTCATTTAATCATTCAAAGGTCACCTGACAGGTTTTTCAGATGCTAATACCTTAAAGGCTAGTGAACAGATTTGCACCAAACCAAGCAAATGCAATACTCTGAGTAGAGTTCTACTTTCCTGCCAAGTTTGGTGTAAAGCTGTTCAGTAGTTTTTGTTATATTGGAGACCAAAGTTCCAGTGGTGTACATGTTAAGGTTTACATGCCAGGTCTGCGACCTATGGTTGCAGAAGCTAACCATAACTTGAGAATGTAAGGGGGGTTTCGCTTTTATTCATAACAAAAAAATACACTTTAACTTTGGTTTTTAGGTCAATTTCATAGTTTTAAAAAAAAATATGCCTTACGGTGGCATGCCCAAAGATAACAAGAACTTCTTTTAACTTTTACCTCCAGTGAAACTCTGTTTTCTTTGCTTTATACTACATCTACCGTTTATGAAATTGGCCAACCTTTTGGCCATGCTTTGTAGGAATTGGCAGCAGATCCTTTCTATGGTAAAGACCTGCACCCAACCTTTTGCGGGCATCCACTCGCCACTGAGCACGGTCTTAGGCCATGTGCAGTGAGGGTTGGCTAGCAGTCCTGAACACAATGATCCGTCTGCAGGAAAACCCTCCCTGGGCATGGCCTTTCACTGTGTGCTGCTGAGGTGCTCCACCTTGATTATTTAAACTGTTTCAGGATTTGTGGATCTTGTGATGCCTATAAGGATCTGCACAGTCTTGGGAGGTTCAGGAATGTGCAGAGGTGGACAGAGTCTGCAAATCTTAAAACAACATTTACTTCATGTAACTAACTTTTCAATTACAGTGGTGGTCACTCTGGGACCCCTTGAAGTAGGCCTATGCATCAGGGTATGCTCACCCTGCCCTTTTCTGACCCTATTTTTATATTACTTTTTCATTATGTGTTGGTTAGAAAACCATATTGGGCAATGGCAGCCACAACACAAATTTTCCTGTCACAGCCAATCAGTGTGTGGATTTAGTGTCAGGGCTACAAATCTGCAATAAATGGCAGGTGCTAAAGCTTCCTCGTCCAATGATGTACTTTTATTTTTTAAATTGAATTTTGGAGTCTTCACAGATTCATGATTCCATTAGAGGATGATGAAATTAATAGTTAAGATACCTCTATAATTTAACACTTTGAAACCTGTCTGACACAAAGTTCTAATTTCAAGCTATGCTTGATGGAATTACATTCAACGTTTTTTGCTGTAGTGGAGAGCAAAGTTTCCTCTTGACTTTGCCCCAGATGGACCTGTGTTGGAAATTGCCCTTTCTGCAGGGTCACCCACAAGCCTTTTGCCTTCCTCCTCCCCCTTTTTGCTGAATACATTTATGCTGGCTTTAAGACTCCGGGCACTTTACCACTGCTCATCAGTGCTAAAGTGTGTGTTTTCTCTCCTTAAAATGTTTAAACATTGGCTTATCTACAATTGGCATATTTAATTTACTTGTAAATTCCCAGTAGAGTGCACTGCATGTGCCAAGGGCTACTACAATAAATGTTACTCGTAGGGTTGCAGCACTGATTTTGCCACCCACTTAAGTAGCACTTTAAACATGGCTCAGGCCTGCCTCTGCTGAACCTGTGTGTGCAATTTAAACTGCCATTTGGACGAGACAAGTTAACCCTCTTGCCAGGCCCAAACGTTCCTTTTTAATATATTTAAGTCACCTCCATGCTAGGCCCTAGGCAGCCCCAAGTGGAGGGTGCCACGTATGAAAAAGGCTGGACATGTTCTTTAAGTTTTACATGTCCTGGTACGAAATACTCTTAAATTCGTTTTTCTCTATTGCAAGGCCTATCTCTCCCATAGGAGAACACAGGGACTGTCATATTATTTATAAGTGTAGTTTGCCATTTGGACAAGATAGGAAAATCAAATTTGGTGTCTGTGGACTCCCAATATAAAAACATAACTTATAGTGCATTTGTTTTTTAAATTGCAGTTCTGAAAATGCCACCTTTAGAAGGTTGGCATTTTCTTAAACTATTTGGTGCCTTCTGCATGTCCATGGAATACACGTCTGGGATTGGTGACAGCTGGCTTCCTGCATTCCCTTGAGACACCCACACACAAAGGCATAATAGTTGTGACTGTACCACCATCTGCATGTTGATTAGTCATCCTCAAGGCAGAATGAGAGGGAGGAGCTGCCACGTGCACCTGAATAGGTCCTCATACAAAGGGTTGCATACCTCCCTGTAGTGAGTCTGGGGCCAGGGCAGGAAAGGCAGGGCCTTGTGCACTTCAAAGCACCTCTTTGAAGTCTCCCTAATTCAAAGGCAAAATTAAGTATAATTAGTGGACCTCTGACACCATGAAATGAGAACACTGTGGAACCAAGAACATTCTGCCCGGAAGAAGAGCTGCTGTGCTGCAGGAGGGACTGCTACTTTTCTAACTACTTTGCTGTGTTGGCCTGGTGTCTGCTGATTGTTGTGCTGCAGGAGGGACTGCCACTTTGCTGTGTTGATGTGCTGCCTGCTGCTTCTTGTCTGGGAGTGAGAAGGACTGGACCTACCCTCTACCTACCCTCTAGACCCTTGAACCCACATTTCTCTAAGGGATATTTCCATGCCTCCTGTTTTGAAGTCTCTGGGCCATCAAAGACTTCCTTTAACTCTGCTTCAGCTACCGGGCTCTGCCAACTATGAGTTGTGCCCTGCCAAGAGGTGCCAATCCCGTCCTGGGTCTTGAAAGTGGGTTCTGCAGCTATTTTCCTGCAAAAGGTGACACAGTGATGAGTTTGTGGTGATCGGGACTGACGCAGTGCTCTTCGACTCCGAGACAATGCTTATCTGAGAACATCCCTGCATGGCTCGATGATGATGGGGGTCCTGACTGCACGGTTCGACACCGACGCAATGCCGATCCAAAGACATCCCAGCGAGGCTCGACCACGATGCATCTCCCCTTCGAGGACATTCCTGGGTGACTCAATGATGACACAGTGCCTGAATTGTAAGGGGTTTAATGGCATTGCAGGACTAGGCTGTGAGGCTTGACGATGGCCCATCGGCCCACCTGTGTGAATTGGAATTGACGCATCGAGACTTCGACATTTGCTCCATCTAGGGTACTTTTTCAGTGGGCCCTGCTTGGGTCTTGTAGCCGGCCGGCCTGCCCTCCATCGCGATCGGCCTAAATTTTGGATTCTCCCCAGTCCAGCGCTTCCTCAAGTGACCTCTAAACGCTATTGACTTTAAAGCACTATATTGCAGTTTTTTGTATTCATATCTCAAATTCTAGTTATTGGATTTTTGTTGTTTTAGTCTTATTTTCCTCAGATAAAAATTCTCTGTTTTTTTAAATGGTGTGGAGTCGGTTTGTGGTGTTTTCACTGCGTTACTGTTATTTAAGTGCTGCACAAATACTTTACAGATTGCCTCTTAAGTTAAGCCTGACTGCTCTGTGCCAAGCTACCAGAGGATGAGCACAGATTAATTTAGGTTGTATATCTGACTTACCCTGACTAGGATTGTGGGCCCTACTTGGACAGGGTGCATACCTCAGCAAACTAGCAACCCAATTTCTAACAATCTGCGTAAAACTTGACATGCTGAAACATATCCACTCTCACTGTTTAGTTGGAATATTTTGTGCAAATTCGTCAACAGCTCCCAAAGTTGTAAGTAAACCTAAAAATTGCCCTTTATGTGGAAGCTCAGACCTATAACTGATCCCAATATTCTGACAGAAAAGGGAACAGAGGAAACAATGTTTATTTCTCACAGTGCAAATGTATGTGTCTCAACTGAAGCTCTCACTTGCCCTACCTCCCACCGCTTCACCCCTCCCCTTCCAGTGTGGGGCGTTTTTCATCCAGCCTTGTCCCTTGTTAAGTAAAACGTACAGTTCCACTAGCCATTCAATTTGTATTGAAATTAGGCAGTCAAATCAAACCTCGTGTTTTGATTTCTGAAATAACATTTGGAGCGAGTCCCTCAGAAAGAATTATTATGCATTGGTGAAATGCTAGAGGTTAGACCGTGGTCACAAAAATAAATTCAGAGCCATGAATATGTTGCAGGGACTCTGTGACCTTATCCCCCGGTAATTATTCCAGGCCCTGAAATGTGCGCTGGTGTCATGAACACTTGGGCAGTTTGTGATTAATTGGCACACGCCGCCTTCTCTGCTCTATTCATAATTTAACACCGCAGGCAGGCCTTGGAGCTAGGTTGAGGCTGGCAGTCACCACAGGAAGGGAGCCTGAAGGGAACAGAGCATAAGGTACTGTATTGCATGTGTTGTACCGGAAGATACAATATTGCATCCACTGCAGGGAACCAACCACTACATTTCAAGGCAAGACGAGCAGATGTAGAAGTAAGAATGGCAAATATATATATACCCCGATGGCTTAGTGGAAGGCAATACAGTGAATGCGACATTTTAGAAGGCCCGAATTGCAGACCTCGACTTAGTGTGTAGCAAGATTGTACAGAAACAAAAAATAGTCCCAGGCACCAAAATAAAAGTGGGCCCTATTATCGAACCCAATATCTAAAAAAGTGACCAACATTTGAAATTCAGGTCAGTTTTGAATTTGTAAAGACAGGGTGTGAGGGCTATTTTAATGAAATTACTCAGCGTTACAGAAATGGCAAGTGATGGATACAAGTGGATGCGATGGTCTGCGTCCAGAGGGAAAAACCTTTCGGGCAGATTTACAAGCCCAATGCGCCACTTTTGCGTCACTTTTCCCATGTTAAAAGTGACGCAAAAGTGGCGCAAGGGGCTTGTAAATCTGCCCCTTCGTCCTTTGCATTGTTTGCATTCACAATGGGCTGGACTTCAAGGAGCCAGCTGCCTCAGTCTATTTCCTATCTTCTCCATACACCCTGCTGCAAGAACTGGCTGGGTTTCCAACCAGGAGTCCGTGTGCAAGTGGCGCCTTTTTACACGGAGCGGATCTTTTTCATTTCAAAGAAGATAACATGTTGCTTCACGACTGGGTCACGTTTCCAGAGCACCAGCTTATCCTTTAGTCGCCCCCTCTTTGTGACAAAGTAGTATCCTGTCCCCGCTGCGCTCATCATCTGTACCAGGATGGACTTTGATTTGGCCTTGGCAAAGTTCACGCTGGCTAGAAACATACCTCACTTTTCTCCTTACTCCTCACGGTCACTGCACAACATGACAACTACTTCCGGGTCAAAAGACAGGGTGTGAGGGTATTTTGCAAGGTATTGGAGACTACATGCATTTGTGTTTGCTGCAGGCAATGTTTGTGGTAATATCAGGGAAATCAACAAGAAAAAACCACCTCACCTGACCATAAAACTGGCTATAAACTTCTAAAAATAACGCCCTACACACTAACCTTTCAGACCAGCCAGACAAGGGGGGGGTGGGGGTAGAGAGGGAGGTGGGTTGTCATGCTTAGGATTTGTTGATAGGGTATGTGCGAACGAGACGGGGGAAACGGAATATGAGTGAGTTGATATGAGAAATGAAACTGTCTGTTTTGTGCACAAAAATTAATAAAAATAGTTTAAAAAAAAAACCTTTCAGACCAGCCCATTATGCACTGCCTGATAGTCCTACAGACCAATCCGACCGTGGTGTTTAGGGATATAAAAGTCTGCTCCTGACTCCTGGAGTTCAGAAGATAGCTCAGTCTCTGCAGCATCACCGGCAGGTCACAGATTCTAATTGGGCAAGGACCAATTCGGCCCTTCAGAGATAACATGAGGATGAATGTGATGAGTAATTGTCATAAGATGTGCCAAGAAATAATTTCTGTTGTTGTATGCATCATGTAGAGGGTCAGGATTATCCCTTTAATAGATGTAGGTGTGTAGTACCTATGTACAAACCTGAGCCTTTCTTCCTTCCTACTATCTACTTGTGTCGTCACTGTGTCTGGTGAAAATAAAAATCATCTCAGTACTTTCATGTAAAGATGGTTTAGTTACTAGTGGACACGCTTACATATGCTCCAACTCGTCCTAGTCAGAGATGAGTCCTGCCTTTGCAGGTGGCATGGTGCACTGGGATGTAACCCTGAGTAATTACCAGTGGCTGAGATTCATTCAAGCATTCCATCCATCACTTTTTTGTATACTTTAATGTATTGTCCTAAGTGGGACGAGTATCCTCAAAAGTGGGTCCCCGTGGACACTGTCACTAGACCCACGTAATTCCTGGCTGTTGAACCCTAACTATGATGAAACTGGTCCTGGGTTGTCTGTGTTCTGGTTCAGGGAGGACCTGGCCTAGCAGTTCAGGCTGGACTGTTCCCATTGGAGCAGGGTCATGAGTGATTTGCATATAGATGGGTCCAAACTGGGGTGGCATGGTGTGCAAAATAACGATGGACTGGAACTTGGCCTGAGTAATTACCAGTGGCTGAGATTAATTCAAGCATTCCTTCCATTAGTTATTTGTATTGTCCTGCCTTGTAGACAGGCACTGTTTGCCACTGCACTTTACACCACTCTAGTCTAGGCCACTCCAATCTACTCGGCACAACTCCACTGCACTCCACGCCACTGCACTCCATGTCAATACACCCTATGCCGATGCACTTTTCTCTATTCCCCTGAACACTACGCCAATCCACTGTAAGCCACTCTAATCTACTTTGCACCACTGCATCTATGCCACTGCGCTCTACACCACTTTACTCTACGCCATTGCACTCCAGGCCATGGCACTCTACCCTGCACCTCTCCACTCTACTCTACTCTACTTCACTGTACTCCAAAAACATCTGCTCTAGGCCACTGCACTCTACACCACTCTACTCTACTCTGTGCCCCCCCACTCTATGCCATTGCACTCTACGCCACTCTACTCTAAACCACTGCACTCTAAGCTACTGTAGTCTATGCCAATGCACTCTACACAACTGCACTCTACATCACTACACTCTACTTTGCACCACTGTACTCTATGCGACTCTACTCTGTGCCACTTCACTCTATGGCAATGCACTCTACGCCACTATACTCTCCAACAATACACTCTAGGCCAAACACTCTACACCACTCTATTCTGTATTATCACAGTCTATGCAACTGTGCTTTGCATCACTCCACTCTTTGCCACTCCACTCTGCACCACTCTATGCCACTGCACTGTTTGCCACTTTCCTCTACTCTACCCCACTGCACTCTATGCCACTCCACTCTGCACCACTCTATGCCACTGCACTGTTTGCCACTCTACTCTACTCTACCCCACTACACTCTACACCACTCTACTCCACTCTGAGCCACTCCAGTCTATGCCATTGCACTTTACGCCACTCTACTCTAAACCACTGCACAGTACACCACTGCACTGTACGCAAATGCACTCTACACAACTGCACTCTACTCTGCACCACTGTACTCTACACCACTATTCTCCACTACTGCACTATACACTAATGCACTCTACGACAATGCTCTCTACGCCACTGCTCTTCACGATGTTCTACTCTGAAACACTGCACTCTCCCCAACTGAACTCTATGCCACTCTACTCTGAACTAATGCACTCTACTCCACTCTACTCTGCATCACTGCATTTTACTCCACTGCACTCTGCATCACTCCAGTCTACACCCCTGCCCTCTACGCCACTCTACTCTACATCACTACACTCTATGCCACTCTACTCTGTCCCACTCCACACCCCTGCCCTCTACTATGCACCACTCTAATCTACACCACTGCATTCTACAAAACTGCATTGTACGCCACTGAATTCTATGCCGCTGCACTCTACATCACTATACTCTACAACACTCAACACCAATGCACTCTACACCAGTCCACTCTACTCTAAGCCACTGCATGCTACTGCCATCTATGCCACTGCACTTTACTCAACACCACTGCACTCTACTCAACACCACTCTACCACACTCTACTCCAATGCACTCTACACTACTCTACACCACTGCACTCTATGACACTCTACTCTGCAAATGGATGAAACAGTGCATAATCCAAGGAAAAGGTCCTGCTCACTCACCCACAAAGTCAGTATCCATCTGACGCACACGCTTCAATGGTAACTCTCTTCTGCAAAACTGCACTCAACACCACTCCTAACGTCACTAACATTCCAAGCCAGTGCACTCTACACCACTCCACTCTACGACATTCTACTCAGCAGCACTCCATTCTACGCCACTGCACACTATGCAGCTGCACTATATTCTATTCTGCATCACTCTATGCTACTCTACTTAGCACCCCCCTATACAACTGCACTCTGTGCCATTCTACTCTACTCTGCACCACTGCACTCTTCGCCATTGTACTGTACGCCACTCAGCTTTGCACCACTCTACCCTGCAGCACTGCACTCCACGCCACTGCACTCTACTAGGCAACAATCTAACCTACGCCACTGGATTCTACGACCTACCAGAGCCCTCCCTTCCGCTCCGCTGACCTGAACTTGGCACTTATACCTCATTCCAAAAGAGTAAGGCTGGGAGGTTGCTCCTTCCGTGCTTCTCCTTTATGGAATAATCTGCCTTTGCAGTTATGTAAGACTCAAATCCGGATTGGGAACTGAAAGCAGCCCTGGCAAATTTTGCCAGACCAGCCCCCGTCCGGCGCGCAGCGAGCGAGCGTAGCGAGCGAGCCGGACCTCTACTAGGGGGGTTTGGGGGGGTTTTCCCCCCGAGAAATTTTTGGAAAACAACAAACCAAAATGGTGAATTTTATAGTACATTTTTCATTACATATTCAAATTGTATCAACTTTCAAAGCACAGTAAATAGAAAATTAAATGTGCATGTTTGTGTATACAGAAACACACACACACACACACACATACACACACACACACACACAGTGGTTTTACCTAACCTACATTTACTTAAAATGTGTAGTAAAGGCATCTGCATGGAAAAGGCATATATGGGAATGTCATACATTAATTGCACAACACCTTAATAAAGGAGATAGTTTTACCAGATATTTATTGTACTTAGCTTCCATGGGACTTAAGGATACCTACGGCAAGGTATACTTGGTATTGATGGGATCCATGCAAAATTGTAAATAGTGTTTCAATATGACTTGTCACCAACTGCCTCTGTTTCTGTATATATACTGGCCTATGAGACAGGAATGTATGTCCACGTTTCTACTTCAGGGACATCTACATATCATTAGAGAGGAAAGGCCTTGACAAGTAACAAGAACTTTGGCTGTGCCCCCTAAAAGCGTAGGGACTATTTTCTTTGAGGTAATGAGGCCTGCTCAGCTTGTATCCATACAAAAGGAGGATGGAGATTACGTTGTGAACTAAGAACCTGCCAGAACTCATCTGTAAAATTGCCGAGGGACAAATGTTGAAACTGTTGCTGTACGGACTCCTGGTTAAGGAGAGGAGCTTACCCTTAATGTTGTCATCACTGATTAGCACGAACACATGAAAAGCATCCTGATCTTGTCAACTTCTCTCCATTGTTTCCCTAAGAGTGAGATCCCTAAAATATGGAGTTGTATCTGCCAAGTGTGAGTGAGCTCAAGAGACTCCATGGCGGACCGCTGCTTCGCTCTGTTTGCCCTGATTTCTCTGCAATTACTGCTTCATTAGTTCCCAGAGACTCATGCTCTGTTAGACGTCAGTTCCGCCTGTATACACTGAATAGAGTACCTTAGTGTAACAACAAAGTAGGTTTCAGCACTCTATAGACAAGTTAATACATTGAGGAGAGTATAGGGGGAAGTACTCCCTGGTTTCGTGCACCACCAGACATATTAGGAGACACTATTCATTTGTGGGTGCGGATTCTATTAGCCTCTGCCCTCTGATCAATTGCTTGTTAGAGTACCTTAGTGTGCCTGTTCTGACAAAATGTCATATCAAGGTTCGAGGCCATAACATCCTCTATGATGTTTGGAAAGTAGCACTACCTCAATCATACATCTATTTACCTGTAAAACTGCAGCAAGTGACATGGGGCTCTCAATAAATTCAGACTAGTGGAGCTCACGCAAGATACCTCGAAGACAGCAGGTAGGTGTGAAACATGTAAGCAGGTACCTAAGAGTACAGAACAAATTAATGTATTGCCTATTTAAAACTCAAATCATCCAAATATCCATCCTATTATCCAACAAAAACAAACAAAAGTTCAAGCCAGAGTAAGAAAATGTAACCTGATGACACCGTACATGACACCCAAAGCAAAATCATTAGCATTTCACTCACAGAGCTGTCCTCTTCGTAATAGAGTATAATACCAATAATTCTATGACACAATGATAAAAATAAACCTTTCCATCGTGTGAGCTCCGATGGCGGGCTCGCATAATCAGGTCCTGCTACCTACATCTTGGATATGCTGCCCGTGGAGCATCGCAGAAACATGGGGTGACACACCGAGTCCTGGCTGGGGCAGGGTGTGGACCATCCCCGGCCCCAAAGGAGCAGCAAAAATAAAGAAAATCCACTGCAGGCGCCAAGCGACGTGCCTGCTTCTGAATCAAGAAAAGAGAGGCTCCGGCGAGTTAATTTATCGGTGAGAGGAGATCGCGCCACAAGGCGGCTGTATCACAACTGGAGGGAGCGGACCCCTGCGGACTGCTCCATGGCCAAGCTGGCCTCTGCTCACTGCCTCCTCATTGACCCTAGATGACAATGGTGTTCCAATGGCAGGTAGGCTGCCAGGGCCTTGAACTTGTAGCCATTGCTGCACGAGGTGGAGAGTCGCGATGCTGAGTCGAAGGTGCCTAGCTGTGCAGTTGTGACACATGCATGGTGCTTCAGGCTGCCTGTCCGTGGATGGCCCAGGACAGAGGTGCTGCTTTCCATTGTAAGGAGGGTGCTGAGTGAAGGCCTTACCAGCCCAAGTGACAAAACCAGATATGGAACAAACTGACGTGCTTACAGTGGAATCCCTTGAGGTGGGGGGGGCACCGAGATTTCACTTGGCATACCGGCGATATGCATCACCTGGAGTTTCCGTGATTTGGGGACATAGATAGTACGGTTAAGCACCCCCCTAACCCCCAAGGTGAAACGAGGAATTGACAACCAAGCAGGTCATTGAGAACCAATTCTGCACCTTTTTTTTGGGGGGGGGTCTTGATCACTTCCCTTTCTTCCCTTTTATTCCTCACCACTTGAGTGGTGTCCCTCTGCTGACGTGGGGCTGCTTGAATCCCCCTTATCCTAGAACCTGTGCAGGGTGCCAACATTCAGAAATCAGTCATTTCTGACCCTTGACACCCCGAAAGCAGCTGTCAAGCAGAGTGCCCGACACCTCTGGGGTAAGGGCTTCAGACCCGGGAGGTGTGAGAGATGGCCCACTCAACCATTATGTTAGGGGACTGCCGTTTAGTCATAACTGGCCCTTTCTTGCGTTCCTGCCCACCACTAGCCGGCAAGCACTAGTCTCCCTCTCGCTCCATCTACATCTGTAGTATCAGCACTGACCACCCCCGCACAACTCCACCTTGGGCAGATGGCTGGTAACTACACTCTTGCGGACGATGGCGCCGCAGGATCCCTGCAACCTCTACCCCATAAATGACTATCCGGAACATGGGCTCCCTCTGTAATATGGTGATTACAGAGGGTCATAAGAGCCAGCACAACAAACGGCATAACGGGGCTGGTTATCAGCGTGGCGCGCAAGCGATTTACTAACCAATTGGACACCTAAAAAAGGAACATTCTGCAACACCTCAACCTGCAAACGTGGCCTGCAGGAGCCGGAGCCTCTGAAAGGTGGATTTGTGAATAGAACTGTATATGTTTACAGCGCTTGATGTAACTAGACGGTATCAAAGCAGTCACAGCTTTGGCAGACAAGACTTTCTTGGGAACACTCATTTTCTTGAAGTGCGGATGTAGACATTAGAACTTGCCTCGCCAGATGTTTTACGCTGTGCATTCGAAAAAGAAGCGAAAGCGGCCAGAAGCGATCGCCGTCTTGTGTGTCAATCAATGTATTACTAGCCATAACATCCATCCTCTCCAAATAATTACCAACGTTTATTGTTTGGGTTGCAGTGGCGTTTCAAGGCCCAAGGACGTCGCTATACGTCGCAGAGTGCGTGGCATTTCTACCCACTGATGTATTTCAGGTACATGTTCCCCTTCACTTCTTAGCTCTGTAGCTGCGGCCTATACTCCTGGTGGAAATTCTGGAAAAGGCAGCCCACAGAGACGATTTCAAGCATGGGCAAAGTGGGCATTTGCCCAGGGCCCCCACTTTCTAAAGGACCCTCCCCCCGAACCACTTTCAAGTAAAGTGATCTTTTTCCCACAGTTTCACAACGTTGTCGATTTCTTCAAAGGAACCTCTCTCTGCCTATCTCTATCTACGTCTGGCTTTCTCTACCCACTGTCATATTTATGAATTTGGGGGTGAAAGACATTACTTTCAGCTGTTGTATGTGAAAGTTAAAGTAAAATGTAATATTCTTTGCATTATGTAGGCTTAAATTAGCAAAACATTGGTAGGAAAATTCTAATTTGTTCCGAACAGGGGGCCCCAAAATATTCTTTGAACCTGGCCTGAAAAATCCTTAAAATGACACTGGCCACAATCTCTGTTACTGTGCCACATTGTGCTGCCCGAGGCGGATCTGCAAGTTTGGCTTCTTCAGGGCTGCATACATCTAAGCAGGAGCGCTGTGTCGAAATACTTTGACATACATTAAAAAACAAAAATCATGCATACGTTTGAAAAGAGTGTCGGACACTCCACAACCTGATTACCTTAAACGTGTCTCCTGAACACTTTTAAGGACCTCTGTTCGTTTGTAGTGACCCCTGCTCATTTTAAAGACCCCCGCACACTTTATAATAATGCTATGCGCTTTCTTTTTAAGCAATCTGTCCACCTTTAAAGAAACGGCACACTTTTTAGAAATACGCACGCGTATGTGAACACCACATTTACCAAGCTCCTGGGCACTAATCAAAATACGATTGCACTTTTTTATGGCCCTTGCACAGTTACAAAAGATGCTTGCATACTTTCAACAGACTACTACAATTTTTTAACGACTCCTTTATAGTTTTCAAAGCTTCTTGAACACTTAAAAAACCTCACACACTTTCTAAAAGATCCCACACATTTTTACGACACACATGCACTTTCTGATAGATCCCTGCGCACTTTTAAAATACTTCAACACCACTTTTTAAAGAATACTGACTGCACAGTTAAAAACAATGATGCTCCACGCATTTAACAGAATTCCTCCAACTTTGAAAGACTCCAGTGCACTTTATGAAACAATCCCTTGACAGCATTGTGAGGAAGGAGAAATGGGGCTAATGTGTAGCTCTGGCCCACCCCCTCTTTCTGTCCACCCAAACTTCATCCATCTCTTCCCGTGAATATTGCCCGGCCTGAGGGGATACAGCCCAAGGTGCCCGCTGAAAGGATTCCGGCTTCTTCAGACAAATCCTCTCGCAGGGAAAAGCTTGGATTATGTTTTTTACTCTTTTGTTTTAGAAAAGGAGCCCCGAAATTAATCTGATAACCACGTTTTAATGGGAATTTCTGTAACAGAATTTCACACCACGCTCGGAGGTGCATAGTTTGTTCAGGGAAGCAGTGCTGAACACGAGCAAAACAATTTTTATAGCTAGCCAAGGTATTTCTGCCTGTTAGTGTGATTAATCCGAGTCCTCAGTGGTTGCTGCGAGAAGTTAACACCACTACATTGTATGATTTTGCTCACGGGAAACTATCACACATAGTTGTTGAAATCAAATGTCACTCAAAATTACACAGAAAATATGAAAATGTCACACATAGCAATCTGAAACCTTGGCAGCTATGCCAGACGCGCGCACCCCACTAAGATTCTCATCAAACGCCCCGTGGCACGCCCCCGCCAAGTAAAGATAGTAACACCCTGAACAACATTCTTGGCCCACATCTACACGCCACCGTCGACCTCGTTTCAAGCCCCACGCTCCTCTTGAAACCCTCCTCTGCCTTGCAAGCCCCGATCAGGCATTCGACCCCACTCATCATCCCAAATCCCCCTCCTCTGATGTACCCTCCGACACTTACCCCTCTGCTGAGGTGGCCCAGGCTCCCTGCAAGTTGACCCCGTACCGCGGGGGCTTCAGGGGGCCTATGTAACGCCCCTGCGCCCAAGCCCAGACAGTGCCCTGGCCTGCCCCGTGCCACGATCAGGGATTACAACGGCATGCACTGCAGGCCTGACACAGCATGCACTGCAGGTGCAGAAACTAAAGTTAAACTACTGGACCGGACGGTAGACTCACCTGCAAACAGGGGCCAGGGAGGTACAAATAATTAAATTTTGCGCCTTGTTCTTTTTCTCTGCATCATGACGTAATTGACTCGTGACTGCCTCTGAGATCACGAGATCGATGCCTGCGGCCTGCCTCCTTGACGTCGCACGCGCACTTTGCACGAGCCCGGCCCCAATGCGCATGATCGTAAAATTCATTCCAAATCCCACCCTAAGGGGTGAACTAAATCTCGGCTTGCCGGCCGGCAGCAGCAGGTGCATTTACGATTTATTTAATACATTATTCTTGGGAATACTCTTCCAGCAGAATTATGCATTAATTATGCAGCAGATTTAGCTGCTCCTGAACTCGGTGACGGTCACGGACCGTCACCAGGGCCAAGGTCCAATTCCAAACCGGCCCCCTGGCACAAAACCGGACCCCTGGCACAAAACCGGCCCCCCACCCCGTCCAGCCGACCGGGGGATTGCCCGGTGCCCGGCATTACCAGTCCGGGCCTGCTCAAACCCATCTGTGCTTTAGAAAGCAACTGAAGACCTGGCTGTTCGTAGCATAGGTCCTTTCTGTGTTAATCCTGTGTGGTACCACTGTGGTAGTAGGACAGCGCTGGGAAGCCCCGTTCCATAACATAACATAAAATGATGGGTGAAATGTGTTACAATCCCAATATAGAGAGTTTGCAGGCAGTTTTTAGAGCAGTCGCTCAGAATCTTTTCAGGGAGAACAATTTTTTTAAATATCAAATAGCCTTTTTGGGCAGTACGTGGTAAACATTTCCAACCCAGATATAAATTATAAATTAAGATGTTGGAGTCTCAGATGTACTCTAGGGTTGAAGGTCCTTGGAGCAGTGTTCCTTGACATTCTTCCAAACCCATTGTGCTTTTTGATATAGAAGACTCATGCAACAAGTCCCCTGACTAGTGCTCAGGGAATTGGATTCTAATATTTGCAGGTAACTCCATGTAGTAGGTCATAACTGGCCCCCCCTCTCCCTGGTTCTCCACTGAGTAGATTTTGCATGCACAAGTGAGTGTTTTGGTACATGTGAGGTGGGATACCTATTGTTTGCTTGAATACTTCAGAGTCAAAGGATGCTCTATAATGTTATTGGTAGTTGGTTATTGTTATTTCCTATTTTTAGCCTACCAACTGCACTGCTTCTTTAACCCCCACCCCCCAACATTTATTGCAAAACCGAGTGCATTGTCTAGCTTTCAACAGGCATAGGCAATTCCAGAAAGTGCCTTTTGCCCTCCAACTAAAGCTACAAAACTGTTCCAGCAGGTGAAGGTGTAACTTGAGTGCAAGAAACACTTGGAAAAAAGCTTTTGTCTAGTGGCCTGGCCAGATGGCACACAACTCATTGAAAGGACTGGGCTATCACCCAATCCCCGCACCCTGTGTTTTGTGCTGGAGTCAGGAGTGGTCTGCCTACCATACACAAGTGGCAAGGTGATAGTTTCATTGTCAAATTAATGGTTGGCATGGAGATGTGGGTACCTGGAAGAGAAATTCACTTAACAACAATGATCTGCCCAAAACGTTAAGAGCTAATTTTGAATCAAATTGGACACTTGGAACTGCATGTTAGCTATCCTCAGGTCTACATAGAAATGAGCCTACCTTGCGTATTCAGTGCTCACCATTTGACTTGAAGATCCAGGCTTGTCTTCTTTAAGATGACTCTACTGGATTAGGCAATAGGCCAGCAAGTGACCATTTAAATGTCACCCAGTGAGGTGGCCTAGGAGGGGTGGCTAAGGCTGCAGATTTATTTTTGGTGAGACAGTCATTAAGGAGATGTATAAACATATTGGAGTTTGCTTGCTCCAGTTTTTAGCACTATTCTGGAGAAAGCGTCTCGTCATCTCTGTTTGCATCAGGTTTTTAAGCCTCCCCTATTTCATCTGCCATCACTAAATGCTGTTCCTTCCCCCACCTCTTCATTGTTAGTCAAAACACAAAGTAACCACCTTTTCATTATTATATGTATACCGATGGTACCCAGATTCTGATAGAGCTACAGCCACTTGTTTAGTATGGTGTAGGCAGTGCCGGTTCCTCCGCAATGGCGGAGGAGTGTCGCCCCACTGCCTGGCTCAGAGCCTGCAAATGTAAAATAAAAAGATGCTCTTGCATCGTTTTATTTTACGTTTGCCGGCTCTGCAAGCGGTGTTGGGAGGAGCGGGGCTTAGGCATGGGAGGAGGGAGGAGGAGTGCTACGTGCACTCCACTCCCTAAGTGGGCATATGTGTTTTGGTCAGCAGGGTTGGATTGGGAATAAAAATCGGCCCGGGCACGCCAAAAAAAACAAGCATTTACAATGCAACGGTTTCGCCTTTGGCACACACTAATTAGGACTCGTTCCCTGAAAACTGTGAGCAACCACAAATACATGAGGTAGTCAAGGTAATACTGACGGTAATAGTGAAGGGTGAGGAGAAGATATATATATATATGCCCTCGCCAAACAAACACGTGGCGCTAGAAGAAAATAGCACTGCATGGCCAGTGTAAGAGCAAAAGGTGAAATTGAACAGTAGTCCCTGTTTCTGAGCACGGGGTGCTCACGATGTATCCCCCTTTGCCCACCGACCCACCCCTTCCTTACCTTGAAGATGGTGTACCCTGCCGCCGTTTCTAATAGCACCAACATGGCGAAGACGGATCTGTGGGGATTCAGAGAGAACGGGGCTTCCGTATAACGATTACGGAGCCCTTTGGAGGACGTGAGCTTCTGTCTGGTGCAGTTTCGACCCACAGAAATCACCGACCGGGGCTCTTAGTGCACGCATACTAGGGCCCACACCTCCCCCTTTCAAGCCCCAGTCTCTTTTCTACACACCACAACACCGTCCATCACCGGTCGCCACCCTTCAAGCACAACACGATACACCCCTCCCCCACCCTGCACTGGAGCCAACCTTGTACACTCCCTTCCGATCACGTCGGAAAACAACTCGACCCTGCAGCTCAAGCCTCGCTTAGTATGTGATGATTCCAGAGCCACCATGTCCCAGCGATTTCCTTTAATTCTAGAACCAAATGCATTCTGGGAGCTGTAGTCTTGGCCAGTTAAAATGAATGGTTTGCAAGTGTAGCGCTCGAAACTATACGGTTGCAAGAGCCTGCAGTCATCTGCTAATCCTACTTGTCTCTAGACACCCAACACCCTACAACTACAATCCCTCCCCGCCTGCCGTCCTGCCCGAAGCCTCTCTGGCCTTGGATTACTGATGGATTATTCGGTGCCCTCCTTCCCTGCCGCCCATTTGTCCTCACTGGCCGCCTCGATGAGCCCGTGATATGCCCCCTCCCTGCGCCCCTTCTGCTCACCCAGCTCGGGCGGCTCCTCGGTGGGCACGGCGCCCCCGTCGATCACCCCGAACCCCTCGTCGTTCTCGATCCCCGCAATCTCGCTCTCCTGCTGGGCCAGGAAGGCGGCCGCCGGGTCCTACTCCGGCTCCGCGGGCTCCCCGGGCACCCCGTTCTCCGAAGAGGAGAAGAAGCCAAAGTCATCCGCCATGTTTCCGTCCGTGCCCCCCCCGCGCTCACTGCTGCTCGAGGTGGGTGTGGGTCAGTGGCCCCGGGCCGGGACGCAGAGGTCGGTCTAGGGGTCTCGCAGGCACGGGTGTTTGGCTAAACTGCAAGCTGGTTTACTGTCAGTCAGTTACATTGTTATCATTGTGATGACTCCATTTACCGAAAGAGAAAAAACATTATTATTACCAAAGTAACGAGCTCAGCACAAAAAACGGAATTTCAAAGTAAGCTACTTTCAAAATTATTCTTTTGCAACAGCATACCGTACTTTGGAGCAATCAGCTTCAGGGGGTACATGAAAGCTTCGATCTTATTTTCCAACAGAGTACTATTTTAGTTCTAGAAACTCTAAAATGTTAAAAGCAGTGTACAAATATGTGTAAATGTAAACCAGAAGAAGATCAGATTCGAAGTTTACATTACAGACAAAGAAATCAGGGCTGTAATGCTAGCCTCTGCTACTTCACCGCATTGTGTGGTCTTGGGCACATCATTTAATCTCTGTGTCTCGTTTACCTCATCTGACACGATGGAAACAGGCCTGCTCAAACCACAGAGTGTGCACGTAATACAAAAGCCCCAAATGTATGTTTCATTCAACAATAATACTGCCTCATATAGAATCATAATATTGATACTTTAATAGAGCACAGCAGAAATTAAACTGTCTCTTGGTACCCACATCACAGCGTCACAAGTGGGGGTCCTGATTCTTATTCAATGTAAAGGTTTTTCTAATTGACTTTCGTCAGTATTAAAGCAACATATACATGTCATCGATCTTATGTTCTAGGGTGCATTGTAGGAGGGAGATGATGAAAGCTTTACGCATTTGCCAAGAAATGGGAGTGTGGCACAAAATAGAAAACACTCCCATATGGAATAAAACATACCTCGAGACGGCCCTGGGGGAAGGGACAGTCGGGGGAAGGGACAGTCAGGGGAAGGGAAGGGAGCAAAATCAAAAAACATGCTCCCTGGTCCCTGCAGCTATTAACACTTGAAACCTCACACTGGATTCCAGCTTGCACACTGTACCATATGTGACATTAAAGTCGTTATTAAAAAAGCACGGGCAACGATTATCCAATGAAGCAACCTTAACAAAAATACAAACCAGGCCTCGATTCAAGATGCTCCGCAAATCATACCAGAAAGAACTGCTGCAGTCCTACTAACAAGCACCTACGAGGACACAGGGGGCGGGAGAGGACACGGACGGCGGGAGGGGGCGGGAGAGGACACGAACGGCGGGAGGGGGGGCGGGAGAGGACACGGACGGCGGGAGGGGGCGGGAGAGGACACGGACGGCGGGAGGGGGCGGGAGAGGACACGGACGGCGGGAGGGGGCGGGAGAGGACACGTACGGCGGGAGGGGGCGGGAGAGGACACGGACGGCGGGAAACGTGCACAGGACAGCGAGGGGGGGGCGGAAAGGCACACGGAGGGGGCGGGAATGGACAGACTCAGTGAAAGGGGAGGGAACGGGAAAAAACGTAACTCCGCCCTGGGAAAAAATCTCGGGAACGCCCCCGAATCTGGTCCGGCCTTGACGGACAGATCCGGCACTCAATGGCTAGCCTCCATTTATGGAGCTAGCCAATGAGAGCCGGGGGACGTTCCAGAAGTCCTTATTGTCAACAAAGGATTTCACCTGCGCTGAAAAGCTGCGCAGAGCGCAGCCTTCGGCAGGCGAAACCCAAAAAGATATGTTGTAATCAAATTACCAGACTGGCCAGTATTGTGAACATATTGACCCCCCTCGCTCACAGTTCTCTGGTAGTTCTGCCATCCACATCATTACGGCCAAGAATAGATCTTGATTGAACACGTTGGGTAAATTAGTTATTTATTGTATTGCGTCCGGGTAGATAACCTGCGTATATGAATGCTGATCAAAAGCAGAGGAAGAAGGAATCTGAAAGGATGCACTTCAAACTACTGCACCACACATGAACTTCGTGATCGAGTAAAAGCATTGCTAGGAGTTTGTAATCTTGACTTGGTGAATGACTGAAGGGTCTATTTTAAAACCCAGGGATGCCCGGCCTCTTCGTGGTGCGTCTATGTGATGTGCAGTTAAAAAGTAAAACAGAGGCGACAGGCGAAATTCTTCCTATGACACAACCGCGGTGCAAATGGAAAAGTTAAGAACCGTGCTTACAACAAAGAGCAACCCGGAATCAACCCCCTTCCCACTAGTGGAGATCACAAGGTTATGTCGATGGCTCCCTTCGGTTTATTGGAGAGCAGCGATTGAAGGAGAAGGTGTCAATAAATGATCCCTTTACATTAGGCCAAAACAACAACCAGACACACCGGTATATCATAAATACTCTTAGATTTACAAAACAATTAGATCTCTTCACGTTTTGCGAAGTTGCCGCTTCTAATTGCAGCAGGGTAGGGGAGGAGTAAAGTGCCCATCAACTGAACCCGTCTAGACACCACTTTACACATAAATACGCATGGACGTGGCAGGAATAAAATGAAAGGACGCCAGAGTGAACCCACAAAATAACAAGTTGAGTGTCAGCTTGACACAGATGTCATATTTTAAAAAGTAACCGACGGCTGGTGTTTTGGGGTTATTACTTTAAGAGTTATATGACAGCAGATGGCGTGTCCTTAAGACTCTTCGATTAGACAAAGGCCGATAATGATCGTGTTGTCACAAGCACGCCCGAACTTGCCCCTCCCCTCAATACACCAGGTGTGACAACAAGCTTAAGATCTTTACGGACAAACTGTTTAATTAATGTCACGTATTTGAATCGGAGGCTCTGCAGACCAAAAACTATATACACTCCCCTGTGTGCGCGCGCGTCTCTTTATGCGAAAGAGAACAGTCGGAGCAGACAAGCTTGAGGGAACACCTCTTCCGGGTCACACCATCACCCTCCCTATAAAGAGAACAGAGTTCTTACCCTGTAGTTTTGTACTGCCATGCCCTCCAGTGCTTCCCTAAGAGAGAGCTTTTTGGGCGTACCGCGCTATAGGTGGACCTGACACAAAAAAATGTATGATAACAGATGATTTCTTTAATGTGTCGTGTTTCCGTTTCTGTTTTGCTCTTCATGGAAAAGCAGAAACACGAAAAACAGCCAGCCCCAAAAAAGAGTTAAGGCAAAGGAATGGTATCAAACCGGAGTATGCGGAGTTGAAACAGTGTTACATGCGATCATTTCAACTTTGAGTGTGTAAAACAATAAGGTAACACAGAAACAAACTGACAAACAGGCACGAGCTCAAAGGCACGGGCACACACACCATTACAACCTCACATCCACAAACGCATATATACAGATGCTTAGATAAACACTTCCATCCAATCACACACATACACTTTTACAGAGACATGTAAAGTCAACCACACAAAAATCGCACCCATGCACAGATAGAGTCAATCACATACCGACGTGCAGCCCCTTGGAAACAAACATTCAGGCAAACGCAGACACAGATGCATGCACAAAGATGGAGACACGCGTACAAACAAACACACACCAGATCAACATGCACATAAATGAGTTACGGCACGGCTATCGGCCAAGTTTGTGTTTGTGTGCGCATCTAAACCCTCTCCGGTCTGCGGGGTGAGCCTTTCCGGGGTGCAGGGCAACATTCATAAAGTGGAAGCAGTGCTGCAACCACAGCTAACTAAACACAGAAGCAGTGCTATGTACGGAGTGTACATGCGCGCACTATTTGTCAAGGAAGGCCTCCGTCGTATCTTTTGGGAATCTTTGTCCCGCTCTCATCCTTTGAGTGACCGTATTTGAACTGAGACCAGGGACCTAGGTGAGCATCGCTGCTCCCGCAACCAGCTTAGACTGCTTGTAAACACAGGTAATCCGGCATCTCTAGGAAGCAGCGCTCATTTCACGGCTATAAAAGTTATTCGCACTCGATTTCCCAGAAACCTTTCCATAATCGTACTCTTTTGCAGCTCCCTTTTTTATGGCACACGCCTTGTATCTATTTTCCAAGCAGCCCGTCTTTACTTTGCAAAAATCTTATCCTGTTTTGGAACAGTGCAGGATAGCAGAAATCACCGTGATAGCGCGGGGCTTTAAAATGCATTAAGTGGGAAGATAAAACATATCACCTGTCTGTTTACCCGTGCCTTGGGTTAGTGTGCAAAAATACAGGGAACAAGGCGCTTAAGAGGCAACCCGCCCCCATTTACGAAGGCAGCCTAGTGCTGTTCACAGAGGATCCGGACACGTGCTCAATCAATATTAGTTGAACTCACTCACAAATGCTCTGCCTATGCAAATAGCCTGGGCATGACACATAAATCTTCTGTGCCGAAGGAACGACTGTTGGCCTCACCCTCTCGCCTTCTGGCTAAAAGAAGCGGCCTTTCTGCCCACGCCATATTGTTCGTGTTAATATGTTGGTAACAGTGTGCATGTGGTCACCGATATGAATTAGAAAGTTGATTTAAAAACAGCCTGGATCCGTCTACGATATTTGTGTGTGTCTGTGCACATGAGGCCCAGTGGAGCTTGCGGAATCCTTGGCATCTACCTACTGTGCCAGCCTGGTCCTGTTCCTGTGGTCTCAGGGCTCTCAGATGCAAGCATGCGGCTCTATGGCTGCTCTGAAACAGAATGGCCAGGATGCGCCAATGTCTGGACTGGGACTTTTAGTCATAGTTAGCGAGGAATCAACATGCACAAAGACCGCAGAACACCCCGAATCTGCTTTTTAAGAGTACAGTCGGGGGTGCGAGTGGTGTCCGCGCCACGTCGCTGCTGACCCCTCTACCGCTTGGGGTTTCTCTTTCTGTGAAATGGATTTTCTGAAGGGCACCTGTGAGTCTTTTATTTGTCTCCGGGTGTAATTAGAGCACATTGATTTTGGTGCCATCGTCACAAAAAAGCACTGCACATCAAGCAGTGCAGAGTGGACACGGGTCTGCTGTACAGGAGCGGGTAGAAAGGGTTGAGGGTTAATATAACTTGTTAGGATGCGCCAAAGAAAGGACGCGGTTTTATTTTGATCGACATTTAGCGCCAACATCTGCGTGGTATTTCGCTCTACAAAGAACAGTTCCCTGTTTGTGTGTTGCGCACATATGACATGTGTCTCAGTGGTTGCTGTTCGCTTCTGCAGCACCATTCCTCTCTCATATTTCATCACCATTAAATCCATAAAAACGAACTTGCCATGTGACCCAAAAGTGCTCAGGGTGTGCCGGGCATTTCACAGAACACGAATAATCGCCTCTTTTAACACTTACCCCCCCCCCCCTCTTAAAACACTGTTTAATTCATACAAAACAATTTGTGGCACGGAGACTTTTCTGATGACTTTCTGAGTTGGCTTCAGAGTAAAATTCCCGGCGGGCGGGCGCCGGCCGGCCAGGGCAGTGGTGCCTCCCGGAAACGTGTTTGTGAACACAGCGAGATCTCGAGAGTGACTCAAGTTTAAAGTTCACTCTGGGCGTGCAGGTGCTGCTAACTTTTGAAATCAATAGCAAATTAAATTCAGCTGAAAATCTAGACTAGTTTTCCATGTCCTGCTGAGCAGCCTCGGACCTCGTTTCCTTTCACGCCGTAGTACGGGTTAGAAGATGCCACGGGTTCTCCACCAAAGGTAAAGCGCTCCTCCGCATTGTAGTCTTAATAATACTTATTTATGGCAGACAACGGGGAGAAGGGGGCTGGATGTTGTCGCCTGTCCCAAGTCCACACAGGACACTTCAAGTATTTCATTCAAGGTGTGTTTATTAAATAAATGTTTATATGAATCTTTTTCAAAAATGAAAAAGTCAATATTTGCGGAACACTAAAGTATCTGAATGCTGTATGCTGAATGCTGACACAGGGGGCGGGAGAGGACACGGACGGCGGGAGGGGGCGGGAGAGGACACGAACGGCGGGAGGGGGGCGGGAGAGGACACGGACAGCGGGAGGGGGCGGGAGAGGACACGGACGGCGGGAGGGGGCGGGAGGGGGCGGGAGAGGACACGGACGGCGGGAGGGGGCGGGAGAGGACTGGATTCCAGCTTGCACACTGTACCATATGTGACATTAAAGTCGTTATTAAAAAAGCACGGGCGATTATCCAATGAAGCAACCTTAACAAAAATACAAACCAGGCCTCGATTCAAGATGCTCCGCAAATCATACCAGAAAGAACTGCTGCAGTCCTACTAACAAGCACCTACGAGGACACAGGGGGCGGGAGAGGACACGGATGGCGGGAGGGGGCGGGAGAGGACACGAACGGCGGGAGGGGGACGGGAGAGGACACGGACGGTGGGAGGGGGCGGGAGAGGACACGGACGGCGGGAGGGGGCGGGAGGGGGCAGGAGAGGACACGGACGGCGGGAGGGGGCGGGAGAGGACACGGACGGCGGGAGGGGGCGGGAGAGGACACGGACGGCGGGAAACGTGCACAGGACAGCGAGGGGGGGCGGAAAGGCACACGGAGGGGGCGGGAATGGACAGACTCAGTGAAAGGGGAGGGAACGGGAAAAAACGTAACTCCGCCCTGGGAAAAAATCTCGGGAACGCCCCCGAATCTGGTCCGGCCTTGACGGACAGATCCGGCACTCAATGGCTAGCCTCCATTTATGGAGCTAGCCAATGAGAGCCGGGGGACGTTCCAGAAGTCCTTATTGTCAACAAAGGATTTCACCTGTGCTGAAAAGCTGCGCAGAGCGCAGCCTTCGGCAGGCGAAACCCAAAAACGGCCTACATTTGCATAAACACTCCTCATGTCACAGTTTTGGTGTAATCTTATAAAAAACTTTAGGGGGGGGGTAAAAAAAATGCACGCGTTAGTTTACACTGGTGAACCAAGTGAGGCCACTTCTACTCAGGCCCCCTGCCCCCATTCAGTATGTGCACACATTAATGGGCCGGCCCGCGAGACAAAGGGAGTGATACCTCTGCTAAACGTAGATAATGAGCGCCCATCCGCCTCTAGAAAGGCCACTCAGACACCCACTGGGCCGCTGACTGTATCAGAACAACAGAGACAGCGCCTAAATAGCCCCCCAGACTGCTAAAAAAAGCAGCCCACAGCATAACTCTGACACCGGCCTTTCGGGCACTTCCCGGCATTACCAGTCCGGGCCTGCTCAAACCCATCTGTGCTTTAGAAAGCAACTGAAGACCTGGCTGTTCGTAGCATAGGTCCTTTCTGTGTTAATCCTGTGTGGTACCACTGTGGTAGTAGGACAGCGCTGGGAAGCCCCGTTCCATAACATACCATAACATGATGGGTGAAATGTGTTACAATCCCAATATAGAGAGTTTGCAGGCAGTTTTTAGAGCAGTCGCTCAGAATCTTTTCAGGGAGAACAATTTTTTTAAATATCAAATAGCCTTTTTGGGCAGTACGTGGTAAACATTTCCAACCCAGATATAAATTATAAATTAAGATGTTGGAGTCTCAGATGTACTCTAGGGTTGAAGGTCCTTGGAGCAGTGTTCCTTGACATTCTTCCAAACCCATTGTGCTTTTTGATATAGAAGACTCATGCAACAAGTCCCCTGACTAGTGCTCAGGGGGATTGGATTCTAATATTTGCAGGTAACCCCATGTAGTAGGTCATAACTGGCCCCCCCTCTCCCTGGTTCTCCACTGAGTAGATTTTGCATGCACAAGTGAGTGTTTTGGTACATGTGAGGTGGGATACCTATTGTTTGCTTGAATACTTCAGAGTCAAAGGATGCTCTATAATGTTATTGGTAGTTGGTTATTGTTATTTTCTATTTTTAGCCTACCAACTGCACTGCTTCTTTAACCCCCACCCCCCAACATTTATTGCAAAACCGAGTGCATTGTCTAGCTTTCAACAGGCATAGGCAATTCCAGAAAGTGCCTTTTGCTCTCCAACTAAAGCTACAAAACTGTTCCAGCAGGTGAAGGTGTAACTTGAGTGCAAGAAACACTTGGAAAAAAGCTTTTGTCTAGTGGCCTGGCCAGATGGCACACAACTCATAGAAAGGACTGGGCTATCACCCAATCCCCGCACCCTGTGTTTTGTGCTGGAGTCAGGAGTGGTCTGCCTACCATACACAAGTGGCAAGGTGATAGTTTCATTGTCAAATTAATGGTTGGCATGGAGATGTGGGTACCTGGAAGAGAAATTCACTTAACAACAATGATCTGCCCAAAACGTTAAGAGCTAATTTTGAATCAAATTGGACACTTGGAACTGCATGTTAGCTATCCTCAGGTCTACATAGAAATGAGCCTACCTTGCGTATTCAGTGCTCACCATTTGACTTGAAGATCCAGGCTTGTCTTCTTAAAGATGACTCTACTGGATTAGGCAAGAGGCCAGCAAGTGACCATTTAAATGTCACCCAGTGAGGTGGCCTAGGAGGGGTGGCTAAGGCTGCAGATTTATTTTTGGTGAGACAGTCATTAAGGAGATGCATAAACATATTGGAGTTTGCTTGCTCCAGTTTTTAGCACTATTCTGGAGAAAGCGTCTCGTCATCTCTGTTTGCATCAGGTTTTTAAGCCTCCCCTATTTCATCTGCCATCACTAAATGCTGTTCCTTCCCCCACCTCTTCATTGTTAGTCAAAACACAAAGTAACCACCTTTTCATTATTATATGTATACCGATGGTACCCAGATTCTGATAGAGCTACAGCCACTTGTTTAGTATGGTGTAGGCAGTGCCGGTTCCTCCGCAATGGCGGAGGAGTGTCGCCCCACTGCCTGGCTCAGAGCCTGCAAATGTAAAATAAAAAGATGCTCTTGCATCGTTTTATTTTACATTTGCCGGCTTTGCAAGCAGTGTTGGGAGGAGCGGGGCTTAGGCATGTGAGGAGGGAGGAGGAGTGCTACGTGCACTCCACTCCCTAAGTGGGCATATGTGTTTTGGTCAGCAGGGTTGGATTGGGAATGAAAATCGGCCCGGGCACGCAAAAAAAAAAAACGGCCTACATTTGCATAAACACTCCTCATGTCACAGTTTTGGTGTAATCTTATAAAAAAACTTTAGGGGGGGGTAAAAAACTGCACGCGTTAGTTTACACTGGTGAACCAAGTGAGGCCACTTCTACTCAGGCGCCCTGCCCCCATTCAGTATGTGCACACATTAATGGGCCAGCCCGCGAGACAAAGGGAGTGATACCTCTGCTAAACGTAGACAATGAGCGCCCATCCGCCTCTAGAAAGGCCACTCAGACACCCACTGGGCCGCTGACTGTATCAGAACAACAGAGACAGCGCCCAAATAGCCCCCCAGACTGCTAAAAAAAGCAGCCCACAGCATAACTCTGACACCGGCCCTTCGGGCACTTCCCAAATGCCCGCATTACCAATCCGAGGCTGTTGGTCAGCCATCTCAGGCCGACCAAAACACACATATGCACTTAGGGTTTCTCCAGCCCAGCTACATTGAGCAGCGGGGCTGGAGAAATCTCACAGACTCCCTGGTCTGAGCAGGGCGTCTTCCCTGCTTGCTCAGACCAATACGATGGGAGTCTGGGTCCCAGAGGCTGCTGGGACCCACGAAGAGGAGAGGCAGTGAACGCAATGCTGGAGGCTACCGGCCGCGGTGGCAAAAGGTACGTTTTATATTTTTTTTAATATGGTATTCCCGCACCAAGCGACCCCACCCGCTCCACCACAGTTTGTTTACTGCGGCCGGTGCTGCACATGGGCCTAAGAACAGCGGGTGCTGTGGGTTCAAACTGTGATGTGCCACCTCAGAGGATGCCTGTTGCATGGCTATGCTTCGGTCTCACACCTCACAGGATGCTGCTTGCTGAGTCAGATACCAGCCCCATGTCTGCTGGGTACAGAGGCTCACAACTTTTGTAGGCCACCTCATTGGGTGACATTTTAACGGTCACTTGCTGGCCTCTTGTCTACAGTGCTTCAGGGAGTGGGAGGCTCTGGTGTTCATCTTCAGATTGGCTAGACCATTGATCTGGTCTTGGTCCGAAGTGGCAGCACTAAATACTTCACAGCAGCACGGGCCTGTCTCAGCTCACTGTGCACTGTACCTCCTTCTCAGCAGGGTTTAGCAGCGTAGATTGTTTCCTCAGTCCTGGTAATCCAGTGGAGTCATCCTAAAGAAGACAAGCCTGGATCTTCAAGTCAAATGGTGAGCACTGAATACGCAAGGTAGGCTCATTTCTATGTAGACCTGAGGATAGCTGAAATGCATTTCCAAGTGTCCAATTTGATTCAGAATTGGCTCTTAACGTTTTGGGCAGATCATTGTTGTTAAATGAATTTCTCTTCCAGGTACCCACATCTCCATGCCAACCATTAATTTGACAATGAAACTATCACCTTGCCACTTGTGTATGGTAGGCAGACCACTCCTGACTCCAGCACAAAACACAGGATGCGGGGATTGGGTGATAGCCCAGTTCTTTCTATGAGTTGTGTGCCATTTGGCCAGGCCACTAGACAAAAGTCTATTTCCAAGTGTTTCTTGCACTCAAGTTACACCTTCCCCTGCTGGAACAGTTTTGTAGTTTTAGTTGGAGGGCAAAAGGCCCTTTCTGGAATTGCCTATGCCTGTTGAAAGCTAGACAATGCACTCGGTTTTGCAATAAATGTTGGGGGGTGGGGGTTAAAGAAGCAGTGCAGTTGGTATTTTTTTTTTTTTAAACTGTTTTATTGAATTTGTGCACACAGCATACAATCTTGATTCACCGTCCTGCCCGTTCTTAACACATACAGCTATGTCACTTCCAGCAATCCCCCACAACCGTCCCTATCCAAGACATCCCACCTCCCTCTCTACCCCCACCCCCCCTTGTCAGTGTGCCTCCATGCCCTTGAGACAACTTGTCAGTTCATCCTATAGACAGCAGATGATACTCCTCTCCAGTAAATGTCCACGCGGAAGTCCAGGGACTGTCCAATGCAGCACAAGACCTGCGCTCCGGTCTAGGGCTCCAGTGACCTATGTGGTCCTCTCTCTCCTTGCATCCGGGCTCCCTGTCTAACTCTCCTCCTCCGCCACAGCAACCTTCACCTCCCCCTGCCCCGTGTCCCCCTCCAGGTTCGCCGACTCTCCAGTCTCACCCCCATCATCAGCCTCCAAGAGTGATTGCAAATCCGTCACTAGCGCGCTCCACGCCCTGGCAGTATCTAGCGCCTTATCGTTGGCCACACGCCTAGCTAGTTGCAGTCTGAGAGAGCCTTCGCAGGCAGCCCATTGCGCGAAGCACCTCCGCCACCTCTGGAAATTAGGTCCCCCTCTAGCTTTCCAATGTAGAGTAAGTTCCCTCTTGGCCATAATGAACCCCAAATCATAAAACTTGCTAGTGACTTTAGTGGTAGGAGTATGGGGAAACCAAAGTAGCAGGCATGCGCCCGCGTCTGCATCCACCTGACGACCCGTAACTGCATTCAGGCAAGCAAAAACATCAGTCCAATAGGTGCCAAGCCCTGTGCACGTCCAGAACATATGCGCAAAGTCAGCGTCCTCCGCGGCACAGCGCGGACATAACGATTGCGCACCTCCAAAGATCCGTTGAAGTATGGCAGGTGTCCAGTACGCCCTATGGAGTGTGTAATATTGAACCAGCTGAAACCGAACATTACGGGTGCCCTTCCAGGCCCTGCGTACAAGCTGAGGCCAGGTCGTCTCCGGTATCTGCCGACCAAGGTCAGCCTCCCAGCGCTCCCGCAGCCCGTCCAGGGGAGGAGGATCAGCCAGCGCCAGCCTTCGGTACAGACATGTGATGGCCTTATAAGTGCCAGCCGCCATCACGACATACTGGCAGCCCAGCGATGTGGGGGGTTCCACCAGCCCCATCCTCCAGCGCCTCTGGATCCCAGTAACCAAAGCCGCATGTAACAAGAAGTCACCCCGCGGCAGATCGAAGGCCTCCTGCAGAGCGCCGAACGGCATCAAGGCGCCGTCCCGATATAGATCCCCTAGCATGTGAACACCGAGGTCCTCCCAACAGGCAAGCGCCGACCAATCCCCACCATGCAGGAGGGCAGTACACATGCCCAAGGGAATCTCCGGCGCATATGGGGCGCGACACCCCACCCGCCTGTGGCCACGTAGCCAGCACCGGCGAAGGGTACGCTCACCAAGAGTCAGCTGCTCCAACCGAAGCTCCTGTTGGAGCACAATAAAGGACAGGACATGGCGCTGCACAATCCGACCCTGCGGTCCGTCCGGTCCTCTAAACTCCTGCGCCACCGCCTGCGTGAGCCACTGAAGCTGAGCAGCCAAATAATACCATTCGAAGTCCGGCACTGCCAGGCCACCCTCCTCCCGGGATCTAAGCAATGTGTTCAGGGCTATGCGTCGCCTGCCAGTGCCCCAGATAAAACCTATCACCTCGGACCTCAAAGTTCGGAAAAAGGAGGGTGGTATCCATACCGGTAGCGTGCGGAAAAAATATAGTAGGCGCGGCAGGACCACCATTTTCAACAACGCAATTCGCCCCGCCACCGACAACGGAAGGACGCGCCAAAACCTCATGCTACCTCTAATGCCCCTCACGGCCCTACCCACATTCCCCTCATAAAGGAGTGAATGGGTGTGATATATATGCACTCCAAGGTACTGCAGGCAATCCGGTTCCCAACGCAGGCCGTCCAGCACCGCAGGCTGGGCGCAACGGGAAGTCAAGGGGAAGAGGCAGGTCTTAGACCAATTAACCCGGAGGCCCGACAGGTTCCCGAATTCCTGGAGCAAAGCCCGTGCTCCTGTCACCGATGCATCAACATCGGCCAGGTATAACAAGAGGTCGTCAGCATACAAGGAGATATAATGCAAGTCGCCGCGCGACGGTACCCCCTCAAAGTACCGTCCCTGTCGGGCCCGCGCCGCCAGTGGTTCAATCGCCAAGGCGAACAGGAGCGGGGACAATGAGCAACCCTGTCTAGTGCCCCGTCCTACCGAGCACGCCGCGGATATGGAGCGGCCCGTTCGGACCCTAGCAGTGGCCGACTCATATAGCAGCCTCGTCCAACGGACGAAGCCATCCCCCAGCCCGAACCGAAGTAGCACGCAGAACAAATAAGGCCATTCCACACTATCGAATGCCTTCTCGATGTCCACCGACAGCACGGCCGCCCCCGCGGGGCCCTCCCCTTCGACATCCATGACCCTTATCAGGCGCCGTATGCATGTCGAGGTGTTCCTAGTGGGGATAAAACCCGACTGGTCCGGGTGCACCAGAGAGCACATATGGGCGGTCAGCCGCGTCGCCAAGATCCTGCTCAGCACCTTGTAGTCCACCGTGAGCATTGATAGCGGGCGATATGCTGTCCTAGCCGTGGGGAGGCCACCCTTTTTCAACAGCGGGACTACGATCGCCTCTCGCGCCGAGGCCGGCAACCTACCCTGCTCCCAAGCCTCCCCATAGACCTGGTGTAATCGAGGGGCCAGGAGATCCACATATGCAGCATAAAACTCCACTGGGAGGCCGTCCCCCCCTGGCGTTTTCTTCCTGGCCATATGCTTAATAGCCGCTCTGATCTCCCCCAGCGTAATAGCCGCCCCCAACGCGGCACCCTGCTCCGGATCCAGCCGTTGCAACTGAGCCTCTTCAAGAAAGGCATCCAGCATCGCCGGGCAAGTTGCCATCCTGCTTCGATAAAGTTCCGCGTAGTAATCCCGGAACTGAGCGTTTATCTCCTGCTGCGAATGGACCAGGCCCCCAGTCGGAGTAGCCAGCGACAAAATCGGCGTACCCCTGGTATCAGGAGTGGCCAACCATGCCAGTAGCGAGCCGGCCCAATCCCGTTCCGCATGCGCTCGGACCATATATTCCCGGTAGTCATGGCAGCGGAGCCGCTCCACCTGGACAGCCACCCGCTCTCGAGCCACCAGTACGTCTTCCCTATTACCGCCTGCCCCGTGGCCGCGCTTCTCCGCCTGCCGCAGAGCGGTCTCCTCCCGTGTAACATCAGCCAGCAGCGTCCGGCGAACCCCCGACGAGGACGAGAGGCACACGCCGCGCACCACCACCTTGAAGGCGTCCCACTCAATTGCCCGAGTGGTCGCGGTACCCGAGTTCTCAAGGAAATAACGTTCAATGCAGTCCCGCACTTCAGCGTGGAAGACCGGGTCCTCCAGCGCCAGCGGGTTCAACCGCCACGTGGGAACCGGCTGTCGCCGTCTGGTCCAGAGGACCGTAAGCAGGCAAGGGTTGTGGTCCGATATGGTCCGCGCCAGGTACTCGCAATCGCTCGTAAGCTCCTGAGCCCCACCCGAGCAGAGGAAAGTGTCGAGACGCACATGCAAATCATGCGGTGCCGAATAAAACGAGTAGTCCCTATCCATGGGGTGACACGTCCGCCACGCGTCTTGGAGTCCCCACCGGTCCTGCCAGTCCCTCCGAGCCTTGGCCACTCTGTGCACCACCGACTGAGCAAGCGGTGGATGGGAACGGTCCATCTCAACATCCGCCACAGAATTAAAGTCCCCTCCCATGTACACCGTGCCCACGAGCATATCCGGCAACCGGTTGGACAACACGGAGAAGAACGCAGCCTGATCAAAGTTAGGGGCGTAAACACAGCAGAGCGCAACATCCCGGCCATCCAGCCTCCCCAACACTGCCACAAACCTCCCCTCCGGATCCACCCTAGTGGTCAATGACTGAAAGGGGACACCCGCCCGCACCCAGATTAGCACCCCCCTAGCATGCGCAGAGTAAGTAGTATAGAAGAGTTGCCCTCTCCAACGCCGCTGCAGCGCCTGCCCTTCTGCCAACGTTAAATGCGTCTCCTGCAAAAAGGCCACCTGGACCCCCCTCCGGACTAAATACGCATGCACTTTGTATCTCTTTCTCATGGAGTTGAGCCCCCGCACATTCCAGGTGATGCACTTCAAATCTAATCTAGCCGCCATCATCGGGCATATAGCAAAGGCCAATCTCCCACAGTCTCACCGGCACACTGACAATTCCCAGAAACTCAGAAACCCCAAAACAACTCCAACCAACTCCCACCTCACCCACCCCCAGAACAGGCATCAAACAGTTGTCACCCATCCAAACCCAACCCCCGAGTACGAGGGAAACTCTGGAAATACCAGAGACTCACAAGTTATGTGAGATCGAGGGGGTGACTCCCCACCAGCCGGTCGGATAGCCCAGACCCGTCACACCAGGAAAGGTCGATCCCGACTAAGAGTAGACCTCCCCCATCCCCCTCCCAGCAGCACCACCCCCCACTAAGAAGGCCAGGGACCCAGCACCTCCCACATTGACCATCCGTTCGGAAAGCAGGACCCCATCCGCCCACAACGTGCCACCCCACAGGGCCAGCATACCCCCTTACTGTCCATTATTCAGCTGCCCGTAGTCACTCATCCAGTAGTCCATCAGCTGTCTGCGGGGTGATCTGAGGCAAATCCCCAGTTTCCTTGTCCGAAACCTCATCCGAACCACCCGGTTCGCCTCATCCGAACCCAACCTGGAGCCTGAGTCCGCCACCTGAGTCTCAGGCACTGCTCCGGAGATGTCCGATACCGCCTGTAAGGCAGCCCTCCTCTACTGGTCCGTCTGTGAGGCCGAGGGGGACCTCCTGCTCTGTTCTCTCCTCCGATTGCGCCTGCTCCTGCGTGGTTTCGGCCGGACCTCAGCATTCCCCGTCCAGGCACCCGTGCCATCCTTGCCCACTCGGTACCGCTCCAACCACTGCCAAGCATCGTCCGGGGAGTCACAGAACGTCGCCACTCCGTCCACCAGTACCTTCAGGTGAGCCGGGAACAGCAGAGAGTACTGCACCCCCTCATCGCGGAGAGCTCTCTTGACAGCGACGAAGGAGAAACGGCTGCGTTGGACCTTCTGGGAGTAGTCAGGAAATATCGACACAGAAGCATTATCCACCTTGTAAGGACCAGCCAGCCTGGCCTGCCGCAATATAATGTCCCGGTCCCTGAAGTGGAGTAGCCGAGCTATCACAGGCCGGGGAGGTCGTCCCGGGGCAAGAGGACGAGCCGGGACCCTATGAGCTCTTTCCAAAGTGTAGAAGTGCGTCAAACCTTCAGAGACCACCACATCTCGCAGCCAGGTCTCCAAATACGCAACCATGTCGTCTCCCTCAATATTTTCGGGTAAACCCACCACGCGGATATTGTTGCGCCTGTTGCGCCCTTCCGCGTCAGCCGCTCTCATTTCCAACTGCTGCACCCTGCGGGTTAAGTCCTCCAACGTGGCATCCGACGCCTTCTGGGCCGGTTCCAATGTTCCTATTACCAGCTCTGCGGCCTTGACGCGGTCAGCAAGCTTGTTATGGTCCGCCTTCAAAAGGCCAAGGCCCGTGGAGACCTGGGCGATGTCCTGGCGCAGCGCCTCTCTCGTGTCCCCTATGGCCTTAAGAATTTGGTCCATCTGTTGTTGTTGGAGCCCAGCCGCCCGGTCGCCCGTCTGCTGCAGATCATGAGCGTCAAGAGAATCCTCAACTTGGTCCGGCGGTGCCGCGCCCGCCCCCTTCCGCGGCTTCCCCATGGAGACTAGCTGGCGACTGCGTCGACGCCAAACACAGTAGGGCCGGCCCAACGTGTCCTGCAAAGAAGGCCAAAGTCGTTATCCCGCCGGCAAGCCTGGCGAGATGGCGGGGTCGCACACAAGGAAGGGAAGAGAAGGGGGGGGGGGCAGGCAGCAGGCACCGCCGGGCTCCGGCCCCCGGCACCCCAACAAGACTCCCTCTGTCCCGTGGCCCAGCAGCCGCCAGCCCAAACCACCAGCAACCTTACGCCGCTCCGGGCCTCTCTCGTTTGCCAGCAGGGCCCAAGGCGAAAGTCCAGGATATCAGCAAATTGGGCCCAGGTCCCCACTCAGGGCTAGATGGCCGCCCCGAGGAGTCTGCAGCACCCCCAGTACCCCGCGGCCCGCAATCTGCGGGGCGGTACCAAGATCACTGCTGCTAAGGTCCGCCGTGGGCCATAGGGGGTCCCCCCAGACATTCTCGGGCCCTTACAATCACCGCGGTCACCAGGCCGTCCGATTCGCTGCCACTGCCCGGCAGATCCTCAGTCGAATCGGCACCCCCCGGCACCAGGCTGGCGTTCTTCTCCAGGGACGCCGCAGGACCCGGCGCCGGTGGCCCACGGCACCGCTCACCACTGATGGGCGCCTCCACTCCCGAAGTCCCCTCCGAGCCGCTCCGCAACACCAGCGGTCCGGCACTCCTCGTTCCGGCGCCCAGCTCGTCGCTGCCTGTCCGTCGGGCTTGCAGCGGGCGATCTCCCGCAGTCGGGGTCAGGATACCCACCAACACCGTCCTCGGGCGCCTGCAGCGGCGCAGTCTCCGGCGGCCCCGCAGAAATCGAGGCCGGGGATCAGCCGCGAGACGCAGGCCCAAGCAAAATGGCCGGCGGCCGCCTCCGCTGCGCCCTCCGAAGATCCTAGGCGTCTGCAACCACGGGACCCAGCGCACTCCAGATCAGCGCTAGGGTGTCCCGCGACGATCAGGGAGCAATCCCGGGTGGTGGCGCCGCCAGGGGGGTCTTTAAGCAGGATAAACACCGAGACCGACCCGGAGCTCAGGGCTCAGGCGTCCATGCTCGGCGGTGTCGTAGCCACGCCCCCCAGCAGTGCAGTTGGTAGGCTAAAAATAGAAAATAACAATAACCAACTACCAATAACATTATAGAGCATCCTTTGACTCTGAAGTATTCAAGCAAACAATAGGTATCCCACCTCACATGTACCAAAACACTCGCTTGTGCATGCAAAATCTACTCAGTGGAGAACCAGGGAGAGGGGGGGGCAGTTATGACCTACTACATGGAGTTACCTGCAAATATTAGAAGGCAATCACCCTGAGCACTAGTCAGGGGACTTGTTGCATGAGTCTTCTATATCAAAAAGCACAATGGGTTTGGAAGAATGTCAAGGAACACTGCTCCAAGGACCTTCAACCCTAGAGTACATCTGAGACTCCAACATCTTAATTTATAATTTATATCTGGGTTGGAAATGTTTACCACGTACTGCCCAAAAAGGATTTTTGATATTAAAAAAAAATGTTCTCCCTAAAAAGATTCTGAGCGACTTCTCTAAAAACTGCCTGCAAACTCTCTATATTGGGATTGTAACACATTTCACCCATCATTTTATGTTATGTTATGGAACGGGGCTTCCCAGCGCTATCCTACTACCACAGTGGCACCACACAGGATTCACATAGAAAGGGCCTATGTTATAACAGACAGGTCTTCAGTTGCTTTCTAAAGCACAGATGGGTTTGAGTCTTACGTAACTGTAAAGACAGGTTATTCCATAAAGGAGAAGCACGGAAGGAGCAACCTCCCAGCCTTACTCTTTTGGAATGAGGTATACGTGCCAAGTTCAGGTCAGCGGGGCGAAGGGCCCTGGTAGGTATGTGATGCTGCATCTGGGCAACCAAACTTAGGGCCCGATGTAGGTGGCAAATACCGGTCGGAAACGGCCGAATTCGGCCGTTTCCGACTGGTATTTGGCATCTTGAGATGTAGGGGGCCAGATTTTACAGATTCAGTAAATTTACCGAATCGGTAAATTTACAGAATCTGTAAAATACTGAATCGGTATTTTTACCGATTCGGTACCTTCCAGATGTAGGTGGGACTCTTTTGAGTCCCAAAGGCCCTACAAATTCGGTATTTTACCACCCAATCCAATTGGGTGTTAAAATACCGAATTCAGGTGTGCATGCACATGTGTGCATGCACACCTAGCCATGTGACAGACAGACATGCCCTTAGGGCATGTCTGTGTGCCACATGGCGCACAAGCCTATTTTTGGGGTGCCAGAGGGTGTCAAAGTGACACCCCCTGCACCCTTGCAAAATTCGGTATTTACCGATTCTATAATTACAGAATCGGTATTGCCCATTGATTCCTATGGGCTTCAAGGCCCATAGGAATCAATAGGAATACCGATTCGGTATTTACAGATTCGGTAAATACCGAATCTTAACGATTCGGTATTTACAGAATCTGTAATACCTACATCTCCCCCTTCATATTTACCGACTCTTAAATACCGAATCGGTAAAATTCGGTATTTAAGAGTCGGTAAATATGAATTACCTACATCTGGCCCTAGGCGCCTCCTGCTTGTTCATAAATTCATAATCCGACGAGCTACCCACAAGGATTTAAACTGGATACTATTCTGAATCAGAAGCCAGTAAAGTTTGTAGAGCAGTTTAGAGACAGAGCAGAATTTAGGCAGATGGAAAAGTAATCTAGCAGCCGCATTCTAATCAATCGGCAGACTGTTTGTTACAGACCTGGTGGACCCAGATAAAGAATTTTTCAATAGTAAAGTCGCTTAAGGATTAGAGACTGCACAATCATTTGCTGTACCTGAGGATGGAAAAAGCCAATTATCGATGTAAGGCTGCTAAGAGTAGCGAAACACGTTCCCAATAATGCCTTTACTTGTGGCTCAAACGAAAGTGTACTATTGAGCCAGATACCCAACATATTCTTTACAACAGATTTCTGCTTCGGAGGAGTCCCTAGCACCCTCTGCCACCATCATATCCATGCTACCTATTTTCATTGATCCAGGGAGCAAACTTCAGACCTTAGAAGCCCTGATCATGCCTATCAGAAACGTAACTTGCTACAAAACACTGGTTTCAAGACATGTACAAAATGCCTCAAACAATTTGCGGGTGTTATACAAATATTAAAACCTGGTGTACACAACGAATATAATGTACATTTTCTCGCAAAAACCTTACTTATTTACAAAACAGTGCATCCTGATAAACATTCAATCTTCATTCATACATCAATCAAGCCACTACAAACAACAAAAACAAAGCATAAATGATTTGATAAATGCTGGAATCGTGATATTCACAACAAAAAGCCAATGTTTGTTTCACAACAAAATGTGTGCAATTTTTTCTGCGTAAATTAATAATTTCTCGTCTGAAAAGGCTGTATTGAACTTTACAATGAGCATTGCCTCTCTTTTTATCAATTTAGCATCCAAACAACAACAATCCCTTCGTACAATGGATAACACATTGGTATCGTTTTATTGACGATATTTTCTTCGTGTGGACTGGGTCAGAAGATAATCTAAGAAACTTCCATGAATGGATAAACAACAGGGTACCATCGATTAAATTCAGCTTGGACCATTCAAGAGATAAGATGCCATTTCTAGATGTGGAGGTTTATCCCTCCAGTGGCGGTCTAGTAACAACATTGTATAAAAAACCAACTGACCGAAACAAAGCGTTGCACTTTGGAAGTAACCACCCGCGCAGCCTCAATGAAAACTTGCCCTATGGGCAGTACCTTTGCATCCGTCGTAACTGTACGGAGAAGGAGGAATATTTAAGACATGCAGAAATTCTCACTATGAATCTAAAACAACGTGGATATCCAAAGAAACTGCTCAAGAAATCATTAAAAAGAGCATGGTGGACGCCTAGAGAATGCCTGCTAGAAAAAAGACCAAAAAAGACAATGGAAAGAATGGTATTTGTATCGACCTTCTGTCCTAATTCAAATATGTTGAAAAAATGAGTCAAACAGAACTGGCACTTGCTGAAAAATTTGGATCAATCGTTTCAAAATGAACCACTTTTTGCATTCAGGAAAAACTACAGCATCTCCAATCATCTGGTGAGAGCTGCATTACCACAAACAACAAAAAATCCGGACTTGCGCACAATGTTACGTCTGCCCCCAATTCAAGGTCATCACAAATGTGGTAATTGCTCATGTTGCGATTCCACAAAAGAAGGAAAAGTCTTCACGTACAATGAAATCAACTGGAAACATGAAGTGTTCTCAAATTGTAAAACTCGCTATGTGGTCTACGGAATCCTATGCCCATGTAATCTCCTATATATTGGGAAAACAAACCAAGAGGTACGGGTGAGGATACAACAGCACAAATCGAGAATTAAAAACAATGTTGCTAACGCCCCCTTGGTCAACCATTGGAAAGAAAAAACCCATCAAGAAAGCGAGATTATTTGGACAGTGATTTTGAAAGTAGAAAATGACGTAAGAGGTGGAGATTTGGATGCTAAATTGATAAAAAGAGAGCCAATGCTCATTGTAAAGTTCAATACAGCCTTTTCAGGCTTGAACGAACTGACGGACATTTTCAAACTGTAATTACATTGTCTCCCTAACAGGGTCAGTGACCAGTTTCAAGTACAACAATCCATCAAACTTAAAGCACAACGTATACACACTGACATCAAACCTATAATAATAACCAGCAAGGTCCTCCGAAAAGGAAAGTGTTCAAAATGTAAACAATAAGCACAGAAAAAGAGATTGACTTGTATACAATCCGTACAAGGGCGCTAATCGATATGCGCGATCAATTGCCCACTGTTTCCTTTTAATCAGTTTTTGTGCAACACTAGTATTACTATCGAAAATATTGGCAGCTTTCTACCTAAAGTGACGACATAGAAACAATAAAGTTTGTACAAAAAAAGGTTTTCTCAAACCACAAATAGCGCAGTGGTTGAGAACTACACTTCCCATGATCCTATGCGGACCAGGAAGTGAAAGCAACTAGGTCAGCGTTTGGATGGCGTCGGATTAAGACACTCGGCAGCCCGGTCTTCACAAGTAAGAGACATCGCAATGCAATAAAACGCTCGGCTGTATAGGATTACTATCTAAATTATCATAAGTCGCATTGGGGCACATCTTTCTAATGCACCACGTATGATTTGATCAACAGAACGGAAAAAAAACGGTCACGGTGAAATTCCAAAAAGATACACAACGCGCCTGACTCGCTCCACTAGGTAAGCGGCGTTCTGGGAATCCTAGATGTTTAAAAACTAAATACACATATGATATTGTGTTAATAATTCAAGCACGGTATTGCTCCCTCTTCTCCATCCAGACAGTGGCGAGCCAGGCCGGTCCAAACAGGTCAACCAACACTTCCAAGTAAGTGATTAAGAGCAGTGTATGGGTTTGAATGTTGGATACACATGATTAAGAATTACCCATTTCCTGATTGTGGCTTCTTGTTATATATTTTTTAGACTGAGGTTCTAACAACAATTCCAGCTTTCTCTGACGAGTGCGAGGTAGGTGAGGAAACTTGTAGTATTGGGCACAGGCAGCATAGTGGTAGTCAACCCTTTATCCTAAGCAATGTCTGTTTTTCCATTACAGATTTGGTCCTGATGAGAACTCCGAAATAACGGTAGTTCGAAACGCGTAGACTCCTTATAAGCCAAAAGACGAGAAATTAATAATTTACGCAGAAAAAATAAAATTGCACAGATTTTGTTGTGAAACAAACATTGGCTTTTTGTTGTGAATATCACTATTCCAGCATTTATCGAATCATTTATGCTTTGTTTTTGTTGTTTGTAGTGGCTTGATTGATGTATGAATGAAGATTGAATGTTTATTAGGATGCACTGTTTTGTAAATAAGTAAGGTTTTTGCGAGAAAATGTACATTATATTCGTTGTGTACACCAGGTTTTAATATTTGTATAACACATGTAAAAAATTATTCACTCAAATAGAAGTGGTCAATTGAAAATTTAAAGAAAATAAAAAAGTGGAATTAAATTCAACAAACACATTGTCTTTCCCGTGTGTTTGGACCAAACAAAAGTTTGTTTTTCAAATTAGCGGCATTGGCACTTTTTCTTGTTTATTATATGCTTGTGGCAAGCTATGCCGGTGGGAGCCCATACCCAGTGGTTTTGTTTTCAAACAATTTGCAACATGTGATCCACATTCCTAGTGAGTTTTCAGTGTGGGAAACATCTATTTGACTATTGATTCCTCAGGACTCTCTGGACACAGAGCTATGGTTCCATCACGGACAAGTTGATGGTCCTCCCCAGAAAATGTTGAACAATATTTATTTAAAAAAAAGGAGATTTGAGATAAGTGCAGATCCTAAAAAACTGTCTGTTGCACTGCGTGCTACGTCTGTCAGTGGAAAGTGATGCATGAACCCATGGGCACTCCCACTCCTGCCTGGAAACCACTCTCATCCTCATTGGCCAAATGTAACATGTGGCGGTAAACCCAAGATAAACAAGTGCACAAGCTCTAATGCCTATTTGTCCCTGGTACTGGTTAATATGAACCTCAAAGTCCAGGCAAAGGACGTGGCCCATCCAGAAAGCGAAGGCTCTTTCAGAGCCTCTGTCTGTCTAATAGCAATGCTCTGTGTGCTCGACTCTATCTTCTCCTTTACGCATAAAGGTTCAGCCAACCTCTGTACTCTAGGCACTGCGAGACCACAATGTTGAACCACCAGTTTGAGCACTGCCTTGCTGCTGAGCTTGCTTTAGGGGACAGGGATTCATCCTCTTCGGGATCTCCAGGAGTTGCTCTGGGAAGTTCAGCCATCTTCCTACTGACAGTTTAAGTGCATGTTTAAGGGGGGTCTGGTGTCCATGCACTTCAGGTGTCCCAGAAGTTGCACTGGAGAGTTAAATCACCCTCATACTGACAGCGCGAGTACCCGCTCTCAGTGGGCATATTTTGGGGCTCATGTACTCATCCACTTCAAGAGCACCCAGAGGTGCACTGGAGAGTTCAGCTCTTCTCTTACTGTCGGCGCCTGACTGTTGAGCACGAGCCTGGTGATTATTGGGGTTGGGGGAGCGGGGTAGAGACAATCTCCACACTTGATTCAAAAGCAGTGGACACCCAATGGCCATCCTTTCACTGAAACCTGGAGAGCAGTGGCCGCCAAGTCTCCCTCTGTGGTTGGTGGACATACTTCAACGTCTTCAATAGGAGGCAATCAGTTTCATTTAAGATTGACTCACTAAGGAGGGAGTCGGGGATGCTCCACATCACTCGCTACAATCACTCATCGTAAGACCCATCTTCACTCACCTAGACTTCTGCTCTGACAAGGTGAAGGCCCCAGCCACTGTGAGAAGATTTAAAACTCATCCTAGAACACCAGTCTTCATACTGTGGGTTGCTTCCCCCCTCCCTCCCCCACCCGCCATGGAGTTATGGAAAAGAGGGGCTGTTGCCAACAAACAAACAGAATACAACTTTTAGGGCTACAAGCAGCTTCTCCTGCTGTTTTACAGGATATGTTTCTTGCTGAGAAGCTTAGATTAGGAAAACTAGAGGCTGATCCCCTGCCTTACTCTGCAGCCCATTCTGGTATCGCAGCTGTGAATGCTGGAAAGTGGTTGTGAAAACCAGCCTGGTGGGACATTCACTGCGGAGCACAAGAAACAGCAGTTCACCAACGGAAACATGCATACTTGTAATTTCCTGAATTATTCTAGCGAGAGGTGAGGTTGGGCAGCAATTAGTGGCAGTGTTTGTGGGTGTATGGAGGCAGAGATTTTTGTTTTAGAACATGTAAATTTATAATTAAACCAACAGTGCTCCAGGGTCAGTGCTGAAACGTAGTCATCTGAAAATCATAAATAAAACCTAGCAAGGCTGGTTAAGGCTACCATCCTGCCAAGACAAAGCATGTTGAGAAACATTACATTTGTAAAATAGTAACATCTGATGCGTAGAGCGCTTAGAGATTGCAAGTGCGTGGCATGAAGGGCGACATGAAAGCACATTATTATTCATGTACACACAACTGATTTATTTTCCTACCAATATTACCACCCACCTTTATGGCATTCTTTTTATCTCGCCTGAAGAATACATTTTTTGTCATGTGAGGGCAGAGCAGATCACATATAAATACAAGCACTTGCAATGCAATAGGTCTCGCATTTATGAGAGTTTGAACTATTGGCATTGTAAATGATAATAGCTTAAATTGTCGCAAATTCGAGACCTATTGCAGTGGAAATATTTGTTTTTTCCAAGCACCCCATGCCGCGCTTACACGTTACTAGAGGCCAGGCCCCTTCCTTTAGACAGACTGGGTCTAAACAATGGGGCGCTGCCCCTATTAAAGTAAAAGCGTAGTATGGGAAGCTTTTACCAAAAAAGCATTTGTTTGAAAAACAATACTTATTTGGTGAAAGAGCCCCAAACAGCGCTTTCATTTTAATGGTGGAGATGGCCCTTTCTTTAGACGTGGCTCGTCTAAAGAAAGGGGCGGGTCCTTTATTAACATGCAAGCGCGGCTTGGGGCGCCTGGAAACAACAAAAATGAGAAAGTGAATAAAGAGCGAAATAAAATAAAACATTTAAAAATGGCCACACTTGGCACAGCAAATAAACCAAAAGCGGGGCCAACCCTGTGGCGTGCTGAGCTATAAAAAAAAAATCAAGCGTTAGGAGAGAGTGAGTCCACAGCAGGCAGGTGAAATCAATTTAAACAAAATAGTGCTCGGAGGCTGTAAATAAAGCCTACTGAGAAACAACACATGTTAGAGGGCCAGTCCTTATAGGAGGTTCCAATATGAGACAAGGAGGTCCTAAGGAGGGACTACTAAAGCTATTGACCAATGAAGAGCCAGCTTTTACAAAGGACAATGACACAAGACAATGAAAAATATGGATGGACAGTTGGCGGAGCTTCAAGTCCATACCTGAATACAGCATGCATCGCAGAGCAGCTCATGCGTGTGACCTAAAAATGTCATGGAGGTGGCGCCGTCGACAAGTGAATGAATACAAATATCATGGAAGGAATTCAAGTGGTTGCTACTGGCATAGGAGGGCTATACCCCTCTAGGTGAATCCCAGTATCTGAATTGACTAAGTTGAAGGCTCCAGCAGCCTTTGAATGGGGGGCTTCTTGCCCTCTTCTTAGATCAATTTGGGGAATTAAAGTAGAAAAAAAGATCTTTTTACTTCAGTGGAGTAAGAGCTGAGCATTTCAAGGGGTAACGACTTCAGACATTCTGCTAATATTTGCTTTCTTTTTCTCAAGGGAGAAATGTAATATTTTAAGCAAAACGTGGAACACAAGAAAGTGCATTGGAATACTAAATGTAAAACAATGTACCAACTGGAGCAACGAGCCTAGTTGACATGTTTTCCCATTAGTAATAACTAAACATGAAACGACCGCATTCTTCAAAATGAAGATTTAAGTGGCAGGCACCCTGGTGTTCTTGGGCAATACACACCCCTCTGTGAAGGCCCCAGCTCCAAAATATTAGATAATACATAATAGGCAGGAAAGTCTGCTTCATATAATAATAAATAATTAATTATTCTTTTTCTGTGATTGTGTCCAAGTTGTGCCTTTAAAATCGCATTGCGGTTGCTTATTTAGCAGGATTGTCTCCGACGTCAGTGCAGTATCGCATCAGAGCATAGAAAACAGCGGGTGATGCCAAGGACAAATTACGGTGCCCGCCACAATTTACAGACCTAGCCCCCCCAGTTTGAGACAATCTGGCTCCACAAAGTAACCAGGATACACAGCACTTCCTGCAACACAACACTGTTCATTCAAGTGCGAGCCCTGCTGAAGTGAAGATTTTTCCACCTTGAAAAAAACCCACTTTAATCACACATTCCTCACTGCTTGTAAGATATGTGAGGCGGTGACTCATAAAAGACTTATCAGCTACTATTTTGTGCGAACCAAACAGGAGGGTGAAAATGTCAAAAGGGACTGAATGAATCACCTTTATGGTAAAAAATGTTCCAGTTTCCCAATTCTCTAAATAGTTGTCTAAGTTCTCAAAATAAGGTTATTACCTCATGTAGTGTTACTGTGCACGTTTAGTTGAAAGTTTAAGCTTATGAAATCAGCTATTCCCAAGCATAAAAATTAATATTGCTTCATTTCCCATTAAAATTACACACGCCGCAAGCTCTCAACATTGCCAGCATACAACACTGTAAAAAAGTTTTAAACTTATTTTTTTGGGGCGAAGGAAGTGAAACAAGACATACTTCACAGAGCAGTGACGCCACTCTACGTTCACAGGACCTGGAGCCTGAGGAGAATTGTAACCCGTGTGTCCATTCGTTTCTTTCCCGGTGTATTCAGCACCACAGACCACTGCGGCCCTTGATCTGCTGAGCGCGGGCATGCTGGCAGTGTGAGGGGAGACGCCAGCGCTGCTCCAGAGCTGTGATACTCAGCAGGGAGTCAACGAGGGGGCATGGAGGGGTCCATGCTGGCAGGGCTGGGGGAGATGCCGTCGCTGCTACGGAGGTGTGATCACCTGTATTTGGTTCACTTGTAATGTTTTCATGTATCAGTTCTGTTCCTATTGTGAAGCGCTCTGACACCTTCGGGTAAAGTCCGCGCTATATAAAAATGCACAAATAAATAAATAAAATCATAAAATCAGCGAGGGGGCATGGAGGGGCCTATGATGGCAGGGCTGGGAGAGGTGCCGGTGCTGCTCTGGAGCTGTGATCCTCAGCAGGGAGTCAGCGAGGGGGCATGGAGGGGTCCATGATGGCTGGGATCGTGAAGGGAGCGCTGGCAGCACCTTCATAGCAGCAGCGACGGCGCAGGGCACAGCAGCAGCCCCCGCGCCCGGCCTGCACCACGGCTCCAGACACTTGCAAAGTCACATGGTCAGCGACTAGCCCCGAGCGCGGGGCACACCGTTCAGTGAGGGAGCGTCCAGGGACAAGGGGGTCTCCTGGGCGCTCCCCACCTCTTTATTCCCGAGGGGCCAGGCGGGGGGGCACGCCCCCCCCGGCCCGCCCCTCCTGTAGCCCGCCCCCCCTGACCCGGACCTTCTACCTTGTATCCGGGTCAGGGAGGCCGCCGGCCAATCGGCGGTGGGTCGCGCCCCCCAGGGCCCGCCCCCACCGCCGAGAGACAACAATGGGGAAAGGGGGGGCCACGGTCGCCGCGCCGCCATGCGTGCGGGGGGGCCGAGGGCCCCCCTTTTCAGTCTGGAGGGGTGCCCCAGGGGCACCTGAATGTTATAAAAGTAATGCGCCTCTCGCAAGAGCGCACATCCTGGCCAAACAACATGGAAGTGCAGGTAGGAGGGTTGCCCAACACGGAGATACAAGTGGGAGGGAGGGGCGATTAAAATTGCACAGACAAGGGGGGGGGGATAGGTAGGGAAGAGGAAGGGGGCACCGCAAGCTCTCTGAGCCATGTTGGGCGTGAGCCTGGGCTTGAGACATCTGTATTGAATACGCCCGCCAGAGATATTAGGAGATCGCAGTAGGCGCTGCAGTGAACCCGGAGGAGCATTGGTGACGTGGGCAAGTTATATGTGAGCCATAGGAGGCTGAGGGATTAGCTACAGCGGCAGAGTGACAAACCGCGGAGCAACCCCAGGGCAACATCGGCCTGTGGCGAAGGTGGGCCCGAGTGGCTGTGAGCCAGTGTGACCAGCTAACAGACTCGCCCTGGCTGAAGGCATGGGGCCGCGACAACGGAGAGTAGCAGCCCCGGTGCTTGACCCAAGAGGTGGGTGGTAGTTGAACAGGACCTCGGAGCACCTACCTGCAGTGCGGTGATGGAGGGCCCAGGCTAAGTGGTGGCGATTGACGGTGGGGAAGCTTACCTGCCGAACGGAGATGCCGCGGCTTGGCCAGCCCTGTAGGAATTGTGGTGAGCGCTTCATATCATGTGTGGTGGGGCACGCACTTAATGCAGTAATTCAGGAACCCCCTCCTCACAGGCCCCACTGGACCGCATCAAGAACCCCCTTGGGGGATGGCTGTGAATTTAACGGCCGACCTGGACCGATAGACTAGCCCTGTTAAAGCACTGATAAGGTGGGCACCACACCGCATACATAATATCCGCTGTGCTGCTCGAGGCCCTGATAAACTATATAGACTGAAACAGCCCCTAGAGAGAGGGATATCAGGCAAAAAGGCTGACAAAGGTAACGGTTGACCACATTGAACTGTGCAGTTGCCTGAGCAGGTCGGTGTTGAACTTACTTGTAGAGCTGCAGAAAGCGCAGTCGAAAAAAGCGCTTGCCATTCCCGCTGTTTATTTTTGCATTGTGCTTTCACTTTAAAGTGAAAGCGCAAAGCAAAAATAAACGCACGGCGCCCTGACTCCTTTTGAGACTGCCCATCCGGACTTGATCTCAGGGCTTGTTTATACAACACGCCTCCTTGAGATAAGAAACTGCCTCACAACAGCCGTGAAGCAGGCAATCCAGTCCAGATGGGTCAGACCAAAAGGCCAAAGGGAGGCAATGCCAACAGCTTATTTCCAATGGCAGGCCACCATTTAGCATAAAAGGTGATGCCAGCCAATGGAAATGAGAAGCGGGGCTTAAAGCCCTTTTCTGAAACTCCTTGTTAACAATAAATCTCGCTGAGGCGAGCAGCGCTTTGCTCTGCAATGCCATGCGAGACCTAAAAAGAGTATAACACTCTGGACCGTTTTTGAAAGAAGTTACTCCAGCTTTCTCCTGGGTCGTGTTTAAACTAAAGACTGGATAGCAAAGCACTGCAGATTAGTGATTAAAGTGCCTTGCTGGATTTTGAATGTAGGTGGGTTAGGACTCGTCTGGTTGGAGAGCGCAGGACAGGTTGGCAGACAGCGGTGTAGGTGAGGGTCTAAGGGGATAGTGGAGGGAACCTATAGGGCTCTGGGTAGCACACGCAAAAGGCTGAGATTCCCTGGGCTTTAAGTGAAGGTCTGTCAGTTAGCTGAGGTGCTTTGCTGATATTTGAGGGTCAGTCGAGAGAGTCTCTGGGGCTCATAAGTTGCTGGTTGGTGTTAGATGATAGCCTGTAACCGTCAGTAGAAGACGTTGCATGCCATGGTAGCTAACAGGGTGTAAAATCCATCTGAGGGCTGGCTGAGAAAATGTGAGAGCAAAGTCAAGGCTTCTGAGGGTGATGAATTGAAATCTTCATTCTCAGGGGTCTCACTAATACAAAAGAACTTGGCACAGAAGCTGAAATATTAAAAGACATCTTTATTAAACTTAATAAGTGAGACTACGTCACACAGGAGCCTTTAGCACCTGAATGAGGCAGTCTAAAGAATACAGAACACAGAGGTCTTTTATATGCTTAGGATTACAAACTCAGCATAAAAGAAAGGGGCAGTCCTAGCTTCTGCAAGCATTTAAAATACCTAATATGGACATACAAGATCTGCAAAATATTAGCCAATAGAAAATCATCATGTAACCAGAATGTCCCCCTTACGTCGTGTTTCTGCCCAACCCATAAGTCAATCAATTACAGCACTTATAGGTCAATCAGTAATGGCAGAACATGTCTGTATGTAGTTAGGCCAGCTAGTGTCTGAGATTGCTTTCAAAGCAAGGGCAGAGGGGGGTTTCTACACGTTGCAGTCCAAAGGGCAGAAACACTTCATGAATAGAGCAGTCTGTGTAAAGGCAACACAAATTGAAGACAAATGTAAGATGGAGTCAAAATTAAAGAACCTTTTGCCATTACACAGGCAAATCCTAAAATTATTTTGCAAACATTATGTATTTCAGTGACTATTGACAATGCCAATAAAACAATAAGAATCAGTCTCCAAACACCAATTCTATACAATCGCCCGGGAAATACCCAGAGTCCGTCAAAGCCTCTTCTGGCAGGCTTCTATTGTCCATCAAATCCTGTTTCTGTTGTTTTCTTCCGCACGGGCCTCTTCATTCAAGCCTTTCATGAAAATGATGTTACTCAGTATCCGTTGGAGTGCCTTCCTGGCAAACACTCACAGCTCACTTGAAAGTCTCAATGTCTCAATGCAGTGCACCAATATCTCTCCTCTGCGGCAGGCACTACAGATAGTGTGCTCTTCATTGATCAAGGGCACAGATCATCTCATGCAGACCCAAGTACTATTAATCGGGGAAGAGCAACAGACTGTCACTCTCAGCAACACTTTCAGGCTCCAACACTCTCTATTCAGTGTCAGAGGATGCTCGGGCTGCTCTTTCATGGGCACCATAATGTAGTGCCTTTTGCCAATCTCAAATCCTCCGGTGCACTGCACTTCCGTTGGAGCAAAGGAAAAGGGGTTGTGTGGCCAAAACTCAGGCCAAGGGGCTCAAGGGACTGCACACTGTCAGAGGTTAACCAGCACATGACAGGTGGGTGGAAAACTGAAGCCTCAAACAACAAGAATCCTTCTCTTTCGCTCTTTGCACTGAAATTCTGGTTCTGTGGCAAAACCAGATCCTCCTTCTTTGATGTTCAACGTTTTCTGATGAAACAAGCACAATACGTTGGAGATATCACCGATGGCACGCTGGCGATCGCTGTCTGGGTGCTGGGACTGTAGGGCCAATGTATGTAGCCCTCATCTGTAGCTGACACTGATGAGAATTAGAACTCATCTTTATCACCGTTCTGCAGGGTATCATTCTTCCTTTGACTCTGGAAGATCCCGCAGAACCTAGTGACGTAGGAAATGTGACACAGTTTCCTTCAATTAAGTACAAAAACAGTTCATTGTACAACAAGGGACTGCAAGCAAGTGGCCTGCAATCTTTAAAGGAGTGGCCATACGTCATTGGACATTTCTGGTCTAGAACACACTGTCATTCTCAAAGGCAATACAAAGACAAAGGCAGTAGGCAAAACAGTGCCTCTAGCCTCTTTAATTGGGTTTCCATGTGAGAGCATATCCTCTACCATCTAAGGGTAGGTAGCAACATGGGAATTCTATCTGAATGGATGTCCTCACACATGGTGGCATTGTCTAATGGGGCAAGCACATTTTTTTTCTCTAAATGATTACATATAGGTGTTCCTAATTTCCTTATCTAGAGCACCTCAAAAGAGAGATCACATAATACATTTTATCAGGGACATGTAGATACCTCCCTTTAATAATTGTGCATCGGGTGGACTATGCAATACAAAAGCTAATGATCAAAATGTGGAAATAATAGACAAGAACTAGAGAGTCATGGTATTTCCATTATTTAAAATACATCTGGTCCATCAAAAATTAAAGCAGCAGAAAAAAGGAACTAAAAACCAACTTAGAATAGGCATTGAATTTGTCATATTCAAAAAAACGTAAGGTGTCTCCTATTGAGGTGGAAAACTTGTCTTACTATAGTATTGAGTCAGTTAACCAGTCCATCACTACCCTAATAGTCAAACTGGAAAACATCAGAGTAGGCCTAAAGAAAATTTTTGAAAACCAGTCTGGTCATACAAAAGGGAATTATACATAATATGGGGTCTCTGATACATTACTGCAGTCTGGAAGTGTGAACCTGAGCAATACACCAACTGGTGAAAGGAATTTGGAAAAGGGAAATGGGACTAGGTAAAAATGCAGCCTTGTTTCCTTTATGGTACAAAGCCATACACTACTTAGGAAGCAGAACAAAACTGACTAATGTTATATAGAAATTAGGTCTCCATGTACAAGAGCCACAAATCTATAATTTATCCTTACGTCCAATCAGGATACATACATTTAGGGCTGCCTGTTCCTTTAAGGGAAGAGGACAGTATCGTGACTAATTGCAGATGACACACTTTGCTTCTGTATATCTCCTTTTTATTTTCCTTCAAATACCATTAAAGCCAAATTTGACATACACTGTGAAATTTAGTATCAGCGCAAAAAAACCCAACAAAAAACACACATATGCCAAGCCATCAGATATACGCGCTGTATATCAAGCACAAAAAGCATAGACAAAACAATAGCATATGTAAATAGGCGGTAACACACAACACTATTGCATGCACTTTTATGCACTGTCAACCTGCAGCCCAAAACAGAATATTCAGGCCTGCTTAATTTGTCAGGCTTAAAATCCTCACCCTCCTTTTGACAGCAGATCACCAGTTAGTGGACATTTGGCTGTCAAACACAACTAACTGTGTCGCTTCTGACACACAGGACCAGCAGGAACAATTCATAAAAGGATAAAATGCAAAAATATGTAAAACGCACAAACATTTCTGCACATAACACACAAAATATCAACTGTAACAACCATCTTTTGAAAACATGCTAAACCCTTTTAACTTTCCAAAAACTTTTTCACAGACACTCTGCATGTCCCGTGCGCCAACACCCTTTGAGGCCCTGCTTTTCCAAGCAATAATTTCTCCATCTGTTTACACTTACTCCTAACTCCCACCTCACTCTAAGGCTGAAAAAGACAAAAAAACCTTCCCAACTCTTTCTAACCTGCAATAACCAACCATATTTAAAAATACATGATATATATATTACTCCTGTTAGGGGCTACAATTTATTTCTATACTTAGATTATTAAAACAGTTACTGTGACTAATTCGCAGAACATAATAACACACATACCAGTTTTTAGAACAAATGCTTGTTTGCAATGGTACTCATTTCATCTACCTTAAATGGATGAAGGCTCAGTTAGGTCCAGCAAAAGTTAAAACCTTCCACCCTGATATTAAACTCAAACCTCTGCACCAGGCACATTGGCTCACTGACCTATTTAAAAGGAAACCCAAATGGGAACAACCTGCAAATGTGTATTATACCTAAATGTATGCATTTACTGAAGCCTAAAGCACTTTAAAGCTATTGTAAATGGCAAAAATGCCCAAATTTGACCCAAATTCGACTTTGATATTTGGGGCACTAAAAAATAAATATCCTATAATAATGTTACATATTAATCATCCTCAGCATGTTCTTTACAAATTGCAGAGATTGGACATTGGACATATCTCCTGCAAAACCTGAGAAAAATGAGTTTTTCACGCCTGGTCCAGTGAAATTCTATATGTTAATGTCCTTATTATGCAGTATACCATACCTTAAATTATAATGCTAGGAGGTCACAGTATAAATATTAAGCTTCATGAATAGTAAAAAACGAATTTTGTAGCACTGATTTTTATAACCCTATCAGTTTTGATAATTCCACATATTAAGGCTCTGTAATTCCTTGAATCTGACTTCATTTTCTTTTTTCTTTTTTTATTTTCTCTGTGCCACGTGGGCCGACGAGCAAAGTGGCCTGGCCTCCCCAGGTCATGTACACATTAACCAGATTAAACTGTAAGAAACTAACTTTTCGTCACCCGAAACTGACCTGCAAAGCCAATTTCCCTGATTGATCTTTATCTGAGATTGCCAATCAATGTTCAAGACATCGTTAACTTGTTAGTTTCCTTGGACTTGCCCTATCTTGTTTCAGCATCTGTTACGGTTTCTTTCTTTTTAAATGTTTCTTCATTACATGGGTTAATTATTATTTAGCAACTGAGCCAAGAATATGCTTAGAGAAATGCTTAAAGAAAGGAAAACCCTAATTAAAATGTCTTCCTATAATACAAAATAATGAACCTTAGTTTTAGAACCTTTTTAAAACAACATTCTGAAATGCAAAGTTTTCACCTGTGAAACTGAGGGGAAAATCCTGGCTGAATAAATATTCCTGTTTATTTAGCTTGTCTCTAAGTGCTTGTAACAAGCTTGTAACAAGCTGGCAGTCTTTTTCAAACTAAAACATATCAATGCGTGTTCTATATTATTTTGAGTTCAGCAGGAATTTACTTCAGCTGATCTGTTTGCCTGTTAATACCTAACACAATGTATCTAAGGAAAATGCTGTAAGTTTATTTATTTTTTTGCAAAACACCCAATTTCGTTTTAGGGGCTTTTTATTCCTAGTGAATGTGAATTTACATTTTAGTTTTTAAACATTTAGACATCTTGCTTAATAGACTGAAAACATCAAGAAAAAACACAAACAGACATTTTAGCTCATTTCAGACAAACAGAAAGGGGTCAAACACTCAGGACACACAATACGGCGCGCTTTTAGCCATGCATTTCGTGAATAGCGCCATCGCTATTCACTTACATTGCACTAATGGGAAAACCACATAGACATTTAAACACACATTTAACCCACATATCAATACTCAGGACAGAAATAAAGGACAGCCCACAGACTGTACTTAAACCAAACCATTTGTAAATACTAGTTGTAAGTCATATTTACAAGAAACGCTTCTCCATTGTGTTCCAAAAGACTGCAAAAACAGCCCAACAGACTGATGTATGTCCAAGAAGCGAAAATACACTCAATTCACTAGCTTTGACTAGCCGAACACCAAAAATCGCTCTGCATATCTTCATTCATAAAATTGCACAGAACAAAGGATCCTTGTATGTATTATGTCCATATTTTAATTCCCTGGGGATACAAAATCACCAAGGAAGAAATATGTTTGTAAATCTAAACCTATTTAGATATTCCCTCTAGGGAAGCCGGCTAATTTACTTCACATCACAACATGGTACCTTCCAAAATAAAGCAACACATTCTTCTTATGCGAGCTTTCAAACAGGCATGCCCCAAAATATTGCAAAATATACAATATTATAATCAAAATAGTGCTTAATGTACTTTTCGTAAGTGCACCGTTCAACTAAACGAAATAGAGAAAATTCTCTTCATTACCTGTCTACACAAATTGCAATTCGCATATACAAACCTATACAAATCCAAAGTTGGCCAACACAAATTCCAAAGTTCCAAAGCTACAGTCCCAAATTTGCTAAGATTAGGCATTTTATAGCTCACTAATCTAGCTTCAAACTTCAAGGGGTTATCTCTACCAATACACTCGCAAATATACGAGCCCCTCGGCTTTGGTAATTTGCAATAACCAAATCAAAAACCAAGAAACCAAACCCCTCGGCTTTGGTAATTGCAATAACCAAATCAAAACCAAGAAACCGAACAAAGTCGTGGGAGCGACCCACTTGTACTTCTTATATTTACTAATCAAAAGGTTATCCAAATTCTAACTGTCAAGTTCTAAATGACCTAACGGTCTCTTTGTTTTTTTTTTTTAATACTCACGCCAAAAAGGGTTCTCAGTCAGGAGTGACATCATGTGGAGGATCAAAATCAGGAAGAGCAGAAATACAGTGGGCTGCAGAGACGAAGAATCTCCAGAATCCCTGTGCACAGAGTACCTTCTTAGTAGAATCCTGTCTTGTCCTCCTCAGTAGCTTTCTGTCTCCTGACAAGATCACTCCCACAGAAAGTCACTTCTCTGATGAAGCCCGCGTTGGCCGCGCCATCTGAAGAACTGAAATCTTCATTCTCAGGGGTCTCAGTAATACAAAAGAACTTGGCACAGAAGCTGAAATATTAAAAGACATCTTTATTAAAATTAATAAGTGAGACTACGTCACACAGGAGCCTTTAGCACCTGAATGAGGCAGTCTAAAGAATACAGAACACAGAGGTCTTTTATATGCTTAGGATTACAAACTCAGCATAAAAGAAAGGGGCAGTCCTAGCTTCTGCAAGCATACAAAATACCTAATATGGACATACAAGATCTGCAAAATATTAGCCAATAGAAAAACATCATGTAACCAGAATGTCCCCCTTACGTCGTGTTTCTGCCCAACCCATAAGTCAATCAATTACAGCACTTATAGGTCAATCAGTAATGGCAAAACATGTCTGTATGCAGTTAGGCCAGCTAGTGTCTGAGATTGCTTTCAAAGCAAGGACAGAGGGGGGTTTTCTAACGTTGCAGTCCAAAGGGCAGAAACACTTCACGAATAGAGCAGTCTGTGTAAAGGCAACACAAATTGAAGACAAATGTAAGATGGAGTCAAAATTAAAGAACCTCAAGGGTCTCTTGAAGTCTCTTGGGTTTTCAATGGGCCTGCAGAGGGTGATCTGTGCTGGGCTGAGAGAAAACTATGGGGCAGATTTACAAGCCCATTGTGCCACTTTTGCGTCACTTTTTCCATGTTAAAAGTGACGCAAAAGTGCTGCGAGAGGCTTGTAAATCTGCTCCTAAGTATGCTTGTGGAATGGCAGAAGGCCATCATAAGTGCTAGAGGTTTTTTGAGGCTAAGAAATAACATAAGGGGGGCTGGCCGATATTGTTTTCACTGGGGAGCGCAGCATAAAAAAGCGTGAAGACCACTGTCCTAGAACAAGAACAAGTATTTGCACATTTGCTATTAGGCCTTGCCCAAAGGTATCATATGTCAGGTGTTTTCTCAACAATGTAATTTCCTTTGTCAGCACCTCATCGAATCAGAGGTTCAAGTAGGCACATGCAAGAGCTATTTTTACAAGGAACTGAAGACCCACCTCTTCAGATTGGCCTCTGATAATGAAGTACGCTGCATTTTTGTGTCATAATGGCTCTCTCTCCTTGGCACATTAGCGAGTTGTCAGATGTCTATGAAATTCATTACCATCCTATTTCCTCTGCCATTGGTTTTATATAATACTCATCCAGGATAATGTCTGACTCTACAGGGACTCATTGCATCCATTTGGCTTCCTTTTATTACTTGTGCATTCCTGGCCTTACCAAGATATGGAACATCTGCTTTCCTTTTAAACTGCTGGATTCAGAACACCGCAAAACCAAAGGGGATGATGGACAGAGTATTGAACATTGCAAGCACTCACCCCCAGTCAACTGATCTGGGTTTAATCCATCATACTTATTTTGCTCACTCCGCCACCCCAGTTCAGACATGGCCATATGCAAATCAGTCTGACCCTGTGCCTCATGGGAACAGTCCAGCCCGAACTGCCAATCCATGTCTTCCCTGGACCGGAAACAAGCATCCTGTGACCGGTTTCTGGCTAATCAGCTGTCATCAGCTAGGCTAGCTTGAATCCAGTGGCAAAGTGAGCAAGGGACCCACGTCTGGGCATACCCTGCTAACTTAGGGCCAACAAAGCAAAACCAAAGGGGATGATGGACGGAGTGTTGAACATTGCAAGCACTCACCCCCAGTCAACTGATCTGGGTTTAATCCATCATCATTCTTTAGCTCCCTCCGCCACCCCAGTTCAGACATGGCCATATACAAATCAGTCTGACCCTGTGCCTCATGGGAACAGTCAAGCCGGAACTGCCAAGCCATGTCTTCCCTGGACTGGAAACAAGCATGCTGGGACTGGTTTCTGACTAATCAGCCAGGCTAGCTTGAATCCAGTGGCAAAGTGAGCAAGGGACCCACGTCTGGGCATACCCTGCCAACTTAGGGCCAACAAAGCAAAACCAAAGGGGATGATGGATGGAGTGTTGAACATTGCAAGCACTCACCCCCAGTCAACTGATTTGGGTTTAATCCAGCATATATCAGTCTTGAGATTGCTACGCCTTCTCTCTTCTCTCCCTAACCTCCACCCAAATAAAACACAAGTAGAACACTCTTGGATGGCTTTTAGCTGTCCACAGAGCTCCTAAATAACCTAAAAATAATTTTTGGGCCTTCCGCTTCCAGGCACTATTATGGGAGGGTGTCTCCTCATTTGCATGCCTCGTGCAAATGAGAGAATGTCTTTGCTGCACCTGCACTGTATTATAGACTAAGGCGCAGATGCAAACAAGACCTTCAGAAGCACACTCACAGTATGCCACAAACAAGTGGTGCACTGTCAGTGCACCTCCTGAAGGCAGTCATCGGGAGGTGGGAAAGGGGTCCCAAGGACCCTTTAGTCATTCCCTTGCAAGCGGGTGAAGCCACTTACTGCACCTTCATGCAAGGGGACCTCTCTCCACTCTTCAAAGTGCAGACCGGTTGCCACCTACACAGAGAAGCATGGAGCGGTTTTGAAGCAGCCGACCCATATTTCATTGCCCTGGGGCAGCTCAAGTTTACGGCTGTCCTGGGACTGCAAATTCTTTGTAATGGTGCGCACTGTCCTTGTTTGAGCATGTGTGCCGCGGTGCAAACAAAAGCAGTGCACCCTTCAAAAATATGGCCCTAGGTGGCTCAATTTCAAAATGTGAAACCAGATAACCTAAAATCAGTACCAGCTTCCCTGCTTGTCCAAATTGTGTGATCCTATGCATTCTGTTTCGCAGAGCCCCTTTTTTATTTACTATCACATATGAGGGCACTTTGAAATACCTGAGTTCAGGATGTGCGTTGTACAAACACTTCTTAAGTTTCCTTTAATAGGCATGATGTTGATCCATCTGTAATAGAAATCTAGGCCAGATTTGGGTTTATATGACTATTGACTTGGCATTGTCGCTGGGGGGAAGTCATCAATGTTTCTAAGTTCCTGCTCAAACAATATCATTTTAATAAATGTCTATCAATGCAGTGATATCATCTATTGTACTAAGGTGAAACGGTTCCACATGTTAAAAATGTGCTTTCTTTTTGAATTTTTAAAAGACAGTATCATATTTTTACATTACGATGTGCCTGCCAAACATTGTTATGTCTTGGCTCTTGCACAGACTCGTGGAGGTAAGCCAGGCACTTGGCTTGGTTTTCCCTATTAATTTGCTAGCGCACCTACCTTTATTGCCGACTTGGGCTTAGTACATGGGGCAGTCAGTCCCTTCCTAAAATGATGTGTACAAAGGGAGGACTGGAGACATGGAGCACTGTCTATATGCAGTGATTTGACAACTTTAATCTCAAGGTTTTCAGTAACAGAGATGAAGACAAGTGTGTGCAGTGAAAATACATTTAAAATAAATGATGAAAAGGCAGGGATTCCAAGCCGTTGTGTTGTACTTTACGTGACTGCAGTCATGAGTTCCCAGGGAGTACAACCAGGCTCAGGTGGGAAAGTCAGGGGCTTAGCTCCAGGGGGGGTGTTTTAGGTGTGACTCTCCCAGATGCATTCTTGGTGTGGTAGTTGGGGGTCCTGAGTCAGGTCTGCTATATCTGTGTTTTGTCTCATCATTTTTATCTTTTTAAGAGCTGTTCATTTTTTGGAACATTAACTCAAATATATATAGTTAATGGTTTACTGAAAAAGTAGCAAATCTGTACCCATAGAAGTACTTCTTGAATAGGTGCAAATTTAGTTTTTCTAATTCGCAAACATTGGCGCTAGTAGGCTTGGAAAGCTGCATTAGTCTCACGCGTCCAAGAATACTACTGGCAATCAGATACCCAAAAGGTGATGAGATGAATGTTTGCAAATAGTCTAACCAGTGGCAAATGCTCACGGTAGCATTCCAACCCATTGTTTTTTGCCCGCTGTGCCACTCTAGACAGAGGCCCACCTATTGCAAATCAACAAGGGCACAGTTCCTCTTGGAAACAGTCCTTCCCAAACCTTGGTCACCTCACCTCTCCACCATGCAGGCCACTGATTTTTCATTAGGAAATTTGAGATTTGCCCTTCTCGAATCTCACTGACTAAGCTGCGCCCCTTGCTCTTCAGCTGTGGTAGAATGAAAACACACCCTAAAACACTATTGCTAGATGTGTAACCCCCTGCATCTGTCACTGGTTTCTGTAGAAACATTTCATCGGCCAAAAGTGTGAGGACATGCTACTAGAGGCATGCAGCATCTTGACATGTGCCGGGTTCCTGATTTGCAGTACGGCAGCTACATGGGCCATCCCAAATACATTTTGAAGCCAGTCTGCTCGGAGTGCTTTCTGCAGAGGCAATGTACCATTAGCTCAGGATGTCTTAGGGAACCTTTTTGACTAATTCTCTTGCTGCTCAGTTCTATTTTTTCTCCTCATTTCAGTTGTTTTCTTGCTCTACAATACACCTAAGTGCTAAGATTAGGGGTAACCCAGGACATAAGAGCAGGACAAAGTTACCTTCAAAGTGACGTTGTTGCTTCTGGTCTGTAGGGCTCCTTAATCCCTGCATGTTGCTGGTAAAACTTTCATGCATGTAAGCTACAGTTCAGAGAAGTCGACCTGATGGAGGTAAACTGACGCATGAGTGAATAGATTGAAATGTTGAGACATGCACTTTACTGGCTATGCGTATCTCTGAGATGTTCAACCTCTGAGCAGTATTTCATGGGTCCGCTGATAGACAGGAAGGTACCCACCAGCTAGAAATTGTTGTTATATTACAAAGCAAAATAACAGAGTCATCATGATGGAAACTTTGGGGCAGATTTACGAGCCCCTTACGCCACATTTGTGTCATTTTTCCCATGTTAAAAATGACACAAAAGTGGCGCAGGGGGCTTGTAAATCTGCCCCTTTATCTTTCTATTTTGGCAATCCCTGTTCTGCAACTCCCACTCCATTCTCTTTCTATTTTGGTAGCATCTTTTCTGCAACCTCACACTTTATTCCCATTCTTGAGCAAAAGTTCCTTCATCCTAAATATTCCTTATAACACTTGTGTAATCTGAAACATACTTCAAATTGTGCATTGTGAACCAAGGGATACTCCAACTGAACGAGCAATTAATGGGAACTGGGTGTAGTTCTTTTTCTTTCCCATCCATCCTATCCAGGGGTCAAGCCTCTTGTTCTGTCTTCTGTTCCAGTTCTATAGCATGTTCGTGTACGAAGAGTGCACCAATGATCTATCCAGCTGCCCTAAAATCTATAAGTGGCAAGATCGTTTTTCATCATCAGCCACAAGTCTGTTTCCAAAAGAGAGTGTCTTGTGCGTAGTCACAAGGTTTCACATGTGGAGGTCAGAGTCATTTCCTGGCTCAGCCCACCTCCCACAGTCTGGGCACACTGGGCATGGTGGCCACTCCGCAGATTCCATTGTTCGCCGGCCTGGAGGAGTGCTCTTAGGTGCCTCCGCCCCCGGGAGACAACACCATATCAGCACCAGTGAGGGAAACCCTGGAGCCTCAGGATGCTCGTCGGGCGCTCCTCTGGCTCCGCGTGCTTCGCCATCTCCGCCCCCGGCTGGGCCTCGCTGCGGCGCTCCTCTCCTGCCGCTTGCACTCCTCGTGGAGCTTGGGGAGAGATCCTACCACCCACTATATGGCGCCATGAGTTGAGGATGACCCCCAGGTTGCGTGTGTGGTCGGTGGGTGTTGGAGCTGTTCCCAGTGCGGTCGGCTACCAGGAGTCGTCCCAGGCCGACGGGGTGGATCCGAGGATGAGGACCTCCGTCTTGTCCGAGTTCAGCTTCAGTCGGCTGTTCCTCATCCATTCGGCGACGGCCTTCATTCCTTCGTGTAGGTTGGTTTTGGCGGTGTGGGGGTCCTTGGCGAGGGAGAGGATCAGCTGGGTGTCATCGACGTAGGAGATGATGTTGAGGTCGTGCAGTCGGGCGACGTGGGCGAGTGGTGCCATGTAGATGTTAAACAGCGTAGGGCTGAGGAATGAGCCCTAGGGTATGCCGCAGATGATCTTGGTGGCTTCGGAGTGGAAGGCGGACGTTCTGTGTTCTGCTGGAGAGGAAGTCTTGCTTTTCGAGGGAAACAAAGTGTCTACATTGTAAATAAACCAAATATACATAGCTTCATGTTGTTAAATAACTAAAAAAAATTAAGATATCTGTGTTTGTTGTAGGAAAAATGGCCAAATAAAATGCCGCACAATTGCAGCTAAATTTCCATATTTGTGCCGCTAAATCTCCATTTTTGTGCCGCTAAATTTGCTAATCCATGCCGCTATATCCTGGGGGGTCTATGGAGGTATATTTTTTCCTTTTGTTATCTTTGTTTCTGAGCTGCCGTTAATTGAGCTTATAATACGCCCTAGTTTTTTCCACCACTGAAGGCTCTTTCTTGGAACTGTCGAGTGTAGTTGCCTTCATTTCGGTGTCTTTTATTAAAGATCTGATGAGTTAATTCCCACTTACCCATCCACAGCTCAAATTTGATTGTCTTCTCAATGCTATCGGGTAATTGAAGGAGGATGGCACAGATATATTTGAGTTCTTCTCTTAGACTGCAACAAACAAGAGTCATTTTAGCGTCCTCGGAACAACTTACCGAGGTGCAATCACAAGTTGTTTTAACGAGCAGTGTTAGCGATCACACCCAGCACCGTGTTTGATATGTAGTAAGTACTATACTCTATTTTGTGTGCCATATCTATGAAAAACATGATTTCTGCAACAGTAAATTAGCAGGTTGAAGAAATGGAGCACTGCTGTGCATCATCTCCTAGGTCAGCTATCGTAAATGTCACTGTATGGACAGTCGCAATATTCCCTTAGGTGGTGTAGGAGATGTAATGTAATTCATTAATTACTTGTGCAATATCGCTAACTTGTTTATGTAATAAAATAAACCTCCCTAATAAAATGCCTTCCTCTCACTTTAAGATTGGTATTCAAGATCTTTATTTCTCTTTTTATTTATAGTCAAGTTAAATCCAATGGGATATCAGATCTATTGTACCATCCGTTTGGGTTAAAAAACATTTCATTCATGCAGCAAATCATTACCACAGATGAAACGAAATTCTATACTGGTCTGTGGGTGTGCAGTATGTGGATTGCACCAGTCAAACGATGAAGAAAACGGCCTCTTTTCTAAATCTACTACTCTTCAGATATAAGACATATAATTTACATGCATTCATTGGTAGCTAACTTTCATCAGATAGTCTAGGGATTTTACATGCTGCCGATGGCTCACTCAAGGAGCCATTTTCTCGTCGAACACCGGCATTGAACTCTGATGTTCCCTGCTTTAATGTTAGCGCACTGAAAAAGCTAGCTCCGAAGCTGGTGTTGGTGCACGGACAGGCTCCGATCCACTCGCCAGTAGATCTTCAGAAACCGAGAGGATTCGGTGAAATGGCGGATTACCGACCTACATTTCCACCTGAGAATCGCGCAATAAACAGTCCAAGCTGATGGTTAAATGTAAAAGGCCGTTTATTAGGACCAGGCTGCAAAACATATCAATCAACAATAACATCAAATAACCAATAACAAACCCCTCAACATCAAACTCTTCATCCATTCACTCCCTTCACCCACTCTGAACTCACCTCTCATTCCCCTCTATACCCCATTCCGTTCTTCATCCGTTTCTTCACTTCTCTTCAAGCATCCTCCCCTGTATCACCAGGCAATACACTCATGCCTCCATCCCCCCAACATTCACTCTTCCCCTCCACGAGGGATGGGTGCACCGGCTAGAGACTCCTCCACCCCTCCCAAGTACCGCTACCCCTGCAGCCTGACCTAAACCGGCAGCGCTCAGCCTGCCCCGCTCCCGAACTCTAATAAACTGTGGGGTGGGTGGGTGGACTTTCCTAACTTGACCCTCCCGACAGTGCCAGAATGCAGGAAGAGGAAGTCACCTTCCTTCCCTGCATTCTTATACCTACCCCCAAACCCCACCCCCTGACCGCAGCCTGGCCCTCCCAGCACGAAAGACCCCGGGGAAAGACTAGTCTGCGACTCTGCTTTCCCCGGGGCCCAACATCGCGCAATAAACAGTCCATGCTGATGGTTAAGTGTAAAAGGCCGTTTATCAGGACCAGGCTGCACAACAATCAACAATAACATCAAATAACCAATAACAACCCCTCCAACATCAAACTCTTCATCCATTCACTCCCTTCACCCACTCTGAACTCACCGCTCATTCCACTCCATACCCCGTTCCACTCTTCATCCCTTTCTTCACTACTCTTCTAGCATCCTCCTCTGAATCACCAGGCATTATACTCATGCCTCCACCCCCCCCCCCAACATTCACTCTCCCCCCCGAGGGATGGGTGCGCCCGCTAGAGACTCCCGAACCCCTCCCAAGTACCGCCAACCAGGGAACCCCCTTTAGGGCGGTTACCTGCCCCCTCATACATACTGTTCATCTTTCGCCTGCCTACTGAAGCAACCCTCTTGTACCAAGTAGCCTCATTCCACAACTTACTCACCACATCCCTCATCTCCATCATGTAATACGCATTTCTCATTCTCGAAAGATGCACACAGTCATCACTGAACAGATCGGTTTTTCCAGTCGCAGTCCTGTAAGAGTGATCACTTTAATGTCCTTCTCCCTTTCCTACCTTGACCCTCCCGACAGTGCCAGAATGCAGGAAGAGGAAGTCACCGTCCTCCCCTGCATTCTTATACCCACCCCAAACCCCACCTCCTGGCCCCAGCCTGGCCCTCCCAGTGCAAAAGACCCTGGGGGAAGACTAGTCTGTGACTCTGCTTCCCCAGGGGCCCAACAGTCCCCGCAGGCCCGGGGGAGGTGACTGGATGCTGCCAGCTGACATCTCCCCCGTCACCTGTCAATAAACGCACACAAGCTGCTGACAGGGGTTTTGCCTCTGTGCTAGCAGCACCTTGGGCATGGCTACTGTCAGCACCATGCCAGTTCTGTGCTTTTTTCTTTGACAATGGATGTATGCCCACAGTGTGGTGGGGAATGTGGCGCACTCAATATATTCTCTTGCATCGTTCAAAGAATGCAGCAAGAAGACTCAATGAGATAACCGCTTACAGGTGACCTCTGTGTGTGGCACGGAGGTCACGAGTCTGAATCCCAACAAGGTCAACTCTGCCATTAATCTGTCCAGTGTTAGTGCATTGAACATAATCAAAGAGAGTGATAGTAGCACCTATTTGTTGCAGTGCTTTTATGTGGCTGTATTACACACTATATAAAAACGAATTATTATTCGTACATGATTTAGAGAGAGAAAGTCAGAGGGAAGGCAGTAGGACACCATTTATTATACCTAAGCAACCCCAGATCAGTTTCGACCTAATTAGGTCTCATCAGTGAGTTATTGCTTGTGGTCCCCTCTGGAGGTGGCCTTGCCTGGCAGTTTGGCACAGGTTTCCTCGAGGAGCAGGGTCGGCACTGCTTTGCATAAGGGTGGCCTGTGTCAAGAGTTGCATGTGGATGGAAAACAATGGACTGGAATATAGGCAGAGCGATTGTCAGTGGCTGAAATTAATTCAAGCATTCCATCCACCATCTTGTTTTTATTGTTTATGCCATAAGTGCGACGGGCATGCCCAGACGCGAGTACTCTACTCACTACGCCATATGACACAATCCGTCCCTCACTGGTGATACCTAAGTAGTTTAAAACTGGTCTGGGGAGGCTTGTGTTCCCATCTGGAGGGGAGCCTATCCTCGTAGTTTGGGAAAGACTTTTCCAACTAGCGGCCTGGTCGGTACTGATTTGCATAAGGCGGGCCTTCGTCTATTGTGGCATGATGGCCTGGAATGCGGCCCTGAACAAGTTCCAGTGGTTGAGATTAATTCATGCATTCCATCCATCACCTTGTTTTTGTTGTGGTTGATATTCATTCATCGATCACTCCCATTACATAATGTTTGGACTTTTCCAGTTTTTTTAAACTAAGAAAGATTAATGGCATGGCACTCGCTCGTGTTATGTGAACACTCATCTTTCAGCACCATGGACGTTGCCTTGCAGCCCTCGACATTCATGGACGTCTCCATTCAGCCTACGTGAACCTGTAGTCTCTGGTCTACATGAACCCAAACTTCTTTCAGTCCTTGTGGACCTTAAGGCTCAGCTCCAGCTCTCTGTCTTCAATCCCTATAATTCTCTGCCATTCAGGCCATGTGAACCCTTAGCCTTCTGCCCTTTTGGACCTTTTGGCTTGAGCCTGGTGAACCCTCCGCCTTTAATCACTGTGAAGCATTAGTCTTAAGCCCTGGGCCCTGGGCCCTCTATGAACCTCAAGCTGTCCACCCTTGTAAAACTTTGTCTTTATTTCTACTGTACCCCCAACATTCAGCCCTGTGAACCTCCTTCATTCAGTCCTTGCGGGACCCTTCCCGTTAGCACCTGTGAATCCCCATTCTATAGGGCTTGTGAACCATCTCCCATTAACCCTAGCAACCCCACCACTTTGAGCAATGGTGTTGGGATGGACAGTCCCTTGCATGGCTCTGGAGAGCATGCTGCCCTATCCTATGCCTGTGACATTTTTTTCATTTTTCCCTCAATGAGCCTGAGAATCATGTGAGTTCACTGAGGATACTCTTTCAAAATGATCTCAGACCCCAGAGTGGTTATCTGAGGTTGAGGAAGCCCCCCAAAGTGCATCCCTATTTAATAGAACAATTTATATCCTCTCTAACTGGGGTTTCAAGAACTGATGGTGGTGTCAGCATGATCTCTAGTGAAGGGAAACAACTTTTTACCTGTTTTTTTAATTGGGAGATGCTTACTGGTGTCCCACATGTAAAATATTCAGCAAGTCTCCTTCAACCGTTTATTACATTTCCACTCATATGGGGTATGTGTGGAAAGTGTGTGTGTGTGTGCAAGTTACATGTATCATGAGTTAAGTGTGGGTTGTATGTGTGCTTTGATATTATTGTACTGTAGAATCCATTTTGAATTCCATTTTTAGATTTCACTATAGTGAGGCAGTGGAGGCCGATAGTGACTTGGAACATCACTTTTGTGCATTTTCCCCCCCTTGAATGATGTTGGAGAGGGATACTGTGTCCTGTGGGTAATGGTTTCAGAACCTTTTCCTTTAGATGCTTGCTGTTTTGACTCTAATATAAAGTTCCCAACTACTACCCCTCGTCCTGTCTGGTCTGGATCTCCATTGTCTTTCCTTGCGGGCACACACCAACTTCAAAGCCACCTCCATCATTTATAAAGCCATCAGGACCAGTAACCCCACATATCATGGAGTCAAACTCACAATCTCCGGTGGATCATGGCATGCCCATAGGCAGGACAAGATCAAACTGCAGACTAAGCAGTGTAATAAAGAAAAAAGGCAAGAGAGCAGGCCTTTTCTTTTTGTTTTTTAAAGAACTTTATTCTCAGCTGTATATCTGCAAGTAAACATTACAATAAATCTGTCAATGCAACAGCCGGGTTTTATATTTTCACCCCTATGCAAACCTCCTTATCTCACAACAGTGACATCTAAAAATTACAGCAAAATGTTATACAAATCTTGTCGCATAATTTCTCAATATCTGCATCTTAAGGAAATACCGTATCATCAATCAAACATCCCTACGCCCCCCCCACCCTCTCCCGTACTTAAACTAGTCGTCTCCTGGCCGTCCAATAGTGGTATTCGTCTAAAAGGAAAATTGAGAATCGGGTCCCTCCGGTTATCTTAGGCGCTAATGTGTGCTGCCTCACGTTGTGTAATAACGTATGGTGAATGTTAATGTGTGTAAGGCTGGGGCGTTCTGTTGTACGTCATATTGAGCGTGGAGAGCAGGCCTTTTCAATGGATGTACCCAGGATCTAGAACAACATCTCTTATCCATCAAGACTGCCCCAACGCTGCTCCAGTTTAGGAAACAGTTGAAGACTTACACCTTTAAAGAACACTACATCATATTGCATTAATTGCCCACAACCCAGATTCCTCTCTTGTTACTCGTTGGCTTTATGTTTAGCTTTGACCATGCACGGTGGCTGTTCCCTTTTGGCTAGGTTTGTGCTATAGATATAAACAAATACTTATGCCTACATGCATACATCAGCATCTGTAAGAGGTATGGCCTGCTGTCTGGGCCCAATAAACCTCTACATCTGGGCAGGCTGGCACCAGCTCAGGAAGGGCATTGACATGAGCTGATCGTGCATTTGCCATCAATCCTTTATTGGAGCGGCCTCCCAGAATTTGAACATTGCATGAGAGATGACTGGCCAGTTTTGACTAGTGTCACTGACCAGTAAGTTGTTGCAGTGTTTCATTACACATCAAGGTGGACACACACACCAGTGATTTTCCAGAGTCCCGATTTTCCAGTGTCTGAGAATAAACTTGGGCCATGGACTCAAGAAGAAATGTTGCTAGGCTGTCCGGTGCCAAATGAACTACTGTCTGTTTAGAGAACATGGTGTGCCAATGCCATGCCTTTTCAGATGGAGAGACTGACAACCAGATGACTAGAGATGAGGTAAAAAGAGTATTGTGAGATGTTGGTGAAGGTGAGGAGACTGATTCAGGAACCAGTGACCGCTTTCAAAAGAGTTACGTGCTTGCAGAGATACAGACATTTGAATCCCTAGTCTTTATCTCGAAGGCATTCCCATCTCCAGGTTGGTTGTGGCCATCCTAATCTGTTGGCACCTTGGACTGAATTCAACTGTAGCTGTATTTTGTAAGATACAGCTCAATTAAATTTTGTTATATGCCAAGCACAAGGTTTACATTATGTGGGCAGTGGAAGCAGTGGTAGCCCTCCACCAACGGGGGCCTTAGGCATCGGCGAGCTGGGTACAGGTCCATTGCATCCAGATTCAGAAGGGTGTAAGGGGAGCAGACCTAACAAACTGCTGCTAATTATTTCTTTATTCAAGGCAGTCAGCGCCTGTTCATTCTCTAGACTATGAATCTACTAGTTCCCTTACCTTAGTATTCCTCTGCTCCCTTTGTCCCACCCTCCCCGTTCCTTCACTCTCTCCACTCTCTCGTCCAGGCCCTACCTGGACTCACACCTCCAACTTGGCACTGTGGGGTGTATGGTGTTCACAGGACATCACTACTCCAATTTAATCATCCATAACCTGACCTGTAAGCACAGTGGGGTCCACACTAAGTTCAACAAGTGCACCAAGGAAAAAGCAGAGAAGGCTATGGTCTGTGATAGTGAAGGTCACAGGGAGCAGATCTTCCATAGTTCTCCTTAACCAACCATCAACATTGCCACTTTTCTCCAGCCTTCCCTTCTATAGCCCCCTACCCCGTCTCGTTCCACAACGTCTAGGAGCAGAAAGGTAAGGGGCATGTAGAAATGCCTCACTCCCAGTTTAGTGGTACAAAAGGGGTTTTGTGATGGACGGAGCATCTGAACCAATCAAACACTCACACCCAGTCAAAAGATCTGGGTTTGATCCATCACCGTTCTTTAGCCCACTCTGCCACCCCAGTTCAGACATGGCTATATGCAAATCAGTCTGACCCTGTGCCTCATGGGAACAGTCCAGCCCGAACCGCCAAGCCATGCCTTCCCTGGACCGGAAACAAGCTTCCGAGGACCGGTTTCTGGCATTACAGCCGTCTTCAGCCCGGCTTGCTTGAATCCAGTGGCAAAGTGAGCAAGGGACTCACATCTGAGCATACCCTGCCACACTTATGGCGGCCTAAGCGGTACAAAAGGGGGTGGTGATGGACGGAGCATCTGAACCAATCAAACACTCCCACCCAGTCAAAAAATCTGGGTTTGACCCATCACCGTTCTTTAGCCCACTCTGCTAACCCAGTTCAGACATGGCTATATGCAAATCAGTCTGACCCTGTGTCTCATGGGAACAGTCCATCCCGAACTGCCAAGCCATGCCTTCCCTGGACCGGAAACAAGCTTCCGAGGACCGGTTTCTGGCATTACAGCCGTCTTCAGCCCGGCTTGCTTGAATCCAGTGGCAAAGTGAGCAAGGGACTCACGTCTTAGCATACCCTGCCACACTTATGGCGGCCAAAGCGGTACAAAAGGGGGTGGTGATGGACGGAGCATCTGAACTAATCAAACACTCACACCCAGTCAAAAGATCTGGGTTTGATCCATCACCGTTCTTTAGCCCACTCTGCCACCTCAGTTCAGACATGGCTATATGCAAATCAGTCTGACCCTGTGCCTCATGGGAACAGTCCAGCCCGAACTGCCAAGCCATGCCTTCCCTGGACCGGAAACAAGCTTCCGAGGACCGGTTTCAGGCATTACAGCCTTCTTCAGCCCAGCTTTCCTGAATCCAGTGGCAAAGTGAGCAAGGGACTCACGTCTGAGTATACCCTGCCACACTTATGGCGGCCAAAGCGGTACAAAAGGGGGTGGTGATGGACGGAGCATCTGAACCAATCAAACACTCACACCCAGTCAAAAGATCTGGGTTTGATCCATCACCGTTCTTTAGCCCACTCTGCCACCCCAGTTCAGACATGGCTATATGCAAATCAGTCTGACCCTGTGCCTCATGGGAACAGTCCAGCCCGAACTGCCAAGCCATGCCTTCCCTGGACCGGAAACAAGCTCCCGAGGACCGGTTTCTGGCATTACAGTCGTCTTCAGCCCGGCTTGCTTGAATCCAGTGGCAAAGTGAGCAAGGGACTCACGTCTGAGCATACCCTGCCACACTTATGGCGGCAAAAGCGGTACAAAAGAGGGTGGTGATGGACGGAGCATCTGAACCAATCAAACACTCACACCCAGTCAAAAGATCTGGGTTTGATCCATCACCGTTCTTTAGCCCACTCTGCCACCCCAGTTCAGACATGGCTATATGCAAATCAGTCTGACCCTGTGCCTCATGGGAACAGTCCAGCCCGAACTGACAAAGCCATGCCTTCCCTGGACCGGAAACAAGCTTCACAAAAACGTGCGTTGACTTGGGGGGATCATGGTGAGTTGATGCTGAAGTTCTTGGCATGGGTGGTGGGTGTAGGACCATGTTCTGTTGGCCACTAGTAGGAGTCCCACAGAGAAGATCTCCTGCTGAAAATCACAACTTCTGTCTTTTCAGTGTTCAGTTTTAGATGGTTTATCTCCCATCCGGTTGGCATCGTAGTCCGAGCGATAGATGTTTTTTCCGAGAGTGGGAGTATCATCTGTGTGTCATCGGCCTAAGATAGGACGTAAATTCTGTGGGTGAAGGTGATGCTGGCGAGTGGGATAATGCACGTGTCGCATAGGGTTGAGCTGAGCCCTGCGGTACTCCACAGGTGAGGCTGATGATGGCATGCAATCAACAGGAGTTCAGGACGATTGACTGGTTACGACCTGTCAGGAAGAAACATCCAGCGCTGGGATACAGTGCCAAAAGCCATTGAGAGGTCCAGTAGGATGAGCGCTTTAGTGTCTCCTCTGAGCACGATCATTCAGATGTCATCTGTTGCGGTGGTGAGGGCTGTTTCAATGTTGTGAATGTTTCAGTCACTGTGGGTGGGTGTGGCGATGTTGAATCGCAGTGATGTGGAATGGGAGCGGTGAATTTGATGACGAGGGCTTGGTCAGTCCAGGTGATCTGTATTGGCTTGTTTACCATGATATACATGAAGATGGTAAATATATGGTCCAATAGGTGTATGGTGGCGTGGCTATGTTCTTCCACCTATTGAGTGAGCCAGAGATTTACTAGGTTTTCGAGTAGGGTGGTGGTGTTGGGTCGATATGGTCTTTCAGGTGGAAATTTAGGTCTTTGAGGAGGATAAAGGTGCTTGAGTCGAGGATGAGGGCTGTGACGAATTCTGCAATGCTGCTGACGAAATCTGTGCATAGTCCCAGTGTTCGTTAGATGATGGTGCCGCTTAGGGTGAAGTTGGCGGGAAGGCAGAGTGTGAAGATAAGATACTCCATTTTGCTGGGGGTCACTTCTGAGGTGGTGGTGCATCTTATGGGGCCCTTGAAAATGATGTCCATTCTGCCTCCAGGCTTGTGCTGCCCGCCTTGTCTGGTGAAGTTGTAGTTGGGAAGAATAGCTGCAACGATGTCAAGAGCTGACGCTGGGGCCAGTCAGTATTCCATGGAAAGAGTAGGCCTGGTGAATGTTCGTGACATAGGTCCCAGTCTTGGGTGGTGAGAGAGAGGGTGTTGAAGAGTATGCAAGATAGTGTGGTGTGAGTGCTTGTAATTGAGCCGGGTGCTGGGTGTAGTTGGTGCAGGTGTGGTGCATGGTATGTGTGGGAGGCTGTAGGAGAACTTGCAGGTGGTGCAGGGCAATGCCCCTTCAGTGGCTGTGAGCAGCATCTGGGGTTGAGTGCAAGGAGGGTAGTGGCGGGGGAGGATTAGTGTTCCTGGTGCTAGGCTTGGGCAGGGCTCAGGCAGGAGCTCAGGTGGGCTCAGACAGGCTTACCTTAGGCGTGCCAAGTGCCAGGCCTCAATATGGCCGCCACACCTTGTGAGTGTGAAGGAAAGCAGGGGGTGGTGGATGCGAAATACACTGGAGGTGGGAAAGGTAAGAAGCATGTTGGAGAGCAAGAGAGGCAAGAAGAGCAACAAGCATTTGCAATGCAATAGGTCTCGCATTAGTTAAATTTGAGCTATTGGCATTGCTAAATATTGCAACACCAATTGCAACAAAAGTCTATAAATTGTAGGCCTAAAAAAATTGTATTTATTTTTGTAGCAATGGTGTCATGCTACGCTTTAGAAGAATATGTTTAAAAGTAAAGTGCGCCATACTGCGATTGCTACAGTAGTTAATTGTGGATGCGTTAACAATTGATGTGCACACTGATGGCTGGTGGTGTGGGTGCCTGTAGAAATTGTGCACTGATGGCTGGTGGGGTGTGTGCCTGGTGGAAGTGTGCACTGACGGCTGGTGGTGTGTGTGCCTGGTGGAAGCATGCACTGACGGCTGGTGGTGTATGTGCCTGGTAGAAGCACGCACTGACGGCTGGTGTGTGCCTGGTGAAAGTGTGCACTGTCGGCTGGTGGTGTGTGTGTGCCTGGTGAAAGCGTGCACTGATGGCTGGAGGTGTGTGTGTTCCATTGTGAAAGCATGCACTGACGGCTGGTGGTGTGTGTGTGTGCCTTGCGAAAGCGTGCATTGACTTCTGGTGGTGTGTGCCTGGTGGAAGCGTGCAGTGACGGCTGGTAGTGTTTGTGCCCGGTGAAAGCGTGCAGTGACGGTGTGGGTGTGTGTGTGTTGTGTGTGTGGTGGTCTGTGTGGTTGTGTGTCTGTGTGGTTGTATGTGTGGTTGTATGTGTGGCTGTGTGTGTGGTTGTGTGTGTGGTTGTGTGTGTGTGGTTGTGTGTGTGGTTGTGTATGTATACATGTGTATGTGTGTAGTTGTGTGTGTGGTTGTGTTTGGTTGCGTGTGTGTGGTTGTGTGTGTGTGTGGTTGTGTGTGTGTACATGGGCGTCCGCAGGGGGGGCAAGGAGGGGCACTTGCCCCCCCCCTGGAGCAGCCCTCCTTGCCCTCCCTGCAGACGCCCATGCTTTTACGGACGCTGTTTGTGTATAATTCTGGGCCCTGCAGGGAGCAGAGATGTTCCCTGCCAGAGGCCTCAACTCCCTGATGGGGCGCCTCGCACTCCTCCTCGCAGCACCTCCCGCCCATTGTCATTCTGTCTGTGGCTGATTGTCACATACAGAATGACAATGGCCAGTTTGAGCTGCGAAAGCACCTGCTCTATGTCTAAGTGTGTGGGCCTATCTAGCCGATCATGACGAGCGCTTGAAGAGCTCACACTCCTGCAGGCATGCACAATACTGGTGTGTGAGCGCCGAAACTCGGGGCATGAGGAGATCAACTTGGTTCAAGGTACTGTAAAGGAGGAGCAGCGCGATCTCCACTGCTGTCCTGCAACCTCATAAGGCTGAATTTCAATACCGCAGTCGAGCCCCAGAGTTCCTGAGAAACACTGAAAATCTCATTTCCAAGGTACCGGGAGTGGTATGGGCCCAGAGGGTAATTATGGTAAGTTCATTACAGCTGAAGCCCTTGATTTTATGAGATGCAACATGAGCTGTCTTCGCTGTATTGTGCAGCGCCTCATGTTCTGTGCTCTGTTCACCTGGATTGGGATTGGAAAAGTGAGCAGAAGGGGATGTGAAAGAACAGTAGTGTGCACATGTGTGCGCTGTCCTGGGCGTTCCCGCCCTTCACACCACCAATTATGAAAGATAGATCAGTAAAAGGATGGATTGATGAGTGAAAGGGTGGATGATGGGTGAGTGAATGGGTGGATGGATGAGAGAAATGATGGATGGAAAGATGAATAAAAAAGTGGAAGGGTGAATGAATGGATGGATGGATGACTGAATGGATGGATGGAAGAGTGGATGGATGAGTGAAAGGGTGGCTTGAGTGAAAAGGTAAATGGTTGGATGGATGAGTGAATGGAATTCATGAGTGGAAGAGTGGGTGGATGAGTGAGAGGATGGATTGGGTGAAAGGGTGGATGGATGATGAATGAATGAAAGGATGGATTGGGTGAAAGGGTGGATGGTTGAGGGATGGATAAGTGAAAGGGTGGCTGGATGGGTGAACGGGTAAGTGGTTGGATGAAAGAGTGGATGGATGGGTGGAAGAGTGGATGGATGAGTGAAAGGAAGGTTTGGGTGAAAAGGTAAATGGTTGGATGGATGAGTGAATGGATGGATTGGTGGAAGAGTGGATGGGTGAGTGAATGGATGGATTCGGTGAAAGGGGGGATGGATGATGGATGGATTGGTTGAAAGGGTGGATGGAGGGATGGATGAGTGAATTGATGGATGGAAGAATAGACGTTGGATAGGCTTGCAAATGGTTGAAAAGGTTTGAATATGGATGGGAACACAGATGGAAGGACAGAATGAATGGTGAAAGACTGAATGGTGGATGAAAAAATTCATAGATAGCATAAAGTACATTTGAAATGGTGGATGTCAGGGGTTTGATGGAAGGATGAATGGTTAGATCCCTGGACAAGAGAGCTCTTCTGGGGAGGGTGACTTACTTTGCTGAGTGACACCCAACTGCTACTTGAATGTTATACTAGTAATTGTAAATGTTTGCATGCTTTGTTTTAGGTGTAAGGTTTTAGGGAGTGTCTCAGAGTGCCATAAGCTGTGCTTGAGATGTATATTGTGTTTGTAACAATAGGCAAGGTGTCAAAAATGAACTATGTAATAGTGTATCGACAGTGCCTTCTTTAAGAAAGCTGCAGGGAAAAGCACCTTTGTGACTTCCGTCAGCTAGTGCAACTCTCTGAGAAGCCCCATAGGCAAAGTCAGATTCCATATTTTAAGTTCCACTTGCTGAAACACCCATAATACGTTCCCTGTAGTGGGTTCATCACAGCAATCCTCCCTTTAGTTCACCTATGCTTGCTGCGTTACATCATCTCTCACAATGGCACTCAGATATGAGATGCTAGTAACAAAGTCTATCCAAGCAGACCTTCCTGAGCACTTCTCTCACCATGCATGTCTGCTCAAGACCATGAGTTGTAAACAAAATATCAAACTGGCTAACCCAGTGCAGTAACCATATAAATAGATTATTATCATATGAAATACCTCAAAAAGAGCTGCACAGTTGCTCAAAGCAGTGCGCATACCAAAAAAACGTGAAGTGCACGATTGTCTCAACCTAATGTAAACTTATTTTGACTTGTACTTAAGTGTTCGTCTATTTACTACCTTTTGTTCTGAAGATCTGTACTGAATTTTGACCTTCTGTCCTGAATTTTTACACTTACCGTCCTGAATTTGCAACCATGTCAGTTAGTCACCCTACATTAACTGGTGAGTTCACTTCGGGGTGCAGCGTTCACACATGACGTCACCAAAAGTACAGAGTTCACCCGAACGTGTCTGCAAAGCATTTACCAACGCATCCATGGTACTTACAATGTGAAATGCTCGGATGCGCAGATCTGGACAGGACTGAAGCCCAGAAGCATGATTGAAGCACGCACCTCCTCTAGCAGGGAAAAGACACGCTACAATCCGCGCAGGAACCATGAGCCTCCTTCCCCACCACAAACGTCCTGCTCAGCCCCCAATCCAGAACAGGGATTTCTCAAGAAATCTTCCGCATGTGGGGGGCTCTTTTGTTGCCGATCTTCATCTCACATTGAAGTGACTCCTCAGCCAGGGCTTTAAATGGGCCGGGTCCCCCGGGTCGCAGAGGACGTTGCAACGGGTCCTTATCGGGCTCTAACATCTTGACTTTTATTCTGACATAAACACTAATCGATTTCTAAATAATGAATGTAAAAAGGCAATCCATGTGAGCGATTTAGTTCCTGTTTGTGTTTGACGTTTTACTTTATATTTAATTCCCTTAGAGTGTTAACGATTTCCCGGATGTTGTGTTTCTGTATTTTTTCTGTGTAGTATATTACGCTTGTAAAGCGCCTACTTTGATCTGAGCCACCACCAGGTGCTAAGAACGAGCCATGGTTGAATGCTAAGCATCCGAGAATGTGATTTTTATGACCCCTTCTGAGAGGCCCAGAACCAGCCCGAACCAGCCCGCCTCTGAACGGTTTCAGCGACCCTCCCTGCCCCAACCCTTTGTTTTCTTTTAGACTGGTGTCACCGAGGTGATATCCTTTCCTGAAGGAAGGGATTTCACCTAAGCACTTGATGTGTTGTGAATATGAGCATGGGGTGGGAGTGGGAAGATGTGCACAGCAGGGGCAAAGGGATGGCTAGTGCAGGTGACACTTCTTTTGTATAGGAATTTGTGCTGGCGTCATAGCCCAGGGTTTGCTGTCTGTGCATTTGTATAAATGTGTATTCCATACAAGTGCACAGACAGCAAACCCTGGGCTATGACACAAGCAGGAATTAGTTTACAAAGGAAAAGCGTCACCTGCACTGCCATTCCTTTCCCCCTGCTGTCTGTGCATTTGTAAGGAATACACATCCACGGCGCTGCTCTTCAGATGAATGGTGAACAGTGCCATGGATTTGTCTCTGTTTGCATCCAAGGGCACTGACGAAGAAGTAGAGGACGCCCTGGCAAGGAGAAACCATGAGACATTTGACCCACATCTATCTACACAGTAAGACCTTCGGAAGGGGCGGATGCCAGGACGACAGTGCTGCTGATCAGCCCGACTCCACTGAATAGTATCAGAAGAGCAGGCGGCAGTTTTTAAGTAACTTTAATGCATTCTACAGCATCAGCATTACCTACAGGCTGCACATCTAGGTTACTCTAAGTGAACAGTGTTCTAGACTTACATGCATGCAAACGTCAAGGAGGACAGTCCCCTCCGAATATGCAAATGTAGTGTAAGCTCATAGTGTTCAGCTTTTGGGGTGCCAGGGAGTAACTTTAGGGTTCAGGGTGGGTTAGGGATTGGGGTGCCAGGGGATAATTTTAGGGTTCAGAGTGGGTATGGGTTTTGGGGTACCAGGGGGGTAATTTTAGGGGTCAGGGCGGGTATGGGTTTTAAAGGGCCAGGGGTGTAATTTTAGGGTTTAGGGCAGGTATGAGTTTTGGGGGGGCAGGGGTAATTTAAGGGTTCAGGGTGGGTATGGGTTTTGGGGTGCCAGGGAGAGAATGTTAGGGTTAATGGTGGGTTTGGGTTTTGGGGTACCGGGGGGGTAATTTTAGGGGTCAGGGCGGGTATGGGTTTTAAGGGGCCAGGGGTGTCATTTTAGGGTTTAGGGCAGGTATGAGTTTTGGGGGGGCAGGGTTAATTTAAGGGTTCAGGGTGGGTATGAGTTTTGAGGTGCCAGGGGGAGAATGTTAGGGTTCATTGTGGGTTTGGGTTTTGGGGTACCAGGGGGTAATTTTAGGGTTCCGGGTGGGTATGGATTTTGGGGTGCCAGGGGGTAATTTTAGGGTTCCAGGTGGGTATGGGTGTTAGTGTGCCAGGGGGTAATTTTAGGGTTCAGTGTGGGTATGGGTTTTGGGGTGCTAGGGGGAAAATGTTAGGGTTCAGGGAGGGTATGGGTTTTGGGGTACCAGGGGGGTAATTTTAGGGTTCAGGGCGGGTATGGGTTTTAAGGGGCCAGGGGGATAATTTTAGGGTTCAAGGAGGGTATGGTTTTGGGACGGCAGGGGTAATTTTAGGGTTCAGGGTGGGTATGGGTTTTGGGTGCCAGGGGGATAGTTTTAGGGTTAATGGTGGGTATGGGTTTTAGGGTACCAGGGGGGTAATTTTAGGGTTTATGGTGGGTATGGGTTTTGGAGTGCAAGGGGAGGACATTTTCATGTTTGGGGTGCGTATGGGTTTTGGCGTGCCAGGGGGACAATTTTAGGGGTCAGGGTGGGTATCGGTTATCGGTTTTAGGGAGCCAGGGGGCTAATTTTAGGGATCAGGGAATGTATGAGTTTTAAGGGGCCAGGGGTAATTTTAGGGTGTATGTGTGCTCTAATTGTTGTCCAGTTTTAAATGCAAAATGTGTGGTTGTTTGTGCGGTTGTGTGTGGTGTGTGTGTGTGGCTGTGAGTGTTTAGGTGTGTGGCTGTGTGTGTGTGGGGTTGTGTGTGTGGTTGTGGTTGTGTGGCTGTGTGTGTGGCTGTGTGTGTGGTCGTGTGTATGGTTGTGTGTGGTTGTGTGTGTGGTTGTGTGTGTGGTTGTGGTTGTGTGTGTGGTTGTGGTTGTGTGGTTGTGTGTGTGGTTATGTGTGTGGTTGTGGTTGTGTGTGTTTGTGGTTTTGTTTGTGGTTGTGTTTGTGATTGTGTGTGGTTGTGTGTGTGCTTGTGGTTGTGTGTGTGGTTGTGTGTGTGTGTGGTTAGGTGTGTGGTTGTGTGTGGTTGTGTGTGTGTGGTTGCGTGTGTGGTTGTATGTGTGGTTGTGTGTGGTTGTATGTGTGATTGTGTGTGTGGTTGTATGTGTGGTTGTGTGTGTGGTTGTGTGTGTGGTTGTGTGTGTTGTGTTTGTGGTTGTGTATGTGTGTGTTGTGTGTGTGGTTGTGTGTGTGGTTGTGTGTGGTTGTGTGTGTTGTGTGTGTGGTTGTGGTTGTGTCTTTGTGTGTGTGGTTGTGTGTGGTGTGTGTGGTTGTGTTTGGTTGTGTGTGGTTGTGTGTGTGTGTGTGGTTGTGTATGTGGTTGTGTGTGTGGTTGTGTGTGGCTGTGTGTGTTGTGTGTGTGGTTGTGTGTTTGTATGTTTGATTGTGTGTGTGGTGTATGTGGTTGTGTGTGTGGTTGTGTGTGTGTGCGGTTGTGTGTGTTGTATGTGGTTGTGTGTGTGGTGTGTGTGGTTGTGTGTGTGGTTGTGGGTGGTTGTGTGTGGTTGTGTGTGTGTGTGTGGTTGTGTGTGTTGTTGTGTGTGTGGGTGTGTGTGTGGTTGTGGTTCTGTGGTTGTGTGTGTGGTTGTGTCTGTGGTTGTGGTTGTGTGCGTTTGTGGTTGTGTTTGTGGTTGTGTGTGTTTGTGTGTGTGTGCTTGAGGTTGTGTGCGTTTGTGGTTGTGTTTGTGGCTGTGTGTGGTTGTGTGTGTTTGTGTGTGTTTGCTTGAGGTTTTGTGTGTGTGTGGTTGTGTGTGTGGTTGTGTGTGTGGGTGTGTGTATAGTTGTGTTTGTGTGTGTGTGTGGTTGTGGGTATGTGTTTGGTTGTGTGTGTTTCTGTGTGTGTGGTTGTGTGTGTGTGGTTGTGGTTGTGTGTGTGGTTGTGTGTGGTTGTATGTGTGTGGTTGTGTGTGTGGTTGTATGTGTGGTTGTGTGTGTGGTTGTATGTGTGTGTGGTTGTATGTGTGATTGTGTGTGTGTGTGGTTGTGTGTTGTGTTTGTGGTTGTGTGTGTGTGTGTGGTTGTGTGGTGTGTGTGGTTGTGTGTGTGGTAGTGTGTGTTGTGTGTGTGGTTGTGGTTGTGTGTGTGGTTGTGTGTGTGGGTGAGGTTGTGTGTGATTGTGTGTGTGTGGTTGTGTGTGTGGTTGTGTGTGTGGTTGTGTGTGTGCTTGTGTGGTTGTGTGTGTGCGGTTTTGTGTGTATGTGGTTATGTCTGTGGTTATGGTTGTGTGTTTGTGTGGTTGTGGTTGTGCGTGTGTGTGTGGTTTTGTGTGAGGTTGTGTGTGGTTGTGGTTGTGCCTGTTGTGTTTGTGGTTGTGTGTGGTTGTGTGTGGTTGTGTGTGTGTGTATGTGGTTGTGTGTGTGGTTGTGTGTGCTTGTGTGTGTGTGTGTGGTTGTGTGTGTGTGTGGTTGTGTGTGTGTGGTGTGTGTGTGTATGGTGTGTGTGTGTGGTTGTGTGTGTGGTTGAGTGTGTATGTGGTTGTTTGTGTGGTGTGTGTGTGTTTAGTTGTGTGTGTGTGTGTGGTTGCATGTGTGTGGTTGTGTGTGTGGTTGTGTGGATTTATGTGTGTGGTTGTGTGTGTGTGTGGTTGTGTGTGATTGTGGTTGTGGGTGTTGCATTTGTGGCTGTGTGTGTGTGGTTGTGTGTGTGCTTGTATGTGTGTGTGTGGTTGTGTGTGTGGTTGTGTGTGTGGTGTGTGTATGTGTGGTTGTGTGTGCGTTGTGTGTGTATGTGGTTGTGTGTGTGGTGTGTGTGTGTTTAGTTGTGTGTGTATGTGTGATTGTGTGTATGTGTGGTTGAGTGTGTGGTTGTGTGTGTTTTTGTGTGTGCGGTTGTGTGTGTGCGATGTGTGTGTTTGTGTGTGGTTTTGTGTGTGTGGTTGTGTATGTGTGTGGTTGTGTGTGTTTGTGTGTGTGTGTGGTTGTGTGTGTGGTTGTGTGTAGGGTTGTGTGTGTGTGGTGTGTGTGGTTGTGTGTGTGGTTGTGTGTGTGGTTGTGTGTTTGGTTGTACGTGTGGTTGTGTGTGTGACAGTAATACTAAAAGCAGCTCAAAATAAAGTAACACAAACATCGAGTTTGTGGAAAGAGAAAGCAGGTTGTAAGTCAAACGGACAGCAGCAAAGCATTACCACAACATGTTCTTTGATGTTTGATGTTCTTTGAACGAGAACATCAAAGGGGCGCTGTGAAAGTGATCGCGGACAAAAGTGATAGCGGGCGCTTAATGCCTCAAAAAGCATCGTAAAACCGTAGCGTGCATGTGCACTTAGCTGTTGCATAATGTTGAAAACATTTGGATGTGTATTTTGGCAAAATATCGGATTCGTTATTCACGGACGCACTGCTCCTAAAAAAGCCCTTCTTTTCATGTGTGTTCACAGGAGTGCCTAATAAGTAGCACAAAAGCTGGAGTTGAATTCAAGAATATATTTTTGGGGGTGAATGCATTTAAATAGATGTAAAAGAGTTCATTTCGAGCGACAGTGAGAAACGCAGCGCTATAGCATACATTTCTGTGATACAATGGACAAGTGAAAATATTGTTGCCCTATGGTTCCCGTACGATTTGCTGTTTATTAAAAAACAAACAGCATTATTGTTGACAAATATTAACGGGGGACCAAAGTGAAAAGAAAAAAAATGCATCCCTTAAGAAGAGGGAGGGTGAAACAGAGAAAGAGGGATGTAGAATAAGAGAGAGTGAGGGCGAGAGAAGATGGAGGGAGGGAGCGAGGGAGCGAGAGAGGGAGAGAGAGGAGAGAGTGAGTGTGTGTGTTTTTTGTTGGGCAGAGGGAAGGGCTGCAGTGGGGGATAGAGGCCGAGGGAGTTGTGTGCGATCGCGCAAAAGCAGTTAATGAGCCATGATGGCTCGTAAATGAGATAAGAAAGGCAGAGGGGCGGAGAGGCATAGGGCTGCTTTGCGCGCGTGCACGCCTCATGCACTGTAGCTCTATGCCTCGTGCACTGTAGCTCTATTCCAAGCGGTAGTACTCTGAATACTCCCTTACTAAATGTCTCACTAGCAGGGCATGCGCGCTGGCTCAGCGAGACCTAAAAATGACACAGAAAAGGGGGAGCGGAAGAGCAAATAAAAGGGCACAAAACGAATGGAAAAAGCAGGAGAAGCATTAAGAGCTACATAGGAGAGCTGTGGAAATGCAAGAAAATGCAAGAACTAAAGGGTAGAAAACAAAAGTGATAAGCATGAGTGAGGAGCGAAAAAGGGCACAGTGAGAGCAAGAAAAAACAAGCGGTAACTGTACAAAAGCAGCACGAAGCAGGAAGACGGAGGTAATAACAAGCACAAACACAAGCAATAATAGGCAAAAACATAGGCAATAATAAGGCAGACAGATAACAATAGAAACAGGTCCAAGACAGTGGCAGGAAACAAAGCAAACAGAGATGCAAATAAACCACAATGAACAATACGTCAAGTGAGTGAGTGAGTGAGTGTTCCCTACACTCCAGTCCGTTGATTGCAGCAAGCACGCACAGCGAGGAGAATGCCAGCTACCCCGCAGCTCCCACGCAGCTCCCGTGCCCGCTCCTGGCACCAGCTGCACCCGCAGATCTCCATACCGCAGGGTCCGGAGTCTGTTTTATCGAGCGCGGGGAGCACAGGAGCATGGAAAAAACGCCTCGCCATACCTGCCGCCATACCTGCTGCATCAGCTGCCGCAAAACACCGCCGCGTCCTTGTCTCCCCGCGGTTCTGCGATACCAAGAGAGCAGGAGTGGTAGCAGCGGCCAGGAAGCCGGGAGGACGGAGGCAAAGGACATGAGTGCTTTGGGGGGGGTTGTCAGTGGTAAGTGGCAAGCGCGGCCACCACAGTTGGCACCCACAGTAAGTGTGAGCTCATGGTAGAGGTGGAGGCAGAGGTGAAGGCACTATCAGCACGCCACCTCGTCCTGTGTGCCCCCGCTTGCCTTCGCTTTTGCCCCTTTCACTCGAGCCACTCCAGCCATTGCAGCTATTCCTCTACTCTCGCCCCCACTCCTCTGTAGCTCTTCCACTCAGCAAGAACGCAAGCAGATAAACAAAGTCAAGTAAGAAGTCAAGTTTACCGTTTTTTACCCTGGGAGTATACAATAGACTAAAACTAGGAGCACCTGGAAGTATTTAAAGTAAACGGTAACAGCAACACCCCAAGAACACCTGGCCATGGGACTCAGAGGTGTTAGGTGCTTGGGAGACAGTAAGCAAACCCACAAAGCAACTCAATAAGAGCAACTCAATAAGAGCAACAAGAGCAAGGCAATTACATCCAAGCAAGTCACACTTGCCCAGGGGGGACCAAAAAAAACTGAATAAAATTTGTGCCAATTAGCGCAAATAATCCACCATGAGATCAGGGAAAGTTAGGGGGGCACCGGATGACCAGCAACCCAATTCCCAATTCTGTTTGGTCCTCTCCCTCAAAGAGGAGGGAGAGGACCAAACAGAATTGGGAAACTTCAGCAAGCTATGGGATATGGAGCAGGAACTGGATTCGGAACCAGACCATGATCAAGAGAAAGACAGGGAGAGCAAAACAGAAATAGACAACATCCAAGAAGACAACACCCTTACTATCGCCACTTGCTCCCCCGCCAAAATTAACACCAAAACCAACAAGCGTGCTCTCATTACTGACTTTTCAAAAGTATGTTGCAATTTATCCCTCGGGAAGCAAAAGGCCCACAAAGCAGCCAAGGAAGCGAAGGAAGCAAAGGAGGCAAAAGAAGCCAAAAAGCCGAGAAGTTCAAGTACAAGGGGGGCAGTGCGGGTTGTGAGACACACAAGGATAGTGCCAGCAAAACAGCAAATAAAGAAGGCACAGAACAAATGGTCTTTAATCTTTCTGCATCAGAAGATGCAAGCCGTGTCAGTCCCATTCAGAGCCCACTAATCGATCATCACTGATCCCATCAACAGTCCATCCAGGCTGTAGTCCACAACGTCCCGGAATTAAACCGGGAGTCCACGTCCTTGTCCACGTCCAAACAATGGGCCTGTCAGGCTCAATCAAACCAACTAAGTCAACAAAACCATGAACACCAAACAGCCCAACAAACCGCTCAGCAGTATCGTGAAGAGCAGAGCCCGGAGGACAACCTGGTGCTCTAGCAGGATAGCATAGATAGCTCCTGCGCATTACTAAACACATCGGCAGACCCACAATTTGACCAACCTATTGACCAGTTTGGGGGTCAAACAACCTATGTACAAGAACAACTCTCCATTAATCTGAAATCACCAATTAAACAACTTCAAACCGCACATCAGTTGAAGCAGGTGCATCTCAACAAAAGAGAAAGGGACCTCCGTCCAAAGCCTCCCATGAGACTGAACAGCTCAGTCCAGTCAGCGACTTAGAAGCACAAAAATCAGCCGCACAACGACGAAGCAACAAGAAACAAGAGGGACAACACTTCACAGAACAACAAAAAGGCCCATCAGCAGGACTATTTTGGGATGAGCTACTAGGCACTATGAAAACGATTGGATCAGCCACAACCTACCATGCCGACAAGTTGGATACTCAAGTTGAGCTATTAAATGTATTAGTCTTATATGTGCAGGGGATACACCAAAAATTGCATGACTTAAACGCTATGATAACAAAGGTACATCAAGCGCAGGACATCACATACCACACGGGCCATTGCTACCAAATAATCTATAAGCTTGCAATGGGCCAACCATAATGTCAGAGCAGTTGGGGGCAGTTAGGGAAACACTATTCAATTCCACAACATCTACGGAAAGAGACCTCAAGGAAGCAGACACAATTAATGGGTATAACCCTAACATTAATACTAAACCATTAAAAGAGGAACTTAACTTTCAAGAAGGTGAATGCAGAAACTTACCAGTCGCCGAGAAAGAGTCTGAACGACCAGACGAGCAGCCGCATTTAGAAGGCTCTTCACCAATTCTTAATCAAAGTAACTTACAGAAGGAAGCTGCACAAAGCAAGTAACAAAAAAGCTTGAAAACACCCCTCTCAAAACAGGAACGAAAACGCTTGAGGAAAACAAGGAAAAGTAAATTAAAAAAAATTACTCCACAACCATTACTGACACCCACCCAGAAAAGACAAGATAAAAGTGATGAAAGTATTAGTGATATAGTCAGCGCGCTGGATCATAACAACCCGGCAATAAAAGAGGCTGCGTCCTCAAGAAACCACGAAGGGAAAAAAAGAGGAAAATTTGTCGACAAGTAAAATATATGACACATTTAAGTCCTTGGCTGAGAAGGAACAAAACAATGCCAAAAGCAAAGAAATTGTAAAATCAGACACAATCCAAACTTCACAGAACTCAAAGATAAAGACAAACGAAATTGATATGCAGGACTTAGCAATAAGTGGGAAAGGAGTCACACAGGCGAGAAATCGCAATAGTGAAACCCAAACCAATTTACAGCCTCAGAGCTAAAGAGAGTCCTTGGAAAACACACAAGACCAAGTCAAACATATGCATCACATTGAAATACATCATCAAGATCTATTAGAAGTATCAAAAGGGAGCCTGATCGACTATAACAAAACACAATCGCTCACTACTCAAAGCCAGATAGAATTGATCCCATATTATAAATCGAGAGGAGCCCATGACATACTAAATCGAAGCGCAATAATAAGGCTACTCAAATCTCTACCATCCCTGAGATACATTACATCCAGCGATCTGGAAATAATCGAATTTAAACCTAACCTCAACCAAATAGAGGCCGAAATAACAACAGCCACCTGGATAAACCACTCAGTCATTGACAGAACTTGAGGCACAAGGAGGTATTTGCAGCATGGGGTATAGAATTAAAAAAAAGTGGAACCTCCTCGTTACCCGATCCCCCTACAATACCCCTATTGTATAGTAGCTGTATTATAAGGAGCTAAAGGCCCAGAGAATATGGATCAAACAAAGAATGACGCCCAATTCATAAGACAAAGCACGATTACAATTTTGCACCCAGAAACAGTCAATAAAGAGGACAACCAGCTTTGGAGACCCCTAAACACACAACAAGGAGCAGCATGAATAAAAACCCAAACACATTGCAGGACGTTAAAATCTGTTCCTGGAACGTGAATGGCCTAGCCTCAAATATAGAGGAAATTGATTTTGCCTACTTCATCCTACAGTACGATATACTGTTATTACAAGAAACTTGACAGACATCATATACCCCAATTGTAGGTCATAAAGGACACTTAAACCCAGCTAAAAAGGAGTCAGCATACGGAAGAGCCAAGGGCGGTCTATCAATATACATCTCTACAGATATTTTATGGGAAGAAGAAAATATCGACTTAGACTCGAGCTGGATGCAATGTATCAAACTCACAGTCTCCATCACCTGCACATTGTTAATTTTGAACATCTACATGCACCCAGCTTACAAGCATAAGGGGAGAGATATACACCAATTGGTAGCTGCTATTAAAACCCTAAAGTAAATATACCCACATGCCAACATAATACTGTCTGGGAATTTTACCATGAACTTGATGCAAACCCAAGGAAAAAACTTACCAAATGGTATATGAGTCAGGAACGACAACACAACCAGACGTGATACCTCGTGTAAGAAATGCGCTGAACTATTGGACAAACAATCATTATATACTTTAAATGGTCGAGGACCACAAGACAGTCCGGCAGCTTTCACAAGAGTGACGGCAAAATAAGGAGCAACCATTGACTTCACCTTAGTAGACCCAGACCTATTTCCCTTTATTACGAATTTTCAAATAAAAGATAGAGTAGATAGTGATCACAATCACCAATCTTTAACATTAACTAACTTCAGAGAAAAGTCCCCGCCAACGAGTGCCCTGAGACAATTCACTCAATTGCACAAATTAAACCGGCTAACATGAAACGATAATACCGTAGACTAAATCATGGAGCTTTGCTCAGCTTTTTTGGCCGCCACAGACGCAAAACCATTAGGAATATAGGCCTGGGAGACTTCCATCAACAGCTTGAATAGAACATTTTCACACAGTTCAAAAAACATAAAAGCTGTCAGGACCAGTGGGTCAGAATGGTACACTTATGCTTTAAGGATTAAAAAAACAAAAAACTAAATAAAGCTCTGAGACAAATGCGAACTTACGGACAACAACCCTCTTGGGAGGCCCTGACCACAATTAAACAAATGAAAAGCGACCTAAAAAAGAGATTCGGGCAGCAAAACGTATATACAATTAGCAGTTTTGGACAAAAATGCTTTATGTCAGCCGACAACAAAATTCCAAGGCGTTCTGGGCCCAAATTAATGTCTTATCAAACGGAAAAAAACTGCATTATAACTCCGATATAACCGAGCACACATGGAGAGCTCACATAGAAGCTACGTATAATCCCCCGAAAGCCTCCAGATTTACCTCCGAAAACGACGGCAGTACCTCGAGTGATACGCCAATTAGAGAGCAGAGGACAGCTGAGACACCAAAATCAACCTCACAGGCCCTAGATCTCACGACTTGCAAACTGAATCTCAAACATCACAGTAATCCACAATTCAAACAAACGGAAGGCAAATCTCAGCGAGATCCGATCCTGAAACACCAGGGCCAGATCAATCAATCATTCAAATCCTTCAAATTATTGGCTAATAGCCCTCATTGACGTTGAGGCAAAAATCTACACTGCAAACTTGCTGAAAGACCTAGAGGATTGGGTAGACAACATCAAATTGATCCCCAAAACACAGACAGGGTCCCGAGCCGGAATGGGCACTTTAACAAACATATCTACCGTTACACTTTTGGCCAATCAATCCATTGCCAATTCAAAAGTTCTGTGTGCGTGTTTTGTGGATCTCAAGGCAGCCGTTCAATGACCCTCTTACTAAAGGTCGTGGCAGCAACATTTTTACCTTCAATCACTTACGGTTCAGAACTCCTAAACACAAAGGCCGCAACAACTCTGAACATCGCCCAAATCATTCTCTTTAAAAATCTATTTAAAATTACACGCCATACCTCTCAAGCCCAGATCAGACTAGAATTTGGGTTAAAAAAGCAGATCATGTCAAGACAAGGAGCGCTGGTTAAATACTATTGGAGAATGCGGGCAGCAGAGGAAGACTCTCTGGCACATTATTGTTGGCTGGAGTTTGAAAATCAATCCAAATTGAGTAATTCAGTTTATTCATTCTTAAAGCAATCGATTGAGGCCTTAAAGTTAGAGGAAGCCTGGCACACAATTCCATCCTATCCGTAGTTTAAAAAAATAGTCAACAAAACAACCAATCAAATATCTCAAGAACAGGATAAAGCTTCATTGACGATGAAAATCAATGCCTGGATTGTGTTGCCAACATACAAAATGTTAAAGCCTCAATCGTACCTTTAGGAACATTTTGCAAATCGAATGAAGCAGCAACTGATCCTGCTGAGACTGGGAGTGTACCCAACTAAAGATCTAATCCCAAAATGGAAATGGACCTGGCCCTCAATGGCCTGCCGCCTTTGCGGACAAGGAGACGAATCATTGCTCCACTTACTCTGTATTTGTCAGATGGCATTATCATCTAAACGGAAAGAACTTTTGCGGCCGTTAATGAAAAAAGAACAGATATGGACTTGCAGATCCGCCATAATAAAATGTTTAGGAGGGTCAGCTGTGCAATTGGCATGTAAAGCATTAAAGTTTTTGAGTTTAGCTGCAAACGAATTAGAAAAGCGAGATAGAGAACTTGAACTGGCAAAGCAAGTAATGTGAAAAAGTCCCGACAATTAGCCCAAAGCCAGCATAAGAATTACATATCTCATAGCTGGACTCACTATTACAAGACCAAAGGAACCAACTGTACTGTGTGTGTTTTTTTTTTGGTTTTTAACAAAAAAAAAGTTTTTATTAAAAATTTTAAATGAGAATTTATTAACTAATTTGTACTTTGCTCATGAATTTTGTGTGTTATCTGTGTATGCGTTTTAGCGGTAAGCTGCTCTTTTTATGATTTAAACCAAATCAGATAAAGTAATTTTACTACTACAATATGTCAAGTGAGGGTGGAACAAGAAAGAAAAAAAAAGAGAGAGGGAGTGCGACAGTAGAGAGCAGCCAGAGAGCGAGGTTAGATACCTCACACACACTGCAGTGGGATCCAAAAGGGCCTTTACTGGTCAGAGGACAAGGCGCAAGTACGTTCTAGGTGGGGGATAGGAGGCAACTGTTTAATTTTGGTTATTTCCATATTTCAGCATTCATGAGAGAAGCACTGAAGAGACACTGAAGTGAGGGGTCTGGGCCCTGTGTGAAGTCAGAACTGTAAGGTCACCTTATATACAGGAAGGTCCTGGAATGGTCGTGGAGGTTGAAAACTTAATTCCACTCTGACTCGTCAGGCCACTTGTGTAAGTCCCATCGTAAGAAGAACAGTGTAGAAGTTGAAGAGGTCTTCGAATTCACCTTGTCTGTCGGCCGAAAAGACCATGGAGTGTCGCCATTTGGGGCCTGGCTCTGTAGTTGTGTCAGCACCTGGGTAAGCTATGCGCATCCCTGAGTTTCCAGGAGCAACCCCACGAGTATTATGTGGCCATGTACCTCATATTTGAGTGTCCCGTAGACGCGCCTTTGGGCTCCGCAGGTTCAGATGCGGCCCCTACTGGTTCCACACCAGCGGCTCCGGCGCCAGTCAAGCCCCTTGAATCCACGGCTGGATTCGGACTGTCGCTGGTTGTACCACCTCAGCCTTCCCCGGCACTGGTCCCAATGTCGATGCTGCTGGAGCCCACTGACAGCGCCACCCTGATTCTGATCCCGGACTCTGATACTAGAAGGATATCGTCTGATGCTAACTCCGGCTCCGACTGGAGCCATGCCTTCCAGGCCAGAGCCTGAACACTGTATGGGCTAAGACATGGAGAGGGGGGGCATTGGTATGGGTAAGGGTCACTGGGCCCTGAAGAATACCAGCTCGTAGATCCTCAAATGGACTAGTGTAAGGACTTGGCAGAGGCCATTAGACTGGACACTTCTCCTAGACTGGCATGCTTTCTCCACCTACCGTGGCTATGGAGGAGGGAGTGTCCAATGCAATAGTGGTGAGGAGGGCAACTGAGTTCCCGGACCTTAGCTTGTCCTAGGTGTCAGTCAAGACGTAAACGTCCTGACGGTGGTGCTTCAGACAGGATTGTCTTCCACAGAACTGTTTCTCCCATTTAATCAGGCCCTCACAAATTTGCCCAAATCCAGCACAGGGGCTTTGTGAACAGGACGAGTGCCCGCTGCCACTGCCCTACCGCAGGAGTCCTCAACTTCTTCACACAACACCCTACCCGCAGAGCTTGGTAGTCCAAGCCTCTACCTCCCATGTAAATCCTTAGCATTCCCTACAGTTCCACCAGATAGGAGATGAACAAATACAACCCTGCCCTGATTGCCATCAGCGAGACCAGATTGGCAGTCCGGATAGAAAAGACGGACTCCAATACAAATGCTGCAGTATTCTGTACATGAGGAAGAGAACACCCCACATACTCAGGAAGCAGCACTGATGCTAAAGCCAGCAGGCAACAGAGCTTAAATTGGATGGGAAACCCATGGTCCCAGAATCATCACAGCAACCTTCCGTAGAAAGAAAAAAAGGATCAACATGAATGTTACCCAGTGCTATGCACTTACAAATGACAGCAAGGAAGAGGAAAAAGCACAGTTTTAACACAGACTCCAGTCCATTCTGGAGAAATGCCTTGAGAGAGACATCAGCATACTGATGGGGGACCTCAAAGCCAACATTGGAAGCGACAACACTGGGTACGAAGAGGTCATGGGCAACCATGGCTTGCAACATCAATGAGAATGATGAAGGGATTGCAGATCTATGTGCCCTGAACAGTTTGGTGATAGGCGGTAGTGTATTCCCACACTAAAGAATACACAAGACAATGTGGGTGTCACCAAACCATTCAACAGAGAATCAGATTGACCATGTCTACATTGCCAAGAATTTCCAGAGGGTACTGCAGGGTGTGAGAGTGATGTGGCATCAGAACATCACCTTGTCATGGCCAGGCTAAAGCTGAAGAAAGCATGGATGGAACCGACAAAGCAACACCAGTGATATAACACCACCCTCCTCAAAGATGTGCAGAAACAGAGTGAATACTCAGTCACTCTCAGTAACATGTTTTAAATACTGAAAGAACTAAAGGATGACAGAGACCCTGTAGAAAGTCAGTGAGAGAAGATCAAAGAAACAGTGACATCAACCTGCCAGGAAGAACTTGGTCCCAAGAAATACCAGCATAAAGAATAGATCACCACCAAAACTCTGCAAAATCCAAGAGAGAAAGGGCAAGAAAGCTGCAGTAAATACCAGAATAGAGCAGACAAAGCAAAATCTCAAGGTGAATACACCAAAACCAACAAGGAAGCAAAGAGAAGCTTAAGAGCAAACAAGCAAAAAGTAATCACTGATCTTTCCACAGAAGCCTAGAAAGCAGCAAGCCATGGAAACTTAAAAGAACTCTACAACATAACAAGGAAACTCTCTGGTAAATATAGGAAGCCAGAAAGACATGTGAAAGAAAAAGCTGGGAAGACAATGAAACAATGAAAATGGGGTTAGCACTTTGAAGAACTGCTGAACCAGCCCGTGCAGCAGTCTCCACCAGGCATACAGCTAGCTGACAAGGACTTACCAATCAACTGCAGCAGACAAACCAAGGAAAGAAATGGCAAGCCATCAAACATCTGAAAACTGGGAAGGCAACAGGACCTGACAATATTCCTGTAGGCTATTACAAACTAATGGGGTAACCCAAAATACCGTAGGACCTGGCTATAGTTTAGTACATACGAAGTCCCATCGTAAGAAGAAGAGTGTAGAAGTTGAAGAGGTCTTCGAATTCACCTTGTCTGTCGGCCGAAAAAGACCATGGAGTGTCGCCATTTGGGGCCTGGCTCTGTAGTTGTGTCAGCACCTGGGTAAGCTATGCACATCCCTGAGTTTCCAGGAGCAACCCCCGCTGACCCCCACGAGTATTTTGTGGCCATGTACCTCATATTTGAGTGTCCCGTAGACGTGCCTTCAGGCTCCGCAGGTTCAGATGCGGCCCCTACTGGTTCCACACCAGCGGCTCCGGCGCTAGTCAAGCCCCTTGAATTCGGACTGTCGCTGGTTGTACCACCTCAGCCTTCCCCGGCACTGGTCCCAATGTCGATGCCGCTGGCGCCCACTGACAGCGCCACCCTGATTCTGATCCTGGACTCTGCTACTAGAGGGATATCGTCTGATGCTAACTCCGGCACCGACTGGAGCAATGCCTTCTAGGCCGGAGCCTGAACACTGTTCCTATGTGCTAAGACTTGGAGGGGGGGGGCATTGGTATTGGTAAGGGTCACTGGACCCTGAAGAATACCAGCTCTTAGATCCTCAAATGGACTAGTGTGAGGACTTGGCGGAGGCCATTAGACTGGACACTTCTCCATAGACTGGCATGCTTTCTCCACCTACCGTGGCTATGGAGGAGGGAGTGTCCAATGCAATGGTGGTGAGGAGGGCAACTGAGGTCCTGGAACTTAGCCTGTCCTAAGTGGCAGTCAAGACGTAAACGTCTTGATGGTGGTGCTTCAGACAGGAATGTCCTCCACAGAACTGTCTCTCCCATTTAATCAGGCCCTCACAAACTTGCCGCTTGGGACTTAGCCCAAATCCAGCACAGGGGCTTTGTGAACAGGACGAGTTCCCGCTGCCACTGCCCTACAACAGGGGTCCTCAACTTCGTCACACAACACCCTATACGCAGAGCTTGGTGGTCCAAGCCTCTACCTCCCATGTAAATCCTTAGCATTCCCTACCGTTCCACCAGATAGGAGATGAACAAATACAACCTTGCCCTGATTGCCATCAGCAAGACCAGATGGACACAGTCCGGATAGAAAAGACGGACTCCAATACAAATGCTGCTGTATTCTGTACATGAGGAAGAGAACACCCCACATACTCAGGAAGCAGCACTGATGCTAAAGCCAGCAGGCAACAGAGCTGAAATTGGATGGGAAGCACATGGTCCCAGAATCATCACAGCAACCTTCCGTAGAAAGAAAAAAAGGATCAAAATAAATGTTACCCAGTGCTATGCACTTAAAAATGACCGCAAAGAAGAGGAAAAAGCACAGTTTTAACACAGACTCCAGTCCATTTTGGAGAAATGCCTTGAGAGACATCACCATACTGATGGGGGACCTCAAAGCCAACATTGGAAGCGACAACACTGGGTACGAAGAGGTCATGGGCAACCATGGCTTGGCAACATCAATGAGAATGATGAAGGTATTGAAGATCTCTGTGCCCTGAACAGTCCGGTGATAGGCGGTAGTGTATTCCCACACTAAAGAATACACAAGACAATGTGGGTGTCACCAGACCATTCAACAGAGAATCAGATTGACCATGACTACATTGCCAAGAATTTCCAGAGGGTACTGCAGGGTGTGAGAGTGATGTGGCATCAGAACATCACCTTGTCATGGCCAGGCTAAAGCTGAAGAAAGCATGGATGGAACCGACAAACCAACACAAGTGATATAACACTACCCTCCTCAAAGATGTGCAGAAACAGAGTGAATACTCAGTCACTCTCAGTAACATGTTTTAAATGCTGGAAGAACTAAAGGACGACAGAGACCCCGAAGAAAGTCAGTGAGAGAAGATCAAAGAAACAGTGACATCAACCTGCCAGGAAGTACTTGGTCCCAAGAAATACCAGCATAAAGAATGGATCTCCACCAAAACTCTGCAAAATCCCAGAGAGAAAGGGCAAGAAAGGTGCAGTCAACACCAGAACAGAGCAGACAAAGCAAAATCTCAAGGTGAATACACCAAAACCAACAAGGAAGCAAAGAGAAGCTTAAGAGCAAACAAGCAAAAAGTAATCACTGATCTTTCCACAGAAGCCTAGGAAGCAGCAAGCCATGGAAACTTAAAAGAACTCTACAACATAACAAGGAAACTCTCTGGTAAATATAGGAAGCCAGAAAGACCTGTGAAAGACAAATCTGGGAAGACAATGAAACAATGAAAATGGGGTTAGCACTTTGAAGAACTGCTGAACCAGCCCATGCAGCAGTCTCCACAAGGCATACAGCTAGCTGACAAGGACTTGCCAATCAACTATAGCAGACAAACCAAGGAAAAAAATGTCAAGCCATCAAACATCTGAAAACTGGGAAGGCAACAGGACCTGACAACATTCCTGTAGGCTATTACAAACTAATGGGGTAACCCAAAATACCGTAGGACCTGGCTATAGTTTAGTATATACAGTAACTCTTGAATTAAATTGAATACTGGAAAGAATTCAAAGAGAAAAAGAAGAGAGCAGGAAAAGATGTATATCACACAGGAGCCACAAGTTATGCAAATGTCATATGCAGGGCCAGACTAAAAACAGCACCCAGCCTGGCAGATTGCTGCTCAACTGGCCCTGGGACCCGGGGGAGGAGGTTTGCTAGCAAGATGCACCACTCCCCCTGCTTTTGTTACAGGTAACTGATATTGTAGCACTGCTGTAAAACCGGCCCCCAAAGACAAAACCGGCCTCCACAGGCACAAAACCGGCCCCTACTCTTCCGGCCCACTGTGGAAATGCCTGGTGCCTGCTATGCCAGTCTGGCCCCTGACATATGTATTTAAAGATGGGTAATGAGCTGTCAACATTTCAACCCAGGGAATATAATGGCTGTTCAAAATCTTACACACTGGTCTTCATCAGGACAGAAATGAGGGGCAACCTAAGGTAGGAATATCGATCTCCCTGTTAATGGGTGAACAATACAGTGCAGGGAAATGCACTTGGGCTCTTCTCCTAAGGGTCAAACATCCCACAGTATCCACAAAGACATCACTCAGAACACCACCAAAGGAAATCAAATAAAACATCCAAAAGAAACTGAGACAGCAGTTCCACATTTGCTTACATCTCAGTGGGCTCTATCTGCTCTTGAAGACAGACAAAAAGGAGCTAAAATTCTTTGAAAAGAGTCTGAGGGGAATAAGCAGCATATGTTGCTACACAAATTTTAAAAAGTGCTGGAGCAAATAACCCTCATTCTTCTTTATCCATATGGTCAGATAAAGAAGCCACTTCAGGTGCCAGTAATGTAGCAGACGTCAGACTGGCTAAAATGGTGTTCACTTTAGGAACCTATGGGCACTTCCCCTCATATGACCCCTGAGGACAGTGTTTGAAAAGGAAACGTGGAAAGTTTGATTTATCTATCTACTTCTATTCTTTGGAGAATGTTGACTCAATCACTTCCTGTATGGGCAGATCATAAGTAGGAGGAGTTGTACACTGAGAGAAGAGTTCCTCTTGTGGCACCTCTTTAGGCTGGAAACCCAACATCTCCCTAATATGCTTCAACAACTTCTGAAAATGCATTCCCAATATATTTCTTCCTTTAGAGCTATTCTCTGGATCTTCCTCATCATCAGCCATTGTTTTCTGTTTTTTGGTGGGAGGCTGAGATAATGCCACAGAGTCGTCTATGATTGAAGGTCTGACCTCGAGTCTGGCCGAATGTCCTCTTCTGCTAGCACAGCAGACGCCAAAGAGCGGAACAGGCTCCATTGTACAACTAAGTCTCGCTAAAGGCAGCGTCTGCTATTGAAATAAGTTGGCCAATAACTAATAACTAATTACCATTTCCTGGATGATAACACATGAGTGGTAACCTACATGCATGCCTACAGATTCTTGATCACTACCGTGAGCGCTGAAAAGACAGTGTGCCGAGAGAATTCCTGCAGCTCCCAGAACAACCCAGACAACCGAAATGGCTTCCCTCTGCAGTTTCGGCACCTGAATGGGAAGCTCAGTGTATTGACTTTGGAAGGTTGAAGAGCTCAGTTAAACCAGATCCATGATTCAAGCAAAAGTAAACTGTGTATTTTAAATGTAACACAGACGTTACTGTAAAGGAGGGATGCAAAATGTAATTCTCAAAAATTGTCTTTTTAGGACCGACAGTAACCTTTAAGGTGGTGTGATCATAATTGCAGCCTCTTCTTCCCTTTCACTCCCTCAGTCATACCCCTCAGGCCCCTTTTGTCAGCCTGCCTCGTTGCTGCAGTGAGACATTGTTCAAGAGCTGTCACCTTTTACTTAAACACTGTGCCCATTTGTTCAGAATTTAGAGCTGGCAGCTGCTAGCTCTGGTTGCCAATTCATTGCAATGCTTCATACCCACATCTGACTTTCCAGGTCTTACTGTATTTCACAAGCACTGATCAGACAATAAAAGGTTCTTATATTTGTTTGTATTTGTCCCATGCCCCTTAATCCTAGTAGCCCAGACAATCCACAATTTCCCAGAAAAGAGGCTGATGCTCTCCCACGTAAAAGGCAACCCCCTTCATCTCCAACTTCATTGCCCCCCCTCGCAATACACTCCAATAACTACATTTTCCTCAGCAACCTCAACTTCAATCTTGATGACCACATTGACATCAACACTACCAACCTCCTCTGCAGCATGAACAACATCAGACTCACCCAACTCAACCACGACCCTGCGCACATCGCATGCCACACGCTAGACCCCATCTTCACCTCCAGCGACCGCATCAGTTCCACCACAGAGCTCACCTGCACTGACCACTCCATCGTCCACTTCAACATCACCTGCTCACAGACCTCTTCCCTCAGCATGTCCAACGCCCCCCACCGCAGCTGGAGCAAAGTCTCAAAGGACACATGGATCAATACCCTCAACACCACCCACCTCATCTCTTCGAAACAACCTAGACCAGAATGTTAGAAATATTAACAATTGGATCACCAACTGCTCCAACAGAGTTGCTCCCTTCAGCAACAACACCCATCAAAGGTACACCAAGTAGGCTAGCCGGTACAATGAAGACCTCAGAACCAGTAAACAGCACTGTAAACAACTGGAAAGGAGATGGCACACCAGGAACGACATGACTGACAAGATCACCTTAAAGACAACCCTCAAACTCTACCACAGACAGTTGAGAGAGTTGAAGTAAAAGCCCTTAGCCACAAACATTGAATCAAGGTCAAATAACAGCAAATAACTCTTCAACATCATCAAAAGAACTTTCCAACCCCCCCAGCTACAACAAACATTACGCCCTCACAGGACCTCTGTGACAACCTTGCAAACTTCTTTCACAACAAGATTGCCAACATTTACAGAAACTTCAAACCCCAGCCCAAGGCTACCGGCTTCTTCAAGAAACACAACGACCCCTCTACCACCACAGGCATCCGACTAACTGAATGGAGCCAGCTCGTCTCACAAGACTCCATCATGAACTCAGTCCACTTAGGGGCCCCAACTGACCTATGACCTCATGACCTCTTCAACCTAGGCAAAGCCAGAATCAGCCACATACTCACCACCTTGTTCAACACCTCAATTGCCATGGCCACCTTCCTTGAGGACTGGAAATATGCAGAAGTCAACACCCTACTAAAGAAACTATCCGCAGACTCCAGCAAACTCAACAACTACCGACTGATCTCTCTGCTCCTGTACGTGGCCAAAGTATTAGAAAAAGCCATCAACCCACAACCCTCCTCACATCTGGAATGGAACCTCCTACTCCTAATTCGGATTCCGCAGCAACCACAGCACCCAGACAGCCCTCACTGCGGCTCTCGACGGCATTAAAGCCCTACTCGACTGAGGAAAGACTGTGGCTCCGATCTCCCTAGAACTCTTGGCAGCCTTAAACATGATCTCCAACCACACACTCATCACAAGGCTGCGCAACGTAGGCATCTAAGAAGCCGCTCTCAGTTGGATCACCTCTTTCAACACCGGAAGAACACACAAAGCCTCACTTCACCTCCAAACTCAAGGAAATGATCTTTGGAGTACTCAAAGGATCCTTGCTCAGCCCCACCCTCTTCAACACTTATATGACACCTCTGGCCAACATCACCAAAACCCACAGGCTCAACATCATATCTTACGCCAACAACACACAACTAATCCTAACCCTCTCTGAAGACTCCACCAAGACCAACTTCTACAACTGCATGACAGATGTCACCAATTGGATGAAGGATAACTGCCTAAAACTCAACACGGGCAAGACAGAGGTTCTGATTTCCAGAAACAAAGCTCCCTATGGGATGCATACTGGTGGCCCTCAGAACTCTGACCTACTCCTACCACCACTGGCCACGCTAGGAACCTAGGCATCATTCTTGACAGCAAGCTAACCAAGTTGACTCAGTTCAACTCAGTCTCCTCCTCCTGCTTCTTCATCCTCCGCATGCTTTGTAAGATATTCAAATGACTACCCCAAAGCTCAAGACGCACCATCACCCAGGCCCTCATCTCCAACCAACTGGACTACGGCAACACAGTCTACTCAGGGATTGCAGCTCACCCCTTCCAATGACTACTGACCATACAGAACACCACAGCCAGTCTCGTCCTGGATCTCCCTAGATTAACCCACATCACCCCCTACCTCCGAGAACTCCACGGCTCCCTGTACAGAAAAGATGCCAGTTCACGATCCTGACCCCTGCATACAAGGCCCTGCACAAACATGGACTTGACTACTTCAACCGCCCCATGAACATCCATCAGCCCACTAGATTCCTTCGCTACGCATCCCTTTCTGTAACCCTTGCCCCACACATCCGACAGAGTAGATGTGGAGGTCACTCCTTCTTCTACCTAACAAAGAAGACATGGAACGAGCAACCCTTTCATCTACGGACCGACCGATCTGTTCCAGATTTCCGAAAGTCCCTGAAGATCCGTCTATTCGTCTAATCAACTGCACCCTTCCAGCGCCTGGATAACCTCACGGGTGACAAGTAGCACTCTGCAAATCTACTGATTGATTGATTGAAGTGTGCTGATTAACTGCATGCTGTTGAAGCAAACAGTGCCTCCCCCAGCACACCTGTCCTCCTTGCCATGCAGGCTGCATTACCAGCTCTCGGCCCTACCAGGGTATTGTCACCAGGACACGGCTTTCCATTCAGAAACCTTTGTTTTTAGGCAGTTAAATGTAGCTTATTGTGGACTGCAACTCCCAGAATCCTGTTGTTAAATTAAAGCCCAGCGCTGGTAACAGTGGCTGTGACATAGAGTAATGCGCTCTTCTCTTCCCAGTACATTGAGGTACATTTGTTCAGAAAAAATTAGATCCCCACACACCCATATTTTTGTGACGCAGATCCCAGCACAATATCTAAACGTATTTAAAGTGTTTCTGCTAGCCATTACATCCTACTTTTTAACATGGCATTTGCTCATTGTATTTTTCAAAATCCTGTGCTGTTTGCCCGCTCCTTGCAGACCTCAGTTTTATTGTACACTCCTCCTGCACGTAAACACATTCTTACAAGCAAGACGCTCCTCTTCAAAAGAAGAATGTGGCATAAATCCTCCCTTTCAAGTGTTTGCTTTACATCGTCCCTTCAAAAGTTTGCTGTAAATACAGAGCTACTTTGTCTAACAAACCACAGCTGGAGTTTCTCGTATGACAAGGTCTAGGATTGTGTTTGTCTACTGACGACAACATGTGTGAATTTTGTAACTTGAATGGAACATGACTCTGGCTTTAGTACAAAACAGGGTGCAGGATGAAATTAGGCAATACATTTATTAAAACATTTAGGCAACAGGGGGCGTGGCTTGCGCGCCGCTACGTGATGGCGAGTCGCGCTTGAGCTCCAGGGAGACGAGGACTGTCGGGACGATTTAAGGATCCCGTTTCCAAGTGTCTCTTCTTCAGCTTGCAGCATGGGGTGTCGGAAGGAGCAGTGAGTGCTCTCATATGGATTATATCGATGTATGACATCCAGAACGGTCCTTTTTGTTGATTGATATCCTCTACACCGGCACTTCAGGGAGCGGCCGCCATTTTGTTTATGAAGTGGCGTCGCTCGTTTCTTTGGCACCAGACCCATGTCTTCAAGCGCGACATGCTGAACAGCGGCTTTGAGGTGATATTTACTACTTTTTGGCATTGATGACCCTGTACAGTTGTCTCTATGCATTACAGGCGCACTATTTGCTTACTGGCTGCTGTGCCTCTCTGACTGCCGATTTTCACCTCATGCGTCTCGCTCTACTTGCTTGCCTGCCTTACCTGAGGGGTTAATGCTATGTAACCTGACTGCTAGGTTGCTTGTTTTTTGGCAGAATTTTTTTTTCGCGCTTTTGGGTCTTTATGGCTTCCTTTTTTTTTTTACCTCAACTGCTCTTGTCCGCCATTTTGTGCGCTGTTGTCCAGGACATAGTCTGCGCATATAGAGCTACAGAGCTTCTGGTCAGTGACAGTTGGTGAGCTCTAGTTTTTTTGTATAACTCTTAACCCTTGCTCATTTGCGTTACGTCAAATTCTTTTTGAACTGCTTATTCTAGTCTATTCTTATGGCGGACAACATGGGGCCTTCCCCTACTGCAAAGGATTCTAAAGGGGCTTTGAAACGCTCTAAACAACAGTCACCCTCTCCTGAATCCTCTCAGAAAGATACTAATTCCACTTTAGAGGCTATTTTGGCGCGCTTAAATACTGTCCATGATATTGCGCAGTCTACTAAAACTAACACAGACTTACTACAAGTTGAGGTGGCTGCTATTAGGAGTGACTTTAAAGCTTTATCTGTTAGGGTTACGAATACTGAATCTCGTATTAGTGTGGTAGAGGATACTACGCACCAACAGTCGAGGTCTCTTCTTCAGATGGAACGCTCCATGGAGGTGTTGCGCAGAGACCTTACGGACCAGGAAGATCGCAATCGGAGGTCTAATCTGCGTATTTTTGGTCTTCCTGAAGATGCAGAACAGTCTGCCTCTTCCATGATTGATTTCCTCTCCAAATGGATACCATCTACTCAACAAATCTCCTTTCAGAGAGACTTTGAAATTGAGAGAGCTCATCGAGTTCCTGCGTTTAAACCTAAAAACTCCACTTATCCGAGAGCAGTAATCCTCAAACCGCTGCGTCATCAGCATTCAGAACAGATTTTGACTCACATGAGGAAAGTTAAATCGATATCTTGGGAAGGCCACCGGATTACTATCTCCCAGGATTTTGCCAGAGACACTGTAATTCGGAGAAAAGGATTTCTCAACCTGCGAAAACGTCTGCTGGACATGCATATTCCTTTTTCCTTTGCTGGTCCATCCAAGTTTCGTATAACTTTCCAAGGTCACCATCGGATTTTTGATAAACCTGCTGATCTTTCCTCTTTTTTGGATAACCAACTGGAATCACAGATGGATTCTGCTCCGACTCCTGGATCTTCTGGGACTTGAGTTTTTCTCTTTGTTGTTCCACGTGGTTTAGTGCGTCTTACTGTTCCACATCTGTCATTACTCCTTCGAAGTTTATGTTGGTCGTTGGTTGCTATTCGTTCTCTGGCTGATTTGTCCGTACTTTGTCAGCGTTATGTTGACTAGTATTGTTCCTATTCTTTCTCCGTCTCAGATGGATTCTTCTTCACCTCCTGGTTTTTCTAGGACTTTAATTTTTGTCTTTCTTGTTTCTCGTGGTTTCATGTGTCTTGCCATTTCACATATGCCTGTGTTTTTTCGTTCCATATGTCGATTATTGGTTGCTACTCGTTCTTCACATGAGTTGTTGGTCACTTGTCTGTTTTACTTTCACTTGTTATTGGTATTTATCCACTTTTTCTGATATTGGTTTGTGGCCTTTTTGACTTTCTTGCTTGTTCTCCCTGGTGTGGGCGTTTTTTGGTTCTTCGCTTATGCGTCTCACATCTTCTGTTACCTGTTTTCATATGTTGGTCACTGGTTGATATTCGGTTTCCAATTATTATGTCTGTCTTGTGTCAGCTTTAGCTTGTCTTATTATTGTTATTTAGCTACTTTTTACCGGTATTTGTTTGTGGCCATTTTGTCTTTCCTGATTATTCTCTTTGTGATGGACGATTTTTGGCACCGTCTGTATGTATCTCATATTTGCTGATCTTTGTTTTAGGTTGTCCTTTTATTTTTCTTTACTTTTCTTATCTTTCGATTATGCATCTGGCCATGTAATGCTCTTCTCTTTTCTTACGTAGGTTATGATGTTTGTTTTTGTTAAGCCGTTCAAGCCGTTGTGTCAGTTATCCTCTTTATGTTCATTCATATGGTCTCTTTTTGTATATTTGCCTTTCTTGTACCTGTTTTATGCCTCCCGGGCTAGTATTTCTTTTTAGCACGTGATGGTATTCTGTCTATACTCTCGCTTTGTGCTTTTCACCTTGTAACTTTGTTCCTAGTCATATCTACTATTGCTTCTCATTTTAGCTGCTTGATTTTATAGAGTATATAGTTCTTGTCTTTTTGACCTATATCTATATACCATGTATTACTGTTTTTTTATTATATTTGGATAGTTTCTTGTTTTTACATCATCTTTTGCTTTTTCTATTTTGTTTTTTCTGGCTTTTTGTATTGCATTTATAGCTTATTTGCCGTTTACTTGTTGCCATATAGCTAAGATCCTGTTATCTCAATTTAGCTTTTATTCAACTGCTTATTATTGCCTATGACTCAGTTTCATATTGTATTTTTCTGTCATTTGTTTTCGCTCATTGTTCGGATGTGTTTTTCCGGACCTCTTTTATATACCTTCCATTTTCCGTTTTCAAGTTTGCTATTGGGTTCACTTTCTGGTTCTACGCTCATTGCTTGCTGTTTCCTTCTCTCCAGTTTGGGATCTATTGCTTTCTCTCCTGATCTTTTTCCTGACGGTCTTTTGTTTCCCTCTCCATGTTCCCCCTGATATGAGTCGGGTCTCCCATAGACCTACCCTGGCTGGTCTCTTCTTCTCTCTTTTTCCTTTCTTTTCTCTCCTTATCTTTTCTTCTCTTTCCCTCTCTTCTCCTCTTTCTTTTCTCTTTTTCTCTTGGGTCTCCTGGTGGCGTTTCTCTACTGTGTGTCCGATGGTAGTGTTTTATTTTTCCGTCCATCTGTCTCCCTTTTGTGGTGTCTTTTTTCTGTCCATCTATGCCTGGCTTAAATGTAGTTTCCCTTAACGTTAAGGGTTTGAATCATCCGGTTAAGAGGGCTAAAATTTTAAATTATTGCAAATCTTTGTCTTCGGATCTGGTCTTTTTGCAAGAGACGAAGTTATCCCATAAAGAGGCTTTGTGGTTGCGGAATGGCTGGGTTATGGATGTTGCATGCTCTGATGCTCTTGGTAAACGTAATGGTGTGATCACCCTTATTTCTAAAACTTCTGGCTTATCGATCCTTTCTTCTGACCATGACTCTGAAGGTCGTTGGATTTTATCTAGACTGTCTGATGGTATTCATGATCTTTATGCTTTGAATATTTATGCTCCAAATACTGATGATCCTCTTTTCTGGCAAAATATCACTAAATTACTCTCCCGAACGCCTCATAATGGTAATTTAATAGTTGGTGGTGTTTTTAATTTACCGTTGGATCCTCTGTTGGATAGGAGCTCTGCTTTTTCTTTTCGCCCTCCTAGAGCTCACAAACATTTATTACACATGTGTTCTTTAGCTAATCTTCATGATGTCTGGCGTCTTCATAACCCTACTGGCAGTGATTTTTCTTTCTTTTCCTCTCCTCAATCTAGTTTTTCTTGTATTGATTACCTCTTGGTTCATTCATCTTTGCTACAATCTTCGTCTTCACCGCTCATTCATCCTATTCTTGTCTCAGACCATGCGGCGGTTTCCCTCTCCCTCTCGGGGCTCGCCCCTAAGAAATCCTCCCCTTCGTGGAAGTTAAATACGGATATTCTTTATGATGATGCTGCGATCAGTGCCTTGCAAACCGAAATTGAACAATTTTTTTCTGATAATGATGTGTCCGTTGATTCTCCTGTGGTTTTGTGGGACGCCTTTAAATGTACTCTTCACGGTTACATCATTAAAGTTATGGCGCGCAGGAATGCTGCCATTAAGAAGGAACTCTCTGATTTAGCGGACAATATTAAACGTAGTGAACTCCTTTTTCGTCAAACTAAAAATTCACAACTTTTACAATCTATTAAAAATCTAAAATATTCATATAATGCTCTTGTCACTAAGCGGGCTCATATTGGTGTTCAGGCACAAAAGTCTAAACGGTTGTTGTTAAAAAATCGTGCTGGTAAAGTATTAGCAGCCACATTGAAGTTCCAGGACTCTGGGTATAAGTCGTCTCAAATTTCTTGTATCTCTGATAGATCCGGCGTTCAACAATTCCAGACCAAGGAGATCCTTGCGGTCTTTCGTGACTTTTATGATAATTTATATACTCCTACTAATCCTTCGTCCTTGGAGGCTTGTCAGGAGTTCTTAAGCACTATTCCTATTTACTCTGTTTCTGAGGAAGTTAGGGAGCAGTTAAGCACCTCAATTACAACTGAGGAAATTACTCTTGCTATCAAGGCTACTCGTTCTGGCAAGGCTCCGGGACCTGATGGCTTTCCCATTCTTTTTTATAAAACTTTCCTCCCTTTCATGGTTCCTCGCCTTAAGACCCTTTTTGATGCATTCATTCAACATGGTGCGGTTTCCGGTTCAGCGGCGGATGCTACGATTGTAGTTATCCCTAAGGAGTGGAAGGATATCACGGACCCTAAAAATGTTTGTCCTATTTCCCTCCTTAAATGGAAGCGAAAATGTATGCCAAAATTCTGGTTAAACGTTTTGAGTCCTATATTCCCTCTCCGGTTCATCCTTCACAGACTGGGTTTGTCAAAGGTCGGCTTGCTAGGGACAACATTCGTACCTTTTGCCATATTTTGGGGGCAGCTAAACGATCCACGCTTCCTGCTGCAGCTTTAGCCCTCGACACCGAGAAGGCTTTTGACAAGGTCTCTTGGCCTTTTTTACAAGCTGTTCTTCGTGCTCACAATCTTGGGGACTCCTTTATTAATATGGTGATGTCTCTTTATGCCCACCCTCGAGCGAATATTAGAGTGAATGGAGCTACCTCTGAGTTTTTTAGTCTTCGTCAAGGTACTCGTCAGGGTTTCCCCCTGTCCCCGCTTTTGTTCTTACTTGCTATTGATCCGCTTCTGAGACTAATTGATCTTCATCCGGATATTAAGGGTTTTACGTTTGGGTCACAGTGTCTAAAATTAGCGGCATATGCAGATGATGTCCTTATCTTCTCTGAAGATATTGTTTCAGCTATTCCTGCAATCACAGATACGATTGCCCTTTTTTCTAAGGTCTCTGGTTATACTCTAAACAGAGATAAGACGGAGATGTTTCCCCTTAATGCTTATTGTTTTCCAGCCCATATGGGCTCAGCAGGTTTCAAATGGCAATCTAAACAGCTCAAATACTTAGGGGTCTGGTTTTGTAGTACTTTATCGGATACTGTGGCCTATAATGAGACTCAGACCTTAATTAATGTCCGTCGCCTTTTAGAGACTTGGTCTCCTGAGCACATTTCTTGGTGGGGCCAACTCCAAACCTTAAAAATGATGATCACTCCTATTGTCAACTTTATTTCGTCTATGCTCCCGTTAAATCTCTCTTCTTCTTTTTTTCGTGAGATTGACTCCGTCAATTCCTCATTTCTTTGGAATGACAAAAGAGCTCGTATTGCATATAAAGCATTGAAGAAATCCTACGATATGGGTGGCTGTAATTTTCCAGATTGGGGAAAGTATCAGATTGCTTTTTTAGCCTCTCAAGGAGCGTTGTGGTTTTCTTCACTCCCGGGCCATTCCCCTTCTTGGATGTGCATCGAACAGGCCCTCTCTTCTCCTCTTCCGGTCTCTTCATTTTTAACCACGTCTTCATTATCTATTCTTTTTTCTCGTGCTATTATATTGGGCACCATTGCAGCTGTTAAATTGGTCGATCGGAGATTGGCAACTCCGATTCATAAATCTAGATGGTCGTCTTTGTGGCGTAATCCCCGCATAAAGGTTATTATTGACCCCCCACTCATTCAATATTGGTCTGCCAAAGGTATCACATTGGTACGGCATCTTTATAATTCCGACAATGAACTGTTACCCTTTTCTTCTTTGGCTCGGCAATTTTCACTCTCTAATCTGGATTTTTATACCTTTTTGAAAATTAAAGTCGCTCTTGCCAAAGTGCGTCTTGTTCCTGATTCCCCTTTGGTTTCTTTATTTTCTATGTGGCTCAAGTCTGGTACATTGCTTCGCGCATATATACATTTTTGTCCTCAACTTCTTCAGTCTCATGCACTATTGCGCAGCAAAAATGGGCCCGTCACTTTGGTACGGAGATAACGGACCACGTGTCGTCAGACACCTGGCAATTGATAGGTATGTTCTCTCTGCGCAATAAAATTGCGCCTTCTCTATTTCAATCCAAATTTTTCTCCATTAACCTTCTTCATTGGACTCCTAAGCGGCTTTGTTCTCTTCATTTAAAGGATGATGATTTATGTTGGAGTTGTGGATTGGAGGTCGGTGATTATCCACATATGTTCTTTCATTGTTCACTTCTCTAGCCTCTTTGGGATCTTATTCATAAACATCTCATGTTAATCTTTCAAATTAAATTTCCTCTTTCTTTTCCTATGATCTTATTGGGACCCTGGGCTTCCCAGATACCTTTGCCGTTAGATACCTTGGATATGCAATTGTTAGATCTTTTACTGACGGTGGCTGTCAAGGTGATTCTTATGGAGTGGAAGTCTTTTGCTTCCGTTTCTTACCACACGTGGTGGGCATGGGTTTCATTCTTGAGAAGTGCACACACTTCTGTGGATAGGGCTCATCTTACTCCCACTATTTCTTTTAATGTTTGGAGAACTCTCGATACTTATATGGATTTGGCCTCACGGGGGTTGGTAAATCAATATCCCTTTGTGACGTCTGACTGATTGGTGTCTGTAGTGTTTTGCTTTGTTGCGCCACCCAGTGAGATCCTTCCTTTTCCTTTTCTCTTCTTTCTTCTTCCTTCTTTCTTCTTTTCTGTCTTCTGTCATCTTTCCTTTTCTTTTTCTCCTTTCTCTTTCTGTTTTCTTTTCTTAATAATGATGCCACCCATGGGTTCCTATGATTCAATAGTGCCACTCTATTTCTTGATTGTCATTTTTTGCTCTACACAATTTATTGGCTATTATTGTCATCTCCCGATGAACTTGTGGTGTGATGTATTCCTATAGGTTCTGAATCCATCCCCCTATTCCTGACCCTATTCTGGTTAAACAAACCAACAAGTTAACTAGCAGTCAGCCCATGAGGCAGAAAACCCCCATGATGCAGATACCGTTATCTGACGCAGTCACACTACGGCACAGGAACGTGTTATCTGATTAGGTCATAACGCTTGCGATCTAATTAGACAAGCGATATTCCTCCAGCCCCTGATAAGGCATACGGAGTTCTCATAACAAATCAAACCTATGACAACCTGGGCAAAACCCTGCGGCCATTGTTTTGATTTCACCGAGAACTTCAGCAAAAGAATGTGCTAACGAGCAAGTCGTATGACATCCTTATTGATGTATCTATGTCCATCCTTACGTCAATCTCGGCACCTTAAAGGTATAAATATTACCGATATTGCCCTATGCAAACACACGCGGTGGTGACGAGACAGAGCAGCCATACTTGCCGAAGCCCAGAGCAGAGCAGACCCCGCTGGCGCAGCCCCGCCTTCCTGACGCGCTGAGAACGAGACGCGCTGCTTTCTCCTGCCGAGAAATCCAGCACCGGCGCTTCCGGGTAGCCCTCGCAGGCAGCCTGGAATATCGAGACCAGAGAGAGAGATACCATCCCTCATTCAACCTAGATTCCAGGTACAGAACTGAATAACCCCTCGCAGAGAATTCTTTAGTTATTCACTTGGCAAAAACAAACTTAACTTAAACTGTAACTTTCTATTCCCGCCCACGTATTAGGCTTAGGTCAGGTACACGGGGTAGGCGTATTTAGAAACACCAGTTGAGTACGTTTAGTCAAATGTATATGTGTATGTAATATATTTTATTCATTTTAAAACATCTTATGGCTTAGAAACCATATCAATGTTTTTACAGTATTATCTCATACTATTGCTTTTAATGTATGCACTTTACTTAGCTATAAGTATTGCAATAATATCGATCCATTTCTCTTGTATGAGAAAAGAGACTGATCAATAAATAACACCTTTTTATTGAACACGCCCGTCTCTTCCTTTTCTCTACATTCTGATGAGACTAAGAATGCACGTACTGACTGAGTAAAATAAATTGCCTTTTGTTCACACGACTCTCGAGATACACTCTTGATTAGGGGAGAGCAAAGTTGTCATGTTCTATGGTTGTCAGAAACTAAATCCCTTCTTGTCTAATCAGGGAAGTTAATTCCTTCCTGAACATTCGAGAAAGTTTCTAGTGAACTCTGAGCTAGCTGGCAAACCCAAAACTTTAAGTCTAATATCGACAGTAGTAGACCTAGTTAACGTCTGGTCTAGGCCTTTACTATTGAAGGTATTATTCCAATGCGCAGAGCCTATTGGGATAATAGGAACTACACTACATGGCGCCCAACGCGTTTGGAAAGGGCGATAAAACTAACGTAAGACATTTAAAGTAACTCAGTCGTGCTTTCTCACTCAGACCCCTTTCTCCCATAATACTCCAAAGACGTCTGGAGTGGGTAAAAGGTTATATCCGCCAGACCTCGCAGGAGGGAACTCCTATGTATGGTTCTTGGTATAGTCAACGTTGAAGGATACACTGTTCCAAAATATTGTGCATCTAATCTTTGTTTCCATAAGAAACCTGATCTGCAAACAAAAGAAATAACCATCCTGTCAGTAAAATGGTAGACAGTGATGAAGAAAGAGAGGCAGTTAGATTAGCAACTGAACTCGCAGCAGCTGATGCTACCATGCAGGAAGCAGACCAGGATATAATACTCATCCCGGTCATTAAAAGGAAATCTATAACCATAAAACTTATAGAAAATGGACTGACACCTAGAGGTGGTACAGTCATATTCGTAATTGAGGCACACGAATATCGGCAGACAGAGGTATACTATTCATGGATAAATTTTCCAGCAGCAAATCCTGTAACAAAGTACTTCCACTATTACAAAATAGAGGAACCACCTGAAACGTATACTCCTTTCGAGGAGGTGGAAGTACCACTCAAATTTCAAGAGCATTTGCTCTTATTTGATGGCGCACTAAAACATAATAATCACATCACCAGGCTCGGTCCTTTAGGTAGACCAGGAGCAACGTGGCCGGTCCTAGCCGGATACACACCACATCCAGACATCGACGAGATGTCTGCAGCTAACCTGTTAACACAGCTAAAACAATTAATAAAAATACATAGACAATTAGTCCAGTATGTGATGCGGACTTCAACAATTCAGCCAGCGATTAAACTCCCACAGCTGACCCCTCACCAGGGGAACACAAATAAAATTACACCACAGAACATCCAGTCCTGCCTAGGTAAAGTACCGGCTAAACGGGAACAAATACCATTCTGGCTAGCGCAGAAAATCACCCAAATAGAGGCGGTGTTTCCAGACACCACCCCGCTAGAAAAGCACAGGATTCTGACTATCTGTCTTCCAATGGGAATCGCACCACACATTGAGGACTGTGACACTTGCGGTACAGTCTTTGCTTCCATCTACACAAAAACGCACGGTGTTCCATCCATTTCGGTAATACCAGATGTGCTAAAACAAATTCAAGATGAATACGGTCCAGAACCCGCTTTAACTCTTGGTATGAAATTACTAAAAGACTTCAAGCAGGTCTCGGCTATATTATTAGCCAACATAAAGGGAGAAGCAGCAAACGTGGCGATCCGCCAGAGGTTAAAGGAAACAGATATAGCAGACCAACCAGCTGAAATTGCCAGAATCATAGAAAAATCCTATGAGGAACTAGGTAGAGATAGCTTAGGTGGAATACCAGTAAAACCACAACTGATTGAAAGTCCTGAAAAAATATTTTTTAATAATAATTCAACATCACAGAAAAAGAGCTGGGATGGAAACAAACAATCCAATCCCAAAGAAAAGAAATTCCAGTCCAGAGGAAGGTCTCCTAGGCGAAGAGAGAAATCTCCGAACCAAAGACACAGGTCACCCCAGAGTGACCCCTCTGGGAAAAGATATAACCTTAGAAACAGGGATAATATTAAAAAGCCTGGTAGATATCAAGACATTGATACACGTCCCTCTCAATCTTTTCAGACTTCCTCGCAGAAATCGGAAAGAAGAGGACGATCAGAACAAAGAGAAGAGCACGCCAAGTCCAAAGACAAGGAACCTGCTCAGCTAAAAAAAAATTACAATTTCCCAAAAAGAAGGTAGCCAGTATCAAGGTAGTTAACAATGCCGAGAATACTGAGGACACAACTGAAAAACGGAGAATGGGCTCAGACAATGCTAGACAGCGCAGCAGAAGTGAGCATAGCTCGCAAAGTCCTTATGAATCATCTGGAGACAGTGGACACGAATGAATATCTTCAAGTGGAAACTGCAGACACCAGAGTTAGCAAACCTCACAAAATATACGAAATAACATTACGTATAGAGGGGGATAAGACTAGAAAAATAAGGGGACTATTTTGGGATAATCTCTCCAAGGGCTATGATATCCTTCTAGCTGAAAAAGACTGGCCACCAGAGTTTGTCAGGGATTGCCCTCATGGCGAAGAAGTAATTATGCCTGCCTTCTCAAATCATATCCCAATTCATAAAAAATACACACTTGCTAGAAAGTGGGCAGTGGCTCTAGCTCCTGCTTTATATAAAAATCAAGTGGGATGGGATGAGGACTCTACTCCTCACAAAATCCAGTTAAAATCACAACCTACTGCACAAAGGCAGTACCCAATTAAGCAAGAAGCAAAAAAACAGGTAAAAGAAATACTAGATCAGCTAGAATACCAGGGGGTGATTGAAACTTGCACCTCACAAATGAACAACCCTTTGTTTCCGGTCTCCAAACCAGACAATTCATATCGTCTAGTTTTGGATTACCGACACCTTAACACATGTTGCAAAACTTTTGCAGTGCAAAATTCGCATAGTGCTGCACTAATGAATAACATAGTGCGCAAAAAATACAAAACAACCTTAGACATCTCTAATGGATTCTTTTGTCAAAACATAGCACCAGAGAGCAGATATTTGTCTGCGTTCTCAATAAATGGCACTCAAAAACAATTCTGTCGGTTAGCCCAGTGGTACAAGAACAGCCCGGGGGTATTCTCAGCGAGAGTAACAGAATTACTACAAATATATGATGATGAAGCATTATCTTATGTCGACGACATTTACTTAACAGATGATGACTTGGAGACTCACTTGAAGAGAGTGAACACCATAATACTTGGGTTCGCAGCAGAGGGTTACAAATTCAACTTTAAAAAATCCAGAATTGCCCATCTGACAGTCCTGTTCTTAGGATATGAATTATCAAGTGAAGGCAAAAGCCTGGCTGACAATTTCCTAGAGAAATGTGCCGTAATCCAAGCACCTAGAACACTAAAAAACCTACAGTCGATTCTAGGCTTCCTAAATTTCGGAAGAACATACATTGCAAATTACGCAGAAAGGGTCAAACCCCTTTATGATCTGATAAAACCAGATTTTAAAAGATCCAATTGGACTCAAATACACACAGAAATTTTGAGATCCTTACAAACAGACATGCTAATTAAAACAAAATTAGAAACACGTGATAACACACGCAATCTTGTTATTCGAGTCATCCCAGGGAGATGCGGATTCACATACCTGACCTCTAATGAGGGAGAAAAGGTACCAATTGCATTCAAATCACACTTGTACACAGAAGCTGAACAGAAATTCAGCAACAAAGAAAAAATTGTTCATGCAGTTCAAACCGCAATAGCTAGAGAAAAAGATCAAGCTGACGGTAGACATATCACAGTCAGAACAGCAGAATCAGCCTTTGAGGCACTAACAACACCGTGTAATTTACCAACAACAACATTGAATCCGGAATGGATACAATGGGTGAATTCAATCACAACGGACAAAGTATACTATTACTTTGATCCAGAACTAGAAGAAATAAAAAATCTAGAATATGAAAAAACATTCCCTCTGCCAATCGACATTCTGCCTTTACGATATTACGCCTGTGTAATTTATACAGACGGACATGCTCAACCCCCCGTTTGGGGAGAACAGGCATACAACCCCACATGTGGGATTACAAAAGAAGTGTGGCGCGGAGGTAAACTAAAACCTCTATTAACAAAAACACACTCAGTAGAAACTAATTCAGAACAACAAACTGAAATACTAGCATTGAAAATGGCGCTAGATAATGCGGATCGCGAATTCCCGACACTTATAGTGTCAGATTCATATTACTGCGTCAAATCATATAACAAGGATTTGCAGACACGGATTCAAAACGGTTACAAAGATGACACAGATGCACCAATAAAGCAGAAACTGCTCTGGGAACAAATAGCTCTTTTACAAAAAGAGCTACCAAAGACTCACGTGACACACTCACTGAGTCATCAGCGTGATGGCGTTCACGTTGCAGGGAATTCATTGGCTGAGACAGCCACAGCGGCAGCCACTAAATCGGCTCCCGTAGTTCGAAAAAAGCGTACATTAAAATACATTGACGGTGAAACAGTGCTGGCGGTGAAAACGTCATCAAAAGGCGACTGCTCAGCGCTACCGATCAACTATCCACTCAATTATACATACATAATCGATGCAAACTCCGTCCCTTTTGCTCGAATCCCTGGAGTGGGGGATAGAGTGATTCCAAACATGGACAGGAGAAACTTGTTAATCGCAGACGCACATATGGGCGAGGGTCTCAGACACCTCAAACTAAAAGATTCTCTGGAAGAATTACAATCACGGTACTGGTGGCCAGGCATGAGCCTGCGTCACACCATGTTTGTAAAAAACTGCCCAAACTGCAACAGAGATCGCAGTGGGGAGAGAAACAGTTTAATACCTCGCCGTTTTACTCCAGAAAAAATCAAGAGTAAAAAGGAAGGCTTGCGATTAACATATACAGGCTAGTTTCCACTTATAATGTAGATCACCAGCACTCGGCTGACGTCTGGACTGTTATACAAAGATTTGCGAGTCTAAATGGCATATACGCTAAGAGCATGCTACGTTTGACCATTGTTTTCATTCTAGCCCTCCAGCCTGATGGGAAACATGGCCAAATGAGCATAGCACAGCGGGAATCTTCTCACTTCCTTCCTGAGGGATACGGGATGGTGTAAAGAAAAAACCAAGGCATAAAGCAATCTATAACGGAAAGGATATTAGGTTCGGGAGCTGGGTGGGTCAAACATCTAATAAGTGTCCAACGTAGTCTAAATAACTTGCCAAGAAATTCTCTGAAGGGATTCAGTGCGTACGAATTATTATTTGGAACTAGGATGTTGATCTCTGACATTGATAGTCAGACTTCAGTGGTGAAAGAAAAAAGCTTTGATATCAAAGACCGTTTGGCTATTTTGCAGGACCTAAACAAAACAAGAAAAGACCTGAGCAACATAAAGTTGAAACAACAGCCAACAACCACTGAAGAACCACCACCTGTCCCAGCAAGACCTGTCTGGATTCCAAAAGTCGGGGATCTAGTCAGGGAAAAGATCGCGGTAAAGAAGGAATTTGGGCCTTCTTACAGAAAAGCAGTTCCTGTCTTGTCTATCAACGGGACAAGATCAGTTGTACTACCGCCACTTGCTGGTAAAAAGGAGAACCGAGTTGTATCCATCGACCTGGTAAAACCACAATCATGTGGCCGATAACAAACAGTAGGCCAAGTGGACTCCCAATAAGTAGCCGAACACCAAGGTTTGCTACCAGTACAGAGGTCCTAACGAAGAGGCTCATCACATTCGAAACGCCTACAGAAGAACAACAAGGACTATGCAGCAATGCAATAGAACTCAGACCTCTGAAAACCCAAATAAAAACATTTAGCAGAGACACACCAATCTATAATGAAGTACCAAGCGAAAATGCAAGAAACAGTAATCCTGAAGCAATTGGAACAATTGACAGAACTGCATCCGGCTACTTCATAAACTTCGATGATTCCTCTGAAGGCTTCAGTGAATCAAAGACACAGCCATCATCAAAAACTTTTAAAGATAAAGCTAAAGAACTTTTGAAACAACTAAAAGAAACATATCTGATTTCTCCATGGATCGAATTTTGGGTGGGTTTTGGTGCATTTATCCTCATACTTTGGCTCATCATGGTACTAACTTTGGGACGCTTCATTGAGGGAAAATATGCTAAAATGGACACAGCAAGTCAGAAAATCAACTTGATCCTCAAACCACACATATCTTCACACGTCGAGAAAAGAGAACTTTCTTCAGTCAACTTCACAGCCAATCCTATACCGGGTGGGGTAGCATGGGACAACACTGACTACGAAATCTATGGTCCGGTTGAAATCCTGAAATATCCACACCAAATTAAGATCTCATTGAGTGACTTTGCAAAACCAAGCTCATTTGCTGATGATTGGGACTTCGAAAGCATTAATAATATGATGTCTGACTTAGTAATGTCTGCTAAATTTACCAAACATGATTATTTGCAGGGTTCTACAAATTATGATAGTATGTACTGTTATAACCACTATGGTAACCATTTTTTACACAGATCTGCACAACCTAGAAATGTTTTAAATTATAATCAATGGGAACATTGTGCAAACCCTCCAAAAGGAAGCTCAAGAACCTTCTATGACAAATATTCATACTTTTCAGGTTTTAACACAAGTAATGCTGAAGCATTTTATTTCAAATTGTCAAACAAGACAGGAACTAAGACCATGATAACAAACACAAAATTGATATATTCAGACTCATTCTTTGAAAAAATGAATACTTTTGGTTTTGATTATTGGGACAAAAATGTTGAATTGAAAAGTGTTTGGGGTACAAAAGAATGGCAAGTGCAGGGTATAGAATCTTTGTTTAGAGCCTGCATGATCCCAGAACAAATGATATTTTTAAATGACACTGTTCAACAAACTACCTGTCTTGGCCTAGCCAAAATCAAAGACTTAAATAAACCGTCTATTCCAAAGCCAACAATGAACAGCAATAGCTCCATAGATGAAGAGATAGACGTAAATTATGTATTAAACCAAAACAGAACACATCCAGATTGGAAACAGTGGTTGATCTGGCCCACAGATACTAATAACTGTCAAGACAGATTCCTGAACAAAACACAGGGGTTCAAAATGACCAGGCCAGACCCTAGATATCCTCAAAGACATCACCCAGGGATAATAACCACCTACAGTGTGGGCAAATTATGCCTTCAATGGCTACAAACTTCCACACTGACAGAAATTAAGCAACACCTAACTTTACTTACTGATGGTGCTGACTTGCGTGATTTCATTATGGGACCGCGCAAACAGCGTCAAAAACGTTTCATAGCAGCCTCTGTATATGCAGCATACAATGAGGCCTGGAAGGTTACTCAAATTGAAACAGCAGAGAGAATACGGGAAATTGACCGTATTAATTTGGAAAAATCACTTTCTGTAGTGGACAATGGGTTAATGACTTTGTCCTCCAGAATTTTTTCTTTGGACAGCATTGTGTCTTCAGCAATCGACATATTATCGCAAGACTTACTGTTGCTACAACACGGTCAGTCTCAATTGCGTTCTATTGTACAGCTTGGCTGGACGTTACAAAATCTACGTTCAGGCTATGTGCCTTGGCGTTTAATCAACACAACGTCACTATTCCAAATCTTTAACCTTACTGATAGACAAGTCAGTATGGCACAAAAGGGTGCTGATTATACCATCTTGAGCATTGAAAAACTCGAAAGATTACCAGTGACAATGTCAGAACGACCTGTCAGTGAATGGATAATACATGGGATAATAAATATTCCAATTTCAACCTTCAGGTTTCAATACTGCCAAAAATATATACAGGCTGGCATGTACGAGAAATTGGGAAAGGGGTACATTAAAACAACATGGAACCTGCCCTATTCACATGCATGTGTCAGTAATAAAGGACAGAAAGTGTTTCTTAGTGGCAATAATTGTGCGATGTCACTAAGCGGCACGCTTCTGTGTAACGGAATTAGTTTGCATGGAGCCTGTGAAGGGAATTCATACAACCTTTCATGTCACCAGCAAGGCGCACCTGCAACAGAGATAGAACCATTCTTTCAAAGACTCTATAATGGGAGTTACATTCTAATTGTAGATCGCAGATGTTGTAGTCTTATGCCCGGGACTCCTTATCTCGTAACTACGACTGCGAAGGTCAAGTGCTGTGGACGCTCACTGTTCCCCAGCTCCTTTCCAGACAGGGAGGCAAGGGCATGGCCCAATTTGAAAATTACTTCTATTCGAATAGATACTTTGAGCAGAATGAAAACAGTGCTTCTTCAGACGCCTACAGGGCTCACGTCATCAAAAGAAACGTATGATCTACAAGTCGCAAGGACGACTGCAGAGATACATTCATTGTTATCAACTAATTCCCCCATACATTTCGCAGAAATCCTGAATGAAATCTTAAATATTTCTGATACCAATGGGGTCTCAAAGGTATTTAAGACAGTATTTTCGATGGCATTAACACCATTCAAAGCCATACTGGGTATTTTTCCAGATTTCGTCTATTCGATTTTTGGCGGACTTCCCCTGATCTTGGGACTAATTGCAGGAATCCTATTCTTAGTCCTTATTTTTCGTTATGGCAACCCATGTCACAGACAAAACTCTTGCGACAAGGGAAGAAACAATCCTAGCCATTGGATACCGGGACCGGATATCAAAAATCCTGGGACTCTCCCGGCTTAGAGACCTGAACATGACTTGGTTTCTATCATTTCGACCAATGTGGCAAAGATGTGTTTTACCTGTATTAAGGTGTCTGCTATGCGGAGAAGAATGCGTGTTAGACACCTGTCTGACGCTACAATCGGATGCGCCAATGGATGCAGAAACATTGTTGAGCCCGATCAAGGTTCACGCTTTGTGCTGCCCTCAAAGGCTACCAATCCTGATGACGGCATTCGTGGAAGCTTCACCACTACGATTAAGGGGTAGTGAAGTTCAAGATGAAAGCAGCATCGAACAGGTACGACCTTCTGTCAGCAATGCGAATCAGAATGTCAATGGAGACAATCATGCGCACGAATGCATGGTTACACCTTTTTCCGAGTTAGTGGAACTTTCCCAGGAAGCTGTTGACAGCTTTTTCGAAATCCTAAATGATATGATGTTCTCACCAGAGCAGAAATAGAGACTTTTGAGCAAGCTCGCACACGGCGTTCCCTGAATTCGGCCTTCAACTTTAAAAATAAAGTCACATGAACAATTTTACCTCCAGTTCACGGACAGCAATTTTTCAGCAGCCCCAAAATCTTTTTGCATATTTTTCGGGACACTATCTTCTGCTTAAAGTAAGAACTATTCTTAGAGAACTAAGGTTTCTAAATTTTAGATAGCTTATAGACATTAGCTGCCCGCTGGTATGTTCATAAATATTTTATTCTGTGATGGAATGGTCTCGAACTTTTTTTCTGTATTAAGAGCCATTTCATGTGTAAATTCTCATATACCAAATAGCAATAATGTATACAAATGCGTGATTACTTTGGCATTATTCTACAGCTTGAGTGCATACAATACATATGTTTGCAATTCTTCCGTATATTTGAAAAATTTCAAAATGCATTTATGTATTTTGGGGTGGTAAGGTATACACTATACTCTATAGTATGTTTTACTATGCATAGATTAGTAAATATGTCCATAGTTAGCGTGGAGTGGGTGTGATGTATTCCTATAGGTTCTGAATCGATCCCCCTATTCCTGACCCTATTCTGGTTAAACAAACCAACAAGTTAACTAGCAGTCAGCCCATGAGGCAGAAAACCCCCATGATGCAGATACCGTTATCTGACGCAGTCACACTACGGCACAGGAACGTGTTATCTGATTAGGTCATAACGCTTGCGATCTAATTAGACAAGCGATATTCCTCCAGCCCCTGATAAGGCATACGGAGTTCTCATAACAAATCAAACCTATGACAACCTGGGCAAAACCCTGCGGCCATTGTTTTGATTTCACCGAGAACTTCAGCAAAAGAATGTGCTAACGAGCAAGTCGTATGACATCCTTATTGACGTATCTATGTCCATCCTTACGTCAATCTCGGCACCTTAAAGGTATAAATATTACCGATATTGCCCTATGCAAACACACGCGGTGGTGACGAGACGGAGCAGCCATACTTGCCGAAGCCCAGAGCAGAGCAGACCCCGCTGGCGCAGCCCCGCCTTCCTGACGCGCTGAGAACGAGACGCGCTGCTTTCTCCTGCCGAGAAATCCAGCACCGGCGCTTCCGGGTAGCCCTCGCAGGCAGCCTGGAATATCGAGACCAGAGAGAGAGATACCATCCCTCATTCAACCTAGATTCCAGGTACAGAACTGAATAACCTCTCGCAGAGAATTCTTTAGTTATTCACTTGGCAAAAACAAACTTAACTTAAACTGTAACTTTCTATTCCCGCCCACGTATTAGGCTTAGGTCAGGTACACGGGGTAGGCGTATTTAGAAACACCAGTTGAGTACGTTTAGTCAAATGTATATGTGTATGTAATATATTTTATTCATTTTAAAACATCTTATGGCTTAGAAACCATATCAATGTTTTTACAGTATTATCTCATACTATTGCTTTTAATGTATGCACTTTACTTAGCTATAAGTATTGCAATAATATCGATCCATTTCTCTTGTATGAGAAAAGAGACTGATCAATAAATAACACCTTTTTATTGAACACGTCCGTCTCTTCCTTTTCTCTACATTCTGATGAGACTAAGAATGCACGTACTGACTGAGTAAAATAAATTGCCTTTTGTTCACACGACTCTCGAGATACACTCTTGATTAGGGGAGAGCAAAGTTGTCATGTTCTATGGTTGTCAGAAACTAAATCCCTTTTTGTCTAATCAGGGAAGTTAATTCCTTCCTGAACATTCGAGAAAGTTTCTAGTGAACTCTGAGCTAGCTGGCAAACCCAAAACTTTAAGTCTAATATCGACAGTAGTAGACCTAGTTAACGTCTGGTCTAGGCCTTTACTATTGAAGGTATTATTCCAATGCGCAGAGCCTATTGGGATAATAGGAACTACACTACAGTGGATTTTTCCTTTTCCTTATTCTTCATATTGGTATCATTATGAGCTGTACCTAACTGTTTTTATCTTTTTAAAATCTTAATAAAATTATTGAACAAAAAAAAAAACAAAAAAAAAACATTTAGGCAACAGCACTAAGTATGCTAGGACTTGAAGGTTTGCTGTTCTTGCTATGAGTGTGGATCCACTGTGCCCCTCATGCGTATTGCCAGTGTCTACATCCCAAAAGTGGCTGGTAATCACTCTTGTGAAATGGGACCAGATCACACCTGTGCTGGCTGGCAATTGGTTCCCTAAAGTCGATCCTTGCAGCCTGCTCAATTTGAATTCTAGATAACATGCAAACTGAGAATCGGGAACAACATAACTGCCCCTGCGCTGTGACATCTTGTGCTTTCAGTTAACATCACTTTGCATTCTGGGAATTGTAGTGTCACTTCTCCCATTAAAAGCTATGTTTACCCCGTTTAATAACACATGTTGCACTGTCTAGCTAGTCCACCAAGTCCAAAAGTGGCGTTAGGTAAAGGTAATAAATGGCTGAAGGTGGTCATATGATTAGGTGTCACTTGGCAGCTATGGTTAACAGCAACCAGCCTGCATTTTTAAATGCATTCTTTGCCAGGCTGACCCTATGTTATTTCTGGCTTTACACCAAGGATAGGTAGTAGTGTTCCCATAGGGAAACGTCCGCACAACTCTCCAAGGATAGTGTTAATCAATATACACTTTGTACACACTTATAATCTAGTTCACATGAGAGGATGTTTGTAAATAGGGTGCTAAAGAAACTCCAGGCACCTACTACCTCAAGGTGCTATTGGCACACACAAAGTGTGTGTCACATACGCTACAGGGGGATGAGATTCTAATTACAGCACTCCCAGTGATTAATATTCTAACAGTCTGGGCATAATATACAAAAGGCCCTAGGTATGCCACACTCTAATTATCATAAAAGATACTGTAAGGGACAGAGGACACAATTCTGTTCCATGGGGGTTCCAAAAAGATAAATTGAAGTTCAAATACAGTCCAGTTTTTGATTTCTTCAGTCTTTTCTTTATTAATTCTCAAATTTCATAAAACATATTCTCCCAGCACGTAAATCGCCAACACGTGTTTCGTCCTGCACAAGGACTTCATCAAGGCATATAAGTGGTGAAGTGAAGCTTTGTTTGTTCATCAAGAAATGAGAGACGCAGGCTGTAGTATATTTGAAGCAAAGTACCGTTCGATTAGATGATGGAGTAGATACCTGCAGAGTAGTTATAGAAATACGTTCAAGTCTGTCTCACACCAGTCAAGAAAATCAAGCTGATGTACTGCTCACTAAACAAATATCGTTATAACGTTAGAGCTTCTCCTGTGCCGCAGAGGTCTAGACGAGTAGTCAGTGGCTCAACCTGTTTCAAAATTGTTCACGTTTTCGCAACCATGATAAGTTGCTTCGCAGTAAGTTATAGAGAAGTGTTTTCACACAGGTCCGTCCACGCAGCAGAAAACCCTTCTGGCTTTACACTAATTGAATAACTTACATGTGTAGATGTAAATGTAAATGTAAATGTAGGTGTACTTATATAGCGCAAACCTGTCACCCAAAGGGCATCCTGGCGCTTGCTTAGGGAACCCGTCCTGGTATTCCCCTGTGAGAAACCCCGGCAGGGTGTCCACAAGGGGAAAGCCAGGCATCCCGCCGCGAGGGGCCGTAGTGGAGATTAAGTAAGCTATTGCCCAGAGTTGCAGAGTGTGACCCCGTGATTCGAGTAGGCACCGGAGCGAGAATTGTCGAGTCCGTGGAATTTTTTTTTTTGAGCCCAAGACCCGCCGAGGCAGGGAACCGAACCCTGGTCCACGGTCGATCTCAGCTTCCGGGTCTGCCGCCTCTAACCACTGAGCCACGCTTCTCCACTAGATGTCCCAGGCCTGTCTAGGTCTCGCCTGTGACAGCGCAAGCGCTCTCACTTGCAAAATATATTTGTTTACTAGAATTTAAAGGCTTAAAACGTACCCGTTGCTTACCCTTTGTGTGCTTCATTGTCGCTCTCTTTTGCTGCCTCATAATTGGGCCGCGCTTGTCTCCTTTATTTCCTTATCTTTTGTCTGGAGCATGGACCAAGTATTGATTGCTTCATTTCGATTAGGGTCCTTCCACAGCTGGTTCTGTTATTGAGGTATTATTCTTTTCTGTGTTGCTTCTTCCCTTCCACGTCCCACCCTCCTGTTGTCTGTGTTGCCTCTTCCCTCCCACCCTCATTCTCATGTTGTCCGTGATGTGTCTTTATTCTACCCCCACCCTCCCAGTGTGCCTGTTGCCCCCACGCCCCACAATCAGAAAAAAAAGTGCTGTTACTTGGCTAGCGACATCCACGCCAGAGCGCTTTTTTTTAGCTTTCCACTCCCATGATATTGTTTTTTTAGCTAGGCTGCTACTCTACAACATGGCTAAAAGACATTCGCAAAGCGAATCGCTCTCACATTGGCGAGACCTATTGTTTTGACAATGCTTGCTTTATTTAGTACTTAACACTTCACAGGCGTGCACGTGTTTCCTTGCTCCCTCCCCTTCAAGTTTCTGTATCCCTGTGCGCTGACATTTTACTCTTCACTGCCCATTCTGCTTCCCATTCAGCATTTATATATTTAAGTTATAATGGATGGCAGCACAAATAAGCTATTGGCGATCTTGCTTCCTTTGTCTTGGCTCACAGGCTTTTTGTTTTTTCTTTTCATTTATCAATGTATTATGGCTGTCCACCATGTTAGAACGCAAATTGAAATGAGGCCATGCTTCACTATGCATGTGCACATGCATCATAATGTAGGCATGCGTATGCTTCACCACGCTTGCATTGGTGGCCATCTTGGAATAGATTTCTTTAAATGACCATTGCCAAATGGCTGGCCGTATGTGTGAATGCGCCATGATGCATGCGTCTACATTCCACCAGCAGTAGGACAATAGCTTGGTCTTATTGATCCAAGACCTATTGGTTTTGCCAATGTTTGTTGCCCAGCTTCATATACAGACCCGGGCCGACAATGTGCCGTGGACCTGTTTAGAGGTGGGTGAACCAAGAAATTAAGAGGGGGAGCCGAATCAGAGTAGAGCCAGGGGTCTGGCCCAGCTTGACGATGACTGCTTTAAACATAATAGAAGTGTTTCCTGATGCCCCTAAATAAACAATTAAACAAGAAAGGTTGCGGGTTCAGAGAGGAGCGTTCTCAAGTGTACACTTTTGGCCTGAGTCATAACGCCCCCCTCCTGTTTATGACACCATGCACATTAGATTCACTCGATATTTCATTTCTTTTCTCCTCCTCTTAGTCTTTCTTCTAAAACACTCATTATGACCTAATGATTTATTTGGACTGATGGTTCTACGTGTCTCGTTGACTGTGTGCCTCTGTTCATGATCCCTCTGACTGGCCCTGTCTGTGTCTGTCCATAACAGGCTTGAGTTGAGGCCTGACACTCGGGGCCTCATTTATGAAAGCCTTCCGCGCCTCACTTTTAAAATGGGAACAAGTGACGCACCGGCGGCGCAAAGCCTTCATAAATAAGTCCCTCGACCTTTTGCTGCTGAGCATAACTTATTAGTTCTATGATACACCATGTTCACTCATAGTTTTGGGTGGCTTTGTATCACCCATGATCATTTGCTTGCATTGGTTACATGATGAGCATGTAGACACTGCCTGTGAACCCCTTTACTTGAAATTGTGAGGCAAAGCTTTTTCTCTCAGATTTGTAGCTTCCTCTACAGTTGGTGATGAGGGTGGCCCTACACTATACAAATGTGGGCCATTGATGGAAATACCAGAAATACGTACATCACATATAACTTTCTGTCGCTATTACTTTTATTTAGCAGAGTGGTGATGGAGCAGATTTCATCTGCAGTCAGGCCTTGTTTTATTTTTTTGTGCTTCAGACAGACTGCATTTAAATTGCCACGCACATTTTGGTGCAACTTAAAAACATGGTACATGAAAAATATGAAAGTGAGGCCTAGTCTGTCTGAAATGCTTTAGCTGAATTAACATGTGTTTTTTTGCAATGTAGAGAAAAGTGGCCTTTTTAGCTTTGAAGATTAATAGAATGTGTTTCTCTCTTCCCAGCTCATCCTTGTAATCTAAATTCACTATTTCTGTCTTAAAAGACTTTGACTTGTTGCATATTTTGATAAACATGTTTAGTTTAAAACACCTCTTTTTATAATGTGTGTGAATTAACAAATGCACCATACACTACACATGGGGCAAAATGCTTTTTTCATGAAAAGCTATCTAAAACACTAACGCATATTGCTGTGTGTGCTGTATTAACTATGTGCGCTGTATTTACTCTGTGTGCTTTTAAATTTTACACTAAATGCATGAAAATGCTATGTTGCACAATGCACCTTTATTTTGCATGTTGTCATAAATAATAGAAAAACTGCTTTACACTAATAGCTTGGCTAGGTAAACATTTATAAGGGGTATTAGTATGAGGGAGGGAAACATAATGGGCTGATTTACATGAAATTAATATTCTCTTTTGTGTCTGTTTTATTTTTGGGCCTACCAATAAATGGCTGCCTGTGAATCCAGCAAGGCTATGGCTTGCATTAAAAGAGAAGAGAGCATGCGCAGACACTAGCTTGACTCAAACTGTGGAAGAAGTCAAGGCCATCTTGAACTTTGTACATTCTTGTGATTGTGCCAATGTACCAGTTAGTTAAAATATCTGTCCTACTGCGCTGTGAAAGGAAGGAAGAGAATTAGAATGAAACATTTTTCCTAGTAAATGTTGCAAACGTTTATAAATGTATTAAATCATTTGTGCTTCTTTTGTTAAAACTGATATAGTCAGGTTTTTAGAATGAGTCAGGGTAGTGAGAACTCATGCCATTGTGGCTGACCAATCACGTACAGGTTTTCCTGAACAATGAAACATTTTTGTGTAGTCTGCCAATAATTAGAGTATAAATAATGGCCTCTCTGGAGGCGGGGTTGGCTTTTTAGCTCAGCTGGCTTTTTGCTCATAGGGCTTCTTGCTCATTTTGGCTTAGGCTTTGCTTCATTCACATGAGTTAGGTACGAGATCGTCACGGATGCAGCCTTGGGCGTCCGAGGAGAGTCAGGTGGGGGGTTCCCTGGTGATTTTTTTCCAAAGGCCTTGCACGTCATATTTTGGCACAGCAGGCCACATTCCTTTGAGGTCTGGTGAAGGAGGGGCTGTCTCACTCCTTGTTTGCTTTTTAGACACAGAGATGCATAGAGCAGCAACAGATAGAAAGGCTTTTTAGATGTAGATGCTAAACTTTAAGTTTATGCTTTGACTAATTAATTAGGTCTGAAAAGATTTATTTGACTTATGCATTTATTTCTCTTAATGGGAGATTTTCTGCAAACTATTTAATTATTGATTAGCTTTGCAAGACTATTTTTCTTAGAAACTCTTTAAGAATTTTGACTGATATTTTGTGCCACATTTTCTTTCCTACATGTAATGCTTATATGCAGACTGTAATGTGTTCTGTATTAATGCTATTTTTCCTGTTTTCCAAATTCTGTAACATGATTGATATTTTACTAATGAATAAAGGTTCAGAGAAAAAATTAACTTTTGACTAGAAAATAAAATCCTTTAAAATACTCAACAACTCTCTCTTTATTGGCTTAAATAATAATTGCATTTTTGACTGTTCATGATTATTTAAAATCTCCTGAAGGTAATACATGGTGTGAAGGGCCCAACACCTTTTTCAGCGGTAAATTAGAGGTAGCATGAGGGTTTTACATTGAGAAATTACCAGAAGAAATTACCGCTCCATCAGTTTTTGGTAGCAGAGGATGGTTTTTATTGATTAGTTTGTTGATTAATTATTATTGATTTCACCATCAACTATTCAACTAATGCAGCGGTTCCCAAACTGTACGCCGCGGCGCCCCGGTGCGCCGTTATGAGTTGCCAGGGGCGCCGCGGCACAATGTGGGAAATTGCAGATGCAGCACTAGAAATGCCACCTGCATTACTGGCATACATGCGTAGCTCTAACCATTGTTTGAGGAGCGTTATTGCTGCTGTGCCTCGTGGGACCCTCTTCGTAAGGAAATAGGTAATTTAGAAAGTGAAGCCCGTTTTAAGTAACACTAGGGCTGCTGGAGTGTTGGTTCTGGAATGGGAGGGATTCCTGTGTGGTCCGCAGAACAGTATGGGAGTAGAATGTTGGGAGCCCCTGCATAAAAGCAAGAAGGCCAAGATCGAAGCTCAGGCCACTTACTGAGCAGTTTTAACCTCCTCGACCTCGGCGATGATGCATTCATACCACCGCTTTAGTCTGTGACTGTGTACCTGCTGAGTTGCAATCCACCACTTTAAATGAATAATATTGGGAGCACGTTATTCACTTTTGCATGGCGTTTTTATTTTAGGAGTCTGAAATAATTATTAGTGCTGATTTAAATTCAGCTTCTCTGCTTTCGTGTTCAAATATTTGCCCCCACTGCACATTTTGTGATGGTGCTAAACAAGATGAGGCAACTTTCATAGCTACAGTGCTCGGACACAATTGTACACAATTTTGAAGAATTTTGGTGAAAGTCATTCAGGGCCAGCTCACACTACAAGCATTTGCGAGAGTTTAATGGGGTGTATTAAATGAATTTCGGCATGTGTGTTGGCCTGTTGGGTGCATTTTACCTCAAGTATGCGATGCTAACACTGAGTGGCTCCTTCTTAACTTGGTGGAATTTAACTCCAGATTAACTGAGAGTTCTACTGGGTTTGGTCTAGAATAGATTAGAAAAATGACGATGGCCCTGTCTGTAAACACACATCTGAAGATGTTTTTTAAACATACACTTTATTTCATTGTAAATGCATACTCCATATATTCAATCTGGAATATGCATTTACAATGAAATAAAAAAATGTGCATTTTGTTTAAAAAACATCTTCAAATGTGCGTTTACAAACAGGGCCATCGTTATTTTTCTAAACTAATCTAGACCAAACCCAGTAGAACTCTTGGATGGTCCCTGAAAGGGGAATACATTCAAATATTACTGAAACATCAGTAGGGTCACCAGGGCCAGACTGGCTACCGGGCGTTTTGTCATGCTGCCGAGCTGGGGGATGATGTCACTGCGGTGGGGGCTAATTTTGTTGATGGAGACCTGCGTATGCTTCGAAATAAACAAAGCAAAACGAATTTTGTTCAACACACACAGGTCCCCATCAACTAAATCAGTCCCCAGCTCGGCAGCATGCCAAACGCCCAGTAGCCAGTCCCGCCCTGATGGTCACTGGGTTCAATACAGCCTCCCACGCCTGAGTTAATGCCGCATTTACATTCTCGATGAGAGAAAACGTATCAGCACATAAAACAAAGGTTTGTTTTTCCCCTTTTGCAACTGTTATCTTTTTATTTTGTTACAATTATCCACCGGTAAAAAAATGGTGGGGAGCCACGGCCAACTGTCAATTAGGTCAAGGGAGCCACGGGTCAAAAAAGTTTGGGAACCACTGAACTAATGGATCATTGACCTTAAGAGGGGAGTAAAATAATTGGCCAAGTTAGATAAAATGTCCAAGTCCTGATTCCTGACTCCAATGCTCAGAACCTGAAGACTGGCAAAGCAGTACTGGAAGGTAATGCAAGAAGTGGTATGAGTATCAATAGGGTTGTGAAATGCTGTTAATGTGCTAGGATGTATTTTTAAAGTGCTGAAAATATTACGTTTTTTTATTGTTGGTGAAATTTTGCTCATTTTGAATTGATGGTGTTATTGATTATATTGGTAATTTCATATGACATATTTTTTTGGTTATTTATTACATGTTTTAACCTTTCATGTTAAGTTAGTGTATTGTTCTATGTTGTCTGGAAACACAGGTATGCAGACCTGTGGGAGAATCCCGGGATGGAATAGCGGGTGGTAAATGGAAGGCATACTGCACTGAGGTTACTCGTCTGTTGGAATAGCACTGAGAAGCTAGGTAGGGCTGGCAGTGTTAAATTAGGGACTATTTTCTGTGTGAGTGATTGATAGCAAATAGTTCGCTGCTAGAATTTGGTGTGATATCACCTAGAAAGGGTTACACTGAAGGAGTGGCAGGTTCTTCTGAGCTTGAGTGACAGCAAAGAGTTCGCTGGTGAAACTTTGGTCTGATATCACCTAGAAAGGGTCACACCGAAGGAGTACCAGGTTCTTCTGAGCTTGATTGACAGCAAAAGGGTTCGCTGGTGAAACTTTGGCCTAAGATATATCCCAGAAGGGATAAGTCCAGAGGAGTAGCAGGTTCTTCTGAGCTTGAGTGAAAGGTAAGCGGAAGGGATTTACCTGTAGTGTTTGAAGAGTAAACGGAAGATCTTACTTTGTGAAGGGTAAGCGGAATGTGTTACTCGCAGTGAATATAAATCTATCCTTTATTTAGCACAACAGACAGAGTAGCGAATGTATTTATGTTGTTACTAACAGAGTTATTGATTAAGAGAAATATTGCAGTAAGATTTTGTGGAGGGTCAGTGGTAGGAGTAAAACTGACTAAAATTGAGACTGACAGCTTTGGAGAAAATAATTTGCATTGTGCTATTGCAAAAATGAAAATGTTTGAAGGTTTAAAGAAGTTGTTAGGAGGTAAAGTGAAAACTTTGTTTTTTATTGGTGATGCTCCTGAAGGAACGCCTGTGCATTTTATGTCTACCAATTTGGGACAAAATACAAGTATGTGGGTTCACCAATGGTGCAAGATTACTGAAAAAGAAGGTGCTTTGAGGTTTCCAAAAGATGGTACTTTTGAATTGCAAATTATTGACAAATTAAGGGAAGTGTCATGTGAAATAAAGACACCATCTAAAGCTGCACAATTTGAGGCCTTGAGCATGTGGGAAAAAGAAGCAAGAGAGAAAGCAAGTGAGGATAAAAAGGTAAAGCACCAGATACAGGAGAAGGGACTTAATGATGATAAAGAGCTTCAAATAAATAATGATTCAGGTGATGAAATAATTGATGCATTGTTAACTGAGTGTTATGTTATGTTATGTTATGTTACGGGTTCTTGTATAGCGCATGACGCACCCGGGGGCATTTCAGCGCTTACCAATGGGGATTCAGAGAGAGGGAAACAGCGAAAAGCTAAATTATGAAACAGATTTAAAACAGGAATGTTTTTAGTTCTTTTCTGAAGGACATATAGGTGCTGGATTTTCGCAGGGCTATTGGTAATGAATTCCAGTATTTGGGGGCTATGAACGAGAAAGGCTCTGCCACCTGTGCGGGTTAGCCAAATGCGGGGAATCTTCAGGAGAGCTAAGGCATTCGATCTTAAATTGCATTCATTTGATTGTTTGGAGAGTTTGTTTTGGAGATTGGATGGTCCCTCCCCTCTAAGAGCTTTAAAGGAGAGACTGCATATTTTGAACAAAGATCTTTTTTGCACCGGCAACCAGTGCAGTTGTCTAAGCAGGGGGAGGGATGGAGTTCCAGGGGGACAGTTTAGAACCATTCTGACGGCGGTATTCTGTATTACCTGCAGTTTTGCCAGAGTGGTAACACCTACTTCAGCCAACAGGGCGTTTCCGTAATCCAACCTGCTCACTACCATTGCCTGTACTACGATTCTGCGGTGTTCCAAAGGTAGATAGGGAATGATTCTGCGTAGTAGACGCAGGTCATAATAACATGATCCTGCGATGTTTTTCACATTGTCCTTCATGTTAAGCTTGAAATCCAGCTGGAATCCCAGACTTTTCACTGATGAGGATGGTGTTGGTGCATCACCCAGTTGGGCGGACCACCAGTCAGGAGTTCAAAGGTAGGCATCCTTTAATAAGAGCATCAGCTCAGTTTTTCACGGGTTGAGCTGCAAATACCGCTCGTTCATCCAATTCGCGATTGCCAGCATACCGCCCAAAAAGCGTAATTTCTCGTCAGTGATATTTTTGCCTATTGGGAATAGTAACTGCGTGTCATCGGCGTACGAGACTATCTCGAAACCGAAAGATTGAACTATCTTGTCCAGGGGGGCCACGTATATATTGAAAAGGGTGGGGCTGAGACAAGAGCCCTGTGCACTCCCTTGTCCAGCAGGAATTTATTTTTTTAAACGAATGGTCCGAGTGTGGTAGTTTGCCATCTGTCTATTAAAAAATTCCTCAGCCATTGTAAGGCTATACCCCCGATGCCACACTCACTCAGTCTCTCCGCTAGCCTCTGATGAGATATCGTATCAAAGGCTGCGGAGAGATCTAATAGGATCAGGATCGCAGATGCTCCAGCATCGAGGGTACGTCTCAGTAAATCTGTAACAGCCAAGGTGGCTGTTTCCGTGCTGAAACCGGTGCAGAAACCCAACTGGGAGGGGTCTAGTAAGTCGTTAGATTCCAGATATTGACTGAGTTGGGTATTTATTGTGGACTCTAGCAGTTTCCCCAGTAGGGGTAGCAGGGATATTGGCCTAAAATTACATAACTCCTGGGGGTCTGCAGATGGCTTTTTAAGATGGGTCTCACAGAGGCCTCTTTCCATGCGCTCGGAATGAAGCCAGTAGAAATAGAGGCATTGAAGATGTTTTGGACAATGCGAGCGCAGGTTGGAGACAAAAGAGCCATCACACTGGGTGGACATAGGTCTGTTGGTGAACCGGATTTTGCTGTTTGCAATAGTTTATTTGTGTCGGCAAGTGAAATGGGGTTGAACTGTTAGAGCACCTAAAGTAGAAATAGAGGAGTTTTCCAGATTAGTGTTTGTACAGGCGTTGTTGATGTCGGTGACAGGAAAGTTGGCATAGATTTTGGCAATTTTGGCAGAGAAAAAATGCGCGATAGAGTCACATAATATTTGGGATTCGGGCGGAGATTGTTTACAAGCTAAGGGCGAGGAAAAATCTTTGACGATGTTGAATAGGGCTTTAGTGGAATTTCTGGATTTTTCAATTTGAGTATGTAAATATGAGCATCGGGCGGTTTTTATTGAGTGATGATAATGGGATAGAGATGCTTTATAAACTTTCCTATCCTCAGATGATTTTTCCTTTCTCCATTTCCTCTCATGAGCTTTGCACGTGGCTTTTAGGGATTTTAATTCAACCGAGTACTATGGGGCTGAAGGTCTCCTTAATGAGAGGTCAGCTCTTTTTAGTGGAATCACTATGTCGAATGTTTCCGTTAAGGCTGAATTAAAGCTAGATAGCATAACTGAGGGGTCTTGGTCAGTTAGCTCAATATTAGGAGAGAAATTGATAAATGTTTAGTTAAAATTATCCAAAGTTAGATTGTGCCACGGTCTTTTATATTTCCCTTTTTTATATGTGGGATTAGTCCTATATTTTGGGTCTGATTTAAGTCGAAGGGAGAATTGAATCATATAGTGGTCTGACCAGACAAGGGGAAGAGGCTGTGATACTCTCAGTTGTTCTGAGTTGGTAAAGATTAGGTCCAGGGTGTGGCCAGCCAAGTGTGTTGGTCCAGACACCATCTGTGTAAGTCCAATATCGCTCAGATTCGAGAAGAGCGTCATTACCTCTGTTTTTTTTTCCTCCTCTCCATAAAAATTAAAGTCTCCCAAAAGGACGAAATTGCTGGAAGCCACGGCCTGCATGGCGATGAGTTCTGTCAAGGCCATGGAAAAATTAGATTTAGATTTGGGACCAGGTGGTCGATAAAGCAAGGCCCTATCCCAGGAGATTGTTGGGGATACTGACACCTTGAAAATGCCTAGTTCCATTATATGATTATATCATTACTAATGGAGGATATCCATTGTACTTTAAGATGGCTATTAAAGGCAATTCCAATACCCCCTCCTGACTTTCCCCTTCTGTCTAATTGGATAAATTTGCACCCTCCCAAGATGGCGTCTCCTTACTTGACCGGTCCTTCCCCGTCTCCAACCAGCCCCAAAATCAGCTGTTAAGGAGAATCGGGAGGATCGGGGGTAACAGGCGCAGGTGAGCAGCTAACTGTGGAAAAACGGGTGCAAAAATAAATTCAGTGCAGGTATTACAATTTTAAAAACAAGTTTTTCGACTTTGCTCTATTTTACAGTTACAGCTAAAACGGGGTCCCGGCTTCCGTCTCAGGAATCCCCAAAGGTAATGGTGAATGCTGCGGCCTGCAATTTATGCCTATTGGCCAGGTGGAGTCCCGACAGCTAGCCCGCCGACCCTGCACCCTCCCAAGATGGCATCTCCTTACTTGACCGGTCCTTCCCCGTCTCCAACCAGCCCCAAAATCGGCTGTAAAGGAGAATCAGGAGGATCGAGACTAACAGGCGCAGGTGAGTAGCTAACTGTGCAAAAATGGGTGCAAAAATACATTCAGTGCAGGTATTACAATTTTAAAAACAAGTTTTCTGACTTCGCTCTATTTTACAGTTACAGCTAAAACGGGGTCCCGGCTTCCGCCTCAGGAATCCCCAAAGGTGTCCACCACTTTATGTGGTTCCCATGAAAAATACTGAAAATAGTGCACTAGTAAATACTACGGGGCTACTGCTTCTGTTGAACAGAGAGAAAAACAGACTGAGAGAACTGTGCAGACATTTTATATTGACCCATTATCTGTTGATTCAGTACTGACTGTGATACCTCCAGGTGTTACTGCTTCAAATGTGCCTGATTCAGTCCAAGAATTGCTAACTTCAGATGCACAGTTAATGCCTAGAAAATTTATGACTGTCCCACTTAATATGGTCCCTACCGAAAAGGTTCAAAGAGCTGCAGAAGGAGTGACTATGGCAGGGTTTATTTCAGAAACTCAGAATACACAGATTATTGAACAGAAATTACCCCAAGCACTGAAAGGTGAGAGAAAAATTGTATTTACAACATCTGCAGCCCAGGATAAAATGAATGTAATTGAAAATGGGATTTTTCAAACCTGCTTTGAGGAAGCAGCAGTGATTAAAAAGATAGAAAACATGGGAGAATGCCCAGACCCTCCTGGTAGGGTCTTGAGAGGGGCAGACACACGTTGACTCATTCGTAGGGCCAGTGGAATTATGTGACAGAAAAGGGCCAAAATAGGCGACTGGGTTGACTAAATCTGTGTCAAGAGAAGGCAAATTATGCAGTGTAATCGCGGCATATGTTTTAGAGTGTATTAATTCATTATTTTGTCTTTTTACATTTCTGAACACAGTCTGGGCATAGGTTGTACCTCATTAGTATCAGTTTAACACCAAAACATAGAAATAGGCAACAGAAAGATGACCAGTCAATCTTTGCAAAGGGTCTTACAATGTGCGGCAACTCGTGTTGCTGCGTTTTTAGTACGTTTTGAACCGTTTGAGCTAGAAACAAAAACATTTTTTGTTCAAATCTGTAGATTATTCAGAAGATGATGGATTATGTGGCAGAGCCATAATTATGCGCAAAACGTCTCAGCCACATAATCACATAATTCCAGTGGCCCTGCCCACTCGTAAAGATAGGGTTGAAGGTATTCACTCCCCGTTTAGTTTTAATCTTGCTATTGGGGACACTTAATAAAGTTACTTATTAGTCAACTATGAGGTTGTTTTATCATCCTTCTCATGTTTAATCTGCGCTCTGCACACCTTACCCATACCTTGCTCTCAAAGGGATAGCACATCTGTCAAAAACACACATTAGAGCTCCTCCTGTGTCCTTTCCTTTACAACGAGAAGGTAGTTGTAGCCCACACCATAGAATTGACATTAATGGTCTGGGGAGGGACCTGATGATGAAGCATGCCACCTAAGGGTGGGTGAGGGTCTGTGTCCTAAAAATGAAAATCCTTGATGTTAGTTACAGAGACTAACTACTCACTTACCCAATAAATCTTAATGGCCGGGTGGGCCTGGTGCATCTCTGTTTTGTAAAGTGATTGGGAAATGATGCACTCACTGGTCCTTTAAAACATCCCCAGAAGACCCCTTTGTGTGTCTCAGCCTGAAGATCCCATGCCGGAGCCCCGCCCTGGAAATATGTGCCATGTAAATCATACAATAAATATCATATACAAATATGGTACAGTATCTTCAAGTTAAAAAAAAGTGTCTTTCCTAGACACGCAGAAGCGCTTCACCTAACTACAACAGACTCTATCACTGCACTGAGAGGCATTTATTAAAAGTGATCGGTTTTTTTAAACAAAAGATTAGAAACATTCATTCTCCCCAGCCCCCCAGGACAATGCCTCTAATGAACTAATAAGAGGTAAATCAGTTTTCATGCGTATCCTTCATGTGATACATGGAACTTTTTTACAACACGTTCTAAGCTCACATATTAGAAGCTGCACATCATATGTGCTGTGAAAAATAATGTCCATTGAAATTAAATATTTGTTTAGGATCACACAATTTGGTCAAGAGGTGGAGCCGGGGTTATTGCCAGGTTTCTGGTTTCACTCTTTGTCTTTCATTTTCTAAACCAAAGGTCACTGCTATGTATTTAAGTATCCGTGTGTGAGGGATGAGCATGAGTGATTTCAGAAGCCAATGAAAGCTGGGCTCGAGTTAGGCTCGAAGGCCCAAGAGGACCTCGAGCTGAGCCGGAGACAGGCTGCTGGCTCGGACTCTCATTGGCTCACTCACCTCTAGACCTTAAGATGGCGCCTTGAGTATGGACCTGTCACATTCATCGGTCACTCCGTCCCCGTCCTAAAAGATGCTGGTGTGCTCCGCGATTGTTGTGTTTGCGTTTATGGGATGCGCGGGTTCCAATCGACCACGATCAGCACTTCTCAGATGTATGCATCTGGGTCGGTTTTTGGCCTTCTTCCTGCAATCTGAGGGTTCTTTGATGTCTTTGGTGCCGCTTTGGTGTTCCCCGCGTGGAGCGCCGTATTAAATACGCGTGGAGCGCCGTATTAAATAATGATTTGATTCCGGATCGTGCGACGAGAGCAGGGGCCGCGCCGCTCAGATCCGCGGCGTCTGAAAGGGATGTTCTTCGGGGACTTCATTAGTTTGAATAACCCTGCGAGGAACGGCCGATTCATCATGTATTGAGCTACAAACAATCCAGCTTCACAGAGTGAACAGAGAGGCGCTCCAGTCACCCGCGAATGAGTCCAAATGATATTTATCACTGAACTTTCAATCTGTGAACAATTCTCACAATCGAAGCCGGAGATCTATAGGGCCACGAGCTCTTCTCATCGGAGTGACCCTTTCCACATCCATGGGCTGAAGGACCCGCACTAATCTCAACCCCGCACCACCCTCACCCGATGTACTCATTCCAGAGGCTGCTATTTCCGGGTCTCCCTCACCCCAGACCCAACAACACCACCCTATACATCCGTAAAGGAACAGCCCTCATCCCCAGAAGCATAAGTCTCACCTTCTGCATCAGCATCAGTACTGTCCTCATCTGCAGAAGCACCAGTCTCACCTTCTGCATCAGTACTGAGCACATCCCCAGAAGCACCAGTCTCACCTTCTGCATCAGTTCTGTCCTCATCACCAGAAGCACCAGTCTCACCTTCTGCATCAGTACTGAGCACATCCCCAGAAGCACCAGTCTCACCTTCTGCATCAGTTCTGTCCTCATCACCAGAAGCACCAGTCTCACCTTCTGCATCAGTACTGTCCTCATCCCCAGAAGCACCAGTCTCACCTTCCGCATCAGTACGGTCCTCCTCCCCAGAAGCACCAGTCTCACCTTCTGCATCAGTTCTGTCCTCATCACCAGAAGCACCAGTCTCACCTTCTGCATCAGTACTGTCCTCATCCCCAGAAGCACTAGTCCCACCTTCCGCATCAGTACGGTCCTCCTCCCCAGAAGCACCAGTCTCACCTTCTGCATCACTACTGTCCTCATACCCAGAAGCACCAGTCTCACCTTTTGCATCAGTAGTGTCCTCATACCCAGAAGCACCAGTCTCACCTTCTGCATCAGTACTATCCTCATCCCTAGAAGCACAAGTCTCACCTTCTGCATCAGTTCTGTCCTCATCACCAGAAACAACAGTCTCACCTTCTGCATCAGTACTGTCCTCATCCCCAGAAGCACCAGTCTCACCTTCCGCATCAGTACGGTCCTCCTCCCCAGAAGCATCAGTCTCACCTTCTGCATCACTACTGTCCTCATACCCAGAAGCACCAGTCTCACCTTTTGCATCAGTACTGTCCTCATACCCAGAAGCACCAGTCTCACCTTCTGCAACAGTACTGCCCTCATCCCCAGAAGCACCAGTCTCACCTTCTGCATCAGTACTGTCCTCATCCTCAGTAGCACCAGTCTCACCTTCTGCAACAGTACTGCCCTTATCCCCAGAAGCGCCAGTCTCACATTTTTCATCAGTACTACCCTCATCCCCAGAAGCACCAGTTTCACCTTCTGCATCAGTACTGCCCTCATCCCTAGAAGCACCAGTTTCACCTTCTGCATAAGTACTGCCCACATCCCCAGAAGCACCACTCTCACCTTCTGACTCAGCATCAGTACTGTCCTCATCCCCAGAAGCACCAGTCTCACCTTCTGCTTCAGTAGTGTCCTCATCCCTAGAAGCACCAATCTCACCTTCTGCATCAGCGTTAGTAGGGTCCTCATCCCCAGATGCACCAGTCTCACCTTCTGCATCAGCGTCAGTGCTGTCCTCATTCACAGAAGCATCATTCGCACCTTTTACATCAGCGTCCGTTCTGCCCTTGTCCCCAGAAACACTAGTATCACCTTCTGCATCAGCATCAGTACTGTCCTAATCCCCAGAAGCACCAGTCTCACCTCTGCATCAGCATCAGTTCTACCCACACCCCCCAGAAGCACCAGTCACACCTTCTGTATCAGCCTCAGTAGTGAGCTCATCCCCAGAAGCACCAGTCTCACCTTCTGCATCAGCATCAGTACTAATCACCTCTCCTGCCCCATCTCCTCTCCAGCCCGTCACTGCTCCTGCTCATGCCTAATCACCTCTCCTGCCCCATCACCTCTCCCATCCCTGTCGCTCCTCCTTCCTTGTCACTTCTCCTGCCCCGTCATTTCTCCTGCCCTGTTCCTTCTCCAGCCCCGTCACTTTTCCTGCCCCATCACATCTCCTGTCCTGTCACTTCTCCTGCCCCATCCCTTCTCCTGCCCCGTTCACTGCTCCTGCCCCGTTCACTGCTCGTGTCTTTTCACCGCTCCCCCCCGGTTGACGCTCCTGCTCATGCATAATCACTGCTCCTGCTTCGTCACTTCTCCTGCCCCGTCACCTCTTCTGCCCCATCAACTCTCCTTTCCTATCACTGCTTCTGCCCCGTCACTTTTTCTGCCCCGTCACCACTACTGCCCATTCACTGCTCCTCTCCGGTCACTGCTCCTGTCCAGTCAGTACTCCTGCTCATGCCCGATCACTTCTCCTGTCCCATCACTTCTCCTGTCCCATCACTTCTCCTGCCCCATTCACTGCTCCTATCCGTTCACTGCTCCTATCCGTTCACTGCTCCTGCACGGTTACTGCTTCTGCTCATGCCTAATCACCACTCCTGCCTGCCACTTCTCCTGCCCAGTCACTTCTCGTGTCCGGCCACCTCTCCTGCCCCATCACCTCTCCTTTCCTGTTGCTCTCCTGTCCTGTCACTGCTCCTGCCCCTTCACCTCTCCTGCCCAGTCACTACTCCTGCACGGTCACCTCTCCTGCCCATTACCTCTCCTTTCCTGTCACCTCTTCTGTCCCGTCACTGCTCCTGCCCCGTCACCTCTTCTGCCCTGTCACTTCTCCTGCCCGGTCACCTCTCCTGCCCGGTCACCTCTCCTGCCCCATCACCTCTCCTTTCCTGTCCCTTCTTCACTGCTCCTGCCCTGTTCACTCTATGTACAACATTGACAAATTACACAAGGGGGCAAGTTCCCCACAGTACTCTGTTTGGGGAAAGCTCCACTGTAATCACTAACTACGATCTCACTGGCACATGATATGCTAATGGCAGATGGCGGGCGCATTATTATTCGAAAGAGGAAAATCGGCCTCAGTTGGAATGACAATGGGTCTGCCCACAGTCTGTGAGAGCTCAGGGACGGGCAGCTGCAGCCTCGGGAGTTCAACACTGAGAAGTGCGAGCTGGTCCCTGAGAACTTTTAGGGGCAGATTTACAAGCCCCTTGCGGCCCATTTACGACACCGTTGCGTCACTTTTGTGATGCAGCGGCGACGCAAAAGATGCACCCTGGTGCGGGGTACTTACAACGCGACGCATCTGGGAGATGCGTCGCGTTGTAAAGCCCTGCGCCAGAAGGAGGCGTTCCTGCGCGCGCGGGGGGGGGGGGTGTTCCGGCGCAGGAATGCCTCCTAAAAGTGGCTGAGTGAAATCTACAAGATTTCACTCAGTCACTTTTGGGCCCATGCTGCGTCAAAACCCTGCGCCTGCTTGAAGCAGGCGTAAGGATTGACGCAGCTTTGTAAGAATAGGGCCCCCCCAAGCCTTGCTGAAGCTGCGTCACGCTTGCGACGCAACACCAGCAATGCGTCACTTTTACGGCACAGATGCGTGACGCATCTGTGCCGTTTTTGCACCATGGTGCTCCGCATTGTAAATGCGGCTCATCCATGATGGCGGAGCTGTGGCGCACAATAACTGCCGCATCCCTGCTGATTTGCAGGGATGCGCCAGTTATTGTAAATATGCCCCTCAATCTCTTGGGGCTTCTCACAGGGGACGCTGTAATTAATGTCCAGAATTACGGACAAAAGGCATCCGTTAAAGGAATGATTACGGACAACGGACATCACACCAAAATGACGGACGGTCCATGGAATTTATGGACGGTTGGTCACCCTAGGTGAGCCTTTAAAAGGACGGCAGGGTGGGGGCAGATTAAGTAGGATCGGATAGGCAAGGTGGGCTATCGACCATTGACTGACTGGCTTGCGGCCGAGGCTGGCTGGGAGACCGGTTTATTCCTCAGGGATTATGTGGCCCTGCGTGCCTGCGCAGGCTCACCTGCTGGTTCACAGCTTGGCAGGTTTTGGGTGTGCAGTGACGTATGTGTGTGCTGAGACGGTCAGTTTTCTGACTAAAGCACAGAAAGCAGGGTCGGATTGGGATGACAGTTAGGTCCCAAAAAAGTGGCCCCCTTCCGTGGTTCGTGCCCTTTCAGTAAACGTCATTTGATCATTCTCGTTGGACTCTTTTGTAGAGAAATGTTTAGTAACCTAAGCATTTTCAGGCCTATAGAATCAGTTAGATTAGTGAAAATAAGAAGAATTGCATTTTGGCCAGATGGGGGAGGTGAAATAAAATGGCCCACGGGCAACAATACCTAATCTGGCTAGGGTTGCCACCTGGCTGTTTTTTACCAACACAACCTGCCTTTTAATATCCTGGCTGGTGTGAAAATGAAGAAAAATGCAAAGGTCTCTATTTTTTTCCTGTGATTAGTATATAACCAGCCAATGTAAGTTGAAAGCCCTTAAAAATATGTTCAAAGGCTGCTTTACTCAACTGTGACTAATAGTTAAGCTAAAAAAGACAGAAAATCTATGTTCATGGTAACAATGAATATGGATATTGTTATGTAAAGGGTACTCTCTAATTATCATGCTCTGGCCCTTGTGGAATCATATAACATAAATAAGTTGCCGTTTTATTTTCTAATTGCTTTTTAATCGTTTTACATAAGGTGAACTCGGCGCTAGGGCATTGGAGCGATTTACACGACAAGCAGTTACACTACACAAGATCAAATTTATATTTTCTTTAGGCTATGGGAGATTAAGTGATTTGCCCAGAATCACAGGATGTTGAACTGACGCTGGGACCGGAACTTGGTCTCCAACTGCCAAAGTAGGCAGTTTTGGCTACATTCTCTCTAGTTTAATAAAAGCCTAATAAAGGTTCTGTAGTAGGGGATTTCTGTGTATAGTCATAATCTAGTGAATAGTCCCGCCCATACGCGTGGACCCCGGAACAATCAAAAATAATCTCTTAAGGGAGGAGCTTGGCGGGCATCCGAGATGGCCGCGTGAGCACAGCGCTCTCCGGACCCTCGCCGCTCCCGGCATTTTATCCTGGCTGAATCCTGATTTCTTGCAAGAATTCGTGTGGGGGACGTTTGGCTGATTACCCTGGCACTTTTCAGAAATTGATTTGGATCTCATTTTCCTGAGATATGGTGCTCTGAACTTTTGGGCTCCGCCCTTGAGGTGCGCCCGGGACGGGGTGCGGTTCTGTAGCCGTCCTGCAATTGAACAACAACGGCAGGAGATCTGGCCTTGTGGGTCCCCCCTTCCTAAGTTTCGGTTTCGATTCTGTTCCGACTTGGGCCACGGGGGTGGATATCGTGTTGCGGCTGCGACTTGGAGGCAGATCGGCTGTTGGGCTTTTATGTGACCTATTTGCTGGCTCGGCGACCTCTACCCGAGTTGTGCCCCTTTTTAGTGTACTTTTGATCCTGTACTTTGGGTGTCGGGCCCGTCGAACCTGGTGGCTTGTCCTGTGACGCATCTTCAAAATGGCGGGCAGAGGGGACAGAGAGACACGCAAGACGAAAACACCTCTGCGCGGAGCTCCAGTTCAATCAAATGTCATGGACCGTTATACCCATTCTAAGGGGTCCCCCGGAGCTGCCCTGCCTGGTTCCAGTATAGCGTCCGAACGAGTTTTGGAGGAGTCGGCGGAGCCCTCCCTACAGGATATCATGGGCGCCATCTCGGGTGTGAGGGAATCCATCGGCCTACAGTACGAGGCCTTGGCCCATAAACTTGACACCGTGGCTATTGAGGTGAATCTGATTCGTGCTGATCTTAGCAAGACGAATGAGAGGGTACAATCATTGGATATTAAATCGTCTAGCCTTACGAAGGACGTCTCAGAGCTCCAGACAGAGATCGGAAATCTCCGTCGGGGGAACGACTTCATGACCCGTCGCCTGGAGGATTTTGAAAATAGGGCGCGTCGCTGCAATGTTCGCTTGGTTGGTGTACCGGAGAACCCTGAACCCCACTCGGTGGATCTCCTGGTTGAGGATCTGGTCTTGAACCATCTGGCCCCTTCTGGTCTTACAAAATTTTTCACGGTGGAACGCGCACATCGTGTTCCAGGGGGCAAAGTCAAGCCGGGAGCCCCACCGAGACCCATTGTAGCGAAGCTTTTTCATTATAGAGACCGGGACGCTATCCTGCAGGCCTCGCGGGTGAAGGGCCCGGTGGCCTTTGAGAATGCTACGGTGAACTTTTACCCGGACTTTTCTCAACAGGTTCAGAGACAACGTATGGAGTTTCGTGGTGCCAAGAAATGTCTTCGGGATCGGGGCCTACGTTACGCCATGCTCTTTCCCACCAGACTTCGGGTCGAATACAATGAGCGTACCCTTTTCTTTGATCGACCAGATGCTGTTAATGACTGGCTGGACTCATTGCCTGATCGTCCTCCTGGGACTGACCCCGCCGCTCACCCGGGTGGTGCCGAAGGTGGTGTGGAGATCTAACTGTTCGGTTCTTATGTCTTATTTTGTGTACACTATCAGGAGTGTTGGCCGGCGTCCCTCTACATTGTGATTATTCTGTCTTTCGTTTGTTATCTTTGTTCTTGCTGAGGTCGGGGGGAGGGTGGAACGGAGACCTTTCCTCCTCCGGGGACTTTGTGTAGTATAGGGGTTCTTGGGCGACAGGCACACTGCAGGTTGGGGTGGCTCTTTAGCTTTTTGCAGGGGTGCAGGGTGGGGGGTGTTTCTCTTCAGTTTGGGGGAGGGGGGTTGGGAAGTTTTTTCTTTTCTGTGTGTTGTTTTCACGGCGAGTTGCTCCTGTGTTTGCTGCTGTTTCTGATGTCTAGCTCATGGACGAGGGGTCTTGGCTCGGGCGGTTGGGATGGGGGGTAGAGGGTTGAAATTTCTTTCCTGGAACGTTAATGGCCTGGGAGATCGTATTAAGCGCAGTGTTGTCTTAAAATGTATACGACGTTTGTCACCGGATATTGTTTTCCTGCAAGAAACCCATTTGATTGGTAATGTTTGTTATGCTATGAATAGATGGGGCTACCGCCTTGTGGCGCACTCGGGGTTTACCTCCGGATCTAGGGGTGTGGGCATTCTTGTTCGAACTTCCCTCCCCCTGGCGATCGATGAGGTGATTCACGATGATCGTGGGAGATATACTGTCTTGGTGGGTAGATATGAAGGCCGCACCCTATCTCTCTTCAATGTTTATGTTCCCCCGGGTTTGCAGGCTTCTACTTTTACTGATTTGGGCCGTGTTTTGTTAGATCTCCCTGATAGTACTCTCTTTCTGGCCGGTGATTTTAACTCGGTGCTTTCCGGCCTTCACGATCGCCATCCCCCTAGAGATACCCCACAGGCTCAGCAGTGGTTGGGTGGGTTTCTAGATACCTTTGGCCTTGTGGACTGCTGGCGACTGTTGCATCCTACTCAGCTCCAATACACCTTCCATTCTGGGGCTCACGGCAGTCTGTCTCGGCTGGATTATTTCCTGATGCCCGCGGCCCAATCATCGGCGGTTCGTGAGATTTTACATTTGCCAAGGGGTATTTCTGATCACTCGCCGCTCTGGCTTCGTTTCGAGGTTGGGGTAGAAGCGGCGGGCCGAGTGGCTCCCATTAACCCTTGGTATCTTTCCTCCCCTGAGACTCGTACCCTCTTGCTCAAGTCCATGGATGCGTATTTCCTGGAAAACGAGGGGTCGGTCTCCTCGGCTGTGTCCCTGTGGGAAGCCTTTAAAACTGTGATTCGTGGACAGGCCCTTTCCTTGATTGTTGAGGCTAAGAAGGCTGGGAGGAGGGAGGTGGTGGACCTCGAGGGGGAGATCTCTGCTTTGGAGGACGAGTTAGAGTCTGGTGTCACGCCTGAGAAACTCCATGCCCTGGGTCTAAAACAGTTTGCATATAAATCCTTGGTCACTGACGCTGCGAAGGTGATGTTTCGTGAGCAACAGGGCAGATTGTATGACGTGGGTGACAAGGCGGGCAAACTCCTAGCGTGGTTGGACAAGAAAGAAAGGGTTAATCGTGTGGTGCCCGTGATTCAGTCTGCGAGTGGTGAGAATGTGACTGATCCGACTGCCATTGTTGATCGTTTTGCGGAATATTTCCGTGTGGTATATGCTCCCGTGTCTGTAAGGGATGTTGCCGACTCCCACCTTCTACTGCGTGATATCACTTTGCCCTGTGTCACCAACTTGGACCGTATTGCTTTGGACTCCCCTTTTACGAATGATGAGATAGCCACTGCAGTTCGTTCGCTCCGTTCGGGCAAAGCATTGGGCCCGAACGGTTTGCCTATTGAGTTGTACAAGTTGCGCCCCGATAGGGTGGCGCCATATCTTCGCGCCATGTTTCTAGAATCTCGTGAGCGGAACATACTTCCTTATGATCAGCGTCTGGCGACAATCGTCGTCATCCCCAAAGAGGGTAAACCGCGTGACCTCTGTTCCTCGTATAGGCCCATATCCCTTTTAAATGTTGAACCTAAGGTGTTGGCTAAACTTTTGGCGACCCGTCTCCTTTCGGTTCTCGGGGATTTGGTCCATCCGGATCAGTCTGGCTTTATCCCGCATCGAAACACTGCTCTGAATTTACGTCGCCTCCACGGCGTGCTGGCGAGGGCGGGGCGTTTGACTGAACCGGCCATTTTGGCGTCCTTGGATGCCTCCATGGCCTTTGACACTGTGGAGTGGCCCTATTTATGGGCGACTCTTGAGAAATTCGGATTCGGGTGCGAGTTTATTAGCTGGGTTAGACTATTGTACGCGGAACCTCTGGCACAAGTTGTAGTGAACGGTAGAGTGTCGGCTCCCTTTTCCTTGGGCAGGGGTACCCGTCAGGGTTGCCCCTTGTCCCCTCTGTTGTTTGCGCTCGCTCTTGAACCGTTGGCGGCCTGGCTCCGTTGGGAACCATCCCTTAAAGGGATTCGTTGGGCCCCGGACTTCGAAGACCGTGTCTCGCTTTATGCGGACGACATCCTCTTGTATCTTACTTCCCCTCGCAAGTCTTTATCTGTTTTATTTGACGTTCTTGCGTCCTTTGGCGCTAACTCAGGCCTCGTCATCAACTGGGCTAAGTCCTGTGTCTACGTTTTATCTGGTATCTTGCCTCCGTTGCCGAGTAGACTTCCTCTTCAGGTGGTCCGGGATGGCTTCAAATATTTGGGGGTTTTTGTTACCTTGGACCCGTCCCTTCGTTTTGATCGTAATCTCCTCCCCCCGCTGCTTAGGCTCCGTTTGGACGTTGCCCGTTGGCGCAAACTTCCCTTGTCTCCCCTGGGTCGGGCTGCCCTGTTTAAGATGATGTCATTACCGCGGTTTCTCTACGCTCTCCAGAATTCTTACGGTCCTATCCCTAAGGCCTATTTTCGGGAGATTGAGAGCCTTCAGAGGCAACTTATTTGGGATGGGCGACCGCGCATTGCTCTCGCGAAACTTTCCATCCCATGGTATGATGGGGGCATGGCGCTCCCCGATGTTAAGAGATACTACTGGGCTTCCCATCTGTCCGCTATTAATCACGCTATGTTCTCGCCAGGTCGTAATCCGGCGTTTGAGATGGATAAACTTCAGCTTCCGGGAGGCGACTTTAACAGAGTGCTCTATTCTCGCTCCGCTGGGCGCCATCTTGTGGGGCCTACTTTGATTGCTTTGTCGGTGTGGCGTGCCGCGAATGTGAGCCTGGGCTGGGAGGATCGCTTGACGTTGGCGACGCCGCTTTATGCTTCAGAACGTCTGGGCGGTCTTTGGTCTTCTAAGGGTTTTGACCGTTGGGAATTGATTGGGATCTCTAAGGTGGGGGATGTGTACTCTAAGGGTTCTGTACGCCCGTTTCAGGCCCTTCAGGCTGACTACGGCCTGAGTAGTCGGGAATTCTTTCGTTATTTACAGGTCAGGCACGCTTTGGTTTCGGTATTTGCTCCTGGTGAGATTCCGCCTGACTCTTCCCCCCTTGAAGACCGTATCCTTGACGAACATCTTCCTGATAGCACTATCTCCCTGATCTATAAAAAGTTGATTAACAATCGGACTGACTTGTTGGCCCGACTTCGGGAACAATGGGTGGGAGATGGGTTGGAACTGGATGATGAGGATTGGCAGTCGGCCCTCTCCTCCCCGAAGGAGGTAGCTATCCCGGCTCGACTCCGTCTGGTCCAATTGAAGATCCTACATCGGGTGTACGTGACGGGGCCGCGACTGATGGTGATGGGCTTTTCCTCCGATGGATTGTGTAAGCGTGGATGTGGTTTGCGTGCTACTTTCCTGCATATTCTTTGGGAGTGCCCGATGGTGGTTGCTTATTGGGTGGCTGTGCTTGATCTGATGACTGTGGTGACAGGGATGTCCTTGCGTCCGGAACCTCGTCGCTGTCTTTTGAATGTTTGGGAGCCCACTGATTATTCGGTGGCACAGACTAGATGGGCCACCCTGGGCTATATGATTGCGAAGCGAGATATTGCGCAACTCTGGGGGGCCTCCAGGCCCCCTGCCCTCTCGCAATGGGAGGATAACATGGATTGGTCCATGTTCCGTGAGAAAACCGTCTATGTGGCCAGGGGCAGACCCAGGGCATGGGTGAAGGTGTGGGGTCAATGGAATGAATACCGTGGCGACATTTGTACTCCTCCCCTTGTGGACACTATCGGGATTACCCTGTCTCCTTAGGCTGGCGTTCTCGGAACCTTCATATGGGGATTGAGCTGGTGTTTCCGGCTCCCCCCCCCCTACTTCCTGATCTCTGCGCCCCTTCCCCCCCCCCCCCTCCGAACTCCTTGGTGCTTAGAATTTTGCTACTGCACTTCCGTTGCTGTCCCCCCCCTTGCGTCCCTTGGGCTGACCTTCAGTGATACACTCTCGCCTTTTTGTATGTTTGTTCTTTTATAAACATAAAACCTGTTTTTTGCTCTGTATATTATGTGGAGTATTGCATTGTTGATTGACTGTTACCTCTGCGGGCATATATGATGTATGTCTACTCCTTTTTAGCGGCTGGCCCGTGTGGTTGTAGGCCCATCCTTGTACCTTCTTGCTTGCTCGAATAAAGGTTTTAAAAAAAAAAAAAAAAAAAAAATAATAATCTCTTAAAGTGTCGAAAAATGCAGAACTGCACAGACACTTAAGAGAGAAATAAAGACAGATAATGCAGCCTATATCCACAGGCTACACTGTCCAGTACTTCAACTAGAAATTCCACCAAAAATCCACAAACAGGAAAGCCTGTCCAGATTTCCCTTGCTTTAACAGCAAAAACCCTCTGGAATGATAGAGAGGAAGACATGGACAGACAAGCCCATAGGCTGCCATTATGTGGCTCAGAGCAGGATACTGTGCCTTTAAGAGAACTTTCCAGAACTTCACAGTATCCCAGAATGCACTGCAGGTCCCTTTTACTTTCAGTCCTTTTTTCCGGCTCCTGCAAGCAGGACCCTGGAGCATTGAGCTCTCCTTTTTCAAGGGTTTATTGGTGATATTTTTTCACTTTTTCAAAGTTATTTGAGTGCTTTTCTTGAAGTACTTTGCTGTTTCTTCCTGTTTGTCTTTGCGTGCACTCTTTATTGTGAAATATGCCTGCATTATTTGACAAATGCCCGGAGTGTTCCAGGAAGAAGGCCAAGTCTGACCCACACGAGGTGTGTATCATCTGCCTTCCTTCATCCCATGTCCCTGAGGAGTGTGACATCTGCCAGGGTTTCTCTAGCAGGACCCTGAGGGATAGGATGAAGATCAGGCTTCAGGGCCTTGAAGATAGAAGACGGAAGGCACAAGGTGGGTCTGGAGGGGCTTCATATGCCCATGCTGAGGCCCCTGGGGGGCTCCCCAGGGGCAGAAAGACCAGCAAACGTCCCCACTCTCCGTCGGCGTCGATTGCACCGACCACGACGTCGAGAGGGATGACTGCAGTCTGTTCCCCGTCTCCCCAGGGCTCTGGGTCGAGGCGACGTCGACGTTCGGCGTCGAGGGACCTGAACAGGCCACCGTCGAAGTCTCCAGTGACGATTTCGTCGTCGTCTTCGTCGGCATCGTCGTCGAGTATTCGACGTCGAGAGGCCCGGCGTCGGCGCTCGCCGTCGAGGCGACACCGCCGTTCGCCGTCGGCAAAGAGGAGAAGGTCGTCGTCGAGGGGATCCTTGACGTCGAGGAGAAGGTCGCCGTCGAGGCGAAGGTCGCCGTCGAGGCGTAGAAGGTCGCCGTCGAGGCGTAGACGGTCGCCGTCGAGGCATAGGAGGTCGCCGTCGAGGCGTAGAAGGTCGACGTCGAGGCGAAGGCATTCGCCGTCGAGGGATCGGCGCTCGCCGTCAAAGAGGCGAAGTTCACCATCGAGGGGCCGACGCTCGCCGTCTGGTCGCCGTTCTTCGACGCCGGGAAGGCGCGGAAGGAGTTCTGGCGCCAGGAGTCGATCTGGCAGGCGTCAAGTACCTATGGAGTACTTTCCAAAGTCCCAGCCTAGTAAGGAGGGCGGTTCACCGGGCTCGGTGTACTCTGTTGTGTATACCCCTGCTAGGCCGAAGACAGTTACTCCTCCTCCTCCTCCTCCGTTACCGAGAGGACTTCCTCCGCGGGCTCCCACCCCGCCTCCACTTCCGCCTGCTCCGCAGCCTCAACCACAACCCCAGTTGCCGGCTGACAAGCCTCCTCCGATTCCTCCGAGGACCGGTTCATTGCCACGATTTCCTACTCCTCCTAAGGGGACCCCTCGGCCGAGGGCTCCATCCAAGCCAAAGTCTACCGTCCCGGTGGAACCGGCAGGGCGACCGAAGCCAAGGAAGTCGCGCTCCCGCTCCGGACGGAGAGGGAGGTCACGCAGTCGTCACAGATCCTCTACGAGGTCAAGATGGCGCCACAGGAGGCGCGGATCACGGTCCCGCACGGACTCTTCCAGGACCATGTCCTTCTCCCCGACCTTATCAGACTCCCCGGGGACGAGGGTGTCTCCCGTGGATGACATCAGCACGTTCCAGGATGTTCTCTTGAGGGGTGCTGCGAAATTGGGAATCACGGTGACGGCTCCAACACCTACGACGTCCGTGATTTTTGAGACACTTCACAAGAAGCATTTGTCTCGTCCTCTACTACCGCTCGTGCCAGGATTGGTAGAACCAGCGGAGGAGCTGTTCCTTACGCCTGCAACGACAAAAGCCGCTCCGTCCCGTCTTCTGAAGAAGTACAGGGCCCCGGATTCCAACCCGGCTTTTCTGAGGATTGACCCTGTTCCGGACTCCGTGATAGTGACGGCGGCCAGGAAACAACACTCTACCTCTCCGTCATCTACCGTGCCTCCGTATAAGGAGAGCCGATGGATCGACTCAAATAGCAGGAAGGCCTGTGATACGGCCTCTACGTCCATGAAGGCCGCTAGCGATGCGGCTCTGCTAGGGCGGTATGATCGTGCCCTGTGGGAATCCCTCCAGCAGTTCGCGGACCTCCTGCCACGAGATAGGAGGGAGGATTTCCTGGAGATCCAGAAGGAAGGGAGGCTGGTCTCGAACCAGGTCATCAGCGCGGCTGCTGATGGCTCTCTTTTGGCGGCCCATGGGTATTGTCATGGGATCAACCAGCGACGCCATGCCTGGCTCAGGCTCACATCACTTAAGCCGGAGGCCCAGCAGCGAGTGCTAATCTGCCCTTCTCGGGGAAGACCCTGTTCGGGAAACATGCAGATGATGAGATGGCCCGCATGAAGGTGGAGGCCGAGACTCTGACGGCTGTGGGCTTGGAGAAGCCCAAAGAAAAGAAAGCCTACCGCCCGTTCCAGAGACGGTTTGGGGCGCAGGGCAGAGGGCAAGGACAGGCTTCGGGACAGCAGCAGCAACATCAGCAGCAGTTCTGGAGGCCCTTCCAAAAGCGCCAGAAGGGTAGAGGAGGTTAACAGTCCTCTACAGCGAACAAGGGCGCGGCCGGGTCTCGACCGTGAGCTGTTACTTCCACTACATCTGTTACCTGCTCCGGTGGGGGGAAGCGTTCGATTTTTTCTGGCAGAGTGGAGAAAAAGTACTCAGGACAAGTGGGTGCTGAATATTGTTTGCAATGGATACAGTCTTCGGTTCACCAGCCCGCCTCCATCAATTCCTCCGGTCATCTCGCAGTTTCAGCTTCGCGAACTCCAGGCGGAGGCCGATATCCTGTTAAGGAAAAGGGCGATAGAAGACGTACCTCTGTCTCAAAGAGGAAGAGGTCTGTACTCCCGGTTCTTCCTGGTTCGCAAAAAGGACAAGAACGAGTTCAGGCCCATTCTGGATTTGCGACAAGCAAACAAGTGGATTCGCAGAGAGAAGTTTCGCATGCTGTCGTTGCATCAGATTTATCCTCAGCTGCAACGGGGAGACTGGCTGTGTGCCACAGACCTACAGGATGCATACTTCCATGTGCCCATTGCACACAAACACAGGAAGTTCCTGCGATTCCAAGTCGGCGCCGATCATTATCAGAAGAACAGGGTGTTTGTCTACCCTTACCTGGACAATTGGTTGATCAAGGCTTCCTCCTTCTCGGAAGCTCAAGCGCACTTCCAGAAGACGTGTGTTCTCTTGGACAAGCTGGGGTTGCACATCAACATGTCCAAGTCTGTCCCGACTCCGGTCCAGTGCATCCAGTACTTGGGAGCCACCATCAATACGCTGTCAGCAAGCGTGTCTCCTTCGGAGGAGCGACGATTATCACTCCTTCGGAAGGCTCAGGCTCTTATGACCACTCCATCTACAACAGTGAGGATGGTGTCTTCTCTACTGGGATCGATGGCCTCTTGTATCTTCCTCACGCCACACGCGCGACTTCACATGAGACCATTGCAGGAGTGCTTGGAGGATCAGTGGGATCATAGGAAAGGGTCTTGGGATGACAGGATACGACTGTCTCTACATGCTCTTCAGTCTCTGAAGTGGTGGTGTTCGGCAGAGAATCTCCTGAGAGGGGTTCCCTTCCACAAGGACATTCCCACGCAGACTATCGTGACGGATGCGTCTCTCCACGGCTGGGGGGCGCACTCCGGAGACTTACAGATTCAAGGGACGTGGTCCCAGAAGGAGTCCACGTACCACATCAATTTCCTGGAACTCAGAGCTGTTCACTTGGCGCTGAAGGCCTTTCTTCCGTCCTTCCAGACCAACTCTCTTGCAAACGGACAATACGACCACGATGTATTACCTCAACAAGCAGGGGGGCTCGAGATCGCGCACCCTGTCGCAGGAGGCGCAGGCGATCTGGCACTGGCTTCTGGCCAGAGGACTGACGATAACGGCTACCCATCTACCAGGTGTGCAGAATGTTCAGGCAGACGCACTGAGCATACTGATTCAGGAAAATCACGAGTGGGTCATAAACGACGAAGTACTAGGAGAAGTCGTCGCAAGGTGGGGGACTCCAGATGTAGATCTGTTTGCCACCGCCGAAAACAGCAAATGCCGAGACTTTACCTCCAGGTACTACCATCCGGGGACGCTGGGGAATGCGTTATGGATCAACTGGTCGAACAGCTTTCTCTACGCTTTTCCACCCATTCCCCTGATTCCGACGGTTCTCATCAAGCTGTCCCAGTCCAGGGCGCGGATGATACTGATTGCCCCGGAATGGCCCAGACAGTGGTGGTTCACGGACCTGCTTCACCGGTCTCTCCTTCCTCACATGAAGCTGAAGTGCCGGCCGGACCTTCTCACGAAGTTCGGGGGGAAGATGTTGCACCCCAACCTCTCGTCTTTGAGTTTGGCGGCATGGCTCCTGAGATAGTGCAATATGGCCATTTGAATCTCCCAGAAGATTGCATGGACATACTGAAGGAGGCTAAGCGACCTTCCACTAGGACTTCTTATGCTTACAAGTGGAAGAGTTTTTGCATCTGGTGCAAGTCCAAGAACTATGACCCGACGACATGTAAGGAAAATGTCATCCTTCCATATCTTCTTCATCTGGCGCAGTCTGGCCTTAATGTCCATTCCATTAAGGTTCATCTGGCTGCATTGACTGCCTACAGGAAATGCCCTTCACAGACTTCCTTCTTTCAGATCCCTGTGATCAAGGATTTTTTGGAAGGCTTGAAGAAAGTGTTCCCTCCTGTCCGGCTTCCTTCGCCTTCATGGGAATTGAATGTGGTGCTGTCCAGCTTGTTGAAGGAGCCTTTTGAACCTATTCATAAGGCTTCATTGCAGCACCTGTCCTGGAAGGCGGCGTTCCTCGTGGCCATTACATCGGCCCGCAGGGTGAGTGAAATTCAGGCGTTGTGTTGCCAAGAACCTTATACTGTATTTCATGCTGCTAAGGTTGTTATGCGTACTCACCCTAAATTTCTTCCTAAAGTTATATCTGACTTTCATGTTAATCAGACCATAACTTTACCTACGTTTTTTCAGAATCCTTCCACTCCAGCGGAAAGGTCCCTGCATTCCCTGGATATCAGGAGGGTGTTGAAATTTTATCTGGATAAAACCAAGGATATTCGTAGGTCAGACCAATTGTTTATCAATTATGGATCAGTCAGGACCGGTCTTGCTACCTCAAAACAGTCCATCTCGAGGTGGAATGTGTCCTGTATACAATTGTGTTACCAAAAGGCTAATAAGACCTTAGGGGGTAAACCTAAGGCTCATTCCACCAGGGGCAAAGCTGCCACGACTGCTTTGCTCTGTAATGTTCCAATTGCAGAAATCTGCAAGGCGGCCACTTGGAAGTCGGTCCATACCTTTGCTAAGCATTACTGCCTGGAAACTGATGCCAGGGCAGACGCTCAGGTTGGGCAGGCTTCGCTGTGAAATCTGTTCGCACAGTAGTGGTGTTATTTCTCTTTTCTCCACTGCTGCTTTGGTGTGGGGATGGGCTTGCCATTCTATTCACTAGATTATGACTATACACAGAGATCCCCTACTACAGAAGGGGTAGTTTCTGTCCTGTAACTCCAGTTCTGTAGTAGGGGTATCTCTGTTATAGTCATAAGCGCCCGCCCTCCTCCCCGGTGGAGAGAGATATTCATATAAGGAATGCTACAGGTCTGGCGTGTTATGCCTTCAAAAAGAACTGAAAGTAAAAGGGACCTGCAGTGCATTCTGGGATACTGTGAAGTTCTGGAAAGTTCTCTTAAAGGCACAGTATCCTGCTCTGAGCCACATAATGGCAGCCTATGGGCTTGTCTGTCCATGTCTTCCTCTCTATCATTCCAGAGGGTTTTTGCTGTTAAAGCAAGGGAAATCTGGACAGGCTTTGCTGTTTGTGGATTTTTGGTGGAATTTCTAGTTGAAGTACTGGACAGTGTAGCCTGTGGATATAGGCTGCATTATCTGTCTTTAATTCTCTCTTAAGTGTCTGTGCAGTTCTGCATTTTTTGACACCTTAAGAGATTATTTTTGATTGCTCCGGGGTCCACGCACGTGGGCGGGACTATTCACTAGATTATGACTATAACAGAGATACCCCTACTACAGAACTGGAGTTACAGGAAAGAAACTATTCCTTACCTCACAACAAAGCCTATGCAAATACACACACACCCTCCAGGAAGGCTTCCCTTAGTTCACTCCGTCTGCAGCCCTCCATAGCCTCAGGATGATGTCCTTGCAGGGTAGGGGTCAACAAAAGGGAAACAGCTACTGCTGCTCCAGTGGGGCCTGAGATATAGATGGCCCATATCCAAAAGTCCTGCTTCCCCTGACAGGTCCCCGCATGCTCTCACCTTACCCCACCCACCATTGCCTGAATGTGATGGCCTGGCAGGGGAGGGGTCAAGGGAAAGACACTGCTGCACCACTCCACTGGGGGCCGAGGTAAGAATGACCCAATAAATAGAGCGTCAATTTTGAAGTGTGGAAATCGCACTTGAATGGTATTCAAATGTAGCAAGTTCACGAAGTGGGTGGTGCTGCTGAAGTTAACTCCCTGGGCCCGGGGTTAGATAATGTAGCCAAGCGTCACTACCCTTGAGAGTGAGGCCCCTTCAGCGTACTCAAAGGATGTGTTCATTGGATTCATTCAAATGACAATTGTCTTCAGATTTTATGCATAAGTGGTTTATTTTCTATGGTACGTTGATTTGCATATTATTTCATCATAATGTTTCAAAAACATATATTTTGTTCCGCCAATGCATTTCGGGCATTCGCCCTTCTTCAAGGGACTTTTTTGTTATTTAAAAAAAAAAAAAGGCCAATCACGCTCCATGCAAACGCGGCCTCAGCCTATCGCAGCAGGTTTTACAACATGAGGCGTCACATGACCTCATTCACCCTATCCACTCATTTAACGCAGATGGCAAGTATTCACGGAACACTGCCGAACTTCACAGCAGAACGAAGCACCAGAGCTCGATTCACTTTCACTAACACCCGGTAAGCAAAGTTCCGAGACCGTTTCTGATATTTAAATAGCGCTTCATGCGCATATTTCGCCAAGTAGTTATGATACGTTTTGTATTCTCACAGAAAGTCGACCTTATTACAATACTGACCGTTACGCAATGTCTAGCTTCGATTGCAGGTCAGTCGAGTACACTCGTTATCACCTGACTTCTAAGGTTTTACGACGTACCACGCCATGATACTACACTCCCCCGTGTCCATATATCCGCCACACAACCGCATGGTGGGGGTTCCCCGTCCATAGAGCCTCGCCATCACACTCCTTGTCACTCGATTTTGATTAAAGGCACAATCACATTCTTACATTTTTCCATCCGTCACGATTTTACCATCCGCGATTATTTCTTTCACTACATATTACAGTTCTATCACAGTTTCACCCATAACCTGCCCCACTAACGTTAACCGCGTGTTTTATGACTAACACGAGCACAGGCATGATGATAAAGTTGTTTGATGGTTTATGCCTTCGGCATACGAATTGATTACGTGTTACACTTGGTTACTTCGCAGGAAAAAGCCCCCTGAAGAAGGTCGAATGCCCAAAATGCATTGGGCGGAACAAAATTTATGTTTTTGAAACATTATGATGAAATAATGTGCAAATCAACGTATCATAGAAATAAACTACTTATGGATAAAATCTGAAGACAATTGTCATTTGAATGAATCCAATGAACACATCCTATTGAGTGCGCTGAAGGGACGTCACTCTCGAGGGTAGTGACGCTTGGCTCCAATAAATAGAGCAACACCTGGCCGCCATTAAGGCAGACTGTCACACTTAACACCTTCGCCCCGCACACCACAGGCTGAAGTGCGATGGCCTGGGAGGGCAGGAATGAAGCTGAGGCCCTTTATAAACTGGCCCACATGTCACCTTTAGGCACGGGTCTATTGGCCAATGCCGACTGCCTGCCTTCCCAATCCAACCCTAACAGAAAGCCAGGGAGGTTCACTGTCATGTCTAGGAGCAGTATAAGTGAAGAAGTCCTCACCTCTCAGGAGGTAAGGTGCATCATAAGCCTCTAATTCGCTATGGAGAAGCCTCTCGCATCCAATATATCACACATCGCTACAACCCAATCTGACAGAGCCTAAACTTAACCAAGCCTCATCTGCATAGAAGGTGAAAAAAACACCTTTCCAGACTGCACACTCGGGACTCTGCCATGTTTAAGTCGGTCCCTCGGCAGGCAGAGTGTTAGTAGGAAGTTAGAAAGAAACTAAAGATGAACAGGAGCCTCAAAGAACTCAGAGTGGGCTGGAGGATTGGGGAAATTGAGAGTTAGAAAGGGTTAGAAAGAACCTTAGACGACACTGGGTGAGCAGGAGCCTCAAAGAACTCACTGTGGGCAGGAGGATTGGGGAATCGAGGGTTAGTAGCAGGCCCATAGCCTGAAGTATATGTTTAGGGAGGGCATGCCCTTCAGCAAAGAACAAACACTAAAGCTGTGCTCTATAAGTACATTCTTTCCCAAATACTGGTTGTACTACTAAATAATGACCCTCAGAATATCGTGGTACAAGAATAAAGAGGGCAGAATATTGAAAGATAAGTGCCTTGGAGATATATATATATATATATATTGTGTAGGTACATATTTGTGGAGAAGGTATAGAAAAACTGTACTCACTTGCCCGATATTTTGGATTCGATATTCTGTCCTCAATATTCTGTGCCATCGATATTCTGGTTTCGATAATAGAGTGCACACTGTGTGAAAGATTTTTTACGGTACATATTAAAGCACACGCCATTAAATTTTCAAAATCCAAATTTAAATCCTATCAATTCATTGATATTTAAAGTTGAAGGGTGTAAAGTTGTAAAGGAGGATGACTCACAACTTTGTATATTTTTCGAAACTGTTCAATCTTTGTGCAATATAAAGCTTATCAAGTTCTTTTTTTCTTATGAAATGTGGTGGCCTTAGCTCAAAGCCCTCCTTCAGAACCTCTTACTTCAAGTGGTGGATGTCCAGCCACCACGCTCAAAATGTATTTTCTGGAGGATGTCCTACCCAGGACATTCAGCATCAAGAATTCATCAAATCTAGAAGCCCCGAAAGGATGAACCTCACTTCACGTAAATTTAAGAAACTTCATCTGCTTAATATAAAGTGGAGTTTCATAATTCCGACAAACTTCATAGATTAAATTTTATTATGACTCAGTGCTAATTTAGAATAACATTACAGAGAGCTTGGGGCAAAGATATTAAGAACATTTTGTGAAACTAGTAGCAAACAATATGTTTTACACATTTATGGGATGGAACAATGCTGAACACTAAATAGAATTTAAATGTCATATTAGAGGTGATGTTGGAAAGATTCCAGAATTAATTTCACAATGAGGTTGTTACAAAAGATGGATAGTTCAATAACATTTTATCAAAAGCACCAGTCAAAACTGCATGGACTTGAAAGCAGCCTCCAACATTGGCATACACCCCTCATAGTTACAGGCAGGTTGTGTAAAAGGTGTTGTACAAAAGAAGATCATGGTTAAACATCAACCAGTGAGACAGGTAGGCATGATAAAGGATAGGCGATTGTATGAGGCCGGGATGGGTCCAATTGAGGCCTGTGGCTTGGCTGAGGACACTATTTCTCCAGTTGGAGGAGTTATAGATGGGGAGGCAGCAGCACTGCCTCTAATGCTCCGGGTGGTGGTTTTAGGACCCTTCTCTGTTTTAACATCTTTCCTTGATGCTGCTCGCATTGTACCTCCCATTTGGATGCTACAGAGTCGTCCACCTCCAGAATTTTGAACATCTCTACTCTTTCACATGCAGTAGACTCCTTGCATAGCACCTTCAAGGTGGCACCCTCTATGTGGCTTACATTGCTTGGACGAGCATGCACTTTTCTGAGTGGTGAATGTAGAAAGCATGGTAGCCTACCATATGCACTAGAAAAGTAAAATATTTACTTGCAGGAGCATATACACTTTAGATGAAAACATGCCTTCTTTCCAAGACAACTATACCGCCGCACATCCCGGCAGCAGAACCTGGAATGACAGTCACACCCTCAAGCTCAATCTTAAGTTTACAATCCACATATTGGAAACAACCCAAACAGCAAATTACTTTTGCTAAACAGGTATGATAAGAAGAGCTGACCTATGCGTTGCTGGGTTAATATATGGTTATGTAAGTTTATAAATAATATTTCTGGCCCACATTAATACTAATACCATAACACTCAGTGGTCCACACCCAACAGTAACTTACACCTCTTACATTCTATTAAGATATATATGCTACAAGGGTTGTCCATCAGAATTACTCTGCAGACAATAAACCAGACGGCACCATATATAGGCATGGAATAACAGAAGAGATCTGTCAGACACTTTAGGTCAATTGAAGGACATTAATTTAGTACATGGTTTCCGGTTCCTTCCTCACTGGTAGACCACAGCAAGTCACACTACCACCGTTCCTCTCAGAACCCACAAAGATCAGCCCCACCCTCTTCAATGTCTACGTAGTCCAACTTGCTGCCATAGTCAGGAACCACAGACTCAACATCATCTCTGACGCTGATGACACCCAGCTGATCCTCTCCCTCACCAACAAGCCCACAATCGCCAGAAACAACTTCCACGAAGGGTTGAAGGCTGTCGCCACCTGCATGAGAGACAGCTGCCTCAAGCTCAACTCGGACAAGACGGAAGTCCTCATCTTGGAGCCCAACACCTCTGCTTGGGAAGACTCCTGGTGTCTCGCTGGCTTAGGAACCCACCCTCAGACCAACACAACCTGTGGCATCATACTGGACTCCTCACTCACTATGAACCACAAGATCAACACTGTTTCCTCATCAAGCTTCCACACTCTTCACCTGCTTTGATAGACCTGTAGATGGATCCCCACTGAGGTCAGAAAGACAGCAGCAGACTTGACTTCAGCAACTCACTCTACACAGGCGTCACCCAGAAACTCCTCAGGAAACTACAAAACGTTCAAAATGCCACAGCCAGACTGGTCCTCAACATCCCCTGCAGCAGCCACATGTCCGAAAACCTATGAGAACTTCACTGATTCCCAGTCAGCAAAAGAGTCACCTTCAAGCTCCCCGAACACACTTACAAAGCCCTCCACAACGCCGGGCCAGCATACCTAAACCACCACCTCTCGTTCTACGTACCCACCAGACACCTCTGCTCCGCCCAACTGGCCCTTGCCACTGTCCCTCAGACCAGCAAGACCAGGACCGGAGGAAGATCCTTTTCCATATTTCGCCGCTAAAACCTGGAACAACCTACCTCTTCACCTCAGGCTATCACCGTTGCTGACCCAATTCAGGAAGGATCTTAAGACCTGGCTTTTTTAATAAACCGCATCGCCCAATTGGACATGTAGCTCCCCCCACCCCAGTGCCTTGAGACTCTCACGGGCGAGTAGCCACACCATACAAGTACTGATTGATTGATTGATTTATTGAGGTCTCAAATATCTATACACTATGGTCACCACCTCCTTACATCTCACAGTGGCTTTCAGATATGAGATGACAGTATCAATGCACATCCCAGCAAATCTCCCCATTTCGCTCTCCTTTCAACAATGCCAGCTCTGGCCCAGAACTATGCACTTTCGGGAAGATGTACTAAGATTTTGTGTTGGGGTAAGTCACTTTTGTGGTGAAGTGCAGAGGTAACATAATTTTTCCTATTTCTTAAGCAATGCTAAGCCACTTTGTGTGGCTTTGTGTAGTTTGGTAAATACAGAGTAATGCAAGGCAGTGCATATTGCTGCCTCTTGTTACCTTACGCTGGGATGGTGTTCCATGTGTGGAGCATGCACTTTCCCATGCATCCTCCCATGAATGTTAGCCTATACCCAGATTTACCAAAGCTAATAAACGGGGAATGCATCAAAATGCTATGCCTTCCGCAGTGAGGTATACCAAGCAGAAATCTCTTTTTTTCTCCTTGTTATTTCCTCATTCTATATGTGCTGAATTCTGTAGCACACATACACAGAAGAATATGCCTCTAAGGATTGTTTTTGAGCATGAAGGTGTTCCTTCCTGCTCAAAAACTGCTTGGCGCTATTCAGTATACAGTGTGCCAATGCTAGGAGACAGCAAATATGTATTTCTACTGCCTGCCTTTCACACAACTCAGTGCAGCATAAAATGTAAGTAAATCTGCCACAAAAGTTCTGATTGGACAACCCAGTGAGGTAACCAGCTAAGCATATTATAATCATAAGCCATACCATAGAGGGACCTGAAGACCTGTTAGAAGATGCCAGCATACTGAAAACCCATAAACTGTACGTCTGTGTCTTGTAAACCTCATCATCCATCAGACTGCAACGCGCTGCATCTCAGAACACGATAAGCGCTCCTCGGTGATCATCACGCACGACACGGAAACACTTTCCACGTAGGATTACAAAAGAAAGACTGCACACTTCCAACCACACCCCACCTTATATGGCGTAGTTTGCTGCCCATGTAGGTAAGAGCTTCAGTCCCCAACATAGGGATTGTAGGCATTATACAAATGTGCAATACAATACAATCTTTTTCATTTGTGTATCACCAAGATTTGATTTGATCCTATTAAAACATTTGTTTCCATCACACTTCAAAATTATAAAACAAAATGCGCTTAATTTCTGCTTTTAAACCTGCTGGTATATATTGAATTATTTGCACAGTTCATTCGCATGCATTTAAAGTTTTGTTTATTAGAAACAGATTGACATCCTATAGTATTTCTTTTCACACTCCCTGTACGTAAGGCCACTGGAATTATGTGATTCTGCAGCTGCTGCGTTTTCCACATAAATTTGAATTTGTCACTGTTGCCACATAATTCATCCTCTACTGCGTAGTCTACATATTTTAACAAAAAAACAAATTTTGTTTCTTGCTTAAACAGATCAAAAGTTACTAAAAATGCTGCAACGTGTGCTACCGTGAAGTAGAAGGCTCTTTGCAATGGTTGACAGGCCACCTTTCAGTTACTTACAGCTGTATTTGGATGTGGAACTGGTAATAATGAAGTGACACTATCGCAAAATGTCCCACATTAAGGCGCATATTTTTTTTCTCCACTAATTTAGTCAACATTGCCGCATAATCTAGGCCTCCCTTGCTGCATAAATCCAGTGGCCCTGTCTGTACCCAGAAAGATGGTCAAACATTTCACTTTACAAAATCCTCTCATATTGTAGTCAAAGAAAGAAAAGTAAAAACAGCTCCACCTTAAAAGAATAACCAGCAATTTGGCAGAAAAAAAGCCTGACGTTCAACCTGTCTGGGAACATGCAGCACATGTAACAAGATAAGAAAACAAATTTAAAAGGCATTTTTCTTGCTCATTCAGTTTCTGAACTCCGGCATCTGTATACTGCGCCACAGTAGAGGCTGCTACTCAACAGGCATGAGGGGGGGGGGAGGGGGTGGAGGGAGGAGGGAGGTAATTAAAAATAAATTTTTAAAAAACACTTAGCTGGATGCGGCCAGGCCCTGCCTTTCCTCCGTCCTCGTGTCCTCTTCCTGGCTTCTGTGGTGTCTTGTAGCACCCAGGCTCACCTGAGCCAATCACAATACTGTAATGCAGCTTTGTGATTGTTGGGCACCCAGGCTTCCCTGAGCCCATCGCAATGCTAGAATGCAGTGTTGTGATTGGTCTGAGCTACGTGGTTCGCTCTCAAACAGGGAATGGGTCTCTGGGAATGTTCTCCACCCAGGCTGTAATGCAGCCTATGTGTAGAACATCCAAAGCGTGCATTAATGTTTGGCCGGCCCCTGAGAGCCGGACAAATATTCACGCGCACTTAGGTGGGTGCCACCACTGCTCCCCCAGCTTCTAAACAACCCAGTCTGCCCCCAAACAACTGAACCAGTACGTTTAAATAAAATGGTAATGACGTTAAGTTATTATAATTTTATTTTTCCATTTTTAATTGCTTACTCAGTAAACAGTGGGGCGATGCTCCTCCGCCTTAGCAGAGGCGCTTCCACTGCTGCGCCACCTGCCTTGGTCATTTTGGGGTGGCCCAAGTTTATTATGGGCTGACTCGTCCCTCAAATGCCCATTACCCCCAGCTATGGCCCTGATTAGTTGGACCCTTAGAGTACACAGGGTGAGCAGAAGCCTCAAATACCTCACAGAGGGCTGGTGGATCAGGGAATTGAGCGTTAGAAGGAACTTCAGAGGACACAGGGTGGCCAGTAACCTCAAAGAACTCACAGTGGACTGAAGAATCGGGAATTGAGACTAGTAGGAAACTTAGAGGACTCCGGGTGGGCAGGAGGCTCAAGGGTCGCACAGTGGGTTGGAGGATCGGGGAATTGAGGGTGTGTAAGAACTTTAGAAGACACATGGTGTGTAGGATCCTCAGAGAACTCACAGTGGGTTGGATGATCGGGGAAATGAGGGTTAGTAGGAACTTCAGAGGACACAGGGTGGGCAGTAACCTCAAAGAACTCACAGTGGACTGAAGGATCGGGAATTGAGGCTAGTAGGAAACTTAGAGGACTCCGGGTGGGCAGGAGGCTCAAGGGTCGCACAGTGGGTTGGAGAATCGGGGAATTGAGGGCGTGTAAGAATTTTAGAAGACACAGGGTGAGTAGGATCCTCAAAGAACTCACAGTGGGTTGGATGATCAGTTATTTGAGGGTTAGTAGGAACTTCAGAGGACACAGGGTGGGCAGTAACCTCAAAGAACTCACAGTGGACTGAAGGATCGGGAATTGAGGCTAGTAGGAAACTTAGAGGACTCCGGGTGGGCAGGAGGCTCAAGGGTCGCACAGTGGGTTGGAGAATCGGGGAATTGAGGGCGTGTAAGAATTTTAGAAGACACAGGGTGAGTAAGATCCTCAAAGAACTCACAGTGGGTTGGATGATCGGGGAATTGAGGGTTACTGGGAACTTTAGAAGACACGGGGTGAGTAGGATCCTCAAAGAACTCACAGTGGGTTGGATGATCGGGTAATTGAGGGTTAGTGAGAACTTTAGAAGATACAAGGAGAGCAGGAGCCTCAAAGAACTCACAGTGGTTTGGAGGATCGTGAATTGAGGGTTGGTGGGAACTTTAGAAGATACAGGGTGAGGAGGAGCCTCGAAGAACTCACAGTGGGTTTGATGATCAGTGAATTGAGGTTTAGTGGGAACTTTAGAAGATACAAGGTGAGCAGAAGCCTAAAAGAACTCACAGTGAGTTGGAGGATCGGGAATTGAGGGTTAGTGGGAACCTTAGAGAGCACAGGGTGAGAAGGAGCCTCAAGGAATGGATTGCGACAGAGCCCCATGGACCTGAGGGTAAGCCTTAAAGACCTGGAGCTGAGCCATATCAGAGATATACATTGTGCTTGGCCTTGATTGGAACTGAGCGTGAGTGAGAACCTGTGGGACTCTGTGAGTAGAAGTGTCAGAGGCTTAGTGTGAGCAGGGCCGCACATCTCTGATTTTGAACAGATATCTCCAGATCTATGGGTGAACACAACCTATGGCGGCCTTTTGGTTGTCAGGATCCCAAGGACGGACAGGAGCTATAGGGCCTGATAGTGGGCAGGGCATTCAGAGACTGAGGGTGAGTGCAGATTTAGGGACCAAAGGGTGAGCAGTGAATGAAAAGGTCGGATCTGGTGAACAATGGAGGGTTTAATGGTCCCTTGTTCAGGTCTAATTGTTTGTGAGGGTCCTGGTGAAACGTAGGTACCTGAAGCAACGCTGTGTCTTCACTAATGATGTCTTTAGATGTTTGGGTTTCATTAACTCTGGGAAGTTCAACGTTTTTTTAATGAAAGGCATAAACACGAGGGCTCACTGATGCAATTATTTTTCCTTATTAGATGATCAAATTAAGAAAGATGCTGTGTTTCAGGTGAAACGATTATTCCGATTACTTTCCGTAAAATATGTCCCACTAAACAGATTTGTGTCTGAAGCCTCGTTACCTAGTCGAGGCCGGGGTCCTTCGGTGCAGCGAGGGGCTGGCTTCTCCATTAGTTCCTGCGACCGCTCCCGAGGCCCTGACCGAGGTATTTGAGAGTCCTCCCGCCGGTGGCGCTGTTCTATTTTTCAGCCCATTAGTCCGGTACTGCTTGGCAGCCGTCCCCCCGGGCCGTAATGCCAGATAATGACCCCGCCAGGCACAGCCTGCGATAAACAGGCCAGCATATTTTAATGGACTCCCTGCTGGCTCTTGGAGTCGGAAAGGTGAAAGAACACGGCTGTAGTCAGAGGAAGCAGGACCCAGAAAAGGAAGGACTTCACACCGCTACATCTGTATGTATCTGTGTCAGTACAGGTGACTGACGCACTGCTTTAACCGTTTGGGAAAATTCACTGCTGTCCCACCATAGGAAAGTGTTGAGATCGAATGAATGAATGAAACAATGATATAGCGTATTAGACAACTATGTAGTTTCTATGCGCTCGACTGCCCGGGTCGCCATCTGCTATTACTTGAGTGAAGGAACGGACATTTAAAGTAGAAGCATCTTTCAGTTGCGCGAAGTCTCTCGAAGTGAATTTCAAAGGGTGTTGCACAGTGGGCAAGATATTAACCAAAAAATGGAAGTACGCCCATTTCAAACATACCTCTTATCACACCGTGCATGCAAAGCGAGCAAATCTGATCTTCCTTAGAAGAGTGCCTTTTACCCATTAATCCTTCTTCCATCCCTCCAGTCATCCAACCATACACCAATCTGCCTATTCAGCCACCCCTCTGCACTTCCCTTCACGTCTCCATCCATTCACCCATTAATATATTCATGTATCCTTCCATCCGTTCTTTAACCGATGCATCCTTTCACTCTTCTCCAACTATTAGTTCTTTTATCCTTCCATCCATTCACGGGTTCACCTGTCGAACTTTTCACTCTCCCGTCCCTCCTTTCAAACTTTCATCTATCAATCCTTTCATCCATCTTCCAATCATTCTTTCAATTTTCATTCTACCTTCCCCCTTTTTTCCAAACTAACTTTCAGTCCTTCTTTTCTTTCATCCTTTCCATTCTTTCTTTCACCTACCAACCCTTTTTTTCCTAACATCCTCACTTGTTCTGCTTTAACCCCTCTCTCCATGTTTCTCCTTATTTTCGTTATTTCTTTTTCCTCGTTTCCCTCACTTCAAGTCAAGAGAGACCTCTTTCATTGTATCCTCCACAGTGTTTATAGATCGAGCCTAGCAGCAGCGCACATGCGCTGCTTGCTTTGCGAGACTGCTGTAGTAGAGTATGGGCGAGAAGCCACGCCCACTCTCCTCCCATATTTTTCATTGGCTTGTTTCATTGTCTTTTATAAATGCTGCCTTTGGATTCGTTAATAGGCTTGTTAGTCACTCCTTAGTATGGCCTTATCTTCATTTGTACCCTCCCATGGCGACTGGCCCTTTTACTTCGATTGTTTCACAGGACCTATTATTTAGTCTGTACGCACTATTTACTTTATTTAGTTTATCTTACTGCAGGCCGGACATGCGCTGCTTCAGCTGAAAAAGCTTGTGTTTTCTTAAGCAGTACGGCGGCCGCCGTAACACGGGAGCCTGCTTTCAATCATTTAACCCCGCTATTATCTCGTGTCTGTTTCAAACTCCCGCCCACCCCTGCGCCCAAGTAAAATTGATTTAGAAATGATTAGCAAATTAAGTCATGTGAATTCCCGGTAGCACATACTCCTGTGCTAATGGGCTGATGCTGACAACAGCACTTCTGTGTTACATGTCATCTGTACTAAAGCCACCTGACAGGTTGTTTTGAAAAGCCAGTTTTTTTAACAACAACACCACCACCAATAATACCACCACCAATACCAACACCAACATCACCACCACCAATACCACCACCACCATCAATACCACTACCACCCCCAATGCCACCACCACCAATAATACCACTAATATCACCGCCGCCATCAATAAACCCACCACCACCACCACCAATACCACCACCAATACCAATACCACCACCAACACCACTAATACCACCACCACCACCAATACCACTACCACCACCAATACCACCACCAATACCACCACTGCCTATACCACCAATACCACCACCACCAATACCACCACCACCACCAATACCACCTCCACCACCAATACCACCACCAATAATAATATCAATACCACCACCAACAATACCGCCACCACCACCAATACTAACACCAACATCACCACCACCAATACCACCACCACCATCAATACCACCACCACCTCCAATGCCACCACCACCAATACCCCCACCTCCACCACCACCAATAACACCACTAATACCACCACCGCCATCAATAAAACCACCACCACCACCAATATCATCACCACCACCACCAATACCACCACCAATACCAATACCCCCACCATCACCAACACCACTAATACCACCACCACCACCAATACCACCACCACCACTAATACCACCACCAACAACAATTCCAATGCCACCACTACCAATAACAATTCCACCACCACCACTAATTCCACCAAAAATACCACGACCACCACCACCAATTCCACCAACACCAATACCGCCACCACCAATAATACCACCACCAATAATAATACCAATACCACCACCACCAATACCACCAATACTACCACCACCACCACCAATACCACCACCACGGATACAACCACCAACACCACCAATACCACACAACCACCAGTACCATCACCACCAATATCCCCACCAATACCACCACCACCAATACCACCACCACCCCATCACTATCAATACCACCACCACCAATACCACCAATACCAATACAACCACAATACCACCACCACCAATACCACCACCACCACAACCACCAATACCACCACCGCCAATATCACCACCACCAAGACCACCACCACCACCACTAACACCACCACTATCACCACGAATACCACCACCACCAAAACCGAATACCACCACTACCAATACAACAATACCACCACCAATACCACCACCACCATAACACCACCACCACCACCACCAATACCACGCCACCAATACCACCGCTACCAATACCACTACCACCACCAATACCACCACCACTACCAAAACCCCAATGCCACCTCCAATACCACCAATACAACCACCACCAATACCACCACCACCAATACCACCACCTCCATCACCACCAATACAACCACCACCAACATCACCACCAATACCACCACCACCATAGCACAACCAGTACCACCACCGCCATCAATAAAACCACCACCACCACCAATATCATCACCTCCACCACCACCACCAATACCACCACCAATACCAATACCCCCACCACCACCAACACCACTAATACCACCACCACCACCAATACCACCACCACCAATAATACCAGCACCAACAATAATTCCAATGCCACCACCACCAATAACAATTCCACCACCACCACTAATTCCACCAAAAATACCACGACCACCACCACCAATTCCACCACCACCAATACCACCACCACCATAGCACAACCAGTACCACCACCGCCATCAATAAAACCACCACCACCACCAATATCATCACCTCCACCACCTCCACCAATACCAATACCAATACCCCCACCACCACCAACACCACTAATACCACCACCACCACCACCAATACCACCACCACCAATAATACCACCACCAATAATAATACCAATACCACCACCACCACCACCACCAATACCACCACCAATGCCACCACCACGGATACAACCACCAACACCACCAATACCACACAACCACCAGTACCATCACCACCAATATCACCACCAATACCACCACCACCAATACCACCACCACCCCATCACTATCAATACCACCACCACCAATACCACCAATACCAATACAACCACAATACCACCACCACCAATACCACCACCACCACAACCACCAATACCACCACCGCCAATATCACCACCACCAAGACCACCACCACCACTAACACCACCACTATCACCACGAATACCACCACCACCAAAACCGAATACCACCACTACCAATACAACAATACCACCACCAATACCACCACCACCATAACACCACCACCACCACCACCAATACCACCGCCACCAATACCACCGCTACCAATACCACTACCACCACCAATACCACCACCACTACCAAAACCCCAATGCCACCTCCAATACCACCAATACAACCACCACCAATACCACCACCACCAATACCACCACCTCCATCACCACCAATACAACCACCACCAACATCACCACCAATACCACCACCACCATAGCACAACCAGTACCACCACCGCCATCAATAAAACCACCACCACCACCAATATCATCACCTCCACCACCACCACCAATACCAATACCCCCACCACCACCAACACCACTAATACCACCACCACCACCAATACCACCACCACCAATAATACCAGCACCAACAATAATTCCAATGCCACCACCACCAATAACAATTCCACCACCACCACTAATTCCACCAAAAATACCACGACCACCACCACCAATTCCACCACCACCAATACCACCACCACAATAGCACAACCAGTACCACCACCGCCATCAATAAAACCACCACCACCACCAATATCATCACCTCCACCACCTCCACCAATACCAATACCACCACCAATACCAATACCAATACCCCCACCACCACCAACACCACTAATACCACCACCACCACCAATACCACCACCACCAATAATACCACCACCAATAATAATACCAATACCACCACCACCACCACCACCAATACCACCACCAATGCCACCACCACGGATACAACCACCAACACCACCAATACCACACAACCACCAGTACCATCACCACCAATATCACCACCAATACCACCACCACCAATACCACCACCACCCCATCACTATCAATACCACCACCACCAATACCACCAATACCAATACAACCACAATACCACCACCACCAATACCACCACCACCACAACCACCAATACCACCACCGCCAATATCACCACCACCAAGACCACCACCACCAATACCACTAACACCACCACTATCACCACGAATACCACCACCACCAATACCGAATACCACCACTACCAATACAACAATACCACCACCAATACCACCACCACCATAACACCACCACCACCACCACCAATACCACCGCCACCAATACCACCGCTACCAATACCACTACCACCACCAATACCACCACCACTACCACAACCCCCAATGCCACCTCCAATACCACCAATACAACCACCACCAATACCACCACCACCAATACCACCACCTCCATCACCACCCATACAACCACCACCAACACCACCACCAATACCACCACCACCATAGCACAACCAGTACCACCACCACCAATACCACCACCATCAATACCAACACCACCAATACCACCACCACCACCAATACCACCATCACCACCAATCCAATACCACCACCACTAATCCAATACCACCAATATCACAGCCAATACCACCACCAATACCACCACCACCAATACCACTACCACCAATACCAATACCAACACCACCAATACCACCACCAAAACCGCCTATACCACCACCACCCCTATTACCACAACCACCAATACCACCACCACCATCAATACCACCAACACCAATAACACCACCACCAAAACCACCACTAATACCACCAACACCAGTACCACAAACACCAATACTACCACCAATACCATCACCACCACCAATATCACCACCAATAATACCACCACTACCAATACCACCACCACCATCAATACCACCACCACCACTACCACTACCAATACCACCACAACCAATACCACCACAAACCACTACCACAAATGCCACCACCAATACCACCACCACAATACCACCACCACCACCACCACCAATACCACCACCTCCACCAAATGCATGCTGGGTGTTGCAGTTTATCATGACTACTATAACGCATCACAACTGCATTCAAACTCATTGGTCATTACACTTACCACTCATTTGCTCCTGTGATCAAGGCCCCATGGTGGACTGAAACGCGTAAGGAAGAAGAATATTTTGAAAGACAGCACTGTGCCACCTTTATGTACTTGAAATAAACCGAGTAAACCCAGAGATTTGGCTGCAACACTCTTTTTTTGTATGGAATTCACGACAGGTGATCCATTTGGCTGGCCCTGATGTCACTGGCTTTGCTGCTGCGGTGGCTGTTTGTGTTTCTAAGGTATTAGAAGGTCGGGCCCCCCATGGACTGTGGGGAAAAGAGAAGGCGGTTTTGAGGTTACTTAACCGAATGTTGGGCGGCAGGCATTGTCTTCGCTGACCCCGCCGGACACTACACCCAAGGTCTAAGGCTGAGGCGGTTTGGGGACCCGAGGAGGTGCTTTGCTCCATCACAAGCAGGAAAATTGTTTTTTAACGAACTGTTTTGCCAAGAACCGTCTGAATCTACAACTCCCTATGCAGCACCTACCTGGACTCATCACGATGCATTCTGGGTGTTGCAGTTCTCATTCACTATTTCAACTGACAACAGGTGAGCAGTATTCTTCAGGGGGCGGAGTGTACTCTCAATGGTTAAGAGGGCGGCAGAATTTAGTTTGTTGGCTGGAAGCCTCCTGGATACTTGGGCGCTGAAGAAGGCTGATTATATTGCCGAAATGCATTCGCCACACAAGGAATAAAGCGTGCTTCCAAAGTGTTCCCCTGCGTGGTCTCTACTCATTCGTAAGAAGGAGATTTATATATATATATATATATATATATATATATATATATATATTCTCCAACTCCCTTCAACAAGGGAAACAAGTTCGCACTCACAGAAAGGTTTTAATCCCAGTTCTTCCGTTTTATTTGTCAATGTTTTTCAGCATTCCAATTTACAAAAACCAACGCGTTTCGCAACCCCCCGGTCGCTTGATCACGGCAAGTTTCACAACAAATGGCGACTCCCTCTATATTTTCAAAAGGAGGCGCCACCCCCATCATGCTGATGACCTCACTTCCTGTGTGTACACAGGAAGTGTCTTGGGAAATGTAGTTTTTTTAACATTGTTTACAATTTTTTTGCAAAAGACGATCTGTGTATCTTTCATACATTTTTTCATCACTGACAAAGCGATTTAGCCCCAACAAATATTTGTTTAGTTCGCATGTCGACATTTTGGAAAATCATATAAACAATTCAAGTTTAGTGAAGTTTTGTCTAATTATGCCCTCCAGTGGGCTAATTCAAATAAAGATGAGGAGAGTGTCATCTAATTCATAACTTTCAGGGTGTAATTTATATCCCAAAACCTATCGGGTTATCTATTTATGACCCTTAAATACACGTTATCTGTATCCATTCTAACCCTCCAGTGGGTAGTAGATATTTAGAATTATGGATTAGTGACCATTCCCAGATATTTCTGACCTGAATTCATATCAAAATTTAACCCATCCAAATTATATGCAACATCAAACCATCCCATAGTCATACAATAGATAATTTCATTCTCTATTGGGTAATCTTCAATAAATGTTAATTTACACAGATCGTGATTATTTTTGTTTTTTTTAGCAGTTTTTCCTAATTATAAAAAGAGATTACTTTGTTTACTCCAAAAAAACCATCAGTGAAAGAAAATATCCCATATGGGGAATTTCTCAGATTGAGAAGAATATGTTCAGAGGACAGTGAATGGCAAACAAAAAGTGAAGCAATGTGCCAAAGATTCAAAAAACGAGGTTACAACAATCAAATAATAAAGAAAGGATGGCAAAGAGCTAACTCAAAAAAGCGTGGAGATGCATTAACCACAAATCGGGAAAAAGGAAAAACCAACAATGAGGACATAAAAGTGGAAGACAGAAAAGTAAGATAAATTTTGGACTATACAAGAGAATCCAAACAGATTGCAAATATTCTGAGGAGGAACTGGAAACTATTACAGATGGATACAACGATTGGAAAAATAATGGGTAATCATCCCTTGATTACGTACCGAAGAGCGAGAAATTTGAAAGACAGACTGACACAAAGTCATTTTCAAGATCATACCAAAAGGAAAAAAGGCATCCAGTGGCTCAAGACCAAGGGATTTATCAAATGCCAACATTGCAAAGTTTGCCAAATTGCAGTAAGCAAAAAAGAAGTAATGTTACCGAACAAGAAAATGTGGCGAATAAACCAACTAATTGATTGTGTTAGTACTCATGTTGTATATGTATTGGAATGCCCGTGCCCTTTAAAATATATTGGGAGCACCAAAAATGAATTAAAAAAACGCATCCTGGAGCATATTAGAGCAACAACAAATAAAGATCGCAGTAACGCAATGGCGAAGCACATGGAAGTGGCACACAAGAGCGACTGGAAACTCTTAAAAACATACGCACTGGAATGCATTTTACCACATGAAAGAGGGGGTGATCAAGAAAAAGAATTGAGACGTAGGGAATCAAGACATATCCTGAATTTCCGAACAATGACCCCTTGGGGACTTAACCAGAGCGAAGAACTTTATGTTCATTTATAAACATTATTCGATTATCATAACAAACTGCATAACTGGGACTGTCAGGTGGAGGGAGGGGTGTTTAAGGTTAATTTGAATAATTTATTTTTTTGCCTTTTGTGAATGGATAACGAAAGTCTTTTTGGAGTAAACAAAGTAATCTCTTTTTATAATTAGGAAAAACTGCTAAAAAAAACAAAAATAATCACGATCTGTGTAAATTAACATTTATTGAAGATTACCCAATAGAGAATGAAATTACCTATTGTATGACTATGGGATGGTTTGATGTTGCATATAATTTGGATGGGTTAAATTTTGATATGAATTCAGGTCAGAAATATCTGGGAATGGTCACTAATCCATAATTCTAAATATCTACTACCCACTGTAGGGTTAGAATGGATACAGATAACGTGTATTTAAGGGTCATAAATAGATAACCCGATAGGTTTTGGGATATAAATTACACCCTGAAAGTTATGAATTAGATGACACTCCCCTCATCTTTATTTGAATTAGCCCACTGGAGGGCATAATTAGACAAAACTTCACTAAACTTGAATTGTTTATATGATTTTCCAAAATGTCGACATGCGAACTAAACAAATATTTGTTGGGGCTAAATCGCTTTGTCAGTGATGAAAAAATGTATGAAAGATACACAGATCGTCTTTTGCAAAAAAATTGTAAACAATGTTAAAAAAACTACATTTCCCAAGACACTTCCTGTGTACACACAGGAAGTGAGGTCATCAGCATGATGGGGGTGGCGCCTCCTTTTGAAAATATAGAGGGAGTCGCCATTTGTTGTGAAACTTGCCGTGATCAAGCGACCGGGGGGTTGCGAAACGCGTTGGTTTTTGTAAATTGGAATGCTGAAAAACATTGACAAATAAAACGGAAGAACTGGGATTAAAACCTTTCTGTGAGTGCGAACTTGTTTCCCTTGTTGAAGGGAGTTGGAGAATATAATTGAAGCAGGGCTCTGCTTGGAAGTTCGGCACCGGTGATGGGAGCGCCAGGGGATTACAAACAACTTTGAGCCAAATTGAAGAATATATATATATATATATATATGTGTATATATATGACATTTGAGATGTCATCAGTGATGTCATCAGTGATGTCACTGACCATGTCATGAGTGATGTCATAAGCAGTGCTTTGGGGGGGCGTAATTTACAGTAAGCTCAGGAAAGTATAACTGCTGAATTTCACTGGTTTTGTACGAGTGAAATCTGAAACTAACTTTAATGCCACTGTAACCTTTGTCTTTTTCAGTGAATGTCTAAGATTTTTTATATTCTATTTCCTAACTATAACGTCCCTGTAAGCTTCATTTTTTTCAGTGAATTTCAAAGATTTTTTCGTTGTTATTTTCTAACTATAAAGCCCCTGTATCCTTTATTTTTTTCAGTGAATGTCTAAGATTTTACAATTTTTATTTCCAAACTGCCGCTTTCCCACCCCACCCAGCCAAATATCCGACTCACCCGAGGTAGAGAATAGATGCACATAATGAGAGTTCTCTAGTCGGCAGGAGAATGTTCAATCGGTTCCCGCGATCCAAAGCGTCAGAATAGAGAAGGTCCAGGGCTTCAATTTAAGGGTCGCGTGAAGACTCATTAATGCGTCAGAGAACATCAAATTGTCAAACATGGAGGAAGGACTAAAAACCACTACGGGGATGACATCGGCCTATTTCAGCGGCCATCTTATAACATACACTTCGTCCAGAGTGCAAAGAGTAGATCAAAGCTTTAGTAGCTCGAAGGAATCTAAACCACCAGAAAGTCCGGCAAAAAGATAAAGAAAACACAAATGTGTCATAGAAACTCTTAAAATAGTAAAATGCACTGCCAAACCCACAAGTGGGCATTGGCTAAATAGGTTAAACTACAACAAGAATTAAAAATAAAAATAAAAATAAAGCCTGCAGATAAACAAGTCACATGGCGAGAAAAGGAGTTCCTGCGTGGGCCCCTTCCATTAGCGAACAGGACACAGGTTAGGGTCAATCACGAGTTACAAAGAACTCAAACATCGGACATAATTAAGACCCACGTGAGCAATATACAGTTAGACATACATCAGGCTCAATCAGAGATTTCAGTGTGCTCAAACCACGGACACAATAAAGGCCCTAAGTGGGCATTTTAAAGATAAATCTGGCCTCGGAGGGCCTAAAAGAACCAACCAAGAATGATAATGGAAGCTCATGGACAACACAAACTCAAGCCTGGGGATGTCAGTTACAAGATGGCATTCGCCCAAGGGCCTTCCTCATTGAGGCCCCTTTTCACCGTCAAAAGGAAGCTAAATTATTTACCCCTAGCTTCACCCGGATGCCTTGATCCTCCCCTCAGACCGTTCGTATCCACCATTGGATTGGCGACGGAGCCCCTCTCCAAATATATTGACCAATTTTTGAAACCTTTGGTCATGAACCTGGAATCATATGTGAAAGACACTGGTCATTTCTTTTACAAGGTGGAGGGGACTCCTTACCTGGAGGACGGTGAACTCTTGGTCACGTTAGACCTTGAGTCTCTGTATACCAATATTCCGCATGAAGGAGCTTTGAGAGTGGTTGAGGACATCTTATTATCAAAACCTGAGGTCAGCAATGCCCCTTTTATTGTCCAGTGTCTCGCGGTGGTTCTTAGCGAGAACTACTTTGAGTTTGACAATTGTTTTTTCCAACAAATCCAAGGAGTTAGCATGGGGGCAGCCTGTGCCCCTAGTATAGCGTGTCTATACATGGGACACTTTGAACAAATCCACATTTACAACGAAATGGCCCCCTTCCATGAAAATGTCCGGGCCTGGTCCCGGTTCATTAATGACATCTTTTGTATATGGAAGGGGGATCATGACTCACTCAATGAGTTCATTCTGTGGATCAATGCTACGGACAACAACCTGAAGTTCACTGCTCATTCGAGCAATTGTAGGATTGAATTCCTATATATTTGGATTGAACATCAGAATAGTGAAATTAATGTATCCCTATTTACAAACCCCACTGCCAGGAACACTTTACTGCAGTATGGCAGCTTCCACCCTCGCTGTCAGAGCGATAGCATCCCGTTCTGCCAATTTCTCTGTATTCGGAGAAATTGCTCAAATATCAAGGATTTCCTCCACCAAGCAGATATCCTCAAAGAGAAGCTGAGATACCATGGATATCAACACAAACTTATTAAAGGATCTTTCAAACGGGCCAGATATTTTTAACCGAGAGTCCATGTTTGAAGCCAAGAATAGAGAATCCTTGGATAAAATAGTTTGTGTGACCAGACATTCCAACCTATACAGCAAACTGAGATAAGCCATCAACTCATGTTGGTATCTTCTCAATCTGGGCAATGACAAAGAACACCTGCCTAAACCTATTTTTGCATTTAGGAGGAACAAGAACTTGAAGAACCACCTTGTTAGAGGAAAGCTTCAGGATCCCCAGAATCTATCTCAAACATCTATCCATGGTCTGGGCCCTATCATGGGTAACCACCGATGTGGTAATTGTCAGGCCTGTCCTAATGCCATCATTGGGGACTCTATAATTACCCCTGCCCGCACCATCTCCCTTACCAAAATGACCAATTGTCGCACGTCTAATGTGATTTACATTAATATGTGTCGGTGTGACCTCCCATACATTGGCGAAAGTGGACGGGAGGTCCGCTTTAGGATAGGGGAGCACAAATCTAACATACGGACTAAAAAATCCTGTGCCCCCGTTGTGACCCATTGGCAACAAAACAACCACTCTGACAATGACCTTAAGTGGTCAGTTTTGGAGTAAATCCAGACATACCCTGGCCGTGACCCCACGGCCATACGCAAGGAAAGGGAGGTCTTTTGGATCTATCTCCTAAATACGGTGGAAAGGGGCCTCAATGAGGAATGCCCTTGGGTGAATGCCATCTTGTAACTGACATCCCCAGGCTTGGGGTTGTGTTGTCCATGAGCTTCCATTGACATTCTTGGTTGGTTCATTTAGGCCCTCCGAGGCCAGATTTATCTTTAAAATGCCCACTTAGGCCCAGATGTAGGTAAAATAGATTTACAGATTTTTAATTACCGAATTTTACCGATTCGATAATTAAAAATCGGTAAATCTAAGGGGTGGATATGTAGGTATTCCAGATGTGCTGGAATACCAATTCTGAAGAATTCGGTATTTACCGATTCGGTAAATACCCAATCGGTAATGCCCATTCATTCCTATGGGCTTTGAAGCCCATAGGAATGAATGGGCATTACCGATTCGGTATTTACCGAATCGGTAAATACCGATTTGCACAAGGGTGCAGGGGGTGTCACTTTGACACCCTCTGGCACCCCCAAAACAGGCTCGGGTGCCATGTGGCAGGCATACATGCCCTAAGGGCAGGTCTGCCTGTCACATGGCATAGGTGTGCATGCACACATGTGCATGCACACCGGAATCGGTATTTTACCATCAAATTGGATTTGATGGTAAAATACCGATTCTGTAAGGCCTCTGGGACTCTGAAGAGTCCCACCTACATCTCGGTGCCTCAGAATCGGTAAATTTACCGATTTTTTATTTTACCGAATCGGTAAAATGACCGAATTGGTAATTTTACTGATTCGTTAAAATAAGCCCCCTACATACCTGTCACCCATATACCGGTCGGTAACGGCCGAAAATACCGATTTTCGGCCATTACCGACCGACCTACATCTGGCCCTTAGTGCCTTTTTTGTGTCCGTGGTTTGAGCACACTGAAATATCTGATTGAGCCTGATATGTGTCTAACTGTATATTGCTCACGCGGGTCTTAATTATGTCCGATGTTCGAGCTCTTTGTAACTCGTGATTAAACCTGGCTGTGTCCTTTTCTCTAATGCAAGGGGCCCATACAGGAACTCCTTTTCTCGCCATGTGACTTGTTTATCTGCAGGCTTTATTTTTATGTGTATTTTTATTTTTAATTCTTGTTGTAGTTTAACCTATTTAGGAAAGATAGATCACCTTGATCTGGCTACACATTAGAATACAATAGTTTTTCCATCTCAAGATAATAGCAACAACAGAATGTTGAAAAGGTACATCTATTTTATTTAATCATTAAAAGTACATTCACTACTGGATTAAAAACACAATATTGTACACAATAAAAAATTAATAATAATACACAAGCAATCTAAACAAGTAAATTCATACACCATAGATTATGACCCGCATAATCAAACGAATGGACAGAAACATGAAAGACATAAAATTTGTGCAGTACAATTGGTACACTGAAAGTCCAATCCTTCCCTTAGTCTTACACAATGATAAAATCTGTGTTAATACTAAAGTGCTTGTGTTCTGAGTTGTACAAGAAGAATGCATCGACGCGTTTCGATGGACTCTAATGATTACACCATCTTTTTCAAGACAACTGTTTTTTCTGCCACTTAAACAGGGTCATATGCAATAGTTCTCCCCTTGCTAGTACTTTTAGATGACTGGACACTCTCAAATCTGTAAATTCTGAAAAAACTGTTGTCTTGAAAAAGATGGTGTAATCATTACAGTCCTTCTAAACGCGTCGACGCATTCTTCTTGTACAACTCAGAACACCAGCACTTTAGTATTAACACAGATTTTATCATTGTGTAAGGTAGCTGAAGTACTTATTGTAACTCAGAATCCACAAACCACTTCCGCTCTCCTCTCTCCTCATGTGACTGCCACAACAATTCCTATACTGGTTTCAATGGGCGGACAAGATCTACCGGGTCCTATTACGGAAGCTTTAGTGGAAGCCTCCTCTTCTTATTGTTACCAACTCTTCAGCCGGCGATAACTCTTACACCAATAGCATCTGTGGAAAATCCTAGTACACGCCCTTCTACTACCACCACTACCTTACAGAATGCAGTGAATATAGAAGATTTAGCAGAGGCAGGTATTGAGATGGCTTCGAGTACAGGGCTAACAAAAGAATCAGCTTCAGGTGAGCTAGAGCACTCTTCTTCCTTGCCGGTGGATTGGACCCTTCAAGGGGAGGTGTCTGCATCATTTCAGATGATACTACAACTACTAAATGAGCAAAAACAGGAAGCCAAGATTCATTATCAGCAGATGAGGGAAGATAGTAGTAAGACTCAATCTTCTTTGCAAGAAATGTCGTGTAAACTTGGTGCCGTCTCCCAGGATAAGGAAAAACTACAGCAAAGAGTGGTTCTAACAGAGGAAAAGTCACTATGCTCTGAAATAGCTGTGAATAAACATGCCGCTCAAATATGCCAAATGCAAGTTAAACTCGAAGACTTAGAAAATAGGCAACGCAGACAGAATTTACGCATATTTGGAATTGCGGAAGGGGCCGAAGGAGCTGACCCTAGGGCATTGATTGTTCAATTATTTCAAAAAGCTTTTCCTGATTTATCAGATTGGGATTGGGATTCGCAGATACAACGTGCCCATCGGCTCCCATTATTTCAAGGAAATAAGGGTGGTAAATATCCCCGCCCAATCCTGATATGTATAGGTAACTTTCTGCTCCGCCAAGCTATTTCAATAAAAGCACGACCAAATACTCCAGTTACCACTGATCTAGTTACCTTTTTTGTTAGATCTGATTTGATTAAACCTTCTTTGGAACGACGTTGGAAACTGAAACAATTTTTTGACCCGATTAAGGAACTGGGTGGCCAAGCTTTCTTACAAGAGCCAGCTAAACTGAAAGTAATTAAAAATGGTCGCTCTTACTATTTTTTGGAAGAAAATGAGGTGAAATTAGCCTTGGCTTCTTGGGGGAAAAAAACGGACATTGAATAATGTTTTGCTTTAAACACTTCAATCTTGTCTTTGTATTGTTTCTTCCAATTATGCTATAACAAGGGATTGTGCATGGAATATATGCGTGGAAAATTTGGGTGCAAAATTTGGCTGTCTATTCAAGGATCCATTGCTATTTCTTCTATCTTTTCTATTTTTTTTTTTTTTAGTCTGATTTTTCGGGCCAGGTGGCAGAATGTAGCATAAAATAATAGTTATTGCTAAGCACGGCCTTGTTTATTTGACAATTTTATTCGAATGCCCGGATCCTCCAAGCGGTTGATTCCGCTCGTTGGCTGCTAGTATAGCGGCAGCCGGTCTAAAGGGGGGACCTGCAGGTAGCTATTGGGTAGGGTGGGGGAGGGAGAATGTGCGGGGTGGGGAAGGGGGAGATATTTCTTGGGGTAAAAAATGCATCAGGGGGTTAAAAATCTATATAAATGTGAGGAATTACAAGGCTGTTTTGATTTATTGTAGAGGCTTTACATATAGGAAAATATATTTCATTAAATGTATCAAATAAAATGTTTAGTATGGAATGTGGCGGGCTTAAATAATAGGACTAAGAGGAATCTCGTATATGAGGAACTTAAGATGTATAATCCTCAAATTGTGGTCATTACTGAAACCCACATAGCATATAAGGATAAAAAATTGCTTAAACAACTGGGATATGACATTATGGTTTGTACTGAATTCAATGCTTCAATTCGGGGGGTGGCGATCCTAAAACGTAAACATCTAAAGGTCGAAATACTTAAGACATTAACTGATGGGCAATTGCACAGATAATATTGGAAGGTCGTAAATATACAATATGTGGGGTCTATGCGTCAAACCAAGATGAGCCAATAATTATTGACCAGATTAATATGGAATTGCTTGCATGGGATGGGGAATGTATTGTGTTGGGTGACTTTAACTGTATTATGAATTATAATCTAGATGCTACTAGAAAAAACTAATTTCAGAGAATGAGGAAAACTAGGGCTGCAATTTTAGATCTGGCAGCAATTCATCTTCTTAAAGATGCTTGGAGATGCTTATACCCTAATTTGGCTGGCTATACATATTATTCTGCAGCACATAAACTATGCTCACGCATAGATATGGTTTGGGTCTTAGATTTTATTCTTGGAACTAGCTCTATGGCTATATGTCCAAGGGTAACTTCGAACCATAATCCGATCTCTATAACCTTTGAGGTTACAACTGTGGAATTTTCTCCTCGCCTTTTTTCATTTCCAAGATATTTATTTACGGATCATGATTTTGTGAACAAACTCAAAGCACATATAAAGGAATTTATTGATATTAATATACACTCTACTCAATCTTTGATAGTCTGGGATGCTTGCAAAGCAAGCATACGCGAATTCACACAACAGTTTATATGGCGGCAAAATAAATAGCGTCGATGTCAAAATGAGAAAATGCTTGCAGAAATACTCGATATTGAACATCAAATATCTGAAGCTCTAGCAGTGGGGGTAACGAATCTGGATGTATTAAGCTTTAAATTAATTGAACTTAAAGCTGCATTAAAAGATCTTCTCAGGGCTAAGAGTATTAGTAAATTAAAGAAATACCAACTTGACCAATATGAAAATGGCGATAAGATTGGTAAAGTTTTAGCTTATAAAGTGGATGAAGATCGATCTCAGAATATTGTTAAAGAAATTAAAGGGGATAACAACCAAATATTCTTAGATCCCAAATCAATTTTGCAACAGTTTGCATTGTTTTATCAAAATCTCTATACACCAGAAACCGTAGTTTTGGATGATAATATTACAAATTACATAGAGGTAAACAAGGTTAAAACTCTGTAGCCTGAACAATCTGAACAACTGACGGCAGATATTAACACCTTCAATGCTATGGGAATTCCCCCCTGGTGCTGAACTGTGCAAATCCCCATTCAACATGACGAGCTCAGCTCGTCATAAGCACACGAGCAGTGTACTGCATGACGAGCTGAGCTCGTCATGAGCAGCGAAGGGGTTAAAGCGACAGAAATTAGAATCGCTATCAATTCCTTAGCAACGGGCAAAGCTGTAGGTGAGGATTCTATTCCTTTGGAATTATTTAAATGCTGTTTGGAGGAATTGATACCACTACTAATTGATGTGAGCTATGCTATTGGTAATGGGGAGCAAGCACCAAAGTCCTGAAACTTAACCCAAATTATTATTTTTTTTAAAAAAAGGGTAAACCAACCTCAGGAGAGAGGCTCTTATAGACCAATATCGCTCATTAATAGCGATGCTAAAATTTTTGCAAAAATACTGGCAACTAGGCTGGCGCCAGTAATGTCTCAGCTTGTTTCCTCCCAGCAACATGGTTTTATCCCAAAACGAGATATTACAGCACGTATTAATATGGTTATTTCTGCTTTTGATGCTGCTCGGATCCAGTCTACCCCACTCGGTATGATTTTATTAGATGCTGAGAAGGCATTTGACCGAGTGGGGTGGGGCTTCTTATGGGCTGCATTGCAGGCGTTTGGCATCAAAGACCAACTCTTGAGATGGATTCAATTGCTGTATGATAATCCTATGGGCAAGCTATGCTATATGGGAAAATGCTCCTCTATTTTCCCAAATAGGAGAGGGACAAGGCAGGGGTGTCCTTTGTCACCCCTGCTATTCGCTTTGGGTATGGAACCTTTTTTGATTGCACTTCAACGCTAGGCTTTAATTTGTCCTTTTTTTAATGGTTCATATGCACTTGATATTACTGTGTACGCAGACGATGTTGCAGTTTTCTCTTCCAATGTACCTCAAGATTTGAAGGGTATTATAGTAGAAGCGGGAAAATATGGCTTAGTTTCAGGCTATCGACTCAACTCCACCAAAACTCAAATCATTATGTACCATCAACCGCTAGCCCCGGTTTTAGGAATTTGCTGTGTAGCAACTTATCTGGGGGTTAAAATCTCCTCGGATATTGATCTAATTGTGGCATTAAATTATGAATCATTATTAAAAGAGACTGCTATACAATTTAAGAAATGGCATAAACTGCCGCTTAGCATTATTGGCCGAATAAACCTGGTCAAGATGAAAATATTACCAAAGTACTTATATCTATTTCGAGCAATTCCCTTACGGGTAAACAATTCTTATTTTCTCAGATTAAAAGGAATTATAAGCAGTTTTATATGGGGATATAAGAAAGCCCGGCGGGCTGTGTCCTCACTTAAACTTCCTTTTAATCAAAGAGGACTGGCTCTCCCGGATTTTAAACTTTATTATTGGTCTGCCTTTTTGACTCGCTTTCGCAGCCTGTTGATCCCCGATAAATGTTTATATTTTCATAGATTTTTACTAGGACGGGTTGCTAATATGTTTCTTTATAGGCTAAATGACCCTAATTACTTTAAACGGGTCAAATTCAAGACGGTACGAGATACAGTTAATATTTGGAGCTGTATTCTGGTTAAGAGTAAGGTCTCTCTTCTACATTATAAAACACCCTTGTGGGGTAATCCGGGTCTACCTGCAATTTTTCATGACTCAGCTTGTCGCTTATTGTTAGACTCTGGTATTACATTTTTGGGTGATTTATATGATCACAAGGGATTCATGGCATATGAACGACTGAAGATGTGCTACAATCTGCCGGAAGTGGCTCGGTTTAAATGCTATCAGATTAGAGATTATCTACTGAGGAAATTAGAGTTTACAACTGTATTAGATTCTGAGGTTTGGGATTGCATTTATAGAGAAGCAGATAAAGCCATGATTAGTATTGGGTATAAGATCTTTTCTGGCTTTAATACTAATGACATCATAAAATTAACCGAGAAATGGAGTAGAAAACTGGCGACGAATGTACCATCAGATTTGATTACTTTATCTCTTAATAGCTTAAATGTGTCAGTTCAATCTTCTAGTCTTAAATTACAGCTGTTTATAACCGTATGTCAACTGTATCATACCCCCGAGAGAATTCTTAAATGGGCAACAAATAATAATTTCAGCGAGCGTACGAAATGCCCAAAATGTGACCTAAGTGGTGCTGATATTGTTCACATGTTTTTTTCTTGCCCTCACCTTAGTGAATTATGGGATGGAATATCTAAGGTTGTTTCTGATAGACTTGCTCATCCTATTACATTTTCATCAATGGATGTGTTGGTGGGTATATTTGGGGATACTAGGGTATTTTGTGACTTGTTGAACATTTTAGTTACTTGTGCTAGGCTCGTTATTGCTAGGGCTTGGATTAAAAAAAAAACACCAATGGTTATGGAGTGGTGGAGCCTGGTTAAGGAAATATATAATATGGAGCTTGCTCTTGCTGCTACAAGGGGCTTGCAGACGAAACGGAAAGTCGACAGAAACCTTACCCATAAAAAAGGAGGTAGCAAAATGGTATTGGACATTTTTAACAGAAGAAGAAGAAAGCTACCAAATAGCAATACAAACGTGGGGAAAAGATTTGGAAACGGATGATTTAGAGAACCTATGGGAAGAGTCAGTAGAGAAATGCTGGTCAACACTAAAATCTGTAAGACTGAAAAGAAATCACTTGTACACCCTGCATAGAGCTTATTGGACCCCGAAAAGACTCTCAAAATTTAAAAACGCAGGAATTAAGAAATGCCCGAAGTGCGGGAAGGAAAGGGCAGATGACATCCACATGTTCTGGAGATGCCCAACAATAAGAACATTCTGGGAAGCAGTTGGTAAGACGCTAAACCTGATATTCAGAAAACATCTAGAAGTAAGTGAATTTCTTATTCTTTTTGGGATTGGTAACACAACAGATCAAATAGTGCTGACAATAATGGAAAGAAAGCTACTTTTTGTATTAATGGTAATAGCAAGAAGAGAAATATGCATTAAGTGGATTGTTCCAACAGCCCCCTCACATGAGGAATGGATGAATTCTGTTATCAAAACAAATAAACTGGATAGAAGGGGTCATAGGAGTAAAAGGTTTAATTATTGGGAAATTATGGAAAAACACGTAAATCCATAAGAAAAAAAAAAAAAGATATAACACTCTGTCCTATGATTAAGCGAATACACAGTCTGGATTATGAGTATGATACTCATAAGAGTAGCCAAGGTGGCTAAGCTCCCTCTTCCCTCGCCTACAGACTTGTGGATATGTAATGGCAAAGGGGTCTCCTCTGAGAAAACAAGGAGAAGGAACATCATATGGCAAGTGAGAAACGGGCGGTGACGGTACGGAAAATATTTCCAGAGGTAGAAACCAAATTTTCCATATACATAGAAATTTCGCAATATGAGGATTAAATAAAAAATTTAAAAAAAAAAAAAAAAAAAAAAAAAAAGAATCTGGGGGTTAATAATGTCTCAATAACAGTATATTTTCCTTCCTTTTTTTTTTCTGGGTGGCCTCTACTTTGCCTATGATTTATGTATTTTTTTGTATTGGAAATGTTAATTTACCGATCTTGCTAAACTGTATGTAGACAATTATTGTGTATTATGGTTTTTCTTTTTGTTCCCCTTGATGCAAATAAAAATATAAAAATAAAAAGTAAATTATCTGTTTTTTTATGAAAAAGCCCCATGTCATTTGATATCTGAGTATTGAAAACAATTCTTTTTATGTAATACAATCTTTATATATGTACTATCATGTTCTGATTTGATCAATCTTGGTTCGGGGTTTCTAAATGTATTAAAGGACCTCTATGTGAGGCCTATATTTTATCTGTTTGTTTATCTGTATCTTTCTCTCCTTGTATTTTGGACTCCAGCCAAGATTACTGCAGTAGGTATTTAGTTCTGGCTTGTTTCAGAGGGAATTCCAACGGAATTCCTCTGACTTTTAGTCAGTGGAAATGGACTACAAGGAGTGAATACTCACCTTTTTGGGGGTTCAGTCTGCAGTTTTCTCCTCTTCTCATTCGTCCAGGTCCCCTCTGTAGTGCTGCACCTTGGCCGCGACAGACCGGCACCCCGTTTTGACAGACTGAAAGGTAAGTGTTGGTGGTGTGTGCGGGTATACTTTGCATGGTGTGTGCATGTTGGTGGGTTGCAGTGCAGAATGCACACATAATGCACACAACACATATGCCACAGACACATATGTACACCTACACAACATATATGTGATTACATAAAAAAAGGGATTTACTGGTCTCCCCACCGCATTGGTCACCCCTCTCAGTACTCTTCCGACAGGACACTGCCAAGCCAACAGGAACATCCAGATCTTCTCGACGGGACCCCGCCGTCAGGACGGTAACGGCGGGTGGCTAGCCAACATAGAAGAGCGCCACCGTCTATCACGTTTACATTGTCTTTCATTCAACCCCACAATCGTGTGTGGGCATCAGCGAGGCACAAACCTGCTTGTGACATGGAATCTGGTGCTGTTTTTAGGGTTTATGTACCCTTGGCTGCCTTAGTTGGAAGCTCCAGAAGTGAACTCACCCTGATTGACTATCTATATAACCCCTCACTGAACGGTTCTTCTTGCATAAATTGCGGTATTATATATACGGCTAGACTACGCTCTACCCTTACAATTGGATGGATGAATCTGAATCATTACCATCACATACATCTATTTCACGCTTGCCCTGAAGAAGTCCAATGTTTAGGACGAAACGCGTTGGCTGTTTTCTGCACATCTTATATGTGAATATAACTGAATAAAAATCAATCAATCAATCAAGCATTTGTAAAGCGCGCTATATACCGGTGAGGGTCTCAAGATGTAAAACACGTCTCTGGAAATAGAATTGTACTTTCTGGTTACTTTGATATATAACTGTTGCGTGGTGCACCTCTATATCTTCTTTGAATTTATATAGTCTTGTTAGGATCGCACCTTGACAGTGGGTGCTTGAATTGTGTGCACAATGACAGATACATGGCTGTTTTTTTCTTCCTAATATATTGGAGATATCAGGATAGTTGCGATCTCTCTCAAGGGTTCCGCTGTCATGCTTAGGTTGTACACATCTAGATAGGGAAGGCGGAGTGCCATCAGATTGACAGTTTTTCAGAGACGGCTGAAGTGGCAGGCCGGCAGTCGGACCACCATGAACTAATCAGGCCCATAGTCATTAGTAAGTTCCCCATTCCACAATGTTTTATTGGTGTTTAACTTCAAACATTTCTAGTTCATCCATTTCACCACAGCAGTCTTACAACTCCTGAAAGGAGAGGAGCCCTATTCCACAAGGGACGACAATGACAGAATCAGTTGAGTGTCATCAGCATATGACACCAAACACAGTCCAAGTGAATCAACAATGTCTGCTGGCAGCTAAACATAGATGTTAAAAAAGCGTAAGGCTTATTGCAGAACTTTGCAGGACTCCCAACACCAATGGACGCTTAGTGAAGGAAATCAATAGCGATATCACCTGGAAGGAACGATCATCCAGAAAAGAGGTAAACCAGGCAACGCCTTGCCCTGAATGCCATTCTCAGTCTGTTCAACAAAACCTTATGGGATACAGTGTTAAAAGTTGTGCTTAGATCTAATGGAATTGAAGCAGCTGATTCACCCCTGTCCACAATCTGCCTGAGCTCCTCAGTCACCTTGAGAAAAGCCATCCCAGTACCGTGAACTGGCCTAAAAGCCAGTCTGAGAGGGGTGCAATAAATGACTTTTCTCCAGATTCTTCTCAATTTGATTATTAATTAATTTATTTATTTTATAATGTCTCCAATATTTTCACCAGAATTTGCAGAAGATAGATTGGCCGAACATTTTCAGGTATTTTCTAGGTCTGATCTCAAGTGTGATTTTTTAATAGCGGAATCACCTTAGCATGTTTGCAACTCGATGGAACCACTGCAGTGGAAATGGAAGCACTTAACAATTTAAAATCGGTTAACCAGATTTTACTTTTGAGACAAGAGTTTTTAGGCCATCGAAATTCAAAGGCTTAAACTCTTCTAGGCGTGCGCTCATTGAGAGCATCTGTTCTATAGAGTGATCAGTGATGGCCTAAAAAGAGTGTCATCACTTGAGATATTGGAATAAATATCCTTTTGCTTTCTTCTCAAAGTAGTCTGCAAGCATGTTACACTTCCTATTCGACGCATCAGACAAGTAAGAGTTGTCAGTTGCGTTTATTAGGCCTTGGACGATAGCAAAAGTACATTTTTTCAGAGTTCTGACTGCCCTCAATGTTTGCTACGTAAAAATGAAAACACCCCTTTTTGATAATTTTAAGGTAGATTTTAATGGTGGCCAAGTAGGCCTTTTTAGCTGTGGAGTAATATGATTTCTTCCAAGTACACTCAAGCACTTGGAGGTGTAATAATGTGGATTCCGCTCTTACATATAGGATTATTATCAAAAAGCAGATAAAAATTAGAAAAGCAATACTCAAAATGACCATTCTGATAGAGAAGACTAAGAATTATGCTACAGGACAGAGACTAGGTAAGAGGCAAATAATGGTATGTCACCCCCCCTCCCCCACGCTGTGGATGCAGGAAGAAATGTGCAGATATAGCATTCATGGCATGCATGATCTTTGAATATTCATACAGCTGATTGAAGTAAACATTATCAAACTAATTTCCCTTGGAATTGTCTCCATGTAAATATTCTTATTAAATGTATGCTTTTCTTCTAGGTGAGTAGAATTTTGGTTTAGCTACAGTGGAAGCATGCTCAACAGGAGAATCTAAGCCCACTAAAAGGCTAATCATGAAAATGAGTAAGACGGCTAATATCACTCTACCTTTGTTTGGTAAATTAGCCACCATGGTTTCTCTTGAGTCAGATAAAAGAAACACAAATATCTAAAATCAAGCAACTTTTACTCATTTTATACAGGTGCAAATCAGCAAAACGTTGATTAGTTTAAAGCTGAAAAATTACATTTGATTATTCTCAGAAGTTATCATTAATCTTATATCAGCTTCTTCTAAAAATTACAACCCTACTCTTCTACAAGAGCCTGGGCCCTAAGAAGTTCCCAAATTTTAAGCAAATATCAGTACAAATGGACAGTTCACTTGAAGTGAGTCAGTCAAGAACCAATCAATCTTCACTATGGTAGCCCTTAATCAAAGGGGTTTTTCAAAAACATTCTGTTGATCCTTACCTTAGTCTCATGTGTTCACGAGTCAGGTCCGTTCTCAGCAAAGTATGTTCATTCAGGAGTTGAGTGCCTTTGCATAGGCAGCCTTGCTCTCTTTGATCTCCTGACAACTGGTTGTTCACTGTCACTGTTACTTTGTTCACTATCTCAGTTTCTTCGTTGACTTCTCTGTAATGCATTCTTCTGGCACAACAGCTCTCCATCTTTCACCCTTCATTGTCCTCTTTTCTATTCTTGGCCTCCCTCTGGCGAAACTGCTTGGCCCTGTAAATATTGAAAAAGTTGATGTGAAAGGTAATAATGATGCATTAATATGAAAGAATGGAATTGCGTCACTGTTATCGAATCATCCATCATGAACTCTCCGCCAATCCCAACTCAGAAATACGTGGGCTGGCAGGCAATGAGACCAAGGCCTGCTGTTACTGATTGACAGGTCAAAGGTGAAGTGGCACATAACTGACAGACAAACGCACAAACAAGAAACTCAGATCAGTCCCACAGATAGGCACAGCTACACCACAATGGTCCAGGGAGATTGGCTCCAAAAAAGCACACATGGCCGTAGGGGTGGGCGCATTCCCAAAAACATCATAAAGTCAGATGCCACATAAAGTTAGGAACACATGGCCAATCAGGACACAGTACACGCAGTGATCACGTGCCACTCTTGCCGGGCCACTGGAAACGTTACCCACTGGCTCCCATTGTGTTCACGCAAGGTCGTGGCCCACCTGCATTTGTTAATCAGGGCCTTATTTATGACTCCAAAGAGTCATAAAAGAGGAGTCTTCTTTACCAAAAAAGGATCAACAGAAGCATTTTATGATACCCAAAGAAATGTATTTAACCATGCTCAGATTGATTGTACTTTAAAACAGTCCTCAGACCCGCTTTTGTAATTGTTCTCCTGGTCGAAGCGTTTAGTTAAACCAACAGTTCCTATTTTGCCAAATGCCTCTTGTCATTTATTTTTTCAATGTAAATTCATATTTGAGCAAACACTCTTCTTCAGGCTCAAAGTTATCATTCACAGGTTCACTTGGTTCACTGTGGCTACTCTTGGGCCTTTCACCAAGGGCTCAGCGCTTGTCTTAGGTTGACTTTGAGACACTTAGGCATACTGTTTGTTCCCCCCTTCTAGTTGTTCGGAGTACTTTTGAGTTTGACTCTAAAGATCAGCAGTTGTTGTCACTACTTCTTCACCAGCTTGTCTCACTCTCTGGGGATGGAAGACATGCACCCAATTTGGGAAGCCACCACACTTCACAGCAGTTTTCATCACAAGGATTACTTGAAAGTGGACACGACAGTGGAGCTCCAAACAGCTCTTCCTGATGTGTTTCTTCACCAGAACCTAATCACCTGGACTTAAATCATGCCACTGTTCTTGGTTTGCATGGGGAGTTGATGCTTCAACCTAGTGAGACAGAAAGGAAAGGGGGGGCCGCTCGGCCCCCACGAACGTATGGCGGGGCCCGCCCCCCCCTCCCCTGTACCGTCGGTGATGGGGCGTGCCCATACATCAGGGCGGGTCGCGGCTCGATGACACGACCTGGGGCGCCCCCTCACCGATTGGTGCTGGCCCCCGCCGTTGGCCCGGAAGCAGTGTAGTGCTTCCGGGTCAAGGGGGGGGCCTGGCAAGTTTAAAAGGCCGGGGAGTGCGGGAGGCGCCCTCTTTGCACCCGCGCTCCCCAGGCTTGCGCCTCGCCTCCTCACCGGGGGCGAAATGGTTTTTGTTTTTCTATTACAGGCTTCTTCGTGTCTGCGGTTTTTTCGGGGGACCGGTGGCGGGAGGACGCATTCGAAGAGGCAAGGCAGACGAGCCCGGGAATCGTGACCGCGAGGACAAACCCGGCGCGGGGGAGCTCAGAGAATTGCAAGGAGCACAATACACATATCCGGTTCCAAGCGATTGAAGGTAGTAGGGTGGTAGTTCGCTTGGCCAACGCGGTGCTGTTTCTTCCGTGCCTCCTGCACATTTTATTATCGCAAATGGTGCTGGGCGAGTTAATCTGTTAGCTGTACTCCTGGTTAACTATACGGGGGGCTTGGCAGCACTGGGGGCGGAATCTGTGTGAGTTAAGCACGGTAAATAGGTGTGAGTAAAACCGCGGCCGATTACGAGCCCAGCGGGGAGAAAAAAGCAGCAGCACGCACGGGTAGAGGGAGTTCTGCCAGATTGTGCGAAGCAGGGTCGACCTGGGCAGGGCCTGGATGGGGACTGTGCTGGCTATAATAGATAATTGTGCATCAGTGATTAGGGTAATCTTGGGGTGAATTTAAGCTTTATTTTACCAAGGACAAGGGGACTGTGTCAATTTAAAAGCTTTGAAACGCTGTGTGCAACTGATTTTGGTACAATTCTTTCTTTCCAGTCAAGTCTGCCACAAGGAGTTGAATTTTAATATTGCAAAATGGGTAAATTTTGAGGCAGTTTTGTTGTGTCAGTGGAGGTTTCCTACTGTTACATCACTGTCTTTTGGAGCCAGAATTTTCATTAACTTTTCTCTCATCGTAGGCTATCATTCAGCGTGCGCCACGGACAGAGCTGCCAGAGAGTACACGGTGGACGTTGGGACCTGAGGACAAGGGCAGACCTGCATTTCACTGCTTCGGCGGGCCGCCGAGCTAGAGTGCGCGCGCCCAAGCACCCAGGCTAGCTGGTGTGTTGCGGTCACAGTTGCGTGGTGCATACGGCCAGCCTGTGAGCCTCCAACTTTGGTGCAGGTACAAGGCACACAGTGCCCATAAGTAACGTGTTGTGCAGTGTAGGTTGTGATCCACTGTGAAGGAATTTCTGGTAGGCGGGGCGCAAGGGGTTCCTGAATGGAGCTCATGTTTCAGACTATGATGCGCAGAATGTCAGTGATGGACAGGAAATTAGGGAAAGTGGATCAGTTGGGGAAGACCGTGGCGGAAATGGGTGAGAGGATTGAGGCTCAGGCAGGGTCATCAGGAAGACCCAAGCGAGTAATAGTGCCCCCTAAACCAAGGGGTGAGGGCCAAAAGGACTTATGGTCGGCGTCCTAAGCCATGTGGGGGAGGGGGCCCCTAGGGCAGTCCCTGATCTCGTACCGATGGCACCTGTGGCTCCCGCACCAGCCTTGCCATCCCCGATATGTGTACCCAGGGACCTAGCCCCGCCATCGGTCCCACCACTATGCCCGGTGGTCCCCCCCAGTGCCCCCCACGCCAGCACCTTTCCCGGTCAGTGAACCCCCTGGGGCTGGTCAGGTCCCCCCTGAATTGGCAGCGCAAATAGCGACGGTGCTCCCCTGATTGGGGATTGGGGGGGTTTTACCCTCATCCGCTGATCCCTCGGCAGAGGCGCAAAGACTGGTGGCTAATATCAAGTTGGTTAGGGGTGATGGTGGAGTGCCAAGTGCACCAATTTCTCCTCAAACAGGTTCTGCCAGCGATGCAGGGAGTGACAAGACCTTAGAACCTACGCAAGTCACTGAGAGTGGTAAGGAGGTTGCTTTGCCGGTATTGGGCGAAGGTGTAATACCCTCCCGGGGGGAGAACCTGGCCCAACATGTGTCACAAGTGGTGAAAGAACTGATTTGGGCAGACAAATATGTGAATATATTCTCATTGTTGATTGATTACAGGGAGCTAGAGTATGCCAAGTCACAAAAGGATTTGATGTTTCCTAGGGAATGGCAGTCTCAGATGTCTAAATTCAGGGTGGAGGAGACACTGAATAATTGGGTCAGAGCCTTTTCGGTATTTACGGCAGTTACCGCCGAACGTTCTCCCAACCTGCAGGCAGAGATGGCTTGTTACCAAAGTAGAATTGCAATGTTCAGTGAGAAGCATGGGGGGGACGGATGGAAGGAATATGACATTTCTTTCAGGAAAGCTAGGGAATTTAACCGATCGTTAGCCTGGGACAAGGTAGACTCCATTTCCTGGCATGGCCAGTTTTCAGTTGGTCAGTCCACAGGGGTTGCCACAAGCTGGAACAAGGGATATTCACCCAAGCCCCAACAGCCCTTTCGGCCGGCGCAAGGGGGGGATGGGTTCAGTAAGGCCAGAGGCAATGAAGGTGGAAAGGGCGTGTGTTGGGACTTTAACAGGCGCACATGCACCAGGGCAGCGGGCACCTGCAAATTCAGACATGCATGCTACTTATGTGTCCACTCATCCCACCCAGAGACAGCATGCCGTTCAAAGGGTAGTACTTCAGGCAACAGGGGGAAGAGGAAACAGGATTAGTGGGGGGGGACCTGCAAGTCGCACACTCACCCATCGATGTCCTGGCTATGATCCCTTGGCTGAACAGGTACCCAGATCATGCCTCCGCAAGGATGCTGCAAGAAGGTTTCACACATGGTTTTCGGATTCCAGCAGGGAGGTACACCGGGACACCAGAGTGTAGGAGTCAGCTGTCTGTCAGACACAACCCGGGGGTGGTGGCGTCCAAAATCTTGAAGGAGCTACGCCTAGGTAGGGTAGCGGGTCCTTTCAATGACATCCCAGTTCCTGACTTTGTTTGCTCGCCCCTGGGGGTGGTCCGAAGAAAGAAAAGGGTGAATTCAGACTCATACACAACCTCTCAGCGCTTAGGGGAGAATCTTTGAAGGATGCAATCGACGACGGCATCTGCAGCGTGAAGTATGCGTCTTTTGACCAGGCAGCAGAGATGTTGAGAGTTCTGGGTCCCGGGGCATTGATGGCGAAATCAGATATTGAATCAGCTTTCCGACTACTGCCAGTACATCCTTTGGACCAACACCTCCTGGGTTTTTCTTTTGAGGGCAAATACTATATGGATATGTATATGCCCTTGGGCTGTTCCGTGTCATGTGCATACTTTGAGACTTTCAGTTAATTCCTAGAATGGGTGATGAGACAGACAACAGGGCACCAACATGTGATGCATTACCTGGACAACTTCCTTTTGCTGGGGGTAGCGGGCTCTCAGGAGTGTGCGTGGGCATTGCAGGAATTTTGCGTGCTCATGCAGGCTTTTGGGGTCCCGCTGGCGCCAGGAAAAACAGTGGGTCCGTCTACATGTTTGGAATTCTTGGGCATCGAACTGGACTCTGTGGAGGGTTGTTTCAGGTTACCCAAGGAAAAGATTGTGAAATTCAGAACAGCAATGTTTAGTGAAAGAGAAGGTCACATTGCAACAGCTGCAACAGACCATTGGTCAACTGAATTTTGCATTAAGAGGGAAACCTATGGCACGCCCATTTTTCCGCTCAATCGCGCAGGCCATGAAGGGCCTGCGGGACAAGCATCATCACACCAGACTGTCAGTTGAGGTGCACCAGGACATGCGAATATGGATGGCATTCCTGGAGAATTTCAATGGCAGAGTGGTGTGGTGCGGCCCACCACCACATCGGAGGACTTAGGTCTATGGACCGATGCTGCTGACAGTGTGGGGTTTGGCACCATACTGGGCAACAAATGGGTGGCACAAAGGTGGCCGGAGTGGTGGGAAGAAAGCGGTCTGACAGCAAACATTGGTTTTCTCGAGCTCTTCCCAATATTGGTCGCATTAACTGTCTGGCCTGAGCAGTTGTCCAGTGATATTCTGGTCGGACAACATGACTGTAGTCGACTGAATCGACCAACAGGCAGCGCGGTGTAAGTTTATACTCCGCCTCATAAATGAAATTGTGTTACGATGCTTGAAATTAAATGTGCAATTTAAGGCCAGACATGTCCCAGGGGTCTTGAATAACACGGCTGACGCCCTTTCTCGCTTTAAGATGCAGCTATTCGGGGAACACTTACCTGCGGCAGAGGCTTCACCAGCACACTTCCCAGCACAGCAACACTCTGGCAAATTGGTGCCCCCAACTACAGAACCTCGTGGCAGCCAGTTTAGCACCCAAGACCAGGACAGCTTACGAAGGGGCATTCATGTCTTATTGCAATTTTTTGGGACAAGCATGGGAAGTAAAGTGGGGGCAGGAAGTGAATTTTAACTCATACATGAACGCACTGCACGGAGAGGGGCACTCGGCGGCAACAGCTAGCAGACACAAAGCAGCCGTCTCTTTCTTTGCACAGTTAAAAGTTTTCAGGGACCCCACAAACAGTTTTTTAGTGCGGAAAGCATTGAAGGGGTGGCGACGCCTACAGGCAAGCACCGCTGATTGCAGACGGCCAATAGGTTTGGAACGATTGTCCCGGGTGTTAGATGCCTTATCTGGCACATGTAGCTCCCCAGGCGAAGTACTCCTATTTAGAGCGGCATTTGCTTTGGCTTTTTATGGGACATTGTGGGTGAGTGAACTGGTGGCCCAAAACAAACTGGACAGGTGGGGTGGGCTGCAGCTGGAAGACCTCACGTTAAGGAGTGATTCAATCTGGTTAACTATACGGAAATCAAAAACTGATCAGGAGGCCAGGGGTTATAGCATGGTACTACACCGGGCACCAACTAACCCGTGCTGCCCGGTGTCACATGTGGAGGCATACCTCAGGCAACTGGTGGTAGGTGCAATGGGGTCATTATTAATGCACGCGGATGGTACCCCATTGACCAGGTTTCAGTTCCAAAGAGTTTTAGCAATGGCAATCGCAAAGGCGGGTCTTGATCCCGAGGAATTTGGGACACATTCTTTCCGAATAGGTGCGGCCACTGAGGCAACAGCGAGGGGTTTGCATGCCACCAGTGTAAAGAGGATTGGGAGATGGTCTTCCAACTCTTACAAGCGCTATGTGCGGCTGCACATGTTATAAGTTCTGTCAAACCAACCTGACACCTGCCTTGTTGTCTGTTTCCTTTCAGTTTCTCGGACCTGTGACGCAGGGCGGAAACTGTTACATCAACAAATATGATCAACAGCAAGGTGGCAACATCAAGACAACAGGAGGAGGACGCATGTAGTTTGGGCTGTTGTCCCTCTTATGTGAGACGAGCTAAGCCAATTTTCTTTGCAGGTGATTGTGTACCGAGGGCAGAGAGCAGGGGTTGGCAGGTCTCATTTCATGGTGGGGGGGCTCTGCCTAAATCAACTGAGGAGCTTCGTTTCCGACTTACTCGACCGACACACCCAGCCGCCCTCAATTGTCATCTTGCATCTTGGGGGTAATGACTTAGTGACACTGGGCAGAAGGGTCCTATTAGAAGAGATTATCGCGGCGGCGGGTTGGCTGGCGAAGGTGCTCCCGGGTTGCACCATAGTGTGGTCTCAGTTAATACCTAGACTGCAGTGGAGAGGGGCGGAGTCAGTTAGGGCATTGAACCACTCAGTAAAGAGAGTCAACAACAAGATAAAGAAGCTGTTCAGGACACCTCACTTACAGAGTATTCCGCATGGGTGCATCTGGGGGGATCACTCTTACTTGCAGGATGGGGTCCACTTGACCGAGGCAGGCAATCACTTATTCACAAGGAACATACTAGCATGGTTAGAAGGTTTCGCGAGGCAGGTATGACCTTCAGGGTAGGAGGTTTGGGGGGGGCAAATAGTCGGTCAACTATGCTGGCCTGGGGCGGTAAGGTCATGATCGGTGAGCAGCACTTTAAGGTCCTTAGGGGGTGGCACCATTCTCGAATGGGGTCGTCCAGGGGGAGCGGACACTGGTCTCTCCTAAAACTTCAGGGGCAGGATATCCGCTTGGTCGGAAGGGTGCGGGGGAGGGAGTAATGCTTTCCTTGGGCTGATAGCCACCCCGCACATACACTACGACATCATAAAGTGGCGCGAGTGAAAGGGCCCTCCTCTTTGGTTTAATGGAGTCTACGGAGCATACGGGGTATCCAGGAGAGGTACGTACTCACCCGGTAACCCGGCCCTGTCGCGCATGCGCACTCATACGTGAGGGCGTAGTTGGTAATAAGGATCTGACACCGGTCCACGACCTTGCCTTAGGCCCCAAAAATTTGTTAGGATGCAAAATTCATATGTAGGATGTTAGATTCGGTTAGGAACACGCTGTATTAGACATTTGTTAAGGTTAGCCCTTCATACCTGTCTACACTGATGTAAATCTAATGTCAGAATTTTGCATAGTAATAATTGTGTAAATAATGTTATTTTAACAATTTTAATTTGTTTTCATATTTTAACAAATTCGGCCGGGAGGTCCCGAGACCCCCGCCTTCCAAAGAAACTCTTCGCCTGCCTAAGTTACTTAGCGTATTTTTGTGGTGGTTGCTTGGCGGGGAGGGTGTGGTCGGTAGTCCCAGACCATGAGGAAAGGTGGGGCCCCCATGAACGTATGGCGGGGCCCGGCCCCCCCTCCTCTGTACCCTCGGTGATGGGGCAATTTTAGGTCCTTAGGGGGTGGCACCATTCTCGAATGGGGTTGCCCAGGGGGAGGGGCCACTGGTCTCTCCTAGAAATTCAGGGGCAGGATATCCGCTTGGTCGGAAGGGTGTGGGGAGGGGGTAACGCTTTCCTTGGGCTGATAGCCACCCCGCACATACACTATGATGTCATAAAGTGGCGCGAGTGAAAGGGCCCTCCTCTTTGGTTTAATGGAGTTCACAGAGCGTATGGGGTATCCAGGAGAGGTTCATACTCTCCCGGTAACTGGGCCTTGTTGCGCATGCGCACTCATACATGAGGGCGTAGCTGGTAATAAGGATCTGACACCGGTCAACGACCTTGCCGTAGGCCCCAAAAATTTGTTAGGATGCAAAATTTATACGTAGGATGATAGATTCGGTTAGGAACACGCTGTATAAGACATTTGTTAAGGTTAGCCCTACATGCCTGTCTACACTGATGTAAATCTAATGTCAGAATTTTGCATATTAATAATTGTGTAAATAATTTTATTTTAACAATTTTAATTTGTTTTCATATTTTAATAAATACGGCCGGGGGGTCCCGAGACCCCCTGCCTTCCAAAGAAACTCCTCGCCTGCCTAAGTTACTTAGCGTATTGTTGTGGTGGTTGCTTGGCGGGGAGGGGGTGGTCGGTAGTCTCAGACCATGAGCAACACACTAGCCAGTCCTATGCAGAAGTCAATACCAATATCATCTGTTATATTCACAAGCACAGCTGCAGGCATGGTGGGAACTTTCATGGCTTTCCCCAATAGGATCTTGTTGGGAGACAGTCCTGTCCTACTATCCGGATTGCTTTGGAGACTCAGCAATACCAGTGGAAGGATGTCAGGCCATGGACGCACACCTTGGCAAGTAGGGGCTTCAGCGTCCCGTCGTTCGGCTTGTTGATGAAAGGCGCCTCTGGCCTGTAGCTACAATGAAGCCTTTAATTCACCTTGTGGTCTACAAACAGCATACGCATAATCTCATTATTAAAATGTTCCCCAGATTTGATTTCAAAGAAAATGGTAAGCCCAAACGAGGAATAATTTCCTTCAAAAACAGCTTGGCCACAGTAAGACTGTCATTCCACCTCAGGTATGCTTCCACCCAACAGGAAATGTACACACTACCAATAACATGTAATGAAGTCCATAGTACACTAGCATATCGACAAATTTGAGTAGCATGCGATTGACGAAGGACCATCTGTACTTCCTATATGGCTCACTGAAGCCACAGCCCTCCTGCCCGAATCTAACTGCTAGCAGCTGACGTATCGACGGCACAGATTCTCTGCAAAGACATGGAAACATGGGTTGAACCGTCATGTCTTAAAAAGGTGCAGCATTGCATCTCTCCCTGTGTTAGTTGGGTCATGGAAATACTTAGCCATTGGGAACAAAATAGCGTCCAGTTTGACAGGTCTCCCATCTGTTGAAACCCAAATCTCATCCAGATTCTTCACACATCGTGCTCTGACCCACATTTCCTGTTTGCAAAAAAAGTCTTGAAATAGCATCTTTTTCTGATTCACCTGAATGATCTCTTTTTAATGTTCATGACGTAAGAGCGCCACATCTAGCCAACTTTTCTGCATAACGGTTGCTGGCATTCACAAAATCATATCCCGCTTGTGTGCTGCACATTTCACATGAGCTATTTCAATGGGCAACTGTAAAGCAAACAGCAGATCCATAGCAAAATTTCCATTTTAGATAGGAGAGTTAGAGGAAGTCATTAAACCCCTCTGGGGCTAGAACTCCAAAGTGATGGACCATACAAAACATGTTTTGGCTATCAGTATAAATGGTACCTCTCACATAGGGACACTGCAAGCTCTAGAAAGATCAAACAGTTCAGCTGCCTGTGCAGAGGTTACATTGCACAAATAGGAGGCTTCCACTACACCATCTAAGGTGCTGACAGCATAGGCTGCTTTCAGAATTCCTCACCCATCAATTAAACCAGACCCATCCACAAACAACATACAATCGGGCTCTTCCAGATGGACGTCTCAAATGTCTGGTCTTGGCTTGTTACATAGTTCCGTAATGTCCAGACAATCATGGTCAAACCATCATCTTCATTAGACACAAGCAAGGCAACAGTGTGGCAAAGCTGAGACAGGTGCTCCTCCGCAGAGTGATGTTATCCACGGCAAGTATTACCTGCTCATAATGGTTCAGCCTACTGTCAGTCATGTATTGTGTTTGAGTGCAGGTAGACAAGATCTCTACACAATGGGGGACCATAACAGTAAGGGTGTACCTCATGACAATGCTCTCCTGCTACTAAATGTTTACACCAACTACAGCCGCCACCTTTAGGCAACTCAGCAACTCTGGGGCTACCGGATCCAGAGTGGCAGAAAAGTATGTCACTGGGTTTTTAGAATTCTTGTGAGTCTGTTTTTAATACAGACAGGGCACACCCTTTCCATTGACCACAATACAGAACAAAATCTTTGTTATAATCAGGAATGTCTAGAGAAGGGGCAAGGCACTGCCTTTCTCTCAGTTTGAGGAAGGCACTTTGTGGTAATGTTCTTATTATTGTGCGCCAGTGGTGGAACACATGATGTTCTGTGTTCCAGGTTTGGCTCATGGAATGTTCTTGTCCAGGGTGGCAGTTGCCTCCTATTGCTGTAAGATGAAATACTAATAAATGCTTCTACGTTACATTCCCAGACTTCGTGTGAATCAACCACCACAAATTGGCGACGAACGGACTTCACGAACACTACGTGTTTCTTGGCTTTCCTCAGCTGTTCGATTTGTACCACTAAGGTTTGGTGGAGAGTGTTTTCAGGGTGGAACATTTCTGAGGTGAGAGCGCATTGCAGCGTCTCTGTGAGGAGACCTGCTGGCTCACAAGAAACGTGATAAAAAGAACTACAGTTGTGTTTTTCTACCTTTCCTCTGTGTTTCAGAGGATGTTGCTCTGATGCACGCAGCCTTTTATTGATTCAAGCCAGTTCACTGTTGGTCTTCACGCACACGCCTGTCCATGAGATAGAACCACAGATCGCTGTGCGGCTGCTGGATAGCAGGTGTCTGTTTGGCGGAACAAAGGGTGGTCCTGTGTTGATGTCAGTACGTGAATGCTTCACGTCACTTTGCCTGGTGTGAACACTTCTCGTAATTTGCCTGATCAGCGTTTCAAGTTTCAGTTTCTTGGATCTCCAATGATACACCTGTTTCATTGGTAAGGCGTAGATCATTGGAGGGAGTTGAGCATCTTCTGTGTGTTCCTGTTTTTTTCTATTGCAGTGATACGCACAATCGTTGGTACAGCGGAAGTTATTGAGAACAATGTGCATTTGTTTTGGTTTTTAGACAGTGACACGCACACTACATTTAAACCAGTGACACGTACTGTCTGAGAGTGTCAATTTGTCAGTAATATGTACACTGTAGCATGTTCATCAGTGACAAGCACACTTTAAGGAGTGTTTAAGGTTTATTTTTCAAAAGACCGTATTACCAATAATGCATAAACATTCCGTTTTTTCTCAAATCGTTTACACTTTGAAATTACATTTGCATTTTAGGGGAACATTAAAAAAATCCCTTTCTTTCTTTGTTTCTTTTGGACATGCAATCAGTTAATCCTTCTCCTCCGTTTTTAAAATCCCTATGTGAGCTGCCAATCAAATGGAAGATTTGGTATAGGGCTTTTACAAAGTATCTAGGGGCTGTGAGAGGAAGTTGTTATTGCCCAGAAAGGAAAAGGTTTCTCATTGAGCACAATTTTGGTTTTGAGGGTCAAACTATTTTTGAACACCTTCCTGCAATCTAAAGAACCTCTGATGACGAAGAAGAGTTGGACGAAAATCAGGAGGCATTTAGAAAGTTAGAGAAACAGTTTGATGTGATAGTTAGTCTAATTGTCAATAGACATAAGTTCTTCACAAGAGAGCAGCACCAGGAGAAGTCAATAGAGTCAAATATGGCAGATTTACATGTTCTAGTTGCTGACTGTGAGTTTGAAGATTTCATGGATCAATTGATTAGGGATCAAATTGTGGTCAGATGCCATGACAAGAAAGTGCAAGAGAAATTACTTACTTACAAAAACCCCTCTTTGAATGAGACAATAGACATTGTCAAAGTATTGAAATATCTCAAAAGAGTTCGAGAGAATTGATAAACAAAGAGAGTGTAGGTGCAACATTTGAACAGGGTTCTGCAAACGGTGAGAGCATCAAATTTCATGATCAGAAGAAGAAATTTGATACCAATAGAAGTGATAAGAATTTGTTTTTTAAGCAAAAGAATATTTGTTTTAGGTGTGGGTACTCTCAACATTTTCCTAATGGTCGCCCTTGTCCTACAAAAAGTGCAACATGCAAGGTCTGAGGGTGCCTTGGTCATTTTGCAAAAGTGTTGCAAGTGAAAAAATACGTAAATGTAGTAGTTGAGGACTCAGGTGAAGAGATGGTGAGACTGATGGGTGGAACGAGAAACATGTTTTACTCGATGAGAGTGAGCAAGAGGGCAGAGACTCGTACTCTTATTCTCAGGTGGATGGGAAGTCCCCGAGATTATTAGTAGATTCTGGGGCTACAATTACCATAATTATGAAAGAATTGTTTAGGAGCACATGGAACTACAAAGCTTTGTTGCCTCCCGACAGGTGTCCAGTCACATATGATGGGAAAAGACTTGAGCTGGTTGAATATTTTGAGTCTACCCTCCAATTCAATGAGAAATCCCTTTTAGGTAAAGTGTATGTCGCAAAAAGGGATTTAACATTTTAGGGTGGTATCACCAAGGTCTGTTTGGTTTAACTTTGAGATGAGATAAGGAAGTACAGGTGTCTTTGGTCAAAGAAGTTGGCTTGGACACAAGAAATGAGTGGATGGTGAAATTTCCAAATGTTTTTGGTGAGTGATTAGGAAAGGTTAGTGGGTTCAGACACAAGGTCAAAGTGCGGGACAATTCTACCCCTGGTAAACATAAACTTAGAATGGTGCCATTTAGCATCAGGGAAGAGTTGGCAAACATCCTGGAAAAAATGTGTATCCATGGAGTCATTGAACCCATTGAGTCCTCTCTATGGCTTTCTCCATTAGTCATTGCCAGGAAGAAAACTGAGGCCTTAGGGTTTGCCTTGATCTGCGTAGTTTAAACAAAGTGATTTGGGTCGATTCACATCCTTTACCTCGCTTCGAGCACATTGTGTCCTATTTTATGGGTGCCTCTGTTTTTAGCAAGATTGATTTAGCATCTGCTTATCATCAGGTGGAACTGGATCAATTATTCAGGCATCTCACGGCGTTTGTCTCACCCATGGGTAGGTACCTTTCAGTTTAAAAGGATGTCTTTTCGGTTAGCCTCTTCTGCGTCTGTTTTTCTTCGTATTATGGAGTCTATTCTGAAAGGCATTAATGGTTTATTTGTCTTTCAAGATGACATTTTGATTGCAGCAAGAGATATTCAGGAACATGAAGATATTATGCACATTGTTTTGCAACGTCTTGAATGAGCAAGTGTGGTTGTGAATGTCAAGAAATCGAGTTTTCTATATCACGTATAGAATATTTGGGTCACGTTTTTCTTCAAAGGGTGTAGAGCCTCGTCCTGGTTTAGTAGAGGCTATTGTTGGAGCCCCATCTCCCAGTAGTAAAAAAAAAGTATCATAATTGTTTGGAGTTTGTGAGTTCTATGCAAAACTCATTAAGAATTTCGCAAGCAAGACAGAAATTTGCATAACCTTCTAAAAAAACACGAAACGTTTTCAAGTGCGATGAAATTTGTCAGGAAGAGTTTGAGAATTTGAAGGCAGAGATAGGGTCTGAAACAATTCTGGCCCCCTATGATCAAGAAAATGTATGCATTTTCACTATGGATGCAAGTAAAAGTGATCTAGGAGCTACTGTGTCACAAAATGTGGATTCATGTGAGTGCACTATTGGATTTGCTTCCAGAGCTCTTTGGGAAAATGAGGAAAAAAATGATGTTATAGAAAAAGGGCAGTGGAGCGTTTCAAATATTTTGTACAGGGATTTTGATGGATCAAAAACCTGTACTTGGTATTCTGAATGGGAATGTCATTAGAGATTTGACAGCAAGGATTGCGAGGCTCAATGCGTATAATTTCCAGGTTATACACATTTCTGGTGAGAAAGAATATTATAGCAGACTATTTGTCAAGGTCTCCCCTAAGTGTGCCGGAGGTAGAACCTGAGAAGGAGGACCAAGATTACCTTATAGCAGCAGTAGATGTGTGTTTGAAGAGTGCGTTTGCTAGAGGTGAATGGATGGAAGATACCGATAAGCCTGTTGTGTTCCTTAAGATTTGTTGTGTTATGTACAAGCGGATGAAAATTGCATTGTTTTTATTTTATTTTGCAACATAGGTCATATTTATTTTCTTTTTGTACTTTTTCTGTAAAATGTAATATTTTGAAGTTCAACTATTTTTCCTCTTTTGTTGTGTTTTGTAAAAGGGTGATGTTGTGGTAATCTTATTGTTGTGAGCCAGTAGTGGAACACATGATGTTCTGTGTTCTAGGTTCGGATCATGGAATGTTTTTGTCCAGGGTGGCAGTTGCCTCCAGGTGCTTCAAGATTAAGTATTAATAAACGCTTCTACGTTACACTCCCTGACTTCTTCTGACTCAACCACCACACACTCATACAGTCGTTGTCCCAAGGTGGTGGTGGATCATACACTTCTGTGTGTATATTCCTCCGTATCAGCTTTGCCACTAGGGAAAAGCATGTAATCCACTGATAACAGTAGCTCACCATTTACAGTAACATCCTGACTTCTCTTTGCTTTGTGTTGAGGGATCTTTCTCAGAATATTAGAGATTCTCCCTTAAGACACCTTTCCAGCTCCCTTCTCAATATAGTATCTAAATTAAAAACAGAACTTTATTCTGGACGTACTGCAGTTTGGTTGGAGACGCTTTGTGTCCTTTCTCTGCCAAATGATTAAACAGAGCACTGATATCTTGTCTGAATGCATCTTGTGTTATAAACGCCACCAGCAGGTCATCAATATATTCTACCAGACTGACCTGGCTGTCATTATGTAGAGGAATAGAGATAAATGCTTGACACAAATCAATTACCATGAACTATTCAGCATCACAGGCTATTTGGGAAAACAAATATCACAGCACGATTCAGTACCACAGCATATTATTTTCTCTGGTTGATTCTGTGAGCTCCCATAACTGTAGTGCTTCCTTATACATAGCATGAAATCAGTCTGCTAACCTAGACCGATAGACAGAGCAAAACTATGAGGGTACCCATCTATTCCCAGCGTCCTCCCTTTTGATAACTAGTCTACAGCGAAATTAACTTCCTGGACCTCAAAGTCTATATTCAAGGAAATCAATTGCACCACAGTAAGGCTTGGGTTGCACATATGGGAGAGAACTAGGGAGACGGGAGTAGGCTGAAGGACCCATATTAGTTCATATAGGATTTTCTAATAGTATAAAAATACCTCGCTAACCGTGGTGTATCTGGTGGCAAGCAGTCGGGGATTGTCTGTTTACCCCCAATGGGTTTTCATGGTGTATCTGACCATATCAAACAGGCCAACAGTTGGCCCATTCTGTCCCCCTCCCCATGTTGGTGAGTGAGATATTCTTTGTAGTGCATGCATCAAAATCGTTCCATCAACATGTGATATGTTTTTGTCAGGGCAAGTGGTCCCTATGCCAGAGACTTTACACCAGAGATTTCTGGTTCATGGGGTTGTCTCTCTGCTTGTATGGCTTCCCTCAGCAGTGATGTCATGACACCGTAGGTAATTTTGATACTCATTCCTCAAAATATTACGTTAAAGGCATCCCATTCTACATTTGAGTTGGTGGGGGGTTCCTTGTTTTCCCTAAAATACTCAGCTTCCCCGATGGCAGGTCTGAAGGAGGGGGTCTAGCAGGACTTCAGGTTACGACTGCCATGTCAGTACAGTCAGGGATCTACCCACCATCAACATTAAAAGGAATGTTATAGTCAGAGTCAGTGCAGCAGAGGTACTCTGGGTTATAGATGTAAGGGATGAGGGCAAAGGGATCCTATAAATCTGTCCAATCTGGTGGATAGACTGTGCACCTCAGAGTGATAAGAGTATTCATGGGTTTCTGGGTGGGCCTCCCTCCATAAATCTGTTAGTTCACACCTAATGGCCCAATGGTGGAAACCCTGTGCCAGCTGAATTCATTGGCCCAATGGGAAGGGCACTACTGAACGAAGCTGCAGTCCAAGACTAAGTTATAGTCGCCTCCCCATAACATGAGCGTCCCTATGGTCCTAATGAGATGAGTGGATAGAATATTAAGGAACTGTAATTGTTGGGCGTTAGGTACATATATTCTCGCAATTGAAGTTGGCATCCCATCTAGCGTGCTGTCAAGTATTGTGAATCTACTCTACAGGTCAATTGTCGCACTTGCAATTGGGAGAGGGACCCCTGGTGCCACCCATATCAGTGTACGCCTGGCAAAAATAAAGAATACTGTACCAAATATCTTGCCTCGCCAGCACCTCTCCAATTTCCGTAGCTCCTGAGCTGTTATGTGTGCTGGCTACCTGGGTTTTACGATAGCGAAGGTATGAGTATGCCCTGTGCTGTTTCCCTGGGGCACCCAGGCCCTTAACATTCCATGTAAGGAAGTTATATTTATTTGTCACAGGAGGTTAATATGAATCTGGGTGTACGTGGTGGCCTTATGTGTGTGTTAGGTAGGGGGGCATATTGGGTGATTGTAGGCAAGTACTGTACAGGTAGCAAACAAGTAGGCACACATCATGGTATCATGGGAGTGCTTCTTCTTTCCCCGGTCAAGGCAAAACATGTCTTGGCCACCTGAACGAAAACTCACAGTAACTAAAACAGCAACTTGGACATAGTCCATAAATACTTCTGTAGGTGCAGAGTCTATGGGGAGTAGTCTCCAATATATTCATTGCAAGTGTCTCGCTGCCCACCGTGTGAAAGATGAAGGCTGGTTCTTTGGTCAGCAGTTTGCTGACTACTCGTGACTGTCAGATGGGTGGATTTGGTTCTCAGTCCGCATACACGGATGTCAGAACAATTCATCGGCAGATCAAGGAATGACAAGGGTCCCTTAGTCAGAGAGTCATGTCCTCCAGTTGACAACGTCTCCGAGCCTCCTTCTGGTGTCTCTGCTTTCCTGGATCCTGGTTGGGTGTGTGGATCTCTGCAGGTGCGAATATGGTATACCAGTGTTGCTCTCTCTTTTGCTACTTGTTCCCTTGTTGGGGCCCCTGCCAGTGGCCGTCTGCTGCCTTTTCAGAGTCGACGCCTTTGTGGGGTGTCTGTCTTAGGTAGCCGTATGTGGGATGTGTCATGGCCCTCATCTTCCAGGCACAACCATTCTTCTTCCGAAATGGTGAAGAAAGTTGTTTTATTTTTCGCTCTTACTCTGCGCTTTACCATATAGATCAGGCTGCAATTGATCCCCAGGGCCTTCAACACCTGCTTGGTTTCCCTGAAGTCTGCCGTTTTCTGTGCACCAGTGTTGTGTAATCACGGAAAATATACACCTTATGACCCTTCATGTTTCAAGGGCCATGGGCACAGGCTCTTTGTAGAATGTCATCTCTGTCTCAATAATTTAGCGGTTTGGCCACCATTGGTAGTGGGTGGAAGCCTTGCAGCAGTGGCTGGGATGGTACGCCACGGGCCCTTTCAGTGGTTAAAAACTTGGATAGTGTATTGGGAAGAACCTCCTTATGAAACCAGTCTTCCTGAAGCAGTTCCACTGATGGGCCTTTTAAGCATTTCGCCAGGCCCACCATCCTGATTTTGTTGCAGTGAGACCGCCCTTCTGCATCTTCAGCGCGCCCCTGGACAGCAGCGGCCAGTACATGTAAGAGTGGTGGAGCTGGGTGAGGGGGGATTTTGACGCACGATGACCAGGGCATCTTTAATTTACCCTGGTCATCGTCTGTCGAAATCCGCCCCCTTCCCCCCTCCCCCCCCTCCACCCGGCCCCACCGCTCTTACTTGCATGGGCCATGGCTGCTCCTGGAGCATCTGTAGATCCTGGCACATGGTCTCCACATGGTGATGCAGGGTGAAGACTGACAGTGTCATGGTGGCAATAGCAGACTCCAGTTACACCACTTTTTCTGATGATCTGTTCTCGGAATACAGACATGAATAGCTATAGCATCAATTTTCTGTTCAAGCGCTGTGCAGGAGTTTCTAATTGTCTTCAGTACTGCTCCTGTGCCAACCCCATGGCCCGTTCCCAGCTACGTTTCCGAGTCAGTGATCTCCAGCGCTCCCTTTTTGTCCAAGGAGCCCTCTTTCTTCACTCTATTACATGTGGCCCTATTGTTGGGTTTGCCCATCAAGGCCTGCACCTTGGGAGCTGGCTGTTAGCCACTGGAAACTGCCAATCACATGGGCCAGACTTTGTATGGAGCATTGGTCTCTGGGGTTGTCAGTGCATAATAAACTCAGCTACCTGGAGTACCAGGAACAGTCAGGCAAAGTCTCACCCCCAGTATGTATTACTTCATGGACTTTCCCTGTTGTGTATCAGGTATGCCTTATTGTCAACGGTTTACCTTTGCACTCTGCAATCCCATTGGGAGTGAAGTGGCAGGGTGTTGGGAAGGCTCTCAGGTTCCAGGCCCCCCTCCACCTCCCCAGACGTGTATGTACCGGTGTGTGCCACAGCAGCCTCTGTACAGGCCACAGTCTGTGTGCACACCGTTCCAAGAGTTCCCGGTTTTCCAGTGGTTCCTGGCATCCTCCAGATCTGCCTGACACCTCCTGTTGTGCCTCACCATCACAGGCATGTCTTATTGTCTGTCCCCGCGGGCGCTTCCAGGTCACCGCCCACTTGTTGCTGGCTTGCACCTGGCTGGCCAGCTCAGGCCTTGGTCTGATGCTCAGCTCGGCTCACAGCATGCTCTCTGCTGCACACAACAGCAGCTCAGTGTCTTGGGATTTTACATCTCTGAGGAGTGCTCCCAATATGTGAGGGTCCCTGTTTGCAGTGATGGTCACAGCATCATCTGTGCACAGGCTGTGGTCTGCTGGCATGCCGTGTCAGGGTTCTCTAGTCTTGTAGTGGTTCCCAGACTCGCCAGGCACCTTCTGCCGTGCCCGACTGCCGCACGTGTTTCTTTGCTTCTGCTCCCTGTGGCTATCTCCAGGATGTTGCCCAGCACGGCCGCTTGAGGCAGGCTCGCACTAGACTGTATGTTTCAGGTTGGGCCTCTGCACGTATCTTAGGCTGGCTGGCACTGCACTTTTTACTGTGCGCCACAGCCGCTCGGTGCCTCAGAGATTTTCATCTCTGAGGATTTTCCAAGTGTGTGGGGGTCCTTGTAGTATGTGCTTTATTATTATATTATGCTACATTTGTATTATTATATTATGCTACATTTACTTGTTACTGTAGTATCATTTGGTATGGTGCTTTTCCCTTTAAGCATGCAAGTTGTATTCTTTTGAATTGTTAGGTTCTATGTTCTAGTATGTTCTGTGGTTGGACTGATGGTCAGTTCCTGCAGACAGCTGATGTATTAGGACGTGCTCATTAATATGGAATAAATCTCCAACTTATATTAACTGGATTTCTTATTTATTGGATACCTTATTACTACAAAAACTGGCGACGATCGGGATCGTTAAAGATTCGAGATTTGTCTTTTTATTTATGTTTTCTTCTTCTTCATCAATTTTGATGTTAAACCTTGGAATTAATTTTTCAGCACTTCAAGTTAAACAAGTTTGGGTCAACGCTTTACACAGTGTAGGAAGATTTCTTCCTATTATTCAGAAAAAGTTTGGTCATGCTTCTTCTACGTTGAATGGTTGCTACGAATCGTGAGCACTTTGATGGATTGTTTTATTCTTTAAAAAAAAAAAGAAGAAAAAAACTGCCTCTCACCGATTCTATGTTATTCAACATTTATTGAGAGAAATTAACCTTTGTGTACCTTCAAAACTTTTCTTCGTTGTTGCGCGCACTCTCGAACTACTTCAACGCTTAGCAATGTACGTTGTGCTCTTAACGAGCGCGTCAATTTCCACATTTACGTTACCTAGCAACCTATGATGCAAAGGAAGTAGCGCACGTCGGAGGTCACGTTGCGTTATTCGCATATGTGCGTGCCTCCATCTTGGATTCTCTGGAAGTGTTTCCGGAGTGTTTTTAGGCAATTGAGCACGTCAATACTTCAATACTTCAACTCTTCTACGGAATTGAGCAACGTTTGTACAATTCCACCTATATTGTGAGTTTATTCCGTTTATTTTCATTTTAATTACAACATTTTAGTTTTATCTTAATTTTCCATTAACAACATGAGTAATAACAATTCGAGTGGCAATTCTGCTTCCACTAGTTCTACTTCAAGCAGCTCGTTATTTTCTTCCTGCATTAATATTAATATCAGTACTCCAAAAGAATTTTTGACTTCTCCTGGCGAACCAATCATTAAGTGGTCTGAATGGAAAGATTATTTCCTTAATTATATAGCCACTTTAGAAGATAATGTTGGAAAGTTAACACCAGAACGTAAAATGAGGATGCTTTTGCACAGTCTTGGTCCAGAAGGATTAAGAGTGTACAACCAGATGCAGAAACAAGATAGATCAGGTGATATTGACATTTTTAATACAGCTCTCTCTGATTTGACTGAACATTATTCTCCTACTGTATGCACTGGTGTCACTAGACGAGCATTCTTCAAAAGAAAATAGTTGGAGAATGAGTCTGTAGAGGAGTATGTTTAGCAGTTAAAATTGCTGGCTATGTATTGCAAATTTGGTGTTTTGCATGATGAACTCATTTGTGACCAAGTTGTTGTGTGTTCAAGAAATAAAAGTATCCAGGATAGACTTTGGATTGAAGGAGAATCTAGTATGAAGGATGTAATTACATTATTGAAAAAAAGCTGAACTTTCAGACAGGAGTTCTAAGGCTCTTTCAGAACAGTCTGAATCTTCAATCACTTCTACTTCTACTTCCGCTGTTAACAAGGTTTCTGTCAACAAAAGCAGTAAAGAAGTATCTAAAAAGAAGAATTACAAAAAAATGTCAAACTAATAAGAGTTTCCAAAAGGGATCTTTCAATCAGAAAACATTCTTTAAGCAAACTAACAATAAAAATAATTCTTCTTTTGCTTGTTATCGTTGTAGAGATAAGAATCACAACGCAGGATTTGACAAATGCCCTGCAAGATCTGTGAAATGTTCTAATTGTGGAGTTTTGGGACATTATGCTAAAGTATGCAACAGGAGTTCATCCCAACGACCCAAAGTGTCCTGTATTAATGACACTGATTCTTCTGACTGTGATTCTGATTTCAATAATTCTTCATCTCATATCGCAGAGAAAATTCAGTGTAATATTGTTTTAAGTGTTGATGAATGTGTTAAAAGTAAACCTTTATGTATTTTTAAATTTGTTGGAATCCCTGTGCAGGTTGAAGCAGATTCAGGTTCACCGTTTACAATCGTTAACAAAGATGTGCGGGAGAAAGAATTAGTTAACAATTTAGGTCCTCATCTTGAACCTACTGATGTTTCACCTGACAGCTTTACCGGTAACAAAATTGAGATGTTGGGATTTCGTTCTTTAATGTTTGAATTTAAGAGTCGTACTGCTTTTTGTAAATTTATGTTGCTATTTATGGTCCTTCTGTTTTAGGTTGGAGGGATCAGAAATCGCTACATATTATTCTTGATCCCAACAGCCCTGAAGAAGTTCTGGTTACTTGTGTGTGTGTGGACACAAAAAATTGGGTCCTTAAAGAATTTCCTAACGTGTTCTCAGGTAAGATCGGTAAATTCAAAGGATTTTCACATCTTATTAGATTGAAAAGTAATCCAATTCCTAAAATTCATAAGGTTCGCAATATTCCTTTGATTGTCAAAGATGAAGTCAGAAGTGAATTGTTGAAGTTACAAGAGAATGGTATTATTCAACCCATCGAAGCCGCTGAGTGGATTTCTCCATTGGTTGTTGCAAGACGTGCCAATGGGAAAATTCGCTTATGTGTTGATCAATTTGAACCAAAATATAATTGTTGATCAGTATCCTTTGCCCAGGATCGATGAGATGTTGTCATTAACTCGTGGTGCAAAGTACTTTTCTACGTTGGATTTATCTTCCGCGTATCACCAAATTTGGTTGCACCATTCTTGCAGAGACTTGACAGCATTTTGTACTCCTTTTGGCTGTTTCCATTTTCGTTGAATGACATTTGGGTTGGCTTCCGCCGCCGCGGTGTTCCAAAGGCTTATGACACAGCTTTTTGGAGATTTGCATGGCGTCATCTTTTTTCAAGATGATATACTTATCATGGGAAAGAATTCTACTCAGCATGACTCGTGATTGAGGAACGTTCTACGTATCCTTGATGAAAGATGTCTTACTGCTGAGGTTTCTAAATGCAAATTCTCAGAAAATAAAGTGGTATACTTAGGGCACGAGATGAGGGAGCAGGGTATTAGACCAAAAACTAAATTAATTAGGGCTATTTTGGATGCTCCTTCTCCTAAGTCCAAGGATGATTTGAGGTCATTCTTGGGTTTGGCAGAATTTTATTCTAAGTTTGTATCTAACTTTTTTGAAAAAACATACCATATGAGGAGTTTACTAAAGAACAAAGTTTCCTTTGTATGGTCTGCAGAATGTCAGCAGGCTTTTGATCTTATAACAAAAGCTGTATGTTGTGCTCCAAATCTTCAAGGTTTTGATCCTGTTGCCACCACATTTGTTACCACGGATGCTAGTTCAAAGGGCTTAGGGGCAGTTTTGAGTCAAATTTCTGAGTACAGTCAAGAAGTAATATTTGCTTTCGCTTCCAGGTCTTTGACTCCCACGGAAGAAAAGTATTCCGTGATTGAGAGAGAAACATTAGCTGTTGTGTGGGCACTGGAGCACTTTAGAAAATTTGTGTGGGGGAAATTCTTTTATGTTAGATCTGATCACAAACCACTTACAAAGTTACTAACTACAGATGGTCTTTTTAAAGCAACCGCTAGGATAGCAAGGTTATCTATGCGCCTACAAGATTTCTTGTTTGAGGTTAAGTATGTTCCAGGGGCTAAAAATGTCATTGCGGATTTTTTGAGTAGGTTTTCCTTACCTATTATTGAAGCAGATAGGAACTCTTGGAACGATTTCTCGGTTTCTAGTGTAGTTGCAAATGATAAAGTTTTTGATTCTATTTCTCTGGAGCAATGGATTAAGGCTGATTCTGATGACAGTACTTTGAGTATTGTAAAGTCTAAAGTTGTTTCTGGTTGGAATGATTTCTCTAAAAAAAATGTAGACGATGTTTTGAGAGGTTTTTGGGAGGTCAGGGACGAGCTTTCTGTGTATGATCATTTTCTTAGCAGAGGTGATAAAATAATCCCTCCAGAGTCTTTAAGGGACAGAATTATACAGTTATCTCATGAAGGTCATCCAGGGATTTCTCGTACTAAATCTAGAGTGAGGGATCAGTATTCTCCTAATCTTCCTTGGGAGGATTTGGCAATGGACATTATGGGTCCTATCAATTGGTTTGATCAAACTGTGAAATTTATCATTGTTGTGGTGGATTTGTTTTCAAGGTGGTTTGAATTAAAGGTGGTTGATAAAGTCAATGCTGTTGGTGTTATTGAATTTTTAGAATTTTTTTTTGTTCAAGAAGGTTATCCTGCATCTATTCTTACAGATAATGGCACACAATTCAAATCTAATGAAATGCATTTGTTCTTTGTCTCTAAATGAATTAAGCATAAACTGTCTCCGTTGTATCATCCTTCTTGCAATGGGGTTGTTGAGAGACTTAACCGAATTATTAAGAGTACTTTACAATTGTGCATTAAATCTAAACGGGTTTAACGGTGAGTTGTTGAAAATGTTATGGGCTTATCGTGTGACACCCCATCCGTCTTTAGGTATGAGCCCATTTTCTCTTATGAGATGTAGGAAACCGTTATCTAAAACTAATCCTAGTTGGATGAAGAAGAATGAAAGGTGTTTTTATGACATTGATGAAGTAAAATCTAATCTTGCTTTGTCACAAACTAAAAATAGGATTTATTATGATACCAAACATGGATCTGAACCAGTTAAATTGCATGTTGGGCAATGGGTTTCCATTAAAAATCCTAGGAGGGTTTGTAAAGGTCAGAGTAATTTTAGTTCTCCAAAGAAAATTGCTAAATTTCATCAGAATTCTGTTACCTTAGACAATGGTGAGAAATGGCATCTTAGTCGTTTAGCCTTGACACAACCTTTGGTTGTCAGTGATCCTAGTGATTCTGATCAGATTTGTATAGACAATTCACGTGGGCATTTCTGGTGTTTTGACAAACATGATAAAAAGAATGTGAATGATAATGAAGATCACTTTACTCATGATTTACCATCTAATTCTTTAGGAGAGAATGTAATTGCAGAGGATTGTTGTATTAACAATGATGAAGACAAAAATGTAACTACTAATCAGAAATCCTCGTTTGGAAGAACTGTGAAGAAACCTATGAAATTTATGGAATTTATAGTGTATAAGTAATTTTTCTTTTTTTTTGTTTGAAAAAGGGAAGATATGTAGTATGTGCTTTATTATTATATTATGCTACATTTGTATTATTATATTATGCTACATTTGTCTTGTTACTGTAGTATCATTAGGTATGGTGCTTTTCCCTTTAAGCATGCAAGTTGTATTCTTTTGAATTGTTAGGTTCTATTTTCTAGTATGTTCTGTGGTTGGACTGATGGTCAGTTCCTGCAGACAGCTGATGTATTAGGACGTGCTCATTAATATGGAATAAATCTCCAACTTATATTAGCTGGATTTCTTATTTATTGGATACCTTATTACTACAGTCCTCCGTGTAGAAATGGCCCACAGCTTTGCCTCTAGGTACTAGGATTATGGCAAGATTTTTGCGGGGATTCGGAGCACATTTCCTGAGCATCCGCTATCTTGCCTGGTCAGGCCTTCCCCCGAGTATGATCAACTTTAACGTGAAAACACTATCTATACATGTACATGCAGTGCAGATTAATGCAAATGGTGTGTGGTGAGGATTGAGGCATTGTTAGCTGTGGTGACAGGGTTGCTGACCCTCAGCAGCGCCTCTCTCCCTATGGCAGAGGTGTTCGCCCCCGCCCACAGCCAGCAGTTGCAAAAAGTGAAAAATAAAATGATAGTAAACCATTTATTTTTCTCTCTCGTGCGAGTCTTAGGGCGGGGGCATCGCGGGGGCAGTCATGGAGGGGGAGAGGTGGGCACTGCTGTCAGTGAGCATGTGGGTTTTGCCGGCTGCCTCTGGCCGGCCAAACCGAAATGCACACTGAAGCTCTCCCCAATCCGAGCGGCGTTGCTTAGTTGGAGACAGCAGGCAGAGGTTCCCAGTCTCTTTGTGAGCACAAATCGAGGGTGCTCAGGCCAATCCTGATGCTGCTCTCATGCTGCTAAGAGCAGCGGCAGGATTGGCGGCAGGGGATTCTGGTAGCCTGTGCTGGTGAGGAGCTGAAGAGCAGCGATGCGGCAGGTAACTTATTTGTTTTTTGTTGTCGTTCGTCCCACCCTCCCTCCACCCCGCCACTCAGCCCTGATACCAGTTGCTACTGCTGACACTACTGGTCTTTTTTCCGCGCAATTAGTCAGTTTTGCTGCCACTAATGATCGATTAAAATAAAACATTATAGGAGTACACTGTACTGGTTTTGGGAAAAGCCTAGGTTTAAGATTAGGAAAGTAAGTATTTACTGATGCTCCTGGTTTTTTTCTGAGGTTGTTTCCATTTTATCATTTTTCAGAAAAGCGGTGTAGCTTAATATTTGCTACTTAGATCGTAAACCCCATGAGCTGAGGCTTTGACTATCAATTAGTCAGAGATGATCAAAGTACAGCTTCCAGACGTTTGAGAACCTTCTGCACATTGGCAGAAACCCAACTAGTTCAGTGCGCCTTACACAAAAGCGTGCGCATTAATATTCCATTTTATTTCTCTCTGGAAGGATTAAATGTCTTTTCTTCTATGTACCAAAGCACAGATTGTGTGTTTCTGAGAGCTGCATGGGACCCACTTCAAAGCCTGCTCCGGCTGTCTGACCTCTGATGGCCCAGGCAGGGTCGGATGGGAAAGAAGACAGGCCCTGGCACCAATATAAAACCGCCCCCCATTAGCAAATTAGATAGCTGAACAAGCGTCCCACATTTACAAATGAGGGCAGGATTGAACTCTTAAAGACTCAAGTTATAAGTGTTTTGTGAGGTAGAGGAGACTGCATGCATGTGTGCTGGCTGCAGGCAATGTTTGTGCTAATATCAGGGAAATCTACAGTAAACAATAATTGGCAGTGCCACTATGCCTGGCTTTTGAATGAAAGTGCCTTTTTTGCACTCAATGGGTTTAGGCACTCAATAGGTCATCATACATGTACACTGTCTCTCGCATTTGCACTCCTGCATCCATTCATCCATACACAGTCACATTCTTGCCTTCACCCTTTAACACAGCCACAATAAATCACACACAAACTCTAAAACATATGCACGATAAATTAAAAGACTAAAAGTAGAAAAAGAAAACATGCTGTTGTCCAAACATTATGAGCATATGGTTGTGATATTGAAACTAAACATAGCAATGGGTGTCCCTCTTGCCGAGGTTTTGTAAATAGTCTATCGTTGTTTTAAAGTTCCAACATGGCTGCCACATTTAGAACCAAAGTTATGGTTATCTTGAATTGATAAAACAATGATACACTATAGACAACAGTATTCCCTAAAGGTTCCCTGGTTTAGAGCAAGTGGCCACATGGTATGCAGCTCCTTCCAAATGAAATGAGCGGCAAGCAAGTGACCTGTTAGCAGTGCCTGGAGAGCTGTAGTATAGTCTAAACAAATATTAGATAAAGGAGAAGCAAAGAAAAGAAAAGAGAACTATAAAATGAGATATTTTAAAATTAAAGGACTGGCCAACCAGCCCTGACACTGGAGCATATTCGTTTTCAGGTTGATGTACACATGTGATCAGAAAATGCCATAATTCACAGGGTAAGCAAGCCAATGACTGGTGTGGCCTGAACCATTACACCAAGCAATACACTTTCATGGATGGAAACAGCGTATAAATACCACTCAAACACACCAATGGCAGAACAGATCTGATTTTTTTTGTTACAGGAGCCTGGCAGACGGCAAATAATAAGAGAGTCTAGATAGAATTATTACAGTGCAATCTTCATCTCCTAGGGTTTGACAGTGGCAGTAACCAACCTCAAAAGTCTTCCCTAGAAAGGTTATCTGTGACATTCCATTTAACAAAATACCTATCTGTAGGCCTGAATACAGAAAAATAACAATCTACCCTTAAATGCCTATTGACTTTAATATATGTATTTTATAATCAAAATGTCAGGCCTACAGTGTTTATCATAACTTTTCATAATAAACAGTTCAGACCTATTGTATTAGAAATATTTTTTCCTAGTGAACCAATAAGTCCTTTTGCTGTTATCATTGACTTATCACCATAACCAACTCGGACCTACTTTGTTGGTTATAAGCCTTTCCATTGTTGTGTAAACTAAGACTTCGGCTTAATTCTACAAGGTTTGACTTTCCCACCCACGGATGGCTGAACTTGCGGCACATGCATCAATGTTCCCGTTTGAGAATTCTTAATTGCGAAAATTAAGGAATCGCAATTAAGAATTCGCAAACGGCTATGCATCAAGAAATCGCAATTTTTTTGCGATTTCTTAATTTTCCTTAATTGCGATTCGCAATTGGCGAATCACAATTAAGGAATCCCTTTCCATTGATTCCTATGGGCCTAGAGGCCCATAGGAATGAATGTGAAAGCATTCTCATTTTGCGATTCGCAATTAAGGAATCGCAAAATGAGAATGCAATTTCAAGGGTGCGGGGGGGGGGTCCAAAGGACCCCCCCCCCTGCACCCCTGAAATGTACCTTAAAGTACATTTTTCACACACACATGCCCCAAGGGCATGTGTGTGTGTAAAATGAAACTTTCAAAAATGCACTTTGGTGCACTTCTGAAAGTTTTCGCAAATTACCATGAAGGTTAACTTCATGGTAATTTACCACTACCTATTTGCGATTTCGCAATTTAAAAAAAATCATGCATTGCATTTAAGAAATCGCAAAATTGTGATTTCTAAATGCAATCGCAATTTAAGAAATCGCAAATAAATTGCGATTTCTTAAATTGCGAAAAAAGCAAAAACCTAAATGCATCCCAAAAAAGGGATTTGCATTCGCAAACGGCCGAATTTTGCGATTCACACCGTTTGCGAATGCAAAAACCCTTAATGCATGTGCCCCTTAGTTCAATGTACCAACGCTTGAGGATGAAAGTAGAGTTTGCTGTAGCCCCACAGAACCCCACTCAATATACAGTTGATGTGGTGTCTGTGCTTTCTGGGTTACTAACAGTCCCTTAAAAAGGGGTCAGGGACGCATTGGTTATTCAAGCCCAATTTCGTTCTTTAGAATATTACACACAAGTACTGCACTAAGAGAAAGACACTTTGGCCCACATGTGTCAATCATTTTTGCATTCCCAAATGGCCGATTTGCAGAATTGGATCGTTTGTGAACGCAAAAAAGGGTTTTCACATGTATCAAACCCAAATTGCCATACAGTAACATGTTACCAAATCGCAATTTGGTTTTGCCAGTTGGTATTAGTAAGTGACGTGTTTAGGGCGTCCCTTCTAATACCGAATCGCATCAGTATGTATGAATGTTTTGGGACCGAAATGTGGTCGTAAAACATTTGCATTTTACCACCTACTTCAAGTAGGTGGTAACCCATTTGCAAATGGGAAAGCTTTACCAAGCGACCTCTTCCCCTTTTTGAATGATTGTAAAAACATTTTTTAAAAGCAGGCAGTGGTCCAATGGACCACTGCCTGCTCTTAAAAAATGAAAGGAAAACTTTTCAGTTTTCTTTTTGTAAAGCATCCTGTTTTCCTTTAAGAAAAACAGGCTGCTATACAAAAAAAAGATTGCTTTATTTAAAAGCAATCACGGACATGGAGGTCTGCTGACCCCAGCTAGCCAACATTCCTGTGATTTTTGCAATTCCTAGGGGGTCGCAAATTGCAACCTACCTCTTTAATATTCATGAGGTAGGTAATTTGCAATCCCCTAGGAATCGCAGGAAGTGTTCAACACACTTTCATGCATGCCATTTTGCGATTTCCCTATTGCAAATGGCAAGGATTCGCAATTAGGAAATCACAAAACGGGGTCTTCATACATCCGGCCCTTTATGCTTAAAAGTGTTTTATTTCAACAGTCTCATCCTTCTGCTTAGCACACATAAAATAATGACACACAAATTACCAAAATAGCACTGATGCATGTCACTATCAATGAGAATAATGTGAACATTGCTAACATGGTCGAACTGTAATTTGGCAACCTTTCACCGTTAAGACTATTTCTATGTACTATACTATGGGGCAGTGGTCTTCAAACTATGGCTCCGGCCTGCTACAAGATTTTATCTGGCCCGCAGAACACAGTGGAAACATTAATCCTCTGTCAGTGTAGCAGCTGCAATCCCTGTAAATTTAGATATGTATTTGTATCAAGGGACTCCCAGGCACCCTTACAACTGCTTCAGTTAACTGTTAAACTGAAACTATAAACTCTCTGAGGTAGAAAAGTGCAACTTTTTGACATTTTCAACAAAATCGGAGGAGCCCTGCTTAAAATAGTTCGCTCACAAAATGGGCGAGGTGATACATGCTCGCCTGTTGACATCTGTAGTGGTCTGCAAGTCACACATTTGAACCTCCCACAAACTAACTCCGCCTTCCATCTATCAGAGGTTGGTAAAGGAGCACCAGAAAACCGTGTAAAGATAGCACATGATTTACAGCGCCCACAAAATGCAGTTGTGCTGTATAAGACGGTCTATATAAAAATTTTCATTTCCTAGTGTTGTTTCAGGGTTCTACCAACTAGAGCATCGGTATGCTTATAGTATTAGTTCAAAGGCAGAAAATGTGGTGCTGGACACAAGCTTTCTACAAGCATAAAAGTCATATTTGCCTGTAGCACTGCCTCTATTTTTAGGTCGAGCCTAGTGCAGGGTGCATGCGCTGCCCTATGGTAGGCTTCTTGTGAGCACTCCAAACTTCTAAGTGTAGGTCTCACTCCCCCACGCAGTAGGTTGGTTGTTGCCTGTGTCATTTATTTTTCGTAGCCTGCAAATGGCTAAAGGCGGCGCATGTCCCACCTCTTTAGCAAAGGTTCACTCCCACAGCGTTTTGCTTGCGGGAGTGAGCAGGGGCGCGCAGTGGAAGCTGCATTCCTTACATTCCTTACAGCGCGCACGCACCACTTGCAGGCTAGCAGATGACCCTTTCCTGAAATTAAGTCTTTTGCATACCTTTGTTGTTGCTTTTGAAAGGGCGAGATTTTGATCGATACCTTATATCTATTGATCCAAACCTCGATCTGGTCGACTGAACCTTTATTGCCTGTCTTGGAAGGAAACAGTACACCTGTCTGCAAATTAGTTCACCCAAGAAAGGACTCTACTCTCAAAGATCACGGACAACTTCTAGGTTTCAAAAGTTTATTGTAAAGATATAATGAGCTGCAAATACAAGCATCTCAGAATGAGATTCACGAGATACACAGGTCCAATTACATACATGTGCTCTCGAAAAGCCCTCAGACGAGCAACAGAAATCACTAACACAAGTTCTAAAAATAGCAAAGCTATCAGCATAGACGCATATCTCTCCTTCATTTAGGTTGGAGGAAAACAAACACAGGTTAGGCGTCCCTACCCTGTTCTAGATGGTATCCCTACTTAACCAAATCCCAACCTAACAAAGGTGTCAGCAATGAATGACCCCCAAGGGAAGTCACCCACTCTAAGTCTCTTGGTGAAAACCTAAAGTTCTCCAGTCATGACCCCTCACTGCCTACCCATCCGCTCTCTAAAGGGTCCTCAGGTCTCTGCTCTCACTCCACCCAGGGGTGCTGTCCCTAATACAAAATAGTCAACAACATTTGAGACGCCCCTTGCGAAACGCCTCTCACGTGGTGCAACTTCAGGCTTTTTCCATGATGCTTTGTATTGGGCCTCAGACGTTAGAGTTGACCTTGCTTCTCAGTCTCTTCTCCGGCCCGCTGATACCCCTTAAACATTCCAGAACCCTCCTCCATGTCTGGGCCGTCTACTGAACAGACCTCTATTCATTCACTTATAATTGGATCCCCCCTTTCCTGTTGCAGACAGATATCTGCCGCCAAGAACCCAACTCTCATAGACTTCTAAAAAAGGCTTGCAACATTTCTCAGCCCAGACATGTACGTGTAAATCAATGCTAAAACATTTCAGGCCTACAATATTTCACATTATGATTATAGCATTCTATTTCTTCATTTAATTAAAGCATGTTAAAACTCTTATTCTATTATTTAGAAAACATTACTCTAAATCATGGCCCATTAATGCAATGACCAAAAACGTTAAACAATCTGTGTCGTGAAAAGAAACACCTTCCCTTTTAGCTCCAGCTCTGGCCCTGAGGCCTACCACGTTCTGCGTTTTACCACAGACCATCTTATATGTTTAACAGCTACACGACATAGATTCAAAATAATCACGTCTAATAAAATCATATAATGTCACACATTTCTGTATTAATTCCACTTCTACTTAAATCTCTATATTAGCTATACATTTAGAATATAATTTCAGATACTATTAGCACTCATGGCATTTCTCTTCATGAATTATGCTCTCTATAGGTAAGTGTGATGTACTCATATATTTATATCAGTTTGCGCTCTCTCAGTTCCCCCCTTTGATGACCTCTCGGGGTCATCACTAACATTTAAACTGCAGTTATTGCTGGCATTCTCTGCGCTTCCAGAGCTCTCAGGCTCCTGTACTGATTATCTTGTATGGCAGCCAATCTCTGCAACTGTTCTCTTTGGGCCCTTTCTGACCTTCTTGCTCTGTACCATTTGAATACCCTCACCAATCCCCACAATATTATCCCACAGATCAATATTATGATGATAGGCTTTAGGATATACCAAATAAAGCTTTTGCCTAAGGTGGAAAACCACCCTCCAACTGTACTCATTCCGTGGCCCACCTTTTCCCAGACATTTTCTCTACTCAAGTCTTCGATCTCTTTGTGTATATTAGTTATGTTCTTAATAACTTTCTCAAGGGGTTTTGAAAGGTCTGGAATGTAAGTGCAACATTCCTGAACCTTCAAAGCCTTACAGACTCCGCCCTCTTTTGCTAATAAGACATCTAATGCAAGCCGATTTTGAAGAACCATAGCCCTTATCGATTGCATCTCTCCTTCTACCAGCATTAAGGACTGAGCAGTGCTGGCAGACAACCTGTCGACAACTGTTGCCAATCGTCTAATTTTAACATCATTAAGGATTATTCCCAAAAGAGGGAACATAGCTCCAAAGACATCTCCAACCATTTCTGCATCGCCTAAATCTCTCCTTCCCCTCGATGATGTCTGGCCCTCAATGATCAATAAGTCTTGTGCATGATATATTTTGGGGAAGACAATTGCCAAGTAACATGATCCATACCAGTTGTCAGGTAGTCTCACGTAAGCATTTCTTCCACATACAAAATACACATTTGGAATCACTTGCATTCCCTTCAGGAAATCCTTAGTGTAGTACTCTAAATTAAAAGCATGTTCACAGTCAACTTCACCCACGTATACATTTTCATAATACGTTTTGGCTCGGTGAAGACATAACTTTCCTTTCTGCGCTTTATCTAAAGCTATTGGACCACTACTACCCTTTCTCTTGTGTGACTTCTCTTCCTCGGTCCAATCTATTTTCCCTTGTCCTGATTTCTTCAAAATCTTTTGTCTCCTGTAACGATCATCCACCTGCCCTATGAACTTTTTCTCGACTTCTGACACCTTGCATGTCAGATTATTTCTACGGGCATGTGAAGTATCTAAGGTAACCCAAGGAATGAAGAACTTGGCCAATCTGTCTTCACTCTTCCAGTAATCCCATTTATTCATCTGCTTATAATTCGGGACTTCTGGCAACACAGAATCATAATTGGAGAAATAGTATTCAAAACTATCTCTCTCATAAAATATACTAAGCAATAAGCTACATGTAATGCCATATGTCAGAGGGAGGTGATGATATCGAATTCCTTCATCTACAGACGCAGGCAACTGCATGCAGACGTAGCAATCCTTAACCTCCATGGCATCCACGTATTCATACAAAAGTTTAGCATAAGCATTTGACCTAAAGTCTCCTTGGGACTCGTCTACATGTAACCTGCGGGCTTCTGCAGCCAATAACGCTTTCTCTTGAGTGTTTTCCCTTTTCTCACCTGCAACAGTGGGTGTAAGTGTTACTACAGAATTCGCATCAGTTACCTTTACCTCTTCCTCATGTCCCTTTACATAAGAAATTGTTACCACTAAAGCTATTAATATTATCACTCCTACTATTAGTGTACCTATTATACATTTAGCTCTGCGGTTCGGGGTGCCGGCCTCCATTTCGTCAAACAATCTAGCTTTTCCCTTTCTCTTTGCAAAAAAAGTTCTTTTCCTCTCGTTCCTTTACAGTCTCTTTCAATCCTTTTTTGTCTTTAGAATCCACACAGCTGGAGGCTGACAGCCTTTTTCGCAAAAAGTCCTTTCACAGTTCAAAAAGACAACCCTAGCCCTTCTCCATCAACTCAAGGGATTCCCTAAAATTCTCTGCTTCCTGGGCGCTAGGTAATCTTCTTTTCTTCTGCTTGCTTTATTTACAAAGTCCTTTAACAATCGACTATTAGATTTGTGGTTGCAGCTTCAATAGCATAGTTCAATATTTCCATGCGAAGAGTATGCTCTTCATGTGCTGTTATCGTGGTACCAAAGTCGGGGAATTTCAATTCTGTAAGAAACATGTGTTTTAACTTGCTGAGGCGGGGAGGTCGGGGGAGCACGAATGTTAGTGACCCTTCTTGTTCGACACCGGGTACCAACAGTTGTATTTCCACGGTGATAATGGGCTCAGAACTGGACACCACCACCGCTCGGATCCTCCCTGTCTCCGGTTTCACAGACATTTGTCGCCAGATATGTCCACTCAGGTGTGGAGTATCTTCTGTTAGGCACACGCACTCTTCTTGACCTTCTTCGGTCTGATGCTTCAGCGCCCTGAGCACCTTCTTCTGGGTCTGAGTCTTCTGATATCGGAGGAAGGGTTGCTTCTGGAGTTGACCTCAGGCTAGAACTTCTTCTTTGTGGCCAATTTGCTTCTCCACGTGCCCTTCTACTCCTTCTCCTTCTGGTCTGTTCTCGCTCTCTTTCAGACCTGTCAGGGTCAGACTCGTACTCCCAGCTGTCTTCTCCTTCTGTAGCGTCTTCTGTTTCGCTGTTGTACTGACCGTCCTCAGCTTGGTCAGACTCGTTCCCTGCTTCCACTGGCACCTCTACAGCTTGGCTAGCCCCCTCTATGGCTTCTTGGTCCTCAGCTGGACGTCCATCCGAGAGAGGAGCTGTTTCCAGAGGTGCTGGAACCCTTTTCGTATGCGACGCGTGTATCCAGTTGGGCAGGCCTCCCACCTTTACAGCTGTACTTGTGATCAGGATGACCTGGTAGGGCCCACGCCAACGAATATCCAAGCAGCTTCTTCTCACATGTTTCTTCACCAGGACCCAGTCCCCAGGATACAGGTCATGGCAAGGGCCCTGGCACGCTGGAACCTCTGCAGCCTGCACCTGAAGGGACACAGAACGCATGGCGTCAGACAGCCCCTTACAATAGTCCAGGATCATATCATCTGTGATATTTAACAGTGCAGTAGCTGGAATAGATGGCAGTCTCATTGCTCTCCCCATTAACACCTCATGTGGTGACAACCCTGTTCTTCTGTCTGGGGTACTACGAAGGCTCATGAGTACCAATGGCAGGGCATCAGGCCAATTCAGGGTCGTTGAGGAGCAAACTTTCGCTATTCTGGACTTGATCGTGCCATTAATTTGTTCCACAATTCCTGAGGCTTCTGGTCGGTAACTGCAATGGAGCTTTTGGTCTATATTCAGTGCAACACAAATCATCTTCACAAGCTCGCTGTTAAAATGTGTTCCCCTATCTGATTCCAAAAAGGCCGGCACCCCGAACCGAGGGATAAGTTCTCTAAGCAGTAACTTAGCCACTGTGAGGGTGTCGCACCTACGTGTAGGGTATGCCTCAACCCATCTGGAGAACACACAAACAACCACCAGGACATAGCGGAGGCGGTTGCATCTTGGCATTTCAATGAAATCTATCTGCATTCTGTTGAATGGACCTCCAGACCTTCCTATGTGACTTAGTGCAACTGGTGTTCTTTTCCCTACATTCAGCTGCTGGCAGGTCACACAACGCTGGCACACTGCTTCTGCTGCTATTCTAAACTTAGGATTGTACCAAGTCTGTCTAAACACTCTCAGCATAGCATCTCTCCCTAAGTGTACGGGACCATGTATGAGTCTAGCCATTGGACTCACCATCTCATTGGGCAACACTGCTCTGCCGTCTGCTGAGACCCAAAAATGAGTCTCACCCATTACACATCCTGCCTTTTCCCATGTTTCTTTCTCAGAATCAGGAGCATTTTCTTGCATGGTTGACAATTCATCCCAAGTATCAACAGTTTCCAGTATCATGGCTAATTCAGTTCTTACATTTATTCCACCCACATCCACCTCTGTGAAAGAGTAACCTTGTTCTGCGCAATACCGCGCAACTTCATCAGCATATCTATTGCCTTTCGAAACAAAGTCCTCATTTTTGGTATGTGCGATGCATTTTACAACTGCGATACTTGCTGGACATTGCAATGCTTCTAACAACAAGCGCACAAACTCTCCATTGCGAATGGGAGAGCCTGAAGAAGTCATGAACCCTCTTTGAGACCATAACTGCCCGTAATCATGAACTACCCCAAACCCGTATTGGCTGTCGGTGTAGATGGTGACTCGAATTTGATTGCCTGCTAAGCAAGCACGTGTTAGGGCAATAATCTCGGCTACCTGAGCGGAGTTTACTCCTTCCAGGCACCCTGCTTCCACAACTCCTTCAATTGTACAAACAGCATAAGCTGCTCTCAACTGCCCAACTTCGTCTCTTACACATGAGCCATCGACAAAGAAAACTTCGTCTGGGTCGGTCAGTGGCTCATCTACGATGTCGGGTCTGGGTTTGGTGCATAGTTCAGTCACATCGAGACAGTCATGGTCTGTATATTCATCATCATCATCAATATCATTTGGAAGTGGCATTAAGGTAGCAGGGTTCAAAACAGAGCATCTCTTGAGGGTCACGTTCTCTGCAGCAAGAATAACTTGCTCATAGCGCGTGAGCCTGCTATTGGTCAGATGCTGTGTTTTGGTCCTGGTCATCAACAGTTCAACAGAATGTGGCACGCACACCTCTAACGGGTGCCCCATGACGATATTTTCACATCTCTCAATGCTGACACCCGTTGCAGCAACGGATTTGAGACATCCGGGCAACGCTGCGGCTACTGGGTCTAAAGTAGCTGAGAAATAAGCAACTGGTCTACGGGCATTCCCATGGATTTGGACCAACACAGACAACGCACAACCTTCTCTCTCACAACAGTAAAGAAAGAATTGTTTATTGTAATCAGGCATTCCCAATGCCGGAGCACGACACAGGTCCTCTCTCAGCTGTAAGAATGCCATCAAACAGTCTTTGTCCCATGGTACCGGATCACTCACCTCTTTGTGCGTCAGTTTTTGCAAGGGCTTTGCTTTCAGTGAAAAGTTCACGATCCACTGTCGGCAATAACCCACCATCCCTAGGAACATCCTGACCTCTCTCTGTGTCTGAGGCGCGTTCATTTTCATGATCGCCTCTATCCTGTCTGGTGACACCTTTCGTTTGCCTTTCTCAATTCTGTGTCCCAAGTACTGTACTTCTGTCAGGCAGTACTGCAATTTTCCCGGGGACACCTTGTGCCCATTGGCAGCTAGGTGATTTAACAAAGCAATGGAATCTTCCCTGCAAGCTTCTTCTGTTTCTGACGCCACAAGGAGGTCGTCTATGTACTGGACCAGAACTGACTTCTGGGGCAGCACTAGACTTTCAAGATTTTTCTTCAGAAGCTGGTTAAAGATCGATGGACTCTCTGTATACCCCTGAGGGATACGACACCATGTTAGGACGCGATTTTCCAGTTTAAACGCGAAAAGAAAATGGCTATCTTCGTCCAAAGGGATCGAAAAGAAAGCCTGACAAAGATCGATCACAGTGAACCACTCAGCTTGGAATGGAATCTGAAACAGTATCACTGATGGATTCGGTACCACTGGACAACATGAAACGACTATGTTATTAATCTTTCGAAGGTCCTGCACTATCCGAAATTTCCCATTTGGTTTCTGCAGACCCATAATCGGGGAGTTACATGGACTACCCACGATTTCTTTCAGTATTCCCTGTTTAATCATGGACTCGATCACGGGTTTTATGCCTGCAATCGTTTCTGGAGTCAATTTATACTGGGGTGTTCTTGGGAACTCAGCATGCGGTTTCACTACAATTTTCACTGGGTCCACCCCTTTGACCAATCCAATCTCTTCCCCAGTGAAATCCCATACCTCTGATGCCACTGTCTCTCTCAAATCCCAGGGAAGCTCGTCTACTGTCAAAGTAGGGTACAGCTCCACACATATTCTTGAGTTTGCAACTTTGAAATCTGCATCATCATCATTAGTCAATACCTCCACTCCCTGGGGTGTACAATATATAGTACAATTCAATTTGCACAACAGGTCTCTTCCTAGCAGACACACAGGGCTTGAATCGCAAACCACAAATTGGTGCTCATCGCTGTACTTCCCTATTTTCACCTGTACCGGTTCTGTCAATTGGCTGGTTATTCTCCTGTTTGCGACCCCTACCACCTGTATGGTCTCTCCAGACATGGGCAGGTCTGGAACTGCAGCTGATCTGATCGTGGATCTAGTGGCTCCTGTGTCCACCAGAAATGTCGTAGGGCACCCTGCTACTTCTGCTTCCACATAGGGTCCCCTCTGATCTACCTCTAAGGCTGCCCCGAGGGTGCAGTCTTCTCTCTCCACTCTCTGTCCGGTTAATGGGTCCACATAATAGCATTCTTCACCTTCCACAAACAGGGGCATTTGTCTATAGGTCTTACCCATACTCCCTACCCGAGGAGGTTGCGGGAACTGGGCTCGGGGAGGAGCCCCCCCCCCTTTGAGCACCTTTCCTTGGTATGGCGTCGCCCCTCTCATAGGTGCGCTCTGGACCTCTTCCTCCTCTATCTCTTGCTCTCCTATCTCTACATTGTAAGGGCACTCGCGTTTCCAATGCCCCAACTCGTTGCACTGGTGGCACCTAGTCGTTTTCTTCAAGGTAGCTATGTCTACTCTGGGTCTAAAGGTAGTACTCTCCTCATTACCCTTGTTCTGACTGTACTGCTTCTTACCTCCTGTACCTGTCCCTTGCTGCTGTTGTTGCGGTCCCCCTTTTCCTGCTGCCTGCAATTGTACCACCATCAGCTTCTCTTTTAGTTTCTTAGCCTTGGAGTCTACCTCATCACAGCAGTACCTAGCATATCTCAGTATTTCATCTAGGGGTCTACTTTGCCAACAAATCGAGTGTTGCTGAATCATTAAACTAATATCCGGTCTCAGTCCCAGGACGAACTTGGACACAAATTGCCCTATGTCCTTTGGATCCATTACATCCAAGCCGCTATACTGTTTAAACGCCTTCAGCAATCTCTCGTAATATTCATGGACTGTCTCTTTGGGTTCCTGTCTCGTTCTGTCTATTCTGACCCAATCTATGTCTTGCATTGGCACTTTTTCTTTCAGCCAAGTCATCACTCTCTCGAATTTTGCCATCACGATCTCGGACGGCCCATTAGTCCTAGCATCTCTCTCTGGCTCCGTTGTGGGCCACTCAGCGCTAACCTTGCATGCTGTCCACAGATCTCCTGGTACTACAATGTCAAACAGCGTGTTCAGATCTATCCATAGGACTTTTGAGATCTTTACAAACCTCTCGACTTGCTTGTACCACTCCACGGGGCTCTCTCGTAACTTGGGGAAAGATGTGGTAAAAGCAGCTAAATCTCCCCTACTCCAAGGGACATGTACATAGCTCCCATTGGCAACTTCACGCAAAGGGTAAGCTTCTATTCCCTGCTGTCCTGGTGTTATACCAATCATGCTTCTTCTGCCGGTCCCTTTCTTGGACCACCTCTCTTCCCATTTATCTAGTGCCCTCCATGTCCTTATTCCAGTAATCAGTTCCCTTATGTGTGTTTTCAGCCCAATCGTTCTCCTCTCATCTAGATCTCGATCTGAGTAATGTAGCCTGTGGTTACCCTGTAATGCTTTGGTTCTTGACAAGTCCACCATATATTTGCCTGCTAGTTCGACTAACTTCTCATGGGCTGCTCTCGCCTTTCGTGTGATGTCCTTTGCCATATACAGTATTTCATCCTGTTCATACATTTCCATTCTTTCTAAAGGCAGGGTACCATCTACCATGTCATCCAGATCTGACCTTAAGCTGGAGACATCAAGTCTCTTGGCTTTTATCTCAGCTCGCAATATGTCTTTTGAAGGGGGCTCACTGGTCTCCCTACCATCCCAACTTCGAGCTCTGCGTTTGGGCTCAGGAGAATTAATGGGTGGCCTCCCTTGCTCCCATCTCTCCAGGTCCCATGCTCGGCCATCCAATCTTGGAAGGTGATGGAACACGGGCCTTTTATCCCTACTCTCTCTCTGCCCACTCTCGTCTTCTTCTCTCCTCTCACCGCACATCTCTCTGTTATTTTCCCTCTGGTCGCTACACTCCCTTTGCCTCGTATCGCTCAGTATCCGATACGATCCTTCCTGGTTCCCCATATTCCCTGGGCTGCGCTCATTTCTGTCATCACAGGGACTATGGTGCGACCTCTCACAACTCCCATTCTGTTCTCTGGTGGCAGGCACACAGTGTGGACACTTAAAGCTGTTCCTGTACTCTTGCGCTCTCCTCTCCTCTTCACTGAGTATCGGGCACGCCACCCCTCCACTCCCGGGGCCCCCGTTTTCCAGGTCTGTTCTACCTCCATTCCGGGCCCAATGGGTGACTCCCCTACTCCCTCTACAGTCCCACTCCGGGCTACTCTCCCCAGCCCCGCAGTGAGTCCGTGCTCTGCTGTCCTGACTTTCCCTTTCTGCTTCTGCAGCATTGATGCACTTTTGAGCCTTCACTGCCTCATCCCACTGCTTCATGTACTCATTTAGTTCTTGAAAGGACTTTCGTCCAGATCCCCTCAGATCCATTGGCCATCTGGGGCCCCCAGGATCTCCTCCTGGGTCCCCTGCTGTGTGCATCGGGGTGCTCCACTCTCTGGGTATCGGCATCTGACTTGGGGAATTAGTGGTATCGTTCCTCCTTGCCTGCTCTGCTCTTTTTCTGTCTTTCCGCTTCCGTTCTTCCCCTTTTGCTCTCTCTTGGTCATATATCGATATTATAGGACCTATGGTAACAGGTACCTGTAGTGCATCTGGTAATGGGTAGGATGTGGCGCTTTCCGTTTCCGGCGCTCTTTGTACCACAAACCTACCGACTACCTGTTGCACCTGACTAGGCTGGAGCAACTCTTTCTTTGGCTCAGGATCCCACTCTGAACTGGGAAGCGGTCTATGCTCTCCTGCATTGCCCCCCTTTTCTCCTTCAGTATTCTCGACCTCTCCCCCTGCTCTATTATACGGGGGTGGCCTGTCTGTCAGTAATCTGTTTATCAGGCTGTCCTCTGTTTCGCTCTCATCATCTTCTTCTAGGGGGCTTTTATTTACTGGCGCCTCTAACACTGGGTACAGTTTATTTATTTCCAAATTATGCACTCTCCATCTTTTAGCATCCGCATCCCACCTGGCATCCTGCACTGCCCTTACCGAGCGTTTCACCCTTTCTTGCCGTCTGTTCATATTCCTTTCATGCGCTGCCCTAAGCCATGCTTCAAGGGCTTCAAACTGGGTTGGTCTAGGCAAGGGTCTCTTTGAGGTCATGACTGATTTCAATCGATGTAACACCTCTAATCTGAACGTCCCGTACTTCGGGAACGTCAGTTCCTCGTTTCCTTCAGTAATCTTACTCCACTCTGATATCCAAAGGATCGTATGCAACCCAACATTTACTGCCATATAACGAGCTGGCGTACCCTCCGGCGGGGCTTCTTCCCCTTCATACGATCCTCTCCTCTCTTTCTTAAACAGCGCTTTCAACCATTTAAAACACTTCATAATTATGCGCACAAAATTCAGCCTCGCTACTCTGTTTACTTCCTGATGACAATCCACCAATCCTGTCGCGGCTTTGCTAGCTTGGCCTATCACAGCGCGGTCTTTCTCCTGTTGGCCAATCACGTCGCGACCCTGTATGACGTGTTCGCTAGCTGGCCTATCACAGCGCGGTCTTTCTCCGGTCAACCAATCACTGCGCGACACCACCTGACGTCTCTTTTCTCCGCTTCGCAGCAGCACCCCTCCTTTCTCAACTCGTCTCCCGGTTATGCATGCGTCTCATTCATACACTGAAAAATGACTACTTCCGACCAAGCGGTCACTTCTCTCGACTGTACGTCCACAGTCTATCTGTAATTGTCAACACAACTGACGAGATGTCTATCGTCTCTCTGATAGGTTACTTACACACACAGTAACTTCCGACCAGCGTCCGTTACTCACGCACTCACTCTTACGTTCCCCCTATCTCGGTCTCTCGGGTGATCAATGGTACCTCATGACCCCCTTCACACTAGTTGACAATTACTCTGGGTGTCCGATACACCCGAACCACTTAAGCTCTCCTTGAACTTAAGATTTCCACCGGTTGCGCGCGCTCACAACCTGTTCCACAGTCACTCTACAAACATTCAACTCCGCCAGACATTACAACATAGACACAATACAAAAACACCGCAATCTAACACGCATAACCCTTTATACTCACTCTCGACCGATACTGCTGCTTTTTCTGTCTCACGTCATCCGGATCTTCATCTGCGGGCTGTTCTTCCGATCATCGATTTCTAGGGGCCTTGGGGTAAGCTAACCTGGCCTAGGTCACCGTCCTCAAGAAGGCAACCATCCTCTATAGCTACCAACTGAAAGGGCGAGATTTTGATCGATACCTTATATCTATTGATCCAAACCTCGATCTGGTCGACTGAACCTTTATTGCCTGTCTTGGAAGGAAACAGTACACCTGTCTGCAAATTAGTTCACCCAAGAAAGGACTCTACTCTCAAAGATCACGGACAACTTCTAGGTTTCAAAAGTTTATTGTAAAGATATAATGAGCTGCAAATACAAGCATCTCAGAATGAGATTCACGAGATACACAGGTCCAATTACATACATGTGCTCTCGAAAAGCCCTCAGACGAGCAACAGAAATCACTAACACAAGTTCTAAAAATAGCAAAGCTATCAGCATAGACGCATATCTCTCCTTCATTTAGGTTGGAGGAAAACAAACACAGGTTAGGCGTCCCTACCCTGTTCTAGATGGTATCCCTACTTAACCAAATCCCAACCTAACAAAGGTGTCAGCAATGAATGACCCCCAAGGGAAGTCACCCACTCTAAGTCTCTTGGTGAAAACCTAAAGTTCTCCAGTCATGACCCCTCACTGCCTACCCATCCGCTCTCTAAAGGGTCCTCAGGTCTCTGCTCTCACTCCACCCAGGGGTGCTGTCCCTAATACAAAATAGTCAACAACATTTGAGACGCCCCTTGCGAAACGCCTCTCACGTGGTGCAACTTCAGGCTTTTTCCATGATGCTTTGTATTGGGCCTCAGACGTTAGAGTTGACCTTGCTTCTCAGTCTCTTCTCCGGCCCGCTGATACCCCTTAAACATTCCAGAACCCTCCTCCATGTCTGGGCCGTCTACTGAACAGACCTCTATTCATTCACTTATAATTGGATCCCCCCTTTCCTGTTGCAGACAGATATCTGCCGCCAAGAACCCAACTCTCATAGACTTCTAAAAAAGGCTTGCAACATTTCTCAGCCCAGACATGTACGTGTAAATCAATGCTAAAACATTTCAGGCCTACAATATTTCACATTATGATTATAGCATTCTATTTCTTCATTTAATTAAAGCATGTTAAAACTCTTATTCTATTATTTAGAAAACATTACTCTAAATCATGGCCCATTAATGCAATGACCAAAAACGTTAAACAATCTGTGTCGTGAAAAGAAACACCTTCCCTTTTAGCTCCAGCTCTGGCCCTGAGGCCTACCACGTTCTGCGTTTTACCACAGACCATCTTATATGTTTAACAGCTACACGACATAGATTCAAAATAATCACGTCTAATAAAATCATATAATGTCACACATTTCTGTATTAATTCCACTTCTACTTAAATCTCTATATTAGCTATACATTTAGAATATAATTTCAGATACTATTAGCACTCATGGCATTTCTCTTCATGAATTATGCTCTCTATAGGTAAGTGTGATGTACTCATATATTTATATCAGTTTGCGCTCTCTCACTTTCATTATTCGCATGCTTTCCATGCTTCGTGTTTCCGTCTCAAGCCTTTCTCATTAATAACGCTTCAGAGACAGCGCCGTTAATTGTGCACACTGTGACAATCAACACATCCCCACAGGCCCCACCCTCCGCGCTTGTGTATGCATCCATCCCGAGTTAGTTTCGCTTTACTTGATATTAATGTACAGGAAAGAGCCAGACATTGTTCCACAGAATTGGACCTGATTTTAAAATCACATTACATTTTTTACTGAGTTTATTTTGTTAAGCCACAGTCAATATGTTTAGGCGCATCCAAAGGAATTTCTTTGTCTCACACCCTCCTCAAATTGCCGCCCTTGTGAGAGAGAAAGAAAACACGAAAAGTAAACGAACTTGCCGCTGCCGCGTGGTCCACGACGGAACTCAGCAGATCGGGGCGTATGCAAAAGTAATGTTTACGGTGAAGCACAAACAAAGACAGAAACAGTTTAAGCATGTCTGGTTTTTAGCTGGAGGCATTGTGGGATGAATTTGGCCTTTCTCTCAGTAAAACAAAAAGGGGGTTATTTTCTTTGGAGAATTATGGAATGTGCCTTCAATTCAATGATTGCTTACTGCACGGTATAGACCCTACATCTCGCCATTTCCTTCGGAATGTTAGCAATTTCACGCTCAGTTATTTTTCAGATCTGAACCAGATGCCTATACACTTTCTCTTGCTATTTCAAACCAGACATTAAACACGCACATTTTCATGACTTCTGTCCTTTTATTTCAGGACCTCTCCTTAAAAAGATTTTTCTGTAATCTGTGTGTTCTACCTAAAAAGGATGACCAGCTGGGGACCGTGAACCTCCAGCTCTGTACATCCCCTGATTGAGCCAACGACTTAGTGGTGCACTGCTTTCCATAGTTGCAAAAGTACAGATCTTCTTAGTCGGGGAGTTAAGCCTAATATGCCATTTGAGACCACTTGATCATACCAACTCTGTAGAGATACTGTTTCAAGTTATCCTTTTGAGAGATCCTGTAAGCTGCACTTAGGTTACCACACCATGTATCCATAGAGAATGTCAATCAAGACTTATGTTGAGGCTTTGTGCTAAATCTACCATGAATCAGTCACTTACAAGACCTGGTTTGCAGACGCATGAAAGGCAGCACTGTTCCAGGCAGGTCATCATACCAAAATGCAATTGTTTATTGGCACTGCAACTTAGTCTACATTTTTAAAGACTATTCTTAGAAATACGTTGTGATGCAGTACTGTCAGGGCTAGGTTTCAAGGGCAGTATGTAAGGAATGCCTATTATTACCTATTTTGTGTTCAGTAATTTGCCAACTACTGATTCAAGGGCACTTTGGCAAGTTGAAAACAGTAGAGGGGGAGATGCAGGGCACAGTGATCTGACAGGATCAGTGCAGGGACATTAGCGCACACGTGATCAGACAAATAATGAACAGCACACACGTGCTACATGGCCAAATGGGACAACTCACTCATATCACACATGGGCAGAGCCGTGTGTCACTGGAACCTTGAGGGTTATGTGCATGGCGGCCCGTAAAGCAGGCGCCATGCTGATAAAAAAAGCATGAAAGCAGGCGCCATGCTAGGTGCTGTGGTGATACAATATCAGTAGCACCAGATAAAAGAAGTAGTCCCTAAACGAAACATATAGACACATAAAGGGTAAGTAAACTGTAGTTGGCTGGTGCTCCTTGCCATAAAATGGAAGTGATGTATCGGGAGTCTCAAACAGTTGATGCAGTGCAGCTCCATAAATTCTCTGTAAAACCATCACCTTAACCCAAGGAGCTAACCACAAATGACACATCAGTGGGCCCATAACACTGCAAATCATTCATACACACATTTACCCTGCTCCGAGGATTCGGTGAAGACTAAAAGAGAGCTGCTGGATTATAGCAAAGTGTCTAAAACTTAGGGGCATATTGCCAAGGCAGGCGAAATGAAATTATCGACGCTTTTGCGGCCATTTTCGTCCGCAAAGCGGCGATAATTTCATCGCCCTATTAGCAAGCTCTCGCTAACATCAGTTAGCGACAGCTTTTAGGTGATAGCGAGCGTTTTGGGGCCCACTTTGAATGTCAGCTAGCCGGGCTGATGAGAGGTGTTACCTCGAAACCGGGCCAGTCCTCGGATGCTTGATTCCGTTCTGGGAAGGACATGGCTTTTGTAGTTCGGACTGGACTGTTCCCATGGGGCACAGGGTCAGCGCTGATTTGCATATCGCCATTGTCTAACCCAGGGTGGTGAGGAGTGGAAAAACGATGGATTTGGGCCCAGATCTTTGGACTGGGGTGCATGTGTGACATTGATCCACATTCTGTCCATCACTGTTGTGTTTGCAATTACCGCTCTAAGTGTACTGGGGATGCTCAGACGTGAGTCCCAGGCACTCCACACCACTGGAGTCAAGCTAGCCGGGCTGATGAGAGGTGTTACCTCGAAACCGGGCCGGTCCTCGGATGCTTGATTTCGTTCTGGGAAGGACATGGCTTTTGTAGTTCGGACTGGACTGTTCCCATGGGGCACAGGGTCAGCGCTGATTTGCATATCGCCATTGTCTAACCTAGGGTGGTGTGGAGTGGAAAAACGATGGATTTGGGCCCAGATCTTTGGACTGGGGTGAATGTGTGACATTGATCCACATTCTGTCCATCACTGTTGTGTTTGCAATTACCGCTCTAAGTGTACTGGGGATGCTCAGACGTGAGTCCCAGGCACTCCACACCACTGGAGTCAAGCTAGCCGGGCTGATGAGAGGTGTTACCTCGAAACCGGGCCGGTCCTCGGATGCTTGATTCCGTTCTGGGAAGGACATGGCTTTTGTAGTTCGGACTGGACTGTTCCCATGGGGCACAGGGTCAGCGCTGATTTGCATATCGCCATTGTCTAACCCAGGGTGGTGTGGAGTGGAAAAACGATGGATTTGGGCCCAGATCTTTGGACTGGGGAGAATGTGTGACATTGATCCACATTCTGTCCATCACTGTTGTGTTTGCAATTACCGCTCTAAGTGTACTGGGGATGCTCAGACGTGAGTCCCAGGCACTCCACACCACTGGAGTCAAGCTAGCCGGGCTGATGAGAGGTGTTACCTCGAAACCGGGCCGGTCCTCGGATGCTTGATTCCGTTCTGGGAAGGACATGGCTTTTGTAGTTCGGACTGGACTGTTCCCATGGGGCACAGGGTCAGCGCTGATTTGCATATCGCCATTGTCTAACCCAGGGTGGTGTGGAGTGGAAAAACGATGGATTTGGGCCCAGATCTTTGGACTGGGGTGAATGTGTGACATTGATCCACATTCTGTCCATCACTGTTGTGTTTGCAATTACCGCTCTAAGTGTACTGGGGATGCTCAAACGTGAGTCCCAGGCACTCCACACCACTGGAGTCAAGCTAGCCGGGCTGATGAGAGGTGTTACCTCGAAACCGGGCCGGTCCTCGGATGCTTGATTCCGTTCTGGGAAGGACATGGCTTTTGTAGTTCGGACTGGACTGTTCCCATGGGGCACAGGGTCAGCGCTGATTTGCATATCGCCAAAACGATGGATTTGGGCCCAGATCTTTGGACTGGGGTGAATGTGTGACATTGATCCACATTCTGTCCATCACTGTTGTGTATGCAAAGTAGGCATACCCAACCTGTTAGCGACTGAGAGCAGTCGCTAACATCGCTATTGCCTATTATCAACGCAGGCGTAGCGATTAAAATATTCGGGCTAAGCGCGAATATCACCAAATCTTAACGCCTGCTCAGACCACTTCTTAGCCTGTATATCCAATAGGAGGTGGATATTCAGGTTAAGTCCCTATTAGCGATAATGGCTGAAAATTTCCAGCGATATTCACGCATTCCGCCGCTACCGCAGGATATTTTATCGCTTTGGAGATAAACGTTGCTAATAGCACGTTATCTCTGCGATAAAATCCGGCGATGCGCGGCGATAAAAAAAGTTTCGCTAAGCTTATTTAGTGATAAATATCGCTAGTTGTTGATAATATGCCCCTACATTTTAGACATTATTTATATCTGCAGTTTAATTTCTAGGTCAATGGTTTTGATTTAAGAAAAATGTTTAAAACACCCCACCATTATTTGTCAATGGATCAGTTGTAAAAGTTAACTAAAGGACAACAAGACCAGCTCAATTCTCCATTTATTTAATTTTTATTTAGAGACTAGCAGCCTGATTCATGTACGGGCCGTTTTGCGTGTCCCTAATAGCGACCAATAGCGACTCGCTATTGAGGAAACGCAAAACGGCATTCATGTACTTTTCTGAGAAAAAATAGCGACTCGCATGCGGGCGCTAAAGCCGTAAGCGACCCACCAAAAACGCAGAATAATCGCTATTTCCGGCTACCTGCGATCGGGATTGCGACTCGCAATCCCGATCGCACGAGATTGCGCTCGCAATCCCGATTGCACGGGATTGCGAGTCGCATTCTCGCGGGATCAGGAAAACGGGAAGACGCATTCCGAGCACCGTGATGACATCACAACCAGGAAGCTGCCAAATCCCACCCCCAAACACCACAGTGACGCTAACAGTCGACTGTCCACGACGGAAAGCTGCCACCAACCCGCCGTTTGCGCATCCCGACCCCGCCGAAATAGCGACCGCTATGGCAGAGGACCCGCAGGCAGGACCCAGCAACAGCGCTGGCCGAAAGCGCAAATTGAAATTTTCGGAACAGGAGCTGGAGAACCTCATAGAGGGTGTGGTGGCCAACCACGACCAGCTGTTTGGTGCAAACTCCCGGAGGGTCCCGGAGCAGGAGAAGAGGAGGATCTGGGTGGGGATTGCGGCAAGTGTGAACTCTGTGGGAGTTGCGGACAGGTCCCTTGAGGAATTAAAAAAGCGGTGGTACGACCTCCGAGGGCGTGCCAAGGAGAGGGTTGCGGAGCGCCTTGGTGAGGCATCAGGCACCGGAGGAGGTGGCCCGACTGTCCCACCCAACACCCCCCTGGAGGACCGGGTAGAGGACACGTTGGAGAGGGAGGCGTGTGTTGGCGTCACCCCTCTGGACTCCTCCCGCCCCACCCAAGACACCCAAGGTAAGTGGCATGCGACTGCGACCCTGTCCCTATGACCTCCCATGACCAAATAGGCTCACTCATTGGCCCTTAGTCATGCCGTGCATCAGGAAATGCCCTGAAGCATTGTGGGAGACGTAGTATGTCCACAATGTAGTACTACCACAATGCGGCCCGAAAGGTTCCAAAGTGCGCAAATACACAGCCACCCAGGGAATGACACCCAGCATGCATGTAACATCTGCACGTCTGTCAGTCACATGCACCTAATGAGTATCCACTTACCCTCACAGGTGCAGGAGATAGCAGCGACAGTGAGAGGCTGCTGATCGACGAGGAGGCCCAGGAGGAGGAATCCCTACCTGCCACCCAGCCACCAGCCCCTGCGCCAGCGCCAACACCAGCAGCCAGGCCACCCACCTTGCCTGCAGCATCCGCCTCAGGCCCACCGGCTGCCAAGGCCAGGCCACCCACCTTGCCTGCTGCATCCGCCTCAGGCCCACCGGCTGCCAAGGCCAGGCCACCCACCTTGCCTGCTGCATCCGCCTCAGGCCCACCGGCTGCCAAGGCCAGGCCACCCACCACACCTGCCGCATCCGCCTCAGGCCCACCGGCTGCCAAGGCCAGGCCACCCACCACACCTGCCGCATCCGCCTCAGGCCCACCGGCTGGCAAGGCCAGGCCACCCACCACACCTGCCGCACCTGCAACACCAGCTGCTGCAAGACCTGCAGCTCGTCCACCACCATCTGGGCCAGCCACATCGGCTACACAGCGGCCGACCACCAGGAGGGGCAATGGCCACTTCCACGCATGCATGAGTGTGGAGCGGCGCATGCTGCGTTTACACCAGCGCCAGTCGCAGCAGCAGGGAGCCATCCAGCTCCAGCTGCAGAAGATCGGCCGCAATGTTGCGGGAGTGGGCGACAGGGTGGACCGCATGACGGCGGCCATTGACCGCATGACGACGGCTATGGAACACAACACTGCTGCGCTGGTGAAGCACCGAAGTGTTGCTAGCAGGCGCCACCACCAGTTGCTGAGCCGGCTGTCCACCTACAGCCGCTCAAATTATGCCTTGGCAAATGCCACCACCCTGCTTGCGCGCCGCTCCTTAACCCAGCAGCACCAACTCATCCAGTGCTGCGAAGATATCACCCGGGTGCTGGAGCACTTGACAACCGCGGTCACCTCACTGCACGCACCTGTGATTCCGGCAATTGTGGGGGGTGATGATGCTAGTGAGGGTGCCTCTAGTGTCAGCAGCCACTCTGCCACGCAGGCCCCCCCACCTAGGCGCAGCGCAAGGGCTGCCCCACCTCCAGCTGCCCAGGAAGAGGAAGAGGCTCCCAGGCGCCAGCAACTTGTGCGCCGGAGACGGCAATGACATTGTGACAGGGACACAGACGCAGGCTGAACTTAAGCCTGCAATGTAGCGTCCCATGCAGTATGCATGAATACTGCTTTTTGTATATAGTTATTACGAACACCCATTTATTTTTTTGTGATTCAAACAAATACATTTATTTTGGTGCACACATACGCCTTGTGTAATCATTACAGTTTGCATGCAATTGTGATATGTGGGGTGGGGGAAGGGGGTGGGCTAGAAATTGTTAGCTGTGATGTGGTTGCGACGTCTGTGGCCTTCAGCTGGGTTCTCCCCGCGTGCATGGTGCGCATGTGCTGGTGGCCGGTCGTCCCCCTCAGATTCACTGCCTGAGATGTCAACTGGTATCCGGCGCTTGGTTGCAATGTTATGAAGCATTGCACAGACAGCCACAATGCGGCAGCACGCTGCAGGACTGTAATACATGGCCCCACCTGTCTTGTGCAGTATACGGAACCTGCTCTTGAGCAGGCCAAATGTCCTTTCAATACAGTTCCTTGTCCGGATGTGCGCAACATTGTAGCGGCGTTGCTGAGGTGTGGCAGGGTTGAGGTAAGGGGTCAGGAGGTATTCCCGTAGGGCGTAGCCACTGTCACCTGAATGAGAGGAGCAGATGTTGATTGCCTGTGCAGCGCAGTTACTTCATAGCAATGTGACATTGTCGACAAAGTGTACTTACCAAGTAGGTGTCCTTCCCCAAACTCTCCCCTGATCAGTCGTGTGTGGAGTCCGCTGTGCCTGAAGATAAAGGAGTCATGGGTACTCCCTGGGTACTGGGCCACAATGTCAGTGATGATGGTCTTGGCATTGCAGACCATCTGTATGTTGAGGGAGTGGTACGACTTCCTGTTGCGGTACATATACTCCGTGCCAGCTGGTGGGCAGATGGCGACGTGGGTACAGTCTATGCAGCCAAGGACATGGGGAAAATGGGCAACATTATAAAATTGTAGTTTTGTGAGGTCCAAATCCTGTTGGCTGGTGGGAAATGTGATGTGCTGGTGGAGCTGGGTGAGCATGGCGTCAACAAAAGTGTGGAGGCAGCGTGACATGGTGGGCTGGGAAATCCCCCCAGCAGCGGCTACTATGCCCTGGAAACTGCCGGATGCCAGGAGGTGCAGGCTGCACAATACCTGCACATGTGTGGGCACAGAATTGTTTCGCCTTGTTGGGTGCTGCATGATGGGGTCGAGTTCTTGTATCAGCCAGGTGATCATTTCCCCATTCAGCCTGTATTTGGCATAAATCTGTTCTCTGGTTTGCCCCAGCAAG